>NW_023425347.1:85839481-86494124 GCF_014108415.1 Molossus molossus | reverse complement strand
GCTTAGATTAGTTTTTCCCATCTTTGAATTTTAGACAGATATACTCTTCTGTATCTGTCTGGTTTCTGTCACTCAACATTCTCTCTGAGATTCATCTACATTATTATGTGGCTACAGTTTACTAATTCTTGATGTTATGTAGTTTCTACTATATGAACAGACCATGATTTAATTGTCCATTCTACTGCTAGTGGACATTGGGTTGTTACCTACCAGTTTTTGACTATGACAAATAATACTGCTATGAATTCTAATACTTGTCTTTTAATGAAAATATATATGTTTTAACATTGGTCATATACCTAGAAATGTTGGGTCATAGTGTATGTGTATGTTCATCCTTAGTAGATGTTGCCAGTTTTCCAAAGTTTTACCAATGTACACTTCCACCAGAAGCATGTGAGAGTTCTGGTACTTGCCAACACTTGGTAATTTACATCTTTTTAATCACAGCCATTCTGATTGATGTGAGGTGGTATCTCATAGAGGTTTTAATTTGCATTTCTCTGATGACTAATGAAGTTGAGCACCTCTTTCTGTGTTTATTGCCTTTTGAACTGCCTCTTTTATGAAATGCCTGTTCAAGTCTTTTGTTCGTCTTTAAAAATTGGGTTGTCTGCCTTTTTCATCCTCTTTTGCAAGAGTTCTTTGTTTAATACAGGATCCCTTTTAAGTCTCTAGCTTCCTTCATATTGTTTCTGTAAGGGCCCCAGTATGCCAGGGACAGCCTGTTTGAAAACTCAATAGAAAGTCATACTTTGGGCCCAGCTGGTGTTGCTCAGTGCGTTAAGCATCATCCCATGGACTGAGAGGTCCGATTCGATTCCCAGTCAGGGCACATGACCAGGTTGTGGGCTTGATCCCCAGTAGGGGGCGTGCAGGAGGCAGCCGATTGATGTTTCTCTTTCACATTGATGTTTCTCTCTCTCTCTCCCTCCCTCTCTCTCTAAAAAAATCAATGAAAAAAGAAAGAACGTCATACTTTGGCTTCTCTGTTTAGCAGATCATTTACATAAAAGAATGTCACTTTTTATTTTCTGGCTGGTCATGGGCACCTAAATGCACATCCTCCAATGACGCTAATGATGACAGAGATGCTGTTGTTGCTAATGACGGCTGGCACTAGATAGCACTTTCCAAAGGCCAGACTGAGTTCTAACCACTTAGAACTCAATTAATTGTTCCAACGAACCTATGAAGCAGGTATTATCATTACATTTATCACATAGCTAATCTGGCTCGAGTCTAAGCTTCTAACTACATGTGATCAGATGCTGCTGTGGACAGTACCTGTCCTCTAATTGTCCTGTCCTTGTCCTCTAGTTTTTTGTTTTGTTTTGTTTTTTGTCCTCTAGTTTTTAAGTGCACTTGACAAGCAGTCACTGTATCTTAATACCCAGCATGATGGTGGGGTTTAGCCCCAGGGAGTGCTGGAGTTACTATGATAGCAGCTGCCATCCCTCAAGCCCTGTGCTAAATATTCCTGGTAAACCACTCGTGTTCCTTCCTGCAGCCCTGGGGCTAAGCACTAGTACCAGTCCCATTTACAGGTGAGAAAACCAGGGGCTAGAGGGGTTAAGTGACATGCCCAAGGTCACACAGCTACATCAGGTAAAGCCAGGATTCACACCCTGGCTGCCTGATTCTTGACTGAAGTCACAACTCTGCCTGTTGATTCTGTGGCTACATTTGACCTACACATATTTAGTTTGGCCTACAAGTTGTGGGGTGTTTTTTGTTTGGGATTTGCTTTGATTTGGTAATTTAGCTGCTTTTGGAACCAGGGCCTGAGTTGCTACATAGTGACTGTCAGCGGGAGTAAGTAGCAGATGCCCCTTTAGACTGGTTGGCATGGCTCCCACTCAGCCTGGCTTCACCCGTTGCTTGCACAGCCTATTGTGCTTTTCAGTGTAGTGAGATGTGAGAATATGATCCCCCCTACCCCCACATATAACCTGGGGGACAAGTATCAGAATTACTTAGGGGGCTTCCGGTAGGAGTTTGTTGTTTCTCTCTGTTGTGTTAGGGTACAGTAAAGATTGAAAACCTTCATATCCCTGTTTGCCAAAAGTGTCACCTGTTTTACACTAAACTAGAAAGACTGGAATTAATGGGATCAAGTCAGAAATGGGATCAAGTCTTACCTCTGCTTCTTACTTAGATGAGCAAGCTGGTTCTCTTCTCACTGCCTTGGTTTCCTTCTCTGTAAAATAAAGCCTACAATCCCTGCCCTGCATACTTACCAACATAAACATGGGCCCAAGGAGACATGGCTGGGAAAGTACTTTGTAAACCAGGAAGATTGTTACTTGTCCAGCATAGTTGATGTCTTCAACCAAGCTGAGCATCCCTGACATCTGGGAAGCTTGTCTGGGCCCTCGGCAGGGAAAAGAGAAGAGTCTACATTCTCAAGGGCCTGGGTTTGTCCTTTGGCCCATATGATTGTATTAGGAAGGAGAGAGCCCCAGGGACTGGGCAGGTACTGGATACATGGTGGATACAATTCCCTACGTCGTCGTGGATACAATTCAGTGTCACGGGAGCACCCTGCCGGTGTAGCCCTTTCCTCCTCATCTACCTGACATTCTTCCCTCTATCCTGGTTTATGTCTACCCTCTAACCTGCCCACCTCGTGACACCTGCTAGGGTTCAGGGCTCAACATACTATGAAAGGACCATCTCATAAAGCCAGCTAATCTGAGCGACTCAGTGAATCTAACCTGCAAAGTCTACGTGTTTCAGAGGTGTGATTTTTTCATTCACTGGACAGAGTTCACTTAGCACTTGCTTTGTGCTAGTCCCTATGCTAGGTGCTGGAGGGGAGCAGGCATTCCACAGATAGGGCTGTTTGTGACCGAAGGAGCCCCACTGGCCTGCGCTCAGGGCGCTTGAGGGATGCAGTGGACGATGAGCCTGGAACAGATAGCTGAGCCTCTCACACCAGGATGGAGACTTTGGGTTTTGTCTTGTAGGTAGTGGTGAGCCATTGAAAATGTTCAACAGGGGAGGTAGCAGTAGGTTATGAGAAGGGGAGCTGGAGGGTGAGAACAACTTTAGTCTGGGTTGTGTTAGGTATAAGTGTCTGTGAAATATTCAGTGGTTGCCACCTGGTAAGCAGCTAGCTATAAGAGCCTGCACTCAGGAAAGTTCTGGGCTAGGACCAGAGATCTGAGTTTTTGATAATTAGATGATAGAGGAGTGACAGTGAATAGAACCATACAAAGGGATTGGGAAGGATGAAAAGTGAAGTGATTCAGCCCCCTCAGGTTACAGATGTGCAAATGGGGGCCAGAGGAAAGTCATTTGCTTAAGGCTTCAGTAGTGTTATTCATCCATTCATTCAACAGATATTTGTTGAATACCTACTATATGCTAGAATCTTTTCCTTTTTTTTTGCATTTATCTTCAGATAGAGCAGGAGGGAGAGAGGGGGGAAGAGAGAGAGAAACATCGATGTGAGAGAGACACATCAAGTGGCTGCCACCCACACCACCCCAACCAGGGCGAGGACAAACTGCAACCAAGGTACCTGCCCTTAGTGGGAACTGAACCCGGGACTCTCTGGTCCACAGGCCGACGCTCCAACCACTGAGCCAAACCGGCCAGGGCTATGCTAGAATCTTTTAAAGGCTGGGATATAGCAGTGAACAAAACATTCATGGAGCCCGGCCAGTGTGGCTCAGTGGTTGAGCATCGACCCATGTACCAAGAGGTCACCGGTTCGATTCCCGGTCAGGGCACATGCCCAGGTTGTGGGCCCAGTCCCCAGTGGAGGGCATGCAGGAGGCAGCCACTCGATGTTCTCTCTCATCATTTCCATCTTTCTCTCCCTCTAAAAATCAATGAAGAAAAAAATTGAAAAACACTCATGGAACTTACATTCCAGTAAGTCAGTTCAGAAAACAATTAAGTAAAATTATGTCAAATGGCGGTAAATGCTGTGGATGGAAGGAAAGCAGGGGAAGGGAACCAAGGGGCACTGCTCGGTAACTGCTGTTTTATGTGGAATGATCCAGGCCTCAATGAAAGGGTGACATGTGAGCTGAGACCTAAAAGAAACAGAGAATGAGCCAGGCAGATGCCTGAGGGAGGAGCGTTCCAGAAAAATGGAACAGCAAGGCAAAGGCCTGGAGGAAGGAATGTGCTTGGCATGTGGCAGGAAGAGCAACGAAGCTGCTGTGGCTAGACCAGTCAGTGCAAGAGATGTGGGTGAGGGTAGCGCAGAGCTCAGGTGGGACCATGTAGGCCATTGTAAGTAAGGACTTTTCCTATTTATTTATTTTTTATCCTCACCCGAGGACATTTTTTTGTTTTTTGTTCAGATGGAGTGGGAGGGAGAGAGAGTAAGAGACAGAGAGAAAAATATCAACGTGAAAGGGACACATCGAGTGGTTGCCTCCTGTACAATCCCAACCAGGGCCGAGGACGAACCACAATCAAGGTACGTGCCCTTGAACAGAATCGAACCTGCGACTCATTGGTCCGCGGGCCAACGCTCTAACCGCTGAGCCAAACCGGCCAGGGCAGGACTTTTCCTTTTAAGAGGGGACTCTTTAAAAGGTTTCCGGCTGGTTTTCTCAGTGGTTAGAGCATTGGCCCACAGACCAAATGGTCGCAGATTCAATTCCTGGTGAAGGGCATGTACTTAGGTTTCAGGTTCAATCCCCGGCCCCAGTCAGGGTCGTGCAGGAGGCAGCCAACCAATCAGTGTGTCTCTCTCATATCGACGTTTCTCTATCCCCCTCCCTTCCTTCCACTTTCTCTAAAAATCAATGAAAAAATATCCCTGGGTGAGGATAAAAAAAGGTTTCTGGCTAGGATGACATGATCTGACTTACATTTAGCAGGATATCTCTGGCTGCTGTGTTAGAACAGACTGTAGGAGGTGAAGGTGAAGCAAAAAGGCCAGTTATGAGGTGGTTGCCGTGACCCAGGGGTGGGGTGAGTGGCTGGAATCAGCATCTTGCCAGTGGAGGGGCTGAGAAATGGTTGGGCGTTGGATCTATTTTAATGGTAGGGCCAACAGAACTTGCTGATGGATTGGTTGAGGAATATGAGAAAACAAGAATGTCTCTTAAGATTTTGACCCAAGCAGTTGGAAGGATGGAGTTGCCATTAGGTAAGATGGTGTGAGAGCAGCTCTGAGGGGAGAGAGGAGGAGTTGGACAGGTGCAGTTGGAGCTGCCCTGTAATCACCGACAGATTTAAGTGCGCAGTACCAGCAGTGTGAAAGGCTCATTTCAGCCCCTTCACCTCCTTTCAGATTCTGCTTCCTTCTGTCCCTCTCTCTGGGCCCATCTTCCTAACTGTCCCATCTCTGGCAGTCAATCTGAGCCACAGAGGCCTGCCACATCGAGAACTGACCAGCCCTCTGCCCCCAGGTTGTGCATAGGGACCTCAAGCCCAGCAACATCCTATATGTGGACGAGTCTGGGAACCCTGAGTGCTTGCGCATCTGTGACTTTGGCTTCGCCAAGCAGCTGCGGGCTGAGAATGGGCTCCTCATGACACCTTGCTACACTGCCAACTTTGTGGCGCCTGAGGTGAGTGACCCAGCCTCCTCAGCTGCGAGCGAGGATGTGCACTCTGTGTGGCCTTGGCCCAGGTACCAAAGGAGGATCCAGCCCATGGCTAGAACCCATGTCCTACCCTTTGGGGAGTAGCAGGCAAGCGTATGGGGCCGCTTGCCCTGCCCCTCAAACTGACCATACTCCCCTGCCTTCCTTTCTGCCAGGTGCTGAAGCGCCAGGGCTACGATGAAGGCTGTGACATCTGGAGCCTGGGCATTCTGCTGTACACCATGCTGGCAGGGTGAGTGCCCCATTGGCCTGGGCCCCCTCCCAATACCCCGCTCCTTCCTCCAGTCCTAGTGTACAGGCTGGAGTGGTGCCTTTCTGAGAGAGAGACTCGCCCTGCCTCAGGAAGGTCTGAAGATAGCCCTATCTTTGGATGCTTCACCTTGAGGAGAAAGATGCCACCTTTGGGAACACAGTCTGAAGGGGGAGGCACAGCCCCTCACCCTTAGCCCCAGGTTGGAGGCCAGAGGCTATAACCAGATTGGGTGGACTTTTCTCCAGATACACTCCATTTGCCAATGGACCCAGTGACACACCAGAGGAAATCCTGACCCGGATCGGCAGTGGGAAATTCACCCTCAGTGGGGGAAATTGGAACACAGTTTCAGAGACAGCCAAGGTGAGTCTGTGAGGCCTGGGCCCAGCTCATTTACGATGGGGAGGCAGGGTAGCATCCCAGGGCAGGTCATGAATAGGTGTCCTGAAGCCTCATTTCTCCAAGTGGAAGATTCCCAGGCAGGCTGCCCCCACACACACACACACGTTGTTTGGACAACTGGGTCATCATTCACTGGTCCTTCCTGTGTTCTGGGCCCATAGTAGACAGAGAGCTGTGATTATGCCTTGTGGGAACTTACTGTGGGGGCAGATACAGGCTTACATACAAGGAACAGAGATGCCGGGCAACAGAGAAAAGTGTGTCTTCCTGGCCAGGGGTACGGGCCATGGAGGCACAGAGCAGAGTTACTGACCATGCCGAGCAGAGAGGCCTTCTCAGAAGAGGGAACATTTGCACTTTCAATATGAGCACGGTCCCAGTTATGGGAACCTCTGTGCTGGACACTGGGTTGAACCCTTAATGAACAGTACTACCTCACATCAGCCTGACGCAGCAGGTATTGTGGTTATTTCTATTTCTCAGAACGGAAACTGAGGTTCAGAGAGTTAAAGTAAATTGCCCAAGATACTCAGGGATGAGCAGAAGAGTCAAATTTTGAAACTGAGTCTACCCAACCCCCAACCTTAGGTTCTTCCCACCTCCCTGCTTGGCTTCTAGAAGGTGAAAGAGAAATGGTATTCTAGGAAGAAATCCCAAAGAAGGGCCTGTGCTCAGGGAGGCCCTGGAGCAGTGGGGAATGGATCACAGGGAGGGGCTACTGCCAGGGTTTAGGCAGGAGATGGTGGAAAGTGGTTGCCTTGCCCATTCCCCATCAGTGGGACACAGCTGTCTGTTCCCCTCCTGGCCAACCCCCTTGCCCGCTGTGCCCCCAGGACCTGGTGTCCAAGATGCTG
The DNA here is from genome assembly GCF_014108415.1 of Molossus molossus. Lineage (NCBI taxonomy): Eukaryota > Metazoa > Chordata > Mammalia > Chiroptera > Molossidae > Molossus > Molossus molossus. Next base: position 86,487,036 of record NW_023425347.1, on the reverse strand, counting down.
CACGTGGACCCCCACCAGCGCCTCACAGCTAAGCAGGTCCTGCAGCACCCGTGGATCACCCAGAAAGACAAGCTTCCTCAGAGCCAGCTATCCCACCAGGACCTACAACTTGTGAAGGTATGGCCATCCCAGTCTGCTGGGCATCTGGGGACCCAGGCCAAGTTTCCATGGGCAAGGACTTGAGGTGGCAGAGCCAGGAGATGCCATGTCTGTCCTGGAGCCCAGGTCTAACATGCAGAGGTGTCAACCGTACATTCACAGGCCTCCAGTCCTCTTGGAGACACAGCCCCTTACCTCTGAAGCCATCAGTCTGATGTAGGAAGCAGGACTAATGACCATGAAGGATCACCTAGGCTGGATTAACAGAGGCCTGGGTGGGCTGTGAAACACTGGGAGGAGCTGTCCTGACCCTGGAACACATGTCCCCTCTCCTGTCTATACCTGCTTCATCGTAAATTGACCTCCTTCCTACCTTCTCTCCCAGGGAGCCATGGCAGCTACATACTCTGCACTCAACAGCTCCAAGCCCACCCCTCAGCTGAAGCCCATTGAGTCATCTATCCTGGCACAGAGGCGGGTGAGGAAGCTGCCGTCCACCACCCTGTGAGGGGTCAGGGCATCCAGGCCGAAGGGCAGTGCTAGCTCAATGGAGGCGGCATACTACCCGGAGAGAGCAGGCCTGAGCCACAGGGCCAGAGGGAGCAGAGCCCCGAAGGGCCCAGGAAGCGGCCAGCCCAGGTCACCCCAGTGAGGGTGTGAGAAGTGCCTTCTCCTTCCCAAGGACAGATTCTTCTCGGCTCAGGCTCTACTGGTTGAAATCGATTCACTGTACAAACTCATATCTTTTTTTTTTAAGGAAAAATGAAATCAACCACCATGGATTTTTATAAGATCCATTTGCCTTTCTGGGAACAGAAATAGCCAATGCAGCCCCAGGAGGGACACTGAGTCACACTAGGGCTCTCTGTTGCTGGGACCCTTTAGAGAGGTTTTAGGATCCTGTCCTGGGGTCCCCACGATTGGCCCATCTGTAGCCATCTGCACCCACCTCTGAGGCAGTCCAGCATCAACTTCCAGGGCCCTTGGCTGTTTAGCAGAACTTGCTCTGTCCCCAATCAGCTCCTTTTCCATACTGTTCTGCTGGGGGGTCTGGAACCACTTCCTACTAGAGGAGAGGACCAAGGCCCCGTGGCTCCCAGTTCCATGCACCAGCATCCACATCAACCCCACCAGTGGGTCCCCTGCAGTTAGGGCGGGCCACTCCCAGAGGAGGATCCAGAATGCACTTTTTGACTGACTTCTGTCGGAGTCTGCCACAGGACAGAGTACACAGGAGGCCTGTGGGGTGGACCGGGGGGAGGGGCTTGTTTTCATTTCTTCCTCAGCTGGTAACTCAGGGTTCATCTGTCCATGGCCTTTCTAATAAACTTACAGTTGAGTTGAAGCATGCTTGCCTCCACTTTTCATCCCTGAATTTGCCCTCTCTGTGCTGTCGGGTGATGAGGACTTTGGCAGTGACAGACCAGTAATGGACCAGGGCCCATTAGCCCAGCTGCTTGGAGCACAGGTCATTCGGGAGCATGGAGTCCCCCCTGCCCTGCCCTCACATTCCTGCCAGGGGATTCCATTATGCTATTGATAGTATTAATGGAATTATTAGCCACCGGTGACCAAGTGCAAGGCACTGCGATTGGGCCTTATGTGTATATCTCATTCAATCTTAACAACCCTGTGAGGTGGGTACCATTATTATCTCCGTTTTATAGATGGAAAAACAGGCTCAGGAGCGGGAATGACATTGCTTTACACAATAGAGTTTTTCCAAGTACCTATTTTGGCCCTGCTTCAGGTGCTGGTGAATCAACTAGAAAACGAGGTCATTGTTTTCATAGATCTAACCTCCTAGTGGGGAAATGGACAGTTACTAAACCAAGGTCAACTACTGTTAAGACATATGAAGAGCTAAACTGAGATGAGAGAGATTGGTTGATCAGGGAAGGCCTCTCTGGGAACATGACCCAGAAGCTAGATCTGTATGATGACAAGAGGCCAACCAAGACCAAGAGGCAGAGGGCAGAGTCAGGACAAGGGCCCCAAGGGGGAAACAGGCTGGGCATGCTCAGGAAACAAAGAGAAGCTGATGTGGCTGTGATCAGGGGTTTGCACAAGATGAAGCTGGGGGAGGGGAGGGGCCCTCCTTTGCAGGCCAGGGTAAGGAGTTAGTGTTTAATTCTAATTGAGATGTAAGTCCTAAAAGAACTTAACTAAGCAGGAGAGGAACATGATTTGCTATGCATTTTTTGAAAACATTTTTTATTGATTTTTTTTTTTTTTTTAGGGAGAAGGAGAGAGAGAGAGAAACAAACATCGATCGGCTGCCTCCTGCATGCCCCACACTGGGGATCAAGCCAGTAACCCGGGCATGTGCCCTGACCAGGAATTGAGCCAGTAACCTCCTGGTGCATGAGTCGATGCTCAAGCACTGAGCCATACTGGCCAGGCATTGATGTACATTTTTATTTTATTTTATTTTAAATATGTTTTTACTGACTTTTTAGAGAGGAAGGGAGAGAGAAATAGAACAATGTGAGAGAGAAACATCGATCAGCTGGAGAACCAAGAGGCTGGGCTTTTCAAATTGTGGTCAGTAGGGCAGCAGCATTGCTATCATCTGGGACCTTATTAGAAGTGCAGAATCTCAGGCCCATGTCCAGACCTGCTTAGTCAGAATGTATATTTTAACAAAATCTGCATGTGATTTGTGTGTACAGTAAAGTTTGAGAAGTGCTATTTTAGGGACTGAGAGCTAAGAAGAAAAGGGGACTGTGATTGAGCCCTGGCACATACTAGCATTTAAAGACAGCACCCCATGCCCTGTCCGGTTTGGCTCAGCGGTTGGAGCATCGGCCAGCGGTCTGGAGAGACCCGGGTTCGGTTCCCGCTAAGGGCATGTACCTCGGTTGCAGTTTGTCCCCGGCCCTGGTTGGTCGTGCGGGTGGCAGCCACTCGATGTGTCCCTTTCATGTCGATGTTTCTCTCTCTCTCTTCCTCTCTCTCCCTCCCACTCTATCTGTACAAAAAATGGAAAAATGTCCTCGGGTGAGGATAAAAATAAAAAATAAAAAATAAATAAAGACAGTACCCCTGGTGTTGTTCGGTGGTTAGAGCCTCAGCCCCTGCACCAAAGGGTCCATGGGTTCAATTCCCAGTCAAGGGCAGTTGGTTCAATCCCTGGTGGGTTGGGGCACATGCGGGAGGCAACCAATCAATGAGTCTCTCTCACATCGATGTTTCTCTCTCTCCCTCCCTCCCTTCCTCCCTCCCTTCCACTGTCTCTAAAAATCAATGGAAAAAATATCCTCGGGTGAGGATTAAGCAAAAAAAAAAAAAAAAAAAATCAACCATTGAATGCAATAAATACGTGAAACAACAAATTGGTGTTTCTCTTTCTCTCTCCCTTCCTCTCTCTCTATATTAAAAAATAAAATAATAATAAAGACAGTACTCCAGAAAGGAGAGGCTGTCATATAATAGTGGGGAGCTAGTCTGGGAAGATTCAAAGCCTTCAGAGCCAGGTCCTTTTGCTCCTGTTATTCCTCAACCTCCCCACTTTACAGATAAGAAAGCCAGAGCCTGAGAGGTGAGTAAGTCCTGTTATAAGGGAAGGAGATGTTGACACTAGCAGCTCAGCCTCAGAGCTGGCCTAGGCATGAAGATTCTGAGCTGGTGGCCTCCCCACAGGGCCAGGGAAGACAGTATTGTAACCCCAGGGGCTGAACATCCACTGACACACACAGTACTGAGCCCATAACTTGGGTGTGTTCCACTTCTCTGAGACTTTGTTTTCCCCATCTGTGCAGTGAGACCAACATTCTCTATTCCACCCATAACTCAAGGTTGTCCACGCTGTACCCCATTACCCCAGCTAGAATCCCAGATTCATTTCCACATTCAGTCTGCATCCTGGCCCCATCAGTTTTGTCTCCTAAATATTTTTGGCACCCATCCCCTCCTCTCTCCTCCCTGACTTCATATTTGTGTTTTATTTTTGTTTTTGTTTTGTTTTTGCCACAGCCTACTGATTTCTCTCCAGTCTTTTGTGTCCTCAACACCCTCCATTTAGACACAAATCTGACCCAACATCTGCCTACAGTGGCTCCTCATTGCCCACAAGATAGAGCCCAGGCGTCCCAGCCTGACAGTGTTCTGTGTGATCTGGCCCTGCTGAGCCCTAGTATCAGCTCCCATAGCTTGTCCCCAAACTACTCACAGACCTAAACTTGCCATGTTCTTCCCTCCACTGGATTCTGCTGCTGCATGTCCTGGCTAACTTCTGCTCATCCTTTAGAAAAGCTCAAATGACACCTTCAGGAAGCCAGCCAGGATATCCCAGACAGGGTTTGGCAGCACTCCTTTGGAAGCCCCCGACACTTATTCTCCATCGATTTGTACATCACTCTGTCTTAGAAGCAGCTGATGATGTGTTTTCTCCCCACCCAGTCTGTGAACTCAAGGGTGTGGGCTGTGTTTTGTTCATTTCTGGACCCCCAGTACCTAGCTTCAGGCCTGGCACACAATATTTTGGTCCTTAACTAGTGTTTGTTGAATGGGTGAGTAAGAGAGAACCCTGGACCCATGAAGTTGATGGTGCTGGAGGAAGCATAGAAACTACATCTCAGAGTTGCAGGAGCCTGGAAAGGCATCTGGGGAGTTAGGAAGGGAAGCTGGTGTTCTGAGGCACAGAGCAGTTAGGGTCTTGCCCCAGGCACCAGAGGGAAGATTCAAGACCAGGAAATGGTGATGGATGGAGTGGGAGTCCACAGGTGCTTTCTTAGCAACCAAACTTCAAAACCCAAATACTTCACCTCTCTGAGCCTCAGTTTCTCCATTTACTAAATGGGATCATAATTCACACCCATCTTGCAGAATCACCTAAAGATCAAATGAACAAGTGAATATGAACAAGTTTAGGAAGGTAAGTAATGCTTGTACAGTTAAGCTTGTTCTAATTTTTACAAGGTCAGGACAGTTCCCTAAGAACTTAGTAGACTCCAGAAACACAGTTTCCAGCCACCAGCATGTCAGATGGGACTTCCCTCTCTGCAGGCCGACTCCCTGGGCAAAACCCACTAATAGAACTACTAGTGAATCAGTTTAGGGAATCAAATTGCCAATCCAGATGTCCCTGAGTTCCTGAGACACTGTTCCCTTTAATGCTTAAATAATCCCTGAGCTCCCACCTTATAGGATGCCCTTTCCCAAGGAATATTGGCTCCAGTCTGTTAAACAAATACTATGTGGAGATAGATGCTAGACACCAAGTGTTTCTAACACTCAGCGGTTAGAGCGTTGGCCCACGGACCAAAGAGTCATGGGTTCAATTCTGGTCAAAGGCACGTACCTCGGTTGCAGTTTGTCCCCAGCCCTGGTCAGGGTTGTGCAGGAGGCAGCCAGTCGATGTGTCCCTCTCACGTAGATGTTTCTCTTTCTCTCTCCCTCCCTCCCTCTTTCTGAAGATAAATAGAAAAATATCCTCAGGTGAGGATTAAAAATGAATAAATTAATTAATTTAATTAAATAAAGGGCAGAGCAGAACTCTGAACATCTGTGTGATTCTGAAACTCACTCTTAACCAGTGTGCTGCCCCACCTCTCTGCTTCTGAATGGCCAGGGTCTACCTTCAATGTTCCACAGACCTGTCTGGTTCCCACTCTTCCTCTCGGCCAGCCATGTGCTCATAAAAGTTCCTATACTATTGGGGTCTGGTCTCATTGAGGGGTTGAAGGTGTTAAAAAGTTAAATTTCCCGCCCTGACCGGTTTAGCTCAGCGGTTAGAGCGCCGACCCGCAGACCAGAGAGACCAGGGTTCGGTTCCTGCTAAGGGCATGTACCTCAGTTGCAGTTTGTCCCCTCCCCCGGTTGGGGTTGTGTGGGTGGCAACCAGTTGATGTGTCTCTCTCACATCGATGTTTCTCTCTCTCTTTCCCCTTCTCTCTATCTGCTCTATCTGAAGATAAATGCAAAAATGCCTTCGGGTGAGGATAAAAAAAAAAAAAGTTAGCCCTGGCCAGTTTGGCTCAGCGGTTAGAGCGTCGGCCTGCGGTCCAGAGAGACCCGGGTTTGGTTCCCGCTAAGGGCATGTACCTCGGTTGCAGTTTGTCCCCGGCCCTGGTTGGGTTGTGAGGGTGGCAACCACTCGATGTGTCCCTTTCACGTCGACGTGTCTCTCTCTCTCCCACTCTATCTGAACAAAATAAATAAAAAAAAAAGTTAAATTTCCCAGCTGGCAAACTATAGAGAACAAGCTGGGAAGTTCGGGGAGTTTCCTCCGGACAGTCTCATAAGGTGGTAAGCTTCTCATCGCCTGGGCTGCACACGCAGAGAACTAATGATCTTGTCAAGATCTTGGAGATTCCTATTCCCAGTCTGGGACTGTTTAGATGAACTTACATGTCCCCTCTGAGTCAAAGACTCAGATTCTCAGTTGTTAGCCCAGGCATTAAAGTTCCTCAGCATTTCTTGCATTTTACCCATTTATGTATCATGTTTTCCATGATTATTTCTGAGACAGACACTCTCAGGGAGAAAGCTGGTTTCCTACATATGTTAAGTATCCAAACATTTGGTACTTTGGTTAACACATGGATTTAATTCTCTCTCCCAAACCTGTAATAAAAGGCCACCATTCGTTTAATGACTATAACAGTAGGCGTGATTTATTGAGTTCCTGCTTTACACTGGGCACAATATATACACATCCCCAATACTCAAAGCAATCTTATGAGGTAGGTATTATAATTTCCATCTTATCACAAGGAAACTGAAGCTAAGAGAGGATTCTTGCCCATAGTCTCACAGCAAGGAGGTGTCTGAGCTAAGTTTTGAACCTGAGTCTATCTAGCCTCAAAGCACAAGACTATACCACTCTGATGCATGGGTTAAATTTTATCCCACAGTGACTCATAAAATCTCACAGTCAGAAGAGCCCTAGAGGCTGATCTCTACCCAGCACAGGAATCTTCCATAGATGGTTATCCGGTTTCTGCTCAAGAACCATCTGCAACGGAGACTCCGCCACTTCACAAAGCATTCCCCCGCACGGTTGGAAAGTTCCTCTATTTTGAACTGAGGTTTTCTGAGTAGCATCCATTTCTTAGGGGGTTCCCACTAACTTCAAAGAACTCGATGGCAAAATGACTCAACAGAAGCAGAAGGGAAATCTAAATGAGCACCCCAACCTGTACTCTCACCTCTCCCCCTCCCCGATGGAGGTGGCTGCAGCAGCAGGCAAAGGTGCTAAGGCTGTGCTGACAAGAGAGAAAAACCCAGCAAGGCGAGCAGGAGGGCCTCCCAGGCCATCCTTTTCCCCAGGAACATGCAAGGGGACCCCCACCTATTCCCTCCGACCTCAACTCCTGCCCAGCTCATCTGAGAAGGCAGCAGTGAGTGGGCAGTGGGAACAGCACTGGCAGCGGAATCAGACATTCTTGCGATCACATCCCAACCCCAATGCTGACCTTCTGAGTGACCTTGGGCAAGTCATTTCACTGCTTTGAGGTTTTCTAAACTGTCAAACAGGGCTACTGTGAGCATTAAAGGAGAGGGTGTGTGAAGCTTCTATAGAGCTGCTCAGATATAAGCAAACAGCAACCAACATGTAAGAAGCTATTTAGAGTTGTGGTTAAGTGCAGACTCTGGGGTTAGACTGTCCTGGTTTTGTTTAACTTTGTTTTTTTCTTGAAATGTAAGCAGTCCTGGGTTAGAATCCAATTTTGATCACTTGCCTGTGTGATCTTGGGCAAGTCATTTAGCCTCTCTGCCTCAATTTCCCCGTCTTTAAAATGGGGTTAATAATATTGTCTACTCTTTGGTGAAGGTGAAACAAGGTAATGTATCAGAAGCACTGTTCTCTCTCTCTCTCTCTTTCCCTCTCTCTCTCTCTTCTGGTTTTAGTAGAGGGAACCACATCCCAAGCCTGGAGAGAGGTCAACTCATCTGAGTATCTTTACCCCATGAGGAGAGGAGGGAGCCCTTTCATAAACACCTTCTCTCTTTTTTTCCCTCCTACCCCAAAGCCTTTCTCTGAGTTATAACTCATGTTTCTGACTCAGTCTGAAACTTCTTTTTATAAGTAATTTCCTCTGTTTCTTTTCAGTCTTCCGATCCACACCCATCCCCCTAGGCCGTGGGCTAAATTGAGAAATCGAGAGGCAGATGACACATGTTTGAGCTGGGCATGAGGCCTGTACCTGGGATGGGCCTGGAGTCACTCACCCGTTGCAGAATGTCTTACCAGGCTGATTTGGGCAAAGTCATTCCTGTCGTCACTACAGAGCTTTATAGTTACCAGCCCCAGCCCTGGCCTGTTTGGCTCAGCGGTTAGAGCGTTGGCCCACGAACCAGAGTCCCGGGTTCGGTTGCCTCTAAGGGCAGGTAATTTGGTTGCAGTTTGTCCCCGGCCCCGGTTGGGGTTGTGTGGGTGGCAACCAGTCAATATGTCTCTCTCATGTTCATGTTTCTCTCTCTCTCCTCCCCCTTCTCTCCCTCCCGCTCTATCAGAAGATAAATGCAAAAATGTCATCGGGTGAGGATATATATATATATAAATATATATATATATTTACCAGCCCCTTTGCATAGGATTCCAAAAACATCTGAACAGAACTAAATTCTCACCTGGAGGAATAAGTAGAGAGTTGAAATCAGAAAGCATGAGATTGAAATCAATTCTCAATAACCAACCATGACTAGCTATGTGATCTTGGGCAAGTCACTTGGCCTCTCTGTGCCTCATTTTCCTCACCTGTAAACCATCCTCAGAGGGTTATGAGAGTAAAGGCTCTGGCAGAGATTAGGTGCAGAACAAATGGAAGCTGAGTTGCAAGAATGCTTCATACGCCCTGGCTGGTTTGGCTCAGCGGTTGGAGCATTGGCCTACGGACCAGAGAGTCCCAGGCTTGGTTCCCGTTAGGGGCATGTACCAAAAAAACAAAGAAGAATGCTTGATAAAATCTTCAGAACTGAGTAAGTCCCTCCAGAACCAGGGGATCTTAACATGGGATCCATGGGCTTCCCAGGAATGTAAAAATTATATGTAAAATGGTGTGTGTGTGTGTGTGTGTGTGTGTATTTAAGAGGATACAGGATTTTCATCAGATTCTTTGTTTTTAAATTGTCACCCAAGGATATTTTTCAATTAAAAAAAATTTTTTTTCTTTATTTGTTTCTAGAGAGAGAGGAAAGGAGAGGGAGAGATAGAAACACGGATGAGAGAGAACATTGACTGGCCGCCTCCTGCATGCCACCCACTGGGGATTGGGCCCACAACCTGGGCATATGCCCTGATTGGGAATTGAACCGGTAACCTCCTGGTGCATGGGTTGATGCTCAACTATTGAGCCACACCAGCCAGGCGGATATTTTTCAATTTATCTTCAGATAGATTGGAGGGAGGGAGAAAAAGAGAGAGAAACATCAGCGTGAGAGAGACACATCAATTGGCTACCTCCTGCACGAGCCCAACCAAGGCTGGAGACTGAAACGAAACTGAGGTACGTGCCCTTGACTGGAATCGAACCTGCAACTCCTCAGTCCTCGGGCTGATGCTCTAAATGCTGAGCCAAACCGGCCAGGGCTTCATCAGATTCTTAATGCAGTTTGTTATCCTCCAAAGTATTAAGAACCATTGTAGCCTGGCTGGTGTGGCTCAGTGTTTGATCATTGACACATGCACCAAGAGGTCGCAAGTTCAATTTCTGGTCAGGGCACATGCCCAGGCTGTAGACCCAATCCCCAGTGGGGGGCGTGCAGAGGCGGCCAATCGATGTTCTCTCTCATCGGTGTTTCTATCTCTCTCCCTCTCCCTTCCTCTCTCTCTAATATCAATAAAGAAAAACAATTAAAAAAAAAAAAAAGAACCATTGTCTCTCGGGGACCAAATAAACTACAACTTCTATTTTACAAGTATGTAGAATAACCTTATGTTCCAGCACTGTGCTGTTCATTAGACATGTATGTTCCAGGCACTGGAGATACAATGCTCCTTGCCTTTCTGTAGCACTGAGCTTCAGAGAAGTGAAATGATTTCCCCAAGGTCACATACTTCTGAAGGAAGCTGGCTGCTGGGATTGGAACCCCAGATCTCTAACTGCAAAGCTGGACACTTCGTATCTCAGTAGAGGGGCCCTCCAAGGTTCAGGGATTGCCCAGGTTCCCTCTGGTTGGTGAAGACCAACAGGATGAGCATTCCGTAAGAAAGGCCCTGAGGTTATACTGAGGGAGCCAGATTGGACTGATCAGCACACCACCTGGATGTGCTGCTGAATTGCCTGCAGGTGGCAGGTCATTATCTATGACTAGTCCTATTCCAAGTTTACTCAGGGAGTGGGTTCCCTTTCCTAAACTCTAACACAGGCCACAGACCATGAGGGAATTCCACATGTATATATTTATACCAACTATATTGAGGTTTCATTTACATACAATAACTACATAGGTTTTTAAGTACAATTGGATGATTTTTTAAAAAATTTATCTTTATTGTTGAATGTATTACAGATGTTTCTCATTTTTCCCCTATTGACGCCCTCCTCCCCACTCCTGCCCCTCTCCTGCCTTTTCCCACACTGTTGTCTGTATCTATTGGTTATGCATATATACATATAAGTTCTTTGGTTTATCTCTTCCCACCCCACCCCCACGCTCCCTTCCCTTTGAGGCTTGTCAGTCTAACAACCAATTTGTACTTCTTAATCCCTTCACCTTTCTCACCCATTTCCCCAGCCCCCTCCCATCTGGCAACCAACAAAATATTCTCTGTATCTCAGAACAGAGAATGCTTCTGATCTGCCTGTTCATTTTGTTTGTAGATTCAATTGTCGATAGATGTGTATTCATTGCCATTTTGTTCATATTTTTTATCTTTTTCTTCAAGAAGACCATTCAACATTTCATATAATAATGGTTTGGTGGTGATTAACTCCTTTAGCTTTTTCTTATCTGGGAAACTCTTTATATGGCCATGGATTCTAAATGACAGCTTTGCAGGATAGAGTAATCTTGGTTGTAGGTTCTTACTTTTCATCACTCTGAATATTTTCTTGCCACTCTCTTCTGTCCTGCAAAGTTTCTTTTGAGAAATCAGCTGACAGTCTTATGGGAATTCCTTTGTAGGTAACTGATTGCTTTCCTTCTTGCTGTTTTTAAGATTCTCTCTTTGTCTTGAACCTTTTGCATTTTGATGATGATGTGTCTTGGTGTGGGCCTCTTGGGGTTCATCTTGTTTGGGACTCTCTGTCCCAAGTCTTCCTGGACTTGTATGTCTGTTTCCTTCACCAAGTTAGTTTCTTGTTTCAAATAGGCTTTCGATTTTTTGTTCTCTCTTCTCCTTCCGGCACCCCCAAGATGCAAATGTTGGTATGCTTGAAGTTGTCCCAGAGGCTCCTTACACTATCCTCACTTTTAAAAAATTTTTTTTTCTTTTTGCTGTTCTGATTGGGTGTTTTTTGCTTCCTTATATTCCAAATCGATGGTTGCTTCTTGGCTTTACCTACTCTACTGTTGAATCTGTGTAAATTATTCTTTATTTCAGTTAGTGCCTCCTTCATTTCTAACTGGTCCTTTTTTATGCTCTTGAGGCCCTCACTAAGTTCACTGATGTTCTCACTAAGTACATTGAACATCCTTATAAGCAGTGTTTTGAACTCAGCATCTGTTAGGTTCTTTATCTCCATTTCACTTAGTTATTTTCCTGGAGTTTTGTTCTGTTCTTTCATTTGGGACCTGTTTCTTTGTCTCCTTATTTTGGCTGCCTCCCTGTGTTTGTTTCTATGTTTTTACTTAACAAGAGATATGGGGCTAGCTGAGACCAGATGCTGCTTGTTTGAAAGAATTCAGGAAAACCTGAAGCAGGATCCAAGACAGGCCAATCTATGGTAAAGCAACTGGCAACAGCTTGGGTGGGCCTGAAAGTTGGGTGGGGCGGGGCCTCAGGGAATCACCAGGGCGGGGCTACCAGTGTGAGCCAGGTTGCTGGAGTCCCAGATATGGCGACTGTCTGCTGCCCCAGGGAAGGGCTCACCAAAGGAACAAAGGCCTCTGACAGCACATCTGTCCAGGAGAAAGCCGCCTCTCCAGCCCTCGCTCCAGTGCCAAACAGCTCAGTTCTTCCCTGTATGTCTCTGGTGCCCCTCAAGCTGCCTCCCCCACGCTGGAGCCTGGATGGAGAGAGTCCGATAAGTCCGGGCCCTTTAAGGAACTGCCTGGGGCTCCAGCTGCCTCAGCCTCCCTGAGCCTCAGTTCCAGCTGGTTTTTCCAGCCAGAAGTTATGGGGATTCTCTTCCTGGCACTGGAACCCTGAGCTGGGAGCCTGGTGTGGGACGGGGACCCCTCAGTCCTCAGGGAGGACCTTCCCAGCCGAGGTGTCCTCCTGATTTTTATCCGCCACACGTGGGTGTGGGACCAGCCCATCCCCTCCGCCCCTCCTACCAGTCTGGATGTGGCTGCTGCTTTAATTCCGTAGTTGTAGGACTTCCATTCAGCTCGATTTCAGGTGGCTTTGAATGATGGTTGTTCTGTAGTTTAGTTGTAACTTTGATGTGGTTGTGGGAGGACGCGATACCCATTTACCTACCCGCCATCTTGACCGGAAGTCCAATTGTATGAGTTTTGACAAACTCATACACCTATGAAATCCATACCACTCTGAGAATTTCCTCATGTCCCTTTCTCAATCTCCCCCAATGTCAAAGGCAGCCACTATTCACTATTCTGATTTTTGTCACCATAAATTAGTGTTGCCTGTTTTAGAACTTTTATGAATGGAATCATAATGTGTTCTCTTTTTGGCCTGACTTCTTTTGTTCAACATAATGACTGTAAAGTTTCATCCACGCTGTTGCATGTTCATCCCTTTTTGTTGCTGAGTAATATTTATTGGGTAAATATGCCACAGTTTGTTTAATCTATTTGTCTGTTAATGGACATTTTTTTACAGTTTTTTTGCTACCATAAGAATATTCATGTAGAAACTTTGTGTGGACATATGTTTTTATTTCTCTTGGCTAAATACATGGAAATAGTATTGCTACATCACAGGATAGGTGTATGTTTAACTATATAAAAATTTACTATTTTCCAGACTACTTTTTATACTCTTCCAGTTGCTTCTCTTACCCTTGCCAGTCTCTGGTGTTGGTTTTTTTAACTAGTCATTCTAGTGGGTGGGAAGTGGTTTTCCTCTGTGGTTTTAATTTGCATTTCTTTAATGACTAATGATGCTGAATATCTTTTCATGTGATTATTGGCTATTCTATGTAGTCTTCTGTCAGTTTTAAACCTTTTGCCCCATTTAAAAATTGGGTTATGCATCTTACAGATTGTAAAGAATTCTTTGTATATTCTGATATGAGATCTTTGTCAGATATATGTATTATACTTTCTTCCACTCTGTGACTTGTCATTTTATTTGAAGAGCAGACATTTTAAATTTCTTTTTTTTTTTTATCCTCACCCGAGGATATTTTTCCATTTTTTGTACAGATAGAGTGGGAGGGAGAGAGAGAGAGAGAAACATCGACGTGAAGGGACACATCGAGTGGCTGCCACCCGCACAACCAACCAGGGCCGGGGACAAACTGCAACCGAAGCACGTGCCCCTAGCGGGAACCGAACCCGGGTCTCTCCGGACCGCAGGCCGACGCTCTAACCGCTGAGCCAAACTGGCCAGGGCAGACATTTTAAATTTTTTATTTTATTTTATTTTTTATCCTCACCTGAGGACATTTTTGCATTTATCTTCAGATAGAGCAGGAGGGAAAGAGGAAGGAAGAGAGAGAGAGAAACATCAATGTGAGAGAGACACATTGACTGGTTGCCACCCACACGATCCCGACCAGGGTTGGGGAAAAATCGCAACCGAGGTACGTGCCCTTAATGGGAACTGAACCCGTACTCTCTGGTCCGCAGGGTGATGCTTTAACCACTGAGCCAAACCGGCCAGGGCAGAAGTTTTAAATTAAAAAAAAAAAAAGTTTTTAAGCCCAACCTACACACCAAGAGGTCGCCGCTTCGATTCCCAGTCAGAGCACATGCCCAGGTTGTGGGCCAGATCCCCAGTAGGGGGGCATACAAAAGACAGCCAGTCAATGTTCTCTCTCATTGATGTTTCTGTCTCTCTCTCCCTCTCCTTTCCTTTCTCTCTAAAATCAATAAAGAAAAAAAATTGTAATTAAAAAAATATATGTTTTTATTGATTTTAGAGAGAGGAAAGGGAGAGAGAGAGAAACAGCGATGTGAGAGAAAAACATCAATCAGTTGCCTCCTATGTGCACCCTGACTGCAGATCAAACCCGAAATCTGGGTATGTGCTCTGACCAGGAATCAAACCTGTCACCTCTTGGTGTACAGGATGATGATCCAACCAACTGAACCACACTATCAGGGCTGTTTATTGAATTTTTTTTATTTTATTTTTGAAGGGAAAAGAGAGGGGAGTGGTAGGGAGTGGAAGAGAGAAAAGGAGAGTAGAGAAGAGGAACACCAATTATTTCTACTCTTAAAATCTGCAAGGATTCCCAGCTGGTGTGGCTCTGTGGTTGAGCTTCAACCCATGCACCAAGAATTTGTTAGTTTGATTCCCAGTCATTTCCCATTAAGGGCACATGCCCAGGTTGTGAGCCAAATCCCCAGTGGGGGACATGCAGGAGGTGGCCAATTGTTGTTCTTTCTCATTGATGTTTCTATCTCTCTCTCCCTCTCCCTTCCTCTCTCTCTAAAATCAATAAAGAAAAAAAATGCCCTGACTGGTTTTCTCACTGGTTAGAGCATTGACCCGTGGACTGAAGGGTCACGGGTTCGATTCCCAGTCAAGGGCATGTACCTGGGTTGCAGGTTTGATCCCTGGCCCCAGTCAGTGTTATATAGGAAGCAACCAATCAATGTCTCTCTCTCACATTGATGTTTCTCTCTCCCTCCCTCTCTCCATTCTATCTAAAAATCAATGGAAAAACATCCTCAGGTGAAAATTTAGAAAAAAATTTTAATAAAAAGTTAATAATAAATAAAATAAAATATGCAAGGTTTATTCTGGCCCATCTATGGGAAGCTGATGGAAATACTAACTCTGCCAGGCCTCATTCTCCTAAGTTGCTAGTAGAGATGCCTGGAGGGCAATGTGGCAGTAACAAAATATTTTAAATGTGTATAAAATACACATACTATATGCTTCTGAAATACTACTTTGAGGAACTTATATAGTGGTATGCTGGAAAATGTTTAACAACTGGCAGGGGCAGGGAGAGGGACCCCTGATTTGTAACCTTTACAGATTTTGTGATGCAATTGTTCCCACAATGGCTAATTTCAAGCTACTAACATGAATATTTAGTTGAAAAGAGATGCTCCCAGTTGGCTCTCATGAACCAATACAAATACACTCCAGCATACCACTGAATTTATGTTAAAGAGAGAATTAGGAATAAATATAAAAATTATGTACAAGTGTACCCCACAGTGTTTTTTTCTAAAATCCTCACCTAAGGATATGCTCCTTTTTTATTAAGAGAGAGAGAAACATCAATTGACTGCCTCCCACATGGGTCCTGACCAGGGATCGAACCCTCAACCTGGGTATGTACCCTAACCAGGAATCAAAGCTGCAACACCCCCCATCCCCCTGTGCACAGAACAACACTCCAACCAACCCAGCCACACTGACCAGGACACTCCACAGTGGTTTTGTTTTTTGTTTTTTGTTTTTTATGGGAAATTGGTCAAACTTAAATTACACCAATGAGGTAATAAATATGTACAGTACAATATATGATGGTATAATATGGTCCAATAATATATTATTCTATATATTATACTATAATATGTGATGATATATAGATATGAATACAATCTCATTTGGAGAAATTATGGGGAAGAACATGGGGAAGTAGTCATACTATGTCTTTTAAAAAGCAAGTTTTAGCCCTGGCCGGCTTGGCTCAGAGGTTGGAGCATCAGTATGCAGTCCAGAAAGGCCCGGGTTCAGTTCCCGCTGGGGGCATGTGCCTCGGTTGTGGTTTGTCCACAGCCCTGACCCAACCAGGGCCATGCAGGAGGCGGCCACTTGATGTATCCCTTTCATGTTGATGTTTCTCTCTCTCTCTCTCTCTCGTTGTCTTCCTCCCTCCCACTCTATCTGAACAAAAAATGGAAAGGTGTTCTTGGGTGAAGATAAAATAAATAAATAAAAATAAATAAATAAATAAAAAGCAAGTGTTTAAGTACAGTATAAGATCAATTTATATATTTTATTTATTTATTATTATTTTTAAAATCCTCACCCGATGATATTTTTCCATTTATCTTCAGACAAAGTGGGAGGGTGAGAGAGAGAGAGAGAGAAACATGGATGTGAGAGAGACACATTGATTGGCTGCCTCCCCCACGACCCCGACCAGGGCCAGGGACCAAACCGCAACCGAGGTACGTGCCCTTGACCGGAATCGAACCTGTGACTCTTTAGTCCGAAGGCCCACACCCTAACCACTGAGTAAAACTGGCCAGGGCCAGATTTCTAATTTTTGCCATTTTAATGTTATAATCTCATATCTCCGTGTTATTTTTAAAAACAGCTTTATTGAGATAAAACTGACATACAATTAATTATCTGCACAGGCTACAGTTTGGTGAATTTTGACATCTGTGTACCTTCACAAATAGATAATAAATATATCCTTCATCTGCAAAACGTTCCTTGTGTCACTTTGAGTCTGAGCTTTTTAATCTGCAAAATGCAGATGTGTGGTGTGAATTTAGCTTGGAGTCTGGCACATAGAAGATGCTGAGGAAACAGCAGGGTAATTGAGTATACAGGCCCTGGAGCCAACTGCCTGGGTTCAAACCCATCTCTGCTATTTGCTTCCTTGGGCAAGTTATTCAGCATCTCTATGAATGAACTCCATTTGTAAAAAGGGAATGATAATGTGGTACCCACCTCGAAGGATTGTTATAAGGATTAAAAGGGTTAATATGTTTGAAAACATTTTTTTCTCTGTCATAGATAATTGAATGATTTTAGCTAGACTTTTTCAAATTTTGAAAATATTCATTAACACTTCTCTGACATGTAGGGGTTTGAGACTACAGTTTGGTAACCTTTGAACTAAATGTGGCCCCTCAACCCTGGCCGGTTTGGCTCAGTGGTTAGAACGTCGGCCTGCGGTCCAGAGAGACCGGGTTCGGTTCCCGCTAGGGGCATGTACCTTGGTTGCAGTTTGTCCCTGGCCCTGGTTGGGTTGTGCGGGAGGCAGCCACTCGATGTGTCCCTTTTGCGATGTTTCTCTCTCTCTCTCTTCCTCTCTTTCCCTCCCACTCTATCTGAACAAAAAATGGAAAAATGTCCTCGGGTGAGGATAAAAAAAAAAAAAAAATGTGGCCTCTCAGGGGGTCTCTAAGAACTATTCCAAATTCGGTTCTGTGACTCATTTATGTAATAATGGTAATTCCAGGAGTCACCACAAGAGGGAATAGGAATGTACTCTTGTGGACTGTGAAAATATTTTAATAGTATTTTTTATCTATTCCCTTGAAAATAACAATATTGATATCTGAGCAACCAGCTCCTTCTTAGTATGTTTCTTCCAGGGCTTATATGAGTGACTCACTCTTAGTGTTTTGTTCATATTAAGTCTCGTGGTTGAGCACTGTAATGCACATATAAACAAAAAAAATTACAGCCTCTTGGAGAATAACCTGTTTAATAAGTAGTAGTAATAATAATAATAATAGCAGTCAACATTTCTTTTTTCTTTTTAGCCTCACCTGAGGACATTTTTGCATTTATCTTCAGATAGAGCGGGAGGGAGAGAGGGAGGAAGAGAGAGAGAGAAACATCGAAGTGAAAGAGACACATCGAGTGGCTGCCACCCACACGACCCCAACTGGGGCAGGGGAAAACTGCAACTGAGGTACGTGCCCTTAGCAGGAACCAAACCCAGGACTCTCTGTCCATGGGCCGACGCTCTAACTGCTGAGCCAAACCAGCCAGGGCATAGCCAATATTTCTTAGTGCACAAACTACCAGACATTATTCTAAGCGTTTTTTTTTAAATTCTCTCCCGAGGACATTTTTGCATTTATCTTCAGATAGAATGGGAAGGAGAGAGGGAGGAAGAAAGAAAGAGAAACATCGATGTAAGAAAGACACATCTATTGGTTGTCCCTGCACAACCCCCAACCAGGGCAGGGGACAAACTGCAACCGAGGTACGTTCCCTTAGTGGGAATTGAACTCGGGGCTCCCTGGTCCGCAGGCCGATGCTCTAACCACGGAGCAAAACCGGCCAGGGTTTTTTTTTAATTAACCTATCCTATAAGGTAGTTATTTTTATTATCTTATTTTCCCACTTTAAAATTAAAAAATTGAGGTCCAGAGAAGTTAGAAAAGTTACCAAAGGTCACGTAGTCATTAGAGTGATATATGGTTAAACTAGGGGAATTCTGCAGTACGCGGAAAAAAAAGAGAGAGAGCCTATTTTGTTAAAGGTCTTTTTGTCTCTTACCTGCTTTTGCCGCTCAATCTAACATGACTAAAAGTATACAAATTGGCAAATGAGTCAACCAGATATGTAGATAAATGTCAAAAATAAGAGTTCCTACCAAATTATTTTACCTTGCCCAGCCTTTCATAGTCTTCACAAAGAGAAAAACATTGAATTTAGAGTTAGAAGAATTATCAAGACATAGTAGAAAGAACACACCTTTGGAGAAAAACAACTAGGTTCAAACTGTAGACTCTTTCAACTGCTGTGTGAACTTGGATAAATTACCCAGCCTCTCCGAGCCTGTTTATTCAGGTGCCTGTTTATTTTATTCAAGAATAGTATCTGCTACAGGGTCTGGGTGTTTTTGTTTTGTTTTGTTTTTTCCTTCTTTTAGAAAAACTGGCTTGCCCTGGCCGGTTTGGTTCAGCGGTTAGAGCGTTGGCCTGCGGTCCTCAGAGACCCGGGTTCGGTTCCCGCTAAGGGCATGTACCTCGGTTGCAGTTTGTCCCCGGCCCTGGTTGGTCGTGTGGGTGGCAGCCACTCGATGTGTCCCTTTCACGTCGATGTTTCTCTCTCTCTCTCTCTCTCTCTCTCTCTCTCTCTCTCTCTGTTCCTCTCTCTCCCTCCCACTCTACCTGAACAAAAAATGGAAAAATGTCCTCGGGTGAGGATTAAAAAAAAGAAAAACTGGCTCAAGTTCTTGCTTTGCTAGTTAACAGGATCAAATAGAACAATATAATGAAAGCCTTCTGGAAGTTAAAATGTTAGATGAATTCTTTTTTTGTTAAAGTATTCAACAAGCATTTACTGAATTTCTACTACAAACCAAGCACAGTACTAAGTGCTGGGATATATACCTTAATACAAGATTCATAAACTGTTAAGGAGCATTCAATCTAGTGAGGGAGTCATAAGGAAATAGAAAATTACCTGACTGTGTGATGAGTGACACTATTAAAGTATGGTGAGGAAGAGGAGCTGGTGATACAGGGCAGGGTGTCAGGGAAGGTTTCAAGTGGAGCTGATGCCTAAACTAAGTCCCAAAGGATGGGTTCGTCTCTCAGACAGCCAGAAAGGGCATTCCTGTCACAAACAATATCAGAGGTATGAAACAGCCTGACATATCAGGAGACTTGAAAGTTTAACACAGACACCTTGGATGTCAGGCCTAGGAGTATGAACTTAATCCCATAAAGCAGTCGGAGCCATTGAAGGATTCTGAGCTGGGAAATGGCTTGACCAACTTTGCATTTTATTTATTTTTAATCATCACCCAAATATATGTTTTTTATTGACTTTAGAGAGAGAGGAAAGGAAAGGGGCGGGGAACATTAATGTGAAAGAGAAACATCAATTGGCTGCTTCCCTTATGCACCTGGATCAGGACTGAACCCTCAACCTAGGTATGTGCTCTGACTAGGAATCAAACCCGCAACCTTTTGGTGTACAGGATGATGCTCCAACCAACTGAACCATCCGGCCAAGGCCCAACTTTGCATTTTATTTTATGTTTTTTATTAACAAAAAGTGAATCCTCACCCTTTTCCATTGTTAGAGTGGAAGGGAGTAGGGGGTAGGGGGATGGAGATCTATTGGTTGCCTCCCACGTGGCCCTTGACTGGAAATCAAATCCTCCACCCTCCAATTGGCTGACTGACACTAACCGCTGAGCCAAAAACCAGCCGGGGCCAATTTTGCATTTTAGAATGATCACTCTGGCAGGCAGTAGTGTAAGCAATGCAGTGGAGGAAGAGAGACCAGACAAGGAAATCAGATGGGAAACCATTACAGTTGCCAAATCAAAAGCTCAAGGGAGGCACCCACACGACTTGGATTACTGAGTAAAGTGGTGCCTCTTAACCAAGATTAGAAGTTATTATTTTGCCAAAGGTGAGGGATTGATCCTAGGCAGGAAACCAGAGATATGGATAAGATTGGGGAGAACTTATAGACAAAATAAATTATTAATAATAAATCATATGGAATATCACACTCTTCAAAGCAGAGTATTTTCACAGCCATTATAGGATTGTTCCTGGAACAACCCTGGAAGAAGAGAGAAGCAACTGATAGATGAAAGGCTTGAGCCCTAGACAGGCAAAGTTTGTTGGCCATAGTCATGCAAGATTTGTTTCTTTGATGTAGTTTAGTAAAATATAGAAATTGGCTCTGGCCAGTTTGGCTCTGTGGTTAGAGCCTCGGCCCGCAGACAAATGACTCACAGGGTCTATCTGGTCAAGGGCACGTACGGTGGTAGTGTTGGGGTCAGGCGGGAGACAACAAGTCAATGTGTCCCTCTCACATCGATGTTTTTCTCGCTCTCCCTCTCTCCTGCTCTATCTAAAAATAAATAGAAAAATATCCTCGGGTGAGGATTAAAAAATATATATATATGGAAATTAAAACCCAGGCATCTTTTAGGGAAAATAAGGTTTTCCTCCATTACACAAATTCATATGTGTTCATTAAAGACAATTTGGAAAACACTAAAAAGTAGGAAAAAATGTTTAGTCCCTTGTGGTCTCACAAAGAACTACTGGTAGTATTTTGGTGTGGCTTTTTACTCCAAAAATAGTATTTTCATGTAGCTTTAAAAAATGTATTTCTTCACCCTGGCCAGTTGCTCAGTGGTTAGAGCATCAGCCTTCGGTCCAGAGAGACCCGGGTTCAATTCCCACTAAGGGCACGTACCTCGGTTGCAGTTTGTCTTCGGCCCTGGTTGGGTCGTGCGGGTGGCAACCACTCAATGTGTCCCTTTCACATCAATGTTTCTCTCTTTCTCTCTTCCTCTCTCTCCCTCCCACTCTATCTGAACAAAAAATGGAAAAATGTAATTGGTAGACATTGAGGTGGCTTCTTAAAAATTTTTTTTCTCGCCCTGGCCGGTTTGGCTCAGCGGTTAGAGCGTTGGCCTGCGGTCCTGAGAGACCCGGGTTCGGTTCCCGCTAAGGGCATGTACCTCGGTTGCAGTTTGTCCCCGGCCCTGGTTGGTCGTGCGGGTGGCAGCCACTCGATGTGTCCCTTTCACATCGATGTTTCTCTCTCTTCCTCTCTCTCCCTCCCACTCTGTCTGTACAAAAAAAAAAAAATGGAAAAATGTCCTCGGGTGAGGATAAAAAAAATAAAAAATAAATTTTTTCTCAATATAAAATGATCATTGTGATGAACATCTTTACACACATGGCTTTTTCTGAATTTTGGATTCATCCATTAGAACAGGTCTGCAGAGTGGTATGACTTGTTTAAGGTAAAGAACATTCTACTACTCTCGATACAAGATTGTCAATTGTCTTCAAAAAGAATTGTATGCACATTTTTGGACCCTCTATCAGCATTCTTGCTATTAATCACATTTTCTCTCCCTCACAATAGTAAAAATGGAAAGCAATACCCTTAAAAGAAGATTTCAACTCTACCAAGCCCTTACCTTGGCCATCCCATTTCTCTGCTGTTGTTTCTCTTTTGAACAGCAGATGGCAGGCTAATCCCACAACAGGTGGTCATGACTTAATTTAATTGCAATGAGAAGAAATTGCTGCTTTTCCCACATGTATTTCTTTCCTGAGATAAACAGCATTAAGGGCATCTGCCTCTTTATTGAAAGTCAGATATGTAAGAAAGTGAATTTTCAACAAGGAATATCAAAGTAGCCAACGTAAATTCTGAGCTTTACATTATTATAGTTGGTGCAAAACAAATTTCTCTGAAGGAAGCAAATGGAGGTTGAAAGCTGATTGTTAAAATTCCACATATTCTAGATTTCCCCAGTTAATAATCATAAAAAGTTTATAGCCAGAAAGTTACAGAGGCCCTTCTGTTGTAATTGTTAAAGTTTAGAGTCAGTGGGAACACCCTTCTCACCCAGGGGATTTTAAAAGCCAATTCCACCCCCTCCCCACATCCCTCTCCCCTAGTACTCATTTCCCATCCCTTCACAAAATTGCCAGGGTAATTGACTCTTAGATGAGATGAGTTTGACTTTCTACCCTGATTTTGTAACAGAAGTTCTTTTGGTGAGGTCCTTTGTTTGAAAATGCACAATAAAAATGGCTTTAGAATTACTTCACAGGACTCTTTCTTTTTCTGGTGCCAACAACAGATTCCAAAGCAGCTATTATTCTAGGTGGGTGATAGGATCCCTTGAGACTGTTTAAGTATCAGTTTTCAAAGTGCTTAGGAACCTGAAATGTCCTGTATGGTATATTTGCAGGTGCATAATTGGCCAAGTGCTCCAGGGGTTATAAAGACTGCCTGCCTTCCTGTAGTTGAAATAGACAGATTTAGACTCTTACTGAAATTGTAGGCTGCAATGTCGATAACAAATCTGATTCTAACTCTCCTGTGTCACTGCAGCCCAAAGGTGCCTTTGTCTCCCAGGAGAAAGAGTTTGGGGGTAAGTGAATGGCCCTTAACCAGAACCATGTAGAAAACATTGCTAAGAAAAACTTTTGTCTTCAGAGTGTAGGTTGAGGGTTGTTGCATGTGAAGCAAATTTGCTTTGTTCACAGCCAACCTGCCTAAATGCAAGTATTGCGAGGTGACTGAAGCTGTGGAGCAGCAGGCTGCTTTAAAAGCAGGCTTTCAGTAGGAAACTTTAAACATACAATGGTTTTATTTTAGTTAGACAGAATTCTCCAACCTGGCTTTTTTATTGCACTAACCAAAATAAATCTGAATAAACTTAGAAGGCTGCCTTGATGTCAGAAGAAAATGGATATTGTCTCTCCCGAACATTTTTGAGTGGTAGTACATAACCCTAGCTACATCCAGATAAGATTACACCTCCTCCCAAAGAAAGTTTTCCTGGAACATAATATCACCAAGAGTATTCACTTTGGGGCTTGATGGTTCCAGGCTGCCTTACTAAAAACTTCTAGAGAAATAGTTTGCCTGCCCTTTCACTCTTCCATTTATAGTTAATACGTGTATATACTTAGTGGCGTTCTGAATTCCTTTTATTTTTCAAGGCCTCTGGCATTTGATGATACCCATGCAGCAGGATCTTTCGTTAAACCAAAAACAGGTTGGTGTTTAATGGAGAAGGGTCCAGGATGGAGGGAAGAAAAACCTATGCTCTTTCCTAAGTCACTTGACATAGGAAACCAGTGGGCTCCTTTTAAGATTAAATGTGTCTTTAAATATTAAGGTATGGGTGGAACTGCTTCCCTCAGACAAACTTGAGGTAGAGGATGTAGGTGTTGCATTCAAATCAAAGAGGTGCCTCTCAACAGGAAAGATTTAATCAGCTCTCCTTCCCAGGATCAGCTGCCAGGTTTGAACATTTACTTGTCTGTGTTCCAGGCAGGAGACACTGCTAATTACAGGAGCAATTCCCATGGATACAGAGAACTGTCTGAGCTGGGGAGTCACAGCTCTGACCAAAAGGGAGCTGAGAAGAAAAACGCTCCCAACAGTCTCAAAGGAAATTCCAGAGTTGTCAAGGGACCTGCCTTTTCTGCAGGAATACCCCTATAACTGGTATTTGAAGATCTGGAAACATCCTTTCCTTTACCTTCCTAATTCAAGTGTCCCTTTATTTTTAGAAATAGAATTTAAAAAGTTGTTTCTTTTATTCAAACATTATCTCATAAGGTTATTTGGAAAAAACCCAGCTTTACCAAGAGTGATTCTCAGAAATGACAGTACCTGAAAAAAAAGCCAACTTGGCCACCAGGTCAGCCAAAATGGCACAAACATTTGGAACCTGTTGACTTATCCTTGGCAAAGACACCACTGAATCCTTTCTGGTGTATGTAAAGTAAGATGTGGTAAACTTACCTTTTATGTGGTACAAAATCTAGACTCACAAGTAAGCTTCTACAACATCAGTTTTAATTTATATTCTGCCCCCTTCTTTGTCCATTATGCAGAGCACCTGCTCCCTGTCCCTCCCCCACTCCTCCAGCTGTCTGTCTGTCTCATTTGTGTCAATTTAGAATTCAATACTGCTTGATTTAATTGAATGACTTTCCCTGTATAGAATCCCAACCACAGACAGGGCACCAACCATCTCTCCCACTGCCCAGAATACAAACTCTAAAAAGCCAAAAGCATGCAAGGGTGCCTTAGAAAAGAGCTGGGGTCCTTGCTGGCTTTGTCAGTAAACTGGAGCAGATAAGGAGGGCAAAACTGAGTTCCAAGTTATGTATTTGGTGGCCTACAAAGAGTCAGCACTGCATAAACCAAGATCATTTGGGTTGCCCTGGCCAGTTTGGCTCAGCGGTTAGAGCATCGGCCCATGGACCAGAGATCACTTGGGTTGACTCAATTTAGCTAAGACTTTTCAAAAGTGGTTCTTAGGCTTAAAAACCAAAGAACCAACTGAAAGAAAGAAACCTCTATACCACTTCCTATTTTACAAAGAGCTTTCCCATCCTTAGAATGACTTTGTCTTTCTGTTCATTCAGTCATTGAAAAAATAAGGTCTGCCTCTATTCATTGAGCATTTACTATGTGCCAGACAGTGTTCTAGGAGCTGAAAACTACATTCTAAGAACAGAAACTAAAGTAATGTTCCTGTTCTCTTGGAGTTTACATTCTAAAAGAGAGGGCAAACAATTAACATATAAGTAAACATATAGTATACCAAATGGTAATAAGGGTTATGAAGAATCAAAGAGCAGGGTTAAGGGATCTAGGGATTGTGGCTTGGGCAGAGTTTTTTAGTTTATAAAAGGTGGTCAAAGGGCTCCCTGATGAGACAAAAGAAGCTAGAGAGCAAGCCATACAAATATGAGGGGGAGGAGTGTTCCAGATACAGTGTATAGCAAATGCAAAGGCCCTGAGACAGGAGTTTCCTTGTTGAAGGAAACCAGGGTAGCTGAATAAAGTGAACCGAGAGAGATTTAAGAGATAGGGCAGGGCAGTGGAAGTACAGGGCGCAGACTTTGTAAGGCCTTGTGAGGCATTCGAAGTTCTATTCTGAGTGAGATGGGGAGCCACTGGAGAAATGCCTTGTGTTTTATATTATGATTTATGTTTTAAAAGGTTTATTCTGGCCTGGATGGTGTGGCTCGGTGGTTGAGCATCAACCCATGCACCAAGAGGTCGCCAGTTCAATTCCTGGTCAGGGCACATGCCCAGGTTGTGGGCCAAATCCCCAGTGGGGGACATGCAGGAGGCAGCCCATCTCTCTCTCTCTCTAAAAAAATAAATAAATAAAAATCAATAAAGAAAACAAAAATTTTAAAAAAAGGTTTATTCTGGCTGCTGTGTAAAAAAAAAAAAAGAAAAGAAAAAGGAGTACAAGGGCAAAAGCAGGGAATTAGGAGGCAACTGCAGGAATCTAGGCAAGAAATGATGGTGGTTTAGGTCAAGGTGGCAGCAGTGGAGGTAGTAACAGTGGTTAGATTTTGAAGGTAAAGATCCTAGAATTTGTTGCTGGACATGATGGGTGGGGGGGGGGAGTTATGAGAAAGAAAGAGGAGTCAAGGATATTATGGATGTTTGGGGCTGAGCAACTATTAGATAATCTAGTGAAATGAACAGAGAGGCCTTGAATCAGCGGTGAGACCAAATCTCAAATTCATGGCTCTGGGTTGTGTAATCTTGGGCAAGTCACTGAAGTTCTCTGAGTATCAGTTTCTTCATCAGTAAGAAAGTGATAATGATGATATTAATACCTCTCTCACAGGTCTATGGTAAGAATTGAATGGGATATGAAAATGCTTAGAAGAGTACCTGGCACAGAGATACTCAATAAATGTTAGTGGAATCTGGATGCCAGTGGCTGGTACCTTCTCCTACTATAAGAAACTTTATTTCCTCAGAGTGGCTTTCCTGACCACTAATTTTTAAATTGTTTTCCACCATTATTCTTTCAGGGTTTGTTCTTTTCATTAGAAAAGTTCATCACAATGTATAAATCTGTTTACCCATTCATTGTCTGTCTCTTCCACTAGACTGTAAGTTCCATGAAGGCAGAGACCACCCAAGGTGTATATAAAATGACTGGCACAATTCTTGGCTCATGGTCAGCTCTCAAATTTTTTTTTCTTTATTGATTTTTAGAGAGAGGAAGGGAGAGGGAGAGAGAGATAGAAATATCCACTGGTCGACTCCTGCATGCCCCACACTGGGCCCACAACCTGGGCATGTGCCCTGACCGGGAATCAAACCAGCGACCTCTTGGTGCATGGGTGGACGCCAAAGCACTGAGCCACACTGACTGGGCGGCTCTCAAATATTTATTGAAAGGTTGAGTGACCTATAAGGCTCTTACTAGTATTCTGCTGCCACTCTTTCTCTTAAAAAAGAAAAAAAAAATCATATTCTCTACATTTTGCACAGCTCTGTAATGAAGTTTTCTGCTGATGGGAAACAACCCTCTGTTGAATCAGAAAAGCCCCCAACTCCTCTTTTGTGTTAACCATGTTGGGCTTAATGTCTATGTAGAGTACTAACACTGGCTTGTTCTATTTTTTGTGTTCACGTGTCAAGGCTGTACTTGTTTTTAGAGGTAGGTAACAAAAGAATAAGACCTAAGCTTCAATTCATCTAAGAATCCTCACTCTTATCCACTCAAATTACTTGTGGAAGCAAAGGGCATTCTGAGAAAGGGAAAAGTGTCAGAAACAGTGTGCAGCATGTTGTGTGTGGAATAATAAGGAAACAACCATAGTTTTTGGTAGTTGGGGCAGAAGGGACAAAGATCAGGTTGGCTACATGAGGTCTAATGAGTTGAAAATGTTCCCTCCTCTCTATTTTCTGAATTTGTGTAGGACCGGTGTTACTTCTTCCTCAAAAGAAATTACCAGTGAAACCATCTGGACCTAGAGCTTTCTTTAGGGAAGACTGTTTATAACAAATTCAATTTATTTAATAGATACAGGATAATACAGGTTTTCTATTGCATCTTGTGTCCGTTTTAGAAAGTTATATTAAAAATAATAATAATAATAATAGAGCCCTGGCCGGTTTGGCTCAGCGGTTGGAGCGTCGGCCTGCGGTACAGAGAGACCCGGGTTCGGTTCCCGCTAAGGGCACATACCTCGGTTGCAGTTTGTCCCCGGCCCTGGTTGGGTTGTGCGGGTGGCAGCCACTCGATGTGTCCCTTCACATCGATGTTTCTCTCTCTTTCTCTTCCTCTCTCTCCCTCCCGCTCTATCTGAACAAAAAATGGAAAAATGTCCTCAGGTGAGGATTAAAAAAAAAAAAAATAGAAAGCTGTATTAGTAAGGTTTTGAATGCTAAACTAAATCATACTTTCTTGAAATAAAGTATATTTGGAGATTATTAAAGGTTTTTATGTAAAAGAGTGACAGCACTTTAGGAAGGTTAGTCTGGAGAACGTACAATATGGGTTTGGGAAAGAGGTCAGGAAAAGGAGAGAAACAGAGGTGGGAGAGGCAGATAGTAGGCTTTTACAGAAATGTGAGGAATAAGTGACAAGAGCCTTGACTGGAGTGGTATTGGAAAAAGCTAAGAACAAAATTTCAGAAATATAACCACTTTTTCATCTATATCTTCTTTTGCCTGAACTAGGGTATTGATAAATTTTAGTACTTAATGGAACATTGTGCTGCTTCTCAGCATCTACTCTGCCCAGAATGGAAAGCATTCCTTGTACCAGAGCCCAGTGGTGAAAAGGTATAATATTTCTGCTGTGATGTAGACTTCCAGCCTTTAAGACTCAAGCCTTAGGAACTGATGCCAGCTGCCTGTCCTTTTAGTCTTAAGTTTAACTTCACAAGTAGCTTTTCCAATATACTGTTGATATTTCTCTTTTATATGACAGATGTGGTTTTACAGGGCACCTAGAGGTTGCTTAAATTCTATAAGTAAATACTGTGGTGGAGCTGTTTTCCTAATTTGGGAACTGAAATAGCAGCTCTGACAGAGAGAAGAAATGGGATTTGGAGTCAAGAGACCTGAGTTTTAACACTGGCTCAACTACTTATTAGCTGTGTGACCTAAAGCAAGGCACCTAATCTCTCTGAGCCTTAGCATTCTCATGTGTAAGCTGAGCATAGTACCAGTCTTTCAGATTTCAGTCTGTTTCGAGAACCAAATGAAAGAAATTATTTTTCATTTTTTTAAAAACAAATAATCCATGGGGTCAAATATATGGTGATGGAAGATGATTTGACTTTGAGTAGTGGACACACAATGCAATGTGCAGATCACGTATCATAGAAATGTACACTTGACGCCCTGGCTGGTTTGGCTCAGCGGTGAGAGCGTCGGCCTGCAGTCCAGAGAGGCCCAGGTTCGGTTCCCGCTAAGGGCATGTACCTCGGTTGCAGTTTGTCCCCAGCCCTGGTTGGGTTGTGCAGGTGGCAGCCACTCTCGATGTGTTCCTTTCACATCGATGTTTCTCCCTCTCTCTCTCTCCCTATCACTCTATCTGAACAAAAACATGAAAAAATGTCCTCCGGTGAGGATAAAAAAAAAAAGAAATGTACACTTGATGCCCTCACCAGTTTGGCTCAGTGGTTAGAGCATCGGCCCGTGGTCCAGAGAGACCCGGGTTTGGTTCCCACTAAGGGCATGTATCTTGGTTGCAGTTTGTCCCTGGCCCTGGCTGGGTTGTGCGGGAGGCAACCACTCGTGTCCCTTTCACATCAATGTTTCTCTCTCTCTCTTTCTCTCTCTCCCTCCCACTCTATCTGAACAAAAAATGGAAAGATGTCCTCAGGTGAGGATAAAAATTAATTAATTAAAAAAGAAAGAAAGAAATGTACACTTGAAACCTATATAATCTTATTAACCAATGTCAGCCCAATAAATTTTTTAAACTGATTTTAGAGAGAGAAAGGAAAGGAGGGAGGGGGAGAGAGAGAGAGAAACATTGATTTGTTGTTCCATTTATTAATAAATTTATTGGTTGATTCTTGTATGTGTCCTGACTGGGGATTGATTCCACAATGTTGGTGTATTGGGATGATGCTGTAACTAACTGAGCTACCCGGCCAGGGCTAATAAATTTAATGTAAAAATGAAATAAAATACAGCCTCTAGAATTGTGAGAGAATAGATATCTGTTGTTTAATAATAAATTCTCTAGCAGAAACTAGGCTGGTAAGTGCTCAATAAGTAGGAAGCATGATTATTACTATCATATTTAAAATAGTTAATAATAGCCCTGGCCGGTTTGGCTCAGCGGTTAGAGCGTCGGCCTGCGGTCCTGAGAGACCCGGGTTTGGTTCCCGCTAAGGGCACGTACCTCGGTTGCAATTTGTCCGTGGCCCTGGTCGGTTGTGCGGGTGGCAGCCACTCGATGTGTTCCTTTCGCATCGATGTTTCTCTCTCTCTCTCTGTTCCTCTCTCTCCTCCCACTCTGCCTGAACAAAAAATGGAAAAATGTCCTCGGGGTGAGGATAAAAAAAAAAAAAAAAGTTAATAATAGTCCAGCCGGTGTGGCTCAGTAGTTGAGCATTGACCCATGTACCAAGAGGTCGTCAGTTCCATTCCTGGTCAGGACACATGCCCAGGTTGTGGGCCCGATCCCCAGTGGGGGGCATGCAGGAGGTGGCCAATTGATGTTCTTTCTCATCGACATTTCTATCTCTCTCTCTCCCTTTCCCTCTAAGATCAATAAAGGAAAATAAATAAATACATACATACATACATACATACATAAATACATAAAATAGTTAATAATAGCCTGGCTGGTGTGGCTCAGTGGTTGAGCGTCAACCCATGCACCAAGAGGTCACTAGTTCAATTCCCAGTCAGGGCACATGCCCAGCTTGTGGGCCTGATCCCCCGTGGGGGACGTACAGGAGGCTACCAATCGATGTTCACTCTCATCGATGTTTCTCTCTCTCCCTTTCCCTTCCTCTCTCTCTAAACTCAATAAAGAAAAAAAATTTTTTTAAGTTGATGATATTAATAAAATAAAATCCAATGTCTATTTCTGTGAATACATTTTCAGTTAAAGTAATTAACATAAATGAGAAACTTTTAACTGAAAATTGAAAGAAAATTTTTTTGTTTTGGGGATAGACTTCCATTAGTACTATTTGGCTTTCAGGAAAAAAAATAAAATGTACCTTTCTTTTTTTTTTTTTTATCCTCACCCGAGGACATTTCTCCATTTTTTGCTCAGGTAGAGTGGGAGGGAGAGAGAGGAACAGAGAGAGAGAGAGAAACATCGATGTGAAAGGGACACATCGAGTGGCCGCCACCCGCACAACCGACCAGGGCCGGGGACAAACTGCAACCGAAGTACGCGCCCCTAGCGGGAACCAAACCCGGGTCTCTCAGGACCGCAGGCCGACGCTCTAACCGCTGAGCCAAACCGGCCAGGGCTAAAATGTACTTTTCTATATGAAATTCTCAACTAAGCTTTAGAAGACTGTGATGTTGAAGCCTGAGTAATTTACAAAGGAGAAATTATTGAAGACTCTGTCACAGGGGTGTTCGGAATCAGACCCCGGCTGGCTAATAAACGGCTCTTATTTGGACTTCAGTTCTCTAGGGGTCTTTGACTCTGTCGTGCCACAACGTTTGGAGGCCCCAGGGCTCGTCTCCGAGAACTGGGTATCAGTCACCGGCCAGCTTTGCTCTCTATTTGGCTTTCATTTGGCTCTGGTGGTCTCTCAGTTCTCTCGCGCCACAAGAATATGTTGGCTAAAAATTTATTTTAGAGTTAAAGCACTTTTTTTTTCTTTTTTCTTTTTTTAAGATAGAGAGGAGGGGAGAGGAAGGGAGAGGGAGAGAGAAACAGATAAGTTGCCTCCCGTACACACGTCCTGACTGGGGATCAGACTCACAGCCTGGGTGTGTGCCCTGACCAGGAATTGAACCTTCGACCACCAACTGAGCTGATCAGGCCAGGGCAAAGCACCAGTGTTTATATGAAAAGATACTAAACATGACTAATCGTTAGAAAAATGCAAATTAAAACCACAATGAGATATCACCTCATACCTGTCAGAATGGTTATCATCAATAATAAGTCAATAAATAACAAGTGTTGGCAAGGAGGCAGAGAAAAGGGAACCTTGTGCACTGTTGATGGGATTGCAAAATTGGTGCAGCCACTATGGAAAATAGTATGAAGGTTCCAAAAATTAAAAATAGAACTGCTTTGCCCTGGCTGGTTTGGTTCAGCGGTTAAAGCATCGACCCAAGGACCAGAGAATTCCGGGTTCGATTCCCACTAAGGGCATGTACCTTGGTTGCAGTTTGTTCCCCGCCCTGGTTGGGGTCGTGTGGGTGGCAATCAATCCATGTGTCTCTCTCACATTAATGTTTCTCTCTCTCTCTTCCTTCCTCTCTCCCTCCTGCTCTATCTAAAGATAAATGCAAAAATAAAGAATAAAAAAAAAAAAAAAAAAGGAGAAATTATTGTGCACTTAGCAAAGGCAATAGAGAGGCTAGAATTTGCAAGTCCTTACTCTTAACCTATTGTCCGAGAGATTACTAGGAATTCTCTTTTTCCAGGTATCTACATGGCTAGCTTCCTCACCTCTTCAGGTCTTTACTCTAGTGTTATCTTCTCAGAGAGAGCTTCCCCACCCATTCAGTTTAAAATTTAAACCTTCCCCAGCATTCATTTCTCTGCTTATATTTTCTCCATAGTGTTTATCATTTAATATAGCATATAATTATTTATTTTGTTTATATCTTGCCCCTTCACCACCCCTGTCCTTCACTATAATGTAACCTCCATTAATTTTATCTGTTCATTGTTGTATCTCTAGAATAGGACAGTACTTGGGACATAATAGGCACTCGGTAAATTTCTGTGATACGAATAAAAGAACACTTCATGGGTTTTCTCTTTGAATTTAGTAGTGTGAGAATATGAAAAAATCTAGAATATGGCATTGCAACAAAGCAGTGGTGGGACTCTGGGTACCCAGATGCTTCTTCTAGCACCAACCACAGCAAACCAACATGTCCACACTTACACTGAAAAGCTCCCATTCTCTCAACTCTGAGATTAATGATTGGGAACTTTTATGGTCACCGTTTACTTTATTGAGGATAGTAGAGTACAGTAAGAAGCAGAATGATACCGAGGGGACCATCTTCTTAAGAGAATGCTCTCTCAAATCTTGGTTTCTGGCAATTGCCTGTCAAGTAAGGTTGGGAGTCATTAAGATAATCCTCTCCTCTCACTTACAGAGGATTCCCTCTGAAACACAAGTACCCCAGGAGGGGATCTCAGCTTAATCTTTCAACATTTAACACTTGACTCCGATTTAGGATAAGGAGTGAGGACTGGGCAGGAAGATTCATTTTACTAAATTTTATAGTTGTGCCTGGGGCAGAATATCACCAGCTTTTTTCACACACCATATTCCCCTTACCCTTAAATATCACTCCATAAATGCTATAGATTGTAACTGATCAAGGAGGGTCTGTGTTTCTAACCAGCTACAATTCCATCAATTCTATCAACCTGATCTCTCTCTGCAATTGTAATTTCAAAGAGTTCTTGAGGAGGAAGAGGAGATTTGGATTCCAAACACACCAAACTGGTATGCAGAATGTAAACCAGGTTATCTGCCTCCCAATTTGTGCCCTGAGGTGTAGATTTCATAGTGGGAGTATCCATTGATTAGGTTGGTATGTAATATAAATAAGTACATAGTATACTGTAGTTTACACCCAAATGTTTATACTCAAGTTGAGTTACTCTTATGCCACAAACTGTGAGCAATGATTCTCCAACTTCTATTAGAGGACTGGCTACACCTGGAGCAAAAATTACAGATTCCTGGGTCACATCTTAAATCTAACAGAATCTCAGGGAGGGTACAACCTGATAATCAGTGGGTTTTTGTTTGTTTACTTATTTTTGTTAATCCTCACCTGAGGATATTTTTCTATTGATTTTTAAAGTAGAATGGATGGGAGGGAGAAAGAGAGAGAGAAACACTGATGTAAGAGAGACACATCGATTGGCTACCTCCCCCATGGCGGGAATTAAACTGGCAACCCAAATATGTGCCCTTGACCAGGAATCAAACCCATGACCCTTTGGTCAGTGGGCTAATGCTCTAACAGCTGAGCCAAACCAGCCAGGGCTACTCTGTGGTTTTTGTTTTTTTTTTTTAAATATATCCTCACCAGAGGACACCTTTCCATTTTTTTGTTCAGATAGAGTGGGAGGGGGAGAGAGGAAGAGAGAGAGAGAGAAACATCGATGTGAAAGGGACACATCGAGTGGCTGCCACCCACACAACCAACCAGGGCTGGGGAAAAACTGCAACCGAGGTACATGCCCTTAGTGGGAACTGAACCCGGGTCTCTCTGGACCGCAGGCCGACGCTCTAACAGCTGAGTCAAACCAGCCAGGGCTACTCTGTGTTTTTAAATAAGGACCTGATGATTATCATGAATGGCCAGGTTGGAGGACCCCTGCAAGTGATACCAACAAAGTACTGTATATGATATGGACCCTGACTTTAGAAACCATATAGTTATTTGGAAAGTTAGAACTGAGATAAAAAATAACTGAACATGGTTTCATCACAGTGGTCAACATGTGGTACATTATACAAATGTTACCAATGTGAAGACAGAAGAGAAGTAGTGGGGAAGATTGAATGGTGTAAATAAGATCTTGGTGGGCTTTGAGGTTCAAATAGGATTTATATGAAAGAGGGAGAAGTATGTGAAGAGAAATCAGTAGGGAATTGAACAAAGGTTCAGAAGCAGAAACACAGAAGAATACTAAGTCTGGTCAAATTAGAATATACACTTTAAAAAAAAAAAAAAAAAACCTTTTTCTTGCCCTGGCCAGTTTGGCTCAGCGGTTAGAGCATCAGCCTGCAGTCCCGAGAGACCCGGGTTCAGTTCCCGCTAAGGGCATGTACCTCGGTTGCAATTTGTCCCCAGCCCTGGTTGGGCTATGCGAGTGGCGGCTACTTGATGTGTCCCTTTCACGTCAATGTCTCTCTCTCTCTCTCTCTCTCTCTCTCTCTCTCCCACTCTATCTGAACAAAATATCAAAAAAAAAAAAAGTGTCCTCGTGTGAGGATAAAAAAAAATACTTTTTCTTTATTGATTTTAGAGAGAAAGGAAGGGAGAGGGAGAGAGAGATAGAAACATTGATGAAAGAGAATATCGAGTGGCCACCTCTTGCATGCCCCCCACTGGAGATCAAGCCCACAATCTGGGCATGTGCCCTGACCAGGAATTGAACCGGTGACCTCTTGGTGCATGGGTTGATGCTCAATCACTGAACCACACTGGTCTGGCTAGAATATACACTTTTTTTTTTGTACGTGCCCTTAGCTAGCAAGAACCGAACCTGGGACTCTCTGGTCCGCAGGCTGACACTCCAAGCACTGAGCCAAACAGGCCAGGGCTAGAATATACACTTTTATGAAGAATAAGAAATAGGGGTTGATAGGTAGGTTCGGACCAGATTATAGACTGTTGGAAGTCAGATAAAAGAGTTTAACTTGTCTGAAGTGGGAAAATAGATAATAAAATTAACCATCATCTGAGCAAAATTCTCTCTGAGTGGCAGAAAGGGTATGGGTTTTGGTGCACACATGAAAGTAAGCCTATCCCTGCTTCCTCTTTTCTTTTTTTTAAATCCTCACCCGAGGTTATTTTTCCATTTATCTTCAGATAGAGTAGGAGGGAGGGAGGAAGAGAGAGAGACATGGATTAGTTGCCTACTGTACGACCCCTCAGTCCCCAGCCAGGGCCAGGACCAAACTGCAAATGGGGTATGCCATTGACTGGAATCAATCCCAAGACTCTGGTCCATGGGCCAATGCCCTAACCGCTGAGCCAAACCAGCCGGGGCCTACCCCTTCCTCCTCTTAATTCTGAGACTCTCTCCAGCAAGGGAAAGCTAGCAGAGGGACCTGTGGGAAGATACCTGTGTTTTTCTTTTCACCCAACTCTCTAATACAAATCTTTTCAATCTCTGAAATAAATTCCCTTCGCCTCTTCCTTTTAAAATCAGCCGAAAAGTTCCCAGGGAATCTGAAAGCTTCTTCACAATTTATAGCAAGGCTTACTTCTAATGCTAGAAACACATCTGGATCAGTCTGTAACCTTAAGGTAGTTTTCTAAATCCTGAACACATAATGGCCTGGAAATTCCCCTCAGGAAGCAGTTTACCTACATTGAATATGAATGTGTTTCTCTGAAACCTCCTGGTAAAAAAAACTTGTGAATTGTGATTTTATAGAAAGCCATTTTGAGGACAGAAGGTCACAGGAGGTATGGTATTTACCTAGGTAGGTAAGCTTTCTCCCTTTCTTTTCTGTTTCTTTGCTCACTATTGAACAAAAAGTTTTAGAAGTCAATGCTCCAGCCAGAAAGCCAAACTCCTAGGTGACTGAGGATTTTCTGGTTTCAAATTAAACAGAAAACTAAATTAGCAAATTAATTGTTGGATGTATTTTCCTGGGCCCTTCATCAGCTGCTGCAGGACCAGTAGCCAATCAAAGAAGACTTTTGGCTGCTCTGGAGAGGGGGCAGGGTTCAGAATCAGGTTCTGCTAGCTACCAAGTGTCAGACATGT
The DNA here is from genome assembly GCF_014108415.1 of Molossus molossus. Classification (NCBI taxonomy): domain Eukaryota; kingdom Metazoa; phylum Chordata; class Mammalia; order Chiroptera; family Molossidae; genus Molossus; species Molossus molossus. The sequence goes on along the minus strand of NW_023425347.1, from coordinate 86,451,061 downwards.
TAATTTTAAATTACTTTTGTACAGCTTGGTGTCAAAATGATTAAAGCATGAAGAGAAAAGCAGGACCAAAGGAGACAGAAGGGAAATAATTTACCTTACATTTGGAGCAAGGACACTTGCGATTCCATTTCAGCTGGCTTTCTCCTATGAATTATGGAAGTACTGAACTTTAGGCCCTTTAGTGACCAAAAGTGCTTCTTTTTTTAAAAATTTTTTTCTTTATTGACTTTAGAAAGAGAGGAAGGGAGAGGGAGAGAGAGATAGAAACTTTAACTTCGATGAGAGAGAACATCGATTGGCCACCTCCTGCATGCCCTCCACTGGGGATTTGGCCCACAACCTGGGCATGGGCCCTGACCAGGAATCGAACCAGCGACATCTTTGTGCGTGGGTCGAAGCTCAACCACTGAGCAACACCAGCTGGGCTAAAAGTGCTAGAAAAATATCTGGCTTGGTCTGTAACCTTAAGGTAGTTTTCTAAATTCTGAACACATCTTGGTCTGGAAATTCATTCTCTTTGTATAATGTCACTATGTCTATATGACAGAATCTATATCATAAACACTAATAAGCCCACACTTTCTTCCCTCTTCCCCAATAAAACTTAATTCTAATATTAAGCACTGTCCTAAGTATATTTTACATGTAATATATTATATAATCCTCACAACACTATGAGGTGGGTGTTATTATTTCCATTCCACAGATGAGAAAACTCATAGTCATACTGCCTCCTCTACATTCTCCCTTTTGGGTTGGAAGACTCAAGCAAGATTGTTAAGACAACTTCATTGTCCTATTTATTTATTTATTTATTTATTTATTTATTTTTATCCTCACTCAAGGACATTTTTTCATTTTTTGTTCAGATAGAGTGGGAGAGAGAGAGACTGATATGAAAGGGACACATCAAGTGGCTGCCACCTGCAAGACCCAACCAGGGCTGGGACAAACTGCAACCGAGGTACATGCCCTTAACAGGAACCGAACCAGGGTCTCTCTGGACCGCAGGCCGATGCTCTAACCACTGAGCAACTGTCCAGGGCTGTCTATTGCTTTTTAAACTTCAACACAAAGCTGTACTGCTTGAGTTCTCTCAGTCTCCCAGATTTTATTAAGTTTATTTTCTCTACCCTTTCTATAGTCACCCCACATTATCTTTCCATTTTGTTTGCCTCTGGAATTGTAATATGGTGCTACAATTCAATTTTTAAGATCCTAGTGGTATAGAATTCACAACATTGCTCTCTGGATGCTACTAAATAAGTTTTAGTTACACTAGGATACCCTAAGGGTGCCAAGTGATACCCAAGTCACCATTCAAGATAATATTAATAATGCCAAAAAAGTTATCAATAAATGCAAGCCTTAAATAATTGCTCACTGGTAAATTCAGAAATACAGAATCTTATTATCAGCTGACTTTTAGTGAGTGCTGAGTGCTTTTCAACAACCTAATGAGGTAGGTTATAATGTTTCCACTTTTTACAGTGTCCAAGTGAATGGAGAACAAGGATGAAAGAAACATTATATAGTCCATCCATCATATGCATTTTGAATGTTTCTAGTGATGGATGTGGAATGAAGCCTGTTACATTAGATATTTCATATTTACATGACTTCTTCCATGTTCTAAGCTAAAATGTGTAACTCTGAAGCTCCTAATCATCAGTTTTGGCGAGTCACTCAGGACAAATCTAATTCTTTTTTTACACAATAGCCTTTTGGGTATCTCAAGATGGCCCTTCAATCACTTTTAGTGAATGCTAAGAGTCACTCATGACTTCTTTAATTCTTTCTTATAAGCCAGGGTTTCAAGTCTCCTCACTATCTTGGTTAGTTGCTCTTAATTACATCCCTCTAAAAGTGAACATGTTACTTAGATGTGGTCTCACAGAATGAAGTAGAGCTCTTTCTTTCCTTGTTCCAGATGATGTATTTCTATTAATTAATTAATTAATTATTTTTTTTTGGGGGTACGTGCCCCTAGCAGGAACTGAACCCGGGACTCTCTGGTCCACAGGCCAACGCTCCAACCGCTGAGCCAAACTGGCCAGGGCTGATGTATTTCTATTAATCCAACCTAAAATTGTATATATCTAAAGCTCCATTAGGGGCAGGGGAGGGGCAACCTGATTCCCCACCATCTCTCCTTGCCACAGTTTTCATGTTTATATTCCTTTTCTAGTTCTGTCATAACACACCCATATGCTTTTCTGCATGATGTTGATCATTTTTTGCGAAGAAGTACTGATCTATGGGCATGTATATTACATTTATTTTATTTTCTCCTGGCTTCCGTCACCTTATTTCTTCCCATTTCAACTCCTGGTTTCTACCTAGTTCAATGGCAGAGAATCCAAATCACTTTTTTTTTTTTCCCCATCCTCACCTAAGGACATTTTTCCATTCCATAGAGTGGGGGAGGGAGGGAGGGAGAGAGAGAAACACTGACATGAAAGACACACATCGAGTGGCTGCCACCCACACAACCCAATCAGTGCGGGGAACAAACTGTAACTGAGGTACACGCCCTTAGCGGGAACCGAACTCAGCTCTCTCTGGACTGCAGGCCGATGCTCTAACTGCTGAGCCAAACTGGCCAGGGCCAAATCACTTTCTAATCATCTTGCTTCTTTATAATGTGAGGTAGGCATGTTCTGAATCTGGTGAGGTTGGATGTGTCTGTCCTGGTTAGCATTTACAGTGCATATGCTGACAGTTTGAGGCTGGCTTCCAAGAGTAATCTGATTTGGGAATTATTTTCCTAAGCAAATCTCAACAAATTTCACTTTAGTGAAGTTCCACAAGAAAAAACATGGCAGGACTTGGTCATATAGGGGACATCCTAAATGCAAAAGGTGGTGAATTAATGGTGAATCTTCACTGTATGATAGTTAAGCTGATAACCAGCTTGGATAATAAGCAAAATGGAAGCAGCCTGGGTTCAAAATCATAGTTCTGTAGGTTTCAGGCAGCTTGATCCTGTGCTAGTTACTCAACTCCTGTTGTTTCATTTTCCTCATCTATAAAATAGTGGCAACAATCATATCACATCTTAGGCCTGTCGAGAGGAGTTAATTCATATCAAGAAGTTAGAATAGTGCCTGGCTCACACATAGTAAAGGACAGATAGTATTATTCCTGCATGTTGGAAGATAATTTAAAGGTAGAACAGAAAAGAGATTACTTCTCCGAGGCACTTAGGTTTTCTGCCTGCATCTTCACAAGCCTTAATTCATTGAACCACAGTACTGAGGTTTTGGCTTTATAAGGAAGCAAACATTCAGAAGGCTCAAGAGTCATTTGTGATGAATGTCCCTCAATCTGGGGCTGGTGAGAAGCAGGGTAGAATTGTTATTTAAGAGAGAGAGTAAAGGTTAGAAGAATTAGATTATATAGGGTATGAGATCTTTTTCTCCCTATTGGAAAAAAAAAATGCTTTCAGACAAAAATGAATAAATGTGGCTCTTAGTGAGGGCTGTAGAGTTACAAATCCTACCAAAAGAATTAAGTGATCTAGCCCAGCCGGTGTGGTTCAGTAGCTGAGCATCCACCCATGCACCAAGAGGTCACTGGTTCTATTCCTGGTCAAGGCATATGCCCAGATTGTAGGCCTGATCCCCAGTGAGGGCCATGCAGGAGGCGACCGATCGATGTTCTCTCTCATCGATGTTTCTATCTCTCTCTCCCTCTCCCTTCCTCTCTCTCATATCAATTTAAAAAAAAATTTTTTTTTTTTTAATAATCCCTGGCCAATTTGGCTCAGTGATTAGAGCATAACCTGTGGACCAAACGATCTCAGCTTTGATTTCCGGCCAAGGGCATGTACCTAGGTTTCAGGTTTGATCCCTGGTCCCAGTAGGGGCTGTGTGGAAGGCAACCAATAGATACCTCTCTCACATGATGTTTCTCTCTCTCTCCACCCCCCTCTTCCACTCTGTCTAAAAATTGATGGAAAAATATACTCAAGGTGAGGATTAACAAGGAAAAAAAAAAAAAAGAATTAAGTGGTTTACAATGGCCAACTTTCAAAATCTCTGGATTAAAAAAATGCCCTGGCCAGTTTGGCTCAACGATTGGAGCGTCGGCCTTCGGTCCAGAGAGACCCAGTTTGGTCCCCACTAAGGGCGCATACCTCGGTTGCAGTTTGTCCCAGGCCCTGGTTGGGTCATGCGGGTGGCAGCCACTCGATGTGTCCCTTTCATGTCGATGTTTCTTTCTCTCTCTCTCTCTCCTACTTTATCTGAACAAAAAATGAAAAAATGTCCTCGGGTGAGGATAGAAAATAAATAAATAATACAAAATAAAAAATGACGTCTGCCCTGGCCGGTTTGGCTCAGCGGTTAGAGCGTCGGACTGCGGTCCAGAGAGGCCCGGGTTTGGTTCCCGCTAAGGGCACGTACCTCTTGGTTGCAGTTTGTCCCTGGCCCTGGTTGAGGTCGTGCGGGTGGCAACCACTCGATGTGTCCCTTTCACATCGATGTTTCTCTCTCTCTCCCTCCCACTCTATCTGAACAAAATATTGAAAAATGTCCTCGGGTGAGGATAAAAAAAAAAAATGATGTCTTCCACTGCCCCCTCCCTCAAATAAAACCCCACCAAAACCACTTTTTTTAGTCTTGGTCATAAAGCAGTTTAGTACAGAATTCTACAAAATGTCAAAGATACCACAGAAACTTAAGTTTGGTTATGTTGTATGACCTACAGCATAGATTCTATACTAAACAGAAGAAATTAGTTTAGGTTGTGTCAAATCGTGTTAAAATACAACGTTAAATAAATGCAAAGAGCCCAGAACAAAGAAAATGATTAGGCTGGTTTAACTGCATTCAACCCACTATGCTAAATCCCTGTAGGGGGCCCGAATTAAACAACAAATTTGTTTTTTTGGCCTAAATCCTTTTCTTCAAAGGAGAAATCTTTCTTGTAATTCTGATAAGTTTGTTTTCATCTTCATTTCTTAGTCCCTAGAGAAACTGGGGTGAAAATAATCTCACTGACTGGGTTGCATTTTAGGAAGAGATGGGACTGTGAACACTGGAATAGAGGGCGCTTGGTTGTACAGCTAAAGAGGCGTTGAAACAACAGGAGGCATGGGAGATGTGTGGTTGTTCAGTCCCAGAAACAGGCCAGCTAGTGACACCGGGGATGAAGATTTTTATCCAGCAGAGAATCAAATAAGGCTGCAAAGGAGATAATAAGGTGTAATTATAGCAGTAATGTTAGTGCCTGTTTATGGGGTCTGCCAGCACTTTGAACACCCCTCATTTTGAGAAATCTATAATTTTGGCAGTAAGAATTCTTGCCTTAAAATTTGGCACGAACCCTCACAGTTTAATATTGCAAAATCTGGGAAATGTTGAAATGTGGCTGCTATTCTAATTGAACTTTTTCAGGCTCTTTCGATTTTTTTTTTTTCTGTTGGATTCAGAAACAAACGCCTCTCTTCTTAAAAGTTCACAAAGGTTTTTTTTTAAGCCACAAACTCGTCAGCTTACAAGCAGATGTACTGCTGTAATAAACTCTCATGATTTAAATCTTTGTGTACATACGGGGAGGAAAAAAGCTCTAACTTGGAAAAACCCGAGTTCCTTCTGTGAGTAGCCCTTTAAAATTCCTCACAATCAGTATTTTGTTTTATTTCCTTTGAGTCAGGGCGGTACAACGTGGTGTTGCTCTTGGTTTTATCAACCCACTGCTTCCCCCAAGATTATTCTCCGTTGTTTTAAAGTAGAAGGGACGTCACCAGGTTGTAGTGAAATGTGGCCAACTCCGGCTGGGACCAGGTTGGCCTAACGGGCTTCTCTAAAGTTACTTAAAGTTTTCTGACAGGAAACCAGTCAATTCTTGTAAGTTTCAGCTCCGGTTCCCACGGCCCCAGCGGCTGCGGCGCCCCTGACGCCCCTCTCCGGGCTGGACTGGAGCGCGGGGTGCCGGACGCTGTGGGCAGCAGGGGGCAGCAGTGGGCAGCAGCGAGCACCCGTTGTTCTCCAAGCGGGGGGTGGGGCGGGAAGCGGGGGGGGCCACCCCCGTTTCCGCGCCCGTTCTCTCCCCTCCCCCTCTCATGCCTTTCCACTCCTACTCACCGGGAGGAGGGGGGGCGCGCAGCCTTCCCCCGGGACAAGGGGGCGTGTGCGTCCCCTTCGCTCCCCTTTCCCCCTCCCGGACTCTCCAGGCTCCCCTAGGCGGGAGTTTCCAGGAAGAGCAGAGCGCGGCCGCACCACCGAGCGCACGGAGACATTAAGTAGTCCCTTTGAGCGACCTTATTAGAGAATTCTAGCTGTCACTGGCTCTCGATGTTGGAATCCCTAAATGATGGGGAGTGGGCCTGGACTGAGGAGCTCAGGGAAAGAGGTCGGAGCTCCCACTCTCCATTCCAGGAAAAGATGTGTGGGGGAGGTGGAACGAGTTCCGGCGGAGTGCTCGGGCGCGCCCGGTGGAGTAAAGCGCCGCGCGGTCGAAGTGCTCACAGAGTTAAAGTGGGCGGGAAAACCCGGAGCGGACTCTCCCTGACACGCCCAGGACCTCCCACCCATTCTTCGTGGGGGAGGAGAACGAAAAGAGCAAGGGAGAGAAACGTGTTCCCCTTTCCTGCTCCCTAAATCCCCACAGAAGAAACAAGTGGCGACCCGCCACCTCCAGGGACGCACAGCGGAACTTAGGTCCCAACGGGATGGGAGGGGCCGCCTGGCTCCTCCTCTTCCAACGTCCGCACCGTCGGCGCACCCGCGGTCAGAAGCCTAAGCCTGCGAGCTGGAGAAGCTGGGCGCGCGCATGCGTGCGGTGGGCGCGCGCTTCCCGCCCCTTTCCTGAGCGCGTTTGCTTCTCCCCCTCCCCCCATGTTCCTCAGCCGCCACCCGCGAGCCTCCCCCGCTCCCAGCCCTCTCTTTTCGGGGGAGGGAGCCCGTCTTGCCCATCTACTGACTAACCCCTTCACCCTAGCTTCGCCCCGCCTCCCCTGAGCTTCGGTACAAACTCCGCAGCTAGGGCTCGGCTTTCACATTCCCGCCTCCGCCCTCTATCTCCCCTCCCAGCCCTGAAGCACTTCCTGCAAATTGCCCTGTTCTGGCTCCTCTTAGCGCCGGCTCCTATTTGTCACTAACTAGATGGCTGCTTTCACGTTGGCGGGGCCGCGGGTTATAATTCTATATTCTTCCTACCTCGGAGTAGTGATCATCTGCTCCATTTTACAGATGGGGAGGTTAAGGTCCACAGCTCTGGCATGTTTGACTCTGATGGCTCCTTGAGTTATCCCCAAATTCGAACGCCCAGACACTGGGAAGATTAGTCCTGGACCTCCTGCAATTTAAGCAGCTTTGAAAGCAAGTCCCTAAAATCTTTCTCTTGGAACCCTCAATCCTTCAAGCCAAACCATATCAGCCCAGTCAGCAAAAGCCACAGAAACAATGTACTCCAAATAAACTACGTACCGATTGTTGTTAGAAAGGCCAACTGGACTTAGAAGGCTTTTAGAGGTGATGCAGGTGATTTGTTCAATGTAAAATCATTTTTAAACATGTGTAATGTTCTTTCTTTAGATTTTTGTAATTCTCTTATTCTTTTCCCCATTCGAGGTCATTCTTTCCATTTTGAAGACATTTTGACAGAATTTATCTCCTCGATTTAAAAAATATTTATTTTAGACCTGGCCGGTTTGGCTCAGCGGTTATAGCCTCAGCCTGCGTTCCAGAGAGACCCGGGTTTGGTTCCCCCTAAGGACACCTACCTCGGTTGCAGTTTGTCCCCGGCCCTGGTTGGGACGTGCGGGTGGCAGCCGCTCGATGTGTTCCTTTTATGTCGATGTTTCTCTCTCTTCCTCTCTCTCCCTCCCGCTCTATCTGAATAAAAAATTGAAAAGTGTCCTCGGGTGAGGATTAACTTTATTGTTGTTAAAGTTATTATTTTATTATCCTGAATCCCTCTCTCCCCTCCAAAGTCAGTTCTTCCCTGGGCTTCAGCTCTGATTAAAGTTATCTTAAGTCCATGAGAGGCTTGCAAGAGAAGTCATACAGAAGCTGAAAGAACTGCTCTAAACTTTTTGTATACCACTATAACTGGGAATTAAAGGAAACAAGAGACTTGCGTTATTTCATGTACAGCTAGAGAGTCATTATTTTAGATTCAAATGTTTCCAGAGTCTCATTCAAAGCATTGTAAATATGGACCTGGTTTGTTAAGTTTTGTTTTATTATTTTTTCTTTTTCCTTTATTGATTTTACAGAGAGAGGAAGTGAGAGGGAGACAGAGAGAGGGAGAGAGAGAGAAACTTTGATAAGAGAAATCACTGATTGACCGCCTCCTGCATGCCCCGCACTGGGGATCAAGCCCACAACCTGGTCATGTGTCCTGACCAGGAATGGAACCAGAGACCTCTTGGTGCATGGGTCAATGCTCAACCACTCAGCCGCACCAGCCAGACAAGTTTTGTTTTGTTTTAAATGACAGTTTTATCATGATTCTCCAATATTGCAAGCATTGCTAGATTATTTATTGGGTTGGTATCTTCTAAGTGTAGTCTGAAGAACCAGTTCAGTTTTGTTACAACACAGTTTTTTGTTAAGTAGACTTGAGAGGGTTATATGCTAACACTTTCTGAACACGTGTTCAGTAAATGAATGCCTTCAGTGTACACAGCACTGTTAGGTCTTTTGTGGAATATAAAGTTGAACAAGACAGGGCTATTTTTTTTTTTCTTTATTGATTTTAGAGAGAGGAAGGGAGAGGGAGAGAGAGATAGAAACATCGAAGAAAGAGAACATCAATTGGCTGCCTCCTGCATGCCCTCTACTGGGGATTTGGCCCACAGCCTGGGCATGTGCCCTGACTGGGAATGGAACCAGCCACTTCTAGGTACATGGATTGATGCTCAACCACTGAACCACACTGGTGGGGCAAGTCAGGGCTATTTTTAAGAATCAATCTAATCCTGGCCAGTTTGGCTCAGCGGTTAGAGTGTTGGCCTACAGACCAGAGAGTCCTGGGTTTGGTTCCTGCTAAGGGCATGTACCTCGGTTGCAGTTTGTCCCTGGCCCTGGTTGGGTCATGCGGGTGGCAACCACTCGATGTGTCCCTTTCACATCGATGTTTCTCTCTCTCTCCCTCCCACTCTATCTGAACAAAAAATGGAAAAAAATGCCCTCAGGTGAGGATAAAAAAAAAAAAAAAAAAGAAGTCACAAAATCCCAATGAAACAGAACAGGGGTGTGAAAAAAAAGATTCAAGCCAGAAGTGGAGATAAAACTCCCCACCACAGGCTCAAATCAGTAAAAATTAATTATTTCCTGATTTTTTAGTCTTCACCCAAGAATATGTTTTTATTGACTTCAGAGAGAGGGGAAACAGAGACAGAGACGTTGATGTGAGAGAAACATCAGTCGGCCACCTCCTATAAGTGCCCCAACTGGAGATGGAACCTGCAACCTTTGGTATATGGATGACACGCCAACAACTGAGCCATATTAGACAGGGCTCAGATTATTTCATTTTTAAAATCACTTAAGTTATATATTATTTGAGGTTTCCAAAAATATTCCTCCTTATTCATGCGCAGTTCTCAGGTTCTGAACATGTAGATCAAGAGATGGGAATAATTAATAGTTAAGCATCTCAACAGAAAGGAGCAGGAACAGGCAGTGATTTCATGGCAGTATGAATAATAACACAGTCCAGTATTGAAAAATAAGATTGCAGGAATGGCAGGAAAGGGAACTTTAAGTATAAGGATATCTAGGTCTTCAGATTTTAAATACTGAAGAAAAATGGGAAAGCCTTGCATTTAAGCACTTGCCTACATACATAGATTTGGTGAGGAGTTTTAAGGAAGACTAGTGAAGTAAAATCTTGTTTGCGCCCTGGCCAGTTTGGCTCAGCGGTTAGAGCGTCCACCTGCGGTCCGGAGAGACTCGGGTTCGGTTCCCGCTAAGGGCATGTACCTCGGTTGCAGTTTGTCCCCGGCCCTGGTTGGTCGTGCGGGTGGCAGCCACTCGATGTGTCCCTTTCACATCGATGTTTCCCTCTCTCTCTCTTTCTCTCTCCCTCCCACTCTGTCTGTGCAAAAGATGGAAAAATGTCCTCAGGTGAGGATTAAAAAAAAAAAAATCTTGTTTGCAGTGGAATTTAAACTTCCTAAAGTAGTAGGAGAGAAGGATCCTTTGATTTAGGTTAGACAGACCTAAAACTCTTACCTACCTGCCCACCCCTAAAGAAAATCAATTATAGTCAAGAGATTAAACATGTAACTTAAATTTAAATACTTTTTGATCAATTTAGAAAGCATTTCATTTGAATTTTATTATTCAAACCTACAGTGATTTTATAAGCTTTGGTTTGATTCAGCTATTATTCTTAAGTGTTTTTGCTGGGCTCCTGCTTCTACTTGGAGAGTTCACTGCAACTTCCACCTTGCTGTTAACATCCTGGTCTGCAAAACTGATGCCTCTCATGGTGTTGGTGCTGTAGGATAATTTAACTATGCTGTTCAGCTGAATCCTGTTTAAAAAAAAATTTTTTTTTTCTTTATTGATTTTAGAGAGAGGAAGGGAGAGAGAGAGAAACATCAATGAGAGAGAACACTTGATTGGCCGCCTCCTACATGCCTCCTCCCACTGGGGGTTTGGCTTACAACCTGGGCATGGGCCCTGACCTAGAATCAAACCGATGACCTCTTGCTGCATGGGTCAATGCTCAACCACTGAGCCATACCGACCACGCCAGCTTAATTCTGTTTTATTTCTGACATTTATATTCAGAAGTTAAATTTTAAGAACCCAAAGAACATGATCTTTCTTAAGTACAATGAAAAAATTACATGAGAAAATGTATTGCTTATTAAATCTAGGGATAATTTTCAGAACTCTTCTATGTGACTGTGTTCACATTCATTATAGTTAAGCTGCTGTGCTTTATTATCACTGAACTGGGAGAATCATGACAGTATCTGATTTCTTTATTTTTTTATTTTTTAATCCTCACCTGAGGACATTTTTCCATTTTTTGTTCAGATAGAGTGGGAGGGAGAGAGAGGAAGAGAGAGAGAGAGAAACATCAATGTGAAGGGACACATCGAGTGGCTGCCACCCGCACGACCAACCAGGGCCGTGGACAAACTGCAACCGAGGTACGTGCCCTTAGCGGGAACCGAACCCGGGTCTCTCTCTACCGCAGGCCGACGCTCCAACCGCTGAGCCAAACCGGCCAGGGCTGATTTCTTTATTTTTTTATTTTAAAGAGAAGAGGAGGGAGAGAGAGAGAAACATTGATGTGAGAGAGAAACATTGATCACTTGCCTCCTGCACGAGCCCTGACTGGGAATCAAGCCTAAAACCCAGGCATGTGTCCTGACAGGGAATCGAACCTGCCACCTTTTGGTGTACGGAATAACACTATAACCAACTAAGCCACACCAGCGAGGGCTATCTGATTTCTTAAGGGAAAATCACGTTGTACTAACAACTAGAAAATTGATACAACTCATCAGCTTTATAGTAATGGAATTCAGGCCTTGTTTTCCCCCTTTATTTTCAGTATCTGTGTCATATAGCATAAACAGATACTTATTGTTGGTCTTGCACCCAACCTGGAGTTAATGAGGCTTCTATTTCTTCATTCATTTTAGAATCCACAGTTTGAATAGATGCCCATTAAGTCTTTTCATCACCAAGCCTTCTAAAGATGACTTTTCTGGCCACTGCCACCCGCAGGACCCAACCAGGACCGGGAACAAACTGCAACTGAGGTACATGCCCTTAGCGGGAACCGCAGGCCGCTCTGGACCGCAGGCTGAGGCTCTAACCGCTGAGCCAAACCAGCCAGGGCCAGACCCTAGATTCTTAAAAACATTTCTTCTTTTATGCAAATCTGTGTCCTTTAAAGTCTTATTCAGTCTTTATACATTGATGAGAGAACTTTTATATTGAGGGATTGAAATGTTGGGCTTGAAAAATGATGTGATATTAAGGTAAGACCTTAGCGAGGTCGGGGCACAAAGAGACTATTTCAGATATTTTCAGCCTGGCATCCAGGATAGAATTCACTGGGTCCATGAACGAAGATAGGGGAAAATTACATCTTTATTTTAACTAATTCGTAATTGAAATTTCACATTTCCTTTTAATATAAATGTTATTTCCCTGGCCGGTTTGACTCAGAGGTTAGAGAGTTGACCCATGGACCAAAGAGTCTTAGGTACAATTCCTGGTCAAGGGCATGTACCTCAGTTGTGATTGGATCCCCAGCCCTGGTTGGGTCATGCGGGAGGCAACCAATCGATGTGTCTCTCTTACATCGGTATTTCTGTCTCTCTCCCTCATGCTGTATGTGAAGATAAATAGAAAAATATTCTCAGGTGAGGATATTAAAAAAATACATATATGTATAGAGTATAAATGTTGGTAACAAAACCACAGCATTATTAGCAGTACCTTACTTGTGACTGTCAGGTAGAAAGCACAGATAATTTCATATCACATTGCAGTTGCTGCAGACACATTGATTTAGTTTGCACTCATTTCTGGATCTTGTTATTTCATGAATTGATAACAAAACAGATTTATGGCCCGGCCGGTGTGGCTTTGTGGTTGAGCGTTGACCCATGCACTTAGAGGTCTCCAGTTAGATTCCCGGTCAGGGCACATGCCCAGGTTGTGGGCCCGATTCCCAGTGTGGGGCATGCAGAAGGCAGCCAATCGATGTTCTCTCTCATCGATGTTTCAATCTCTCCCTCTCCCTTTCTCTCTCTCTCTCTAAAATCAATAAAGGGGAAAAAAATAAAAAAAGAAACAGATTTATGCCCTGGCTGGTTTGGTTCAGCAGTTAGAGTGTCAACCAGTGGACTGAAGAGTTTTGAGTTTGAGTTTGATTCTGGTCAGGGGATGTACCTGGGTTGCAGGTTTGATCCCCGTCCCCAGTCAGGGTTGTGCAGGAGGCAACCAATTGATGTGTCTCTCTCACATTGATGTCTCTCTCTGCCTTTCACTCTCTTTAGGAATCAATGGAAAAAATATCCTTGGGTGAGGATTAACAGCAACAACAACAAATACATTACTGTCTTGTACGCTTCAAAAAATGTCAAGGTCAGGAAACAAAAAGAGGCGAAGAAACTGGTCCAGATTAAAAGAGACAAGACGCCCTGGCCAGTTTGGCTCAGCGGTTAGAGCGCTGACCTGCGGTACAGAGAGACCCGGGTTTGGTTCCCGCTAAGGGCATGTACCTCGGTTGCAGTTTGTCCCCGGCCCTGGTTGGTCGTGCGGGTGGCAACCACTCGATGTGTCCCTTCACATCGATGTTTCTCTCTCTCTCTCTCTTCCTCTCTCTCCCTCCCCCTCTGTCTGAACAAAAAAATGCAAAAAAAAAAATGTCCTCGGGTGAGGATAATAAAAGAGACAAGACAACTAAATTCAGTGTGTGACCTTAAATTTGATCCTGGACCAGGACAAAAAAAAAAAAAAAAAAAAAAGCCCTAAATAATGTTTTTAGGACATCTGACAAAATTTAATATACACTGTGAATTACATGATCGTATTGTATCAATGTTAAATGTCCTAATTTTAATATCTGTACTGTGGTTTACATAAGAGAATAGCTTTGTTCTTAATAAACAACACACAGAAGTATTTAGGAGTAAGAGTATGATGTCTCAAGTCTCAAATGGTTTAGAAAACATGAACATATTTTCACCTATGTAAAAAGGGAATAAAACAAATGGAGCAAAATGTAAATAATTTTGAATTCAGGAAAAGGACTTATGGGGAGTTCCTTCTACTATTCTTTAGTGTGTTTTTTTCCTTAAGTTTGAAATTATATTGCTTGAGATCATTTGTTTCACCTCCTTACTTTGAAGAGGTGATAATTCAGATTTTGGAAGGTGAAGACTTGTTCAAGGTCACACAACAAGAAAGTGACAGACCGGGTTATGGCCAAAACTCAGATCTCCAGATATGGGTCCTCAACTGAATCCCTTGGTGTTTGTGTTTGAATGACAAAGGTTGAGCCACCCCTTTTTTACTTCTCTTTTTATTTTCTTGGTTCCTTAGAACTAGTTCCCTCTAGTAGAGAACCAGAGTAACAACTGAATGCTTCTTTCAGTTCCTTCATGATTAGGCAAGGATCAATTTGAAGTTTTTGAGCTGTATGGTTGGGATATTCCTTTATAGGCTCAACATTTTTCTTATTGCCAGCCTTCTTTTATATGGTATCATTTGTATCTCCTCTCCCAGAGAGTAATGTTGCATTATTGTTTAAATTTCTTTCCATAAGCCACTTCATTTCAAGGTCTCTTCAACATTATCTAAGAAAATTGTGTTTTCATTTCTGTGATTCTGACTCAGTTTCCTTAATTGATGGAAAATAAAGGCATAATATATTTAAAAGAAGGGAATATAGCATCTCAGAATTAAAGTCTGGAAATAAGGATATTAACCACAATAATATATGGTGGGGCCATTTAATAGTTTTACTAGTTAATGAGTAATATCAGTTTTATCAAAAAATTAAATAAAGTCTATCATTTTTTATGTCAATCAGTATAAATTAGGTCATTGTTATCAGTGAGAGGACTCCTTGTCTCCAAATGAAATAATGGGGGGGAAAGTAATTTGAACCATATGAAATTGCCATTTTTTGGTAACAATTGAATATCAACAATTTCATATGGCTCAACCTAATAGAAGTAAGCATGTTATTAGGTAATGATGCATTTTCTCTTCTCTTACAGCAGTGGTAGAAAAATAGAAATAGTTCATGTGGTATCTGCTTTTGCCTCTTCAACTTCTCAGTTTCTTTTCCTACTCTGGCTGTTCTTCTGTCCAGACACACTCTGAGATTCTTTCTAGGCTTCAGATTTTTCCAAATTTCCATGTTGGCTTCTATTAGCTTCCAGAGCCTGGGAAAGTTAGAAATGCAATATCAGAGGCAGTTTGTTCAGTCTACTTATACTCCAGATGAGAAAGCAGAGGCTAGCATCATGAAGCTGGTATCTCAGAGGTGTGGCAAGAATGCAGTTATCTTGATTCCCAGGAGAGTGGTCTTTCTACCTCAGCACCCACATTCTATCTGGACCTTATATTTTCTACAGCCCAATTTTACAAACTTGGGTCTATTTGTCAATCTCTCTCTCTCTCCTCTTATCTTTTTGTTAGCTCTTACTTCTCATTCAGTCACCTGGATTTTTCTTATTTCCTCATTTTGCCTTTTTTTTAATCCAAGAGCAGCCTTAGCTTATATATTCTCTCTCTCTCTCTCTTTTCATCTATGCCATTGGTGAAATGTGAAGAAACAATTGTGTTTCCTGATTTTTACTTCCTGGAGTGATACTATGGGGAAGTAGCTGGGACAATTTTATTTTAAGATAATGGAAGATACCCTTGTATATTTGTATATCTATTGTATATTATTTTATACTTACAGAATATTTTGAAAATAGTTTAATGTTTTGTTGTTGTTGTTAATCTTCACCCGATAATATTTTTTGATTAATTTTTAGAGAGTGGAAGGGAGGGAGAGAGAGAGAGAGAGAGAGAGATAGAGAGAGAGAGAGAGAGAGAGATGTGAGGGATACATGGATCAATTTCCTCCCACATGACCCTAACCTTGACCAGGAATCAAATCCATGACCCTTCATTCCCTGGGCTGACACTAACTGCTGAGCTAAACCGGCCAGGGCTTGAAAATAATTTAAGAAAAAATATCATTGATAATATTTGTCTTTACAATAAAAATTTCATAGCCCAATGAAAACAAGCAAAAGGAATCAGAGTATTATTATTATTATTATTATTATTGCATTTATCTTCAGGTAGAGTAGGAGGGAGAGAGAAAGAGAAACATCAATGTGAGAGAGATACATTGAGTGGTTGCCACCCACACGACCCTAACCAGGGCTGGGGACAAACTGCAGTTGAGGTATGTGCCCCTAGTGTGCACCGAACCCGGTACTCTCCAGTCCGTGGGCCGATGCTCTAACCGCTTAGCCAAACTGGCCAGGGTCAGAGTATTATTATTTTTTAATGAATGAGTGATCTTTTATTAAGCCCCAAAGAGTAAAGTCTTGAATTGCCTTTTAACTCTGCGGAAAATGTGTCATATTTTTATCCTAAAATACAAAATTGTTTATTTGAAAGACCTTTGAGAATCATGTTAAGGGGAACAGAGTAAGATATCAAGAAAAAAAGATTTAGCATGGGGCAAGTGAAAGATTTTAGGGTAATGAGCAAGTCTTTGGGTCCTAAGAATATTGTAATTATTTATTTATTTATTTATTTATTTATTTATTTATTTATTTATTTATGGTTAATCCTCAGCCAACAATATTTTCCCAGTGATTTTATTTTATATAGAGTGGAAGGGAGTGAGGGAAAGAGAGGGAAACATCGATGTGAGAGGGACACATCGATTGGTTGCCTCCCACATGACCCTGACTGGGGCCAGGTAGTCAAACCTGAGACCTTTTGGTCTGAGGGTCGATGCTCTAACTACTGAGAAAACCAGACATGGCTGTAGCAATTTTTAAAGGACAAAGCAGAGGTAATTGCTTTCTTATACTTTATGTTTTTGTGTTGTCCAAGGTTTTTTGTTTGTTTGTTTCAGGTTTTTTTTGGATATGTTTTTATTGATTTTTAGAGAGGAAGGAAGGGAGAGAGAAAGAAAGAGAGAGAACATTGTTTAGTTGCCTCCAGTCCCCTGACCAGAGATTGAACCTGACATCTAGGTATATGCCCTGACCCAGAATTGAACCCCTAACCTTTTACTGTATGGTACAACACTCCAGCCAACTGAGCTACCTGGCTAGGTATACTTTATGTATTTATAAGATAGTTTAGCTAGCCCTGGCCGGTTTGGCTCAGCGGTTAGAGCGTTGGCCTGTGGTCCGGAGAGACCCGGGTTCGGTTCCCACTAAGGGCTTGCTTCGGTTGCAGTTTGTCCCCGGCCCTGGTTGGTCGTGCGGGTGGCAGCCACTCGATGTGTCCCTTTCACGTCGATGTTTCTCTCTCTCTCTCTCCCTCTCTCTCCCTCCCACTCTATCTGTAAAAAAAAAAAAAAAAAAAGATAGTTTAGCTAGATACTCAGCCACTAAGTAACAAAATGTGAGTGAATGTTTAATGTATCCCACTGGAACCTTGAGGAGTATCTCAGGCTTTCTCTACCAAAGACTTAGCTGTTGATAAGAAGTTCCCTGTAAACCCCTTATTTTGTCAGTATTTGCATCTTTGCAGCCTAGGAATTTGGTTTTATATGCTTTTCCTGCTTTGGGACAAATTGGCTTCCTCTTGGTGGGTGTGCTGTATGTAAGATACCACTTCAGCCTAGAGTTTGGATAAACATTGGCTGATGGATTGAGTCAATGGAGGCTTTACTCTTAAAGAGAAAAGGTCAGTGTTTGCATTTCTTCCTTCTACCATGTAGCTTTTCTGAAAATAGTATTTGGGTTTCTTTTATTAGTTAATCTGCCACTCCCATCCCCATTTTCACCTCTCCACCATCTTTTTATGTGTAAACTATTGCTTTTTGTCTAAAGCGATTTATGGCAAAGTTGTATAATCATCTTTGGAAAATAAAAGATAGATATGCATGTGAGTATCTCTGGTTTCTTTTCCTTTTCAAACTTTAATCACCCTGTTATTCATAGACCTGATTTGGAAAAACGTAGAAGAGAAAGACCTCTTCATCTGGAGTAAATGGAGTTACCATCAATTATTGTAAATGGGTTTTAGAAACTTAATGATTCTGCCTTAATAAAATAACAACCCTTAATTCTCTAATTTTATCAACTATAAACTTGCAGTTTTCCCCACTATTAAATTGTTCCTGTTAGATAACTAGAACTGAAAAGATGTGGTATCTATTTTAGGGTACATTTACAATTATATAGTGAAGCTGAGATGTGACAAACACATGACCAACTACCTTATCAAATATAAAGGAATCAGTTGTTCATTATTCATGCTCCTGTTGTGCAGGTATTTTCTACAAATACAGCAGGCAATAGGTTTAAAAATGTTTCACTTTAGCTCGGCTGGTGTGGCTCAGTGCTTGAGCATCAACCCAAGCACCAAGAGGTTGCTGATTCGATTCCTGGTCAGGGCACATGCCCAGGTTGTGGGCCAAATCCCCATGAGGGGCATGCAAGAGGCAGCCAGTTGATGTTGTCTCTCATTGATGTTTCTATCTCTCTCTCCCTCTCCCTTCTTCTCTCTCTAAAATCAATAAAGAAAATGCATTATTTAAAAAAAAAATGTTTCACTTTAACTTATTTTACTAATAGTTATTCCCTTGTATTTGTTTAATTTGTTCCAGGACTCCAGAAAAAAGTAAAAATAAAAAGAATCTTACTGCCCTGACCAGTTTGGCTCAGTGGTTAGAGCATTGGCTCACATACCAATGAGTTGCTGGTTCGATTCCGGTGAAGAGCACATACGTAAGTTTTGGTTCATCCCTGCCCCGGACGTGCAGAAGGCAACCAGTCGATGTTTCTCTCTCTCTCCCTCCCTCCCACTCTATCTGAAGATAAATAGAAAAATATCCTTGGGTGAAGAATAACCGAAAAAAAGAGCTTTACTGATAAAGTTTAAAGAGTAATTCACCATTAATGACTACCCTTTCAGAGTGGAAGGGAGGGAGGGGGGAGAGAGAGAGAGGAGAGAGAGAGAGAGAGAGAGAGAGAGAGAGAGAGAGACATTATCGATTGGTTGCCTCCCACACAACCCTGACCAGGGCTGGGAATCGAACCTGCAACCCAAGTACATGTGCTTGACTGGGAATTGAACCCATGACCCTTCAGTCTGCAGGCTGATGCTCTAACCACTGAGCAAAACCAGTCAGGACTCAGATTTCTTCTGTACTAAAAAGCTTAGTTTACAAACTTGACTTGGTCAAGAAGCTACCAAAATCTAGTCTACTTGTTCAGGGTTTATCAGTTGCTTAAAAATTGTCTCAGATGCCCTAACCTTCATACAAACTTTCTAATAAGTGGGCCAAGATGGTCTTATTCTCTTTAAAGCATCCATTAACGCATACTATACATACCAGTGTTTCTGAAGCCAGCTGGATTCCTTAAGATATGATTAGGTGTTCAGATTGATATAAATTTGGTAAACACTGGATATTATATTTCTCTCTTGGATATATTCACAAGTCATGTTATCAATATATTATAAGTAAATATTAAAGTCTCTGAGGTCTCCAAAAAAATCTGCTTAATTTTGTTTAGCCCAGTGTGTTTAGTAAATACTTTCTAAATTGCAAGTTGTAATTCAAACGTCACTTTCTACATGAAGCCTTTCATGATTTCTACAGACAGTAGCCAATGTGTCCACCACTGAATTCACATAGCTCAGAGTTAAATTATAAAGTGCTATAAAATTTTAGTTTTTGTTAGTATTACAATGTAATATTTTTATTTTATTTTTATTTTTAATTTTTAAAAACCTTTATTTTCTTTATTGAGTTTAGAGAGGAAGGAAGAGGAATAAAGAGATAGAAACATCAATGAGAGAGAACATCGACTGGCTGCCTTCTGCATGCCTCCCACTGAGGATTTGGCCCACAACCTGGGCATGTGCCCTGACTGGGAATCGAACTGGTGACCTTTTGGTGCATGGGTCAACTCTCAACCACTGAGCCACACCAGCTGGTCTATGATATAATCTTTTAATTGTAAGCAGCATAAAACTGGTTTAAACAATTAAGGGAATTTACTAGTCATCAACTGAAAATTTAGATGAAGTTTGGTCCTTAGTGTTGAGGCTCAGTGATGTTACCAAAGAGCTGGTTTCTTCTTCTAAAATAGTTGATTTCATACAGTTTGCTCCTAGCTCCCAATATGCCTGTAACAGTTTCTAGGAAAGCTACATGTGCTTCCCTCATCTCTAGTAGGAAGATAACATATTTCAAGGAAGCTACTTCAGAATAACAAGGAAGCATCTTTTCCAGAAGCCTCAGCAAAGGTCATTTCATATCTCATTGGCTTGAATTGAGGTCCCTTGTCTATCACTAAACTAATCAATGTCCATGGAGGTAGGATATGCTGATCTTAACCCAAATAGAGTCTACCCTGGATTTTGGTATAAGTCAGCTTTCTTGAAGCTTGCTTATGTGATTACACACAAGAGAATATAGGTATTGCTGCCCTGGCCGGTTTGGCTCAGCGGTTGGAGCGTTGGCCTGCAGTCAGGAGAATATAGGTATTGCCCTGGCCATTGTGACTCAGTTGGTTGGGCATCATCCAGTGCACCGAAAGGTTGCTGGTTCATTCCCAATCAGGGCACATACCCAGGTTGCAGGCTCGATCCCTGGTAGGGGCTATGCAGGAGGCAGCCGATCAATGTTCTGCTCTCACATTATTGTTTCACTCTCTCTTCTTCTCCCTTCCTTTCTCTCTAAAAGTCAATAAAAAAATCTTTAGAAAAAAAGAGGATATGGATATTGTTACTAAGAAGGAGGAATAGATGCTGGGCAGCGAAAACCAATAAAAATCCACTACATGATGCTTATCACATTCTGTTACTTCTATATTAATTAATACATTGACACATTGACTAATACATAATTAATAAATTAATTAGTCATTCTGTATTAATTAATCAGCTTTGTTTACACAAAAACTTGTACACAAACATAAATGTATCACATCAATATCCATAATAGCCAAAAAGTGGAAACAATCCAAGTGTCTGAACTATTTTTTTTTTTTAGGACATCAAGTTTTCTTTATTTTTTGGGGGGAAGGGACATCTTACTTCTGCCCAATTAAGAGAAACATTTTTTATCAGTACAGAGGTCTTTTTACATTTATCATGCCATGAATTCATAGAGGATGGGTTCCAGCAACTCCGGCTCCTTTCCATTGGTTCTCACAAAATGTGCTTCTCTGGGTGGAGCAGGCTGACGCTTCAGCTGAACTCAGGTCCCTTTCTCTTTGGCTTCCTTCTTTTTCTGATCATTTTCCTTCTGAAAGCTATCTCAGCTCTTAGAGTGCTTAATATGCTCAATACGCACATTAATTCTCTTGGCAAGAATCTTGCCCTTGCCTTGTTTGTTCACAATGCCCACTGCATGCTGGGTGACACTGTAGACTCTACCAGTTTTGCCATGGTAACATTTGTGGGGCATTCCTTTTTGAACAGTGCCCATTCCCTTTATGTCCACAATATCACCTTTCTTATAGATTCACATGTATGTAGCCAAAGGAACAACTGCATGTTTTCTAAGAGGCCTAGAGAACATATAGCGGGTGCCTCTCCTCTTTCCCTTTGTGTTGGTCATTTTGGCGAATTACTGAAAGATGGAAGTTCCGGCGGAAAAGCTGAACTATTGATGGATAAACAAAATGTGGTATATCCATATAATGGAATATTATTCAGAAATAAAAAGTAATAAATTTTTTTATTACTAATATTTGCTACAAGGTGGATGAAACTTGAAAACATTATTCAAAGTGTAAGAAACCAGTCACAAAAGGCTACATATTGTATGATTTCATGTATATGAAGAGTCCAGAGTAAATCCATAGAGACAGAAAGTAGGTTAATGGTCACCAGAGGCTAGGAGGAGGGGAAAATGGGGTATGGTTGCTAATAGATAAAACAAACTTTCTTTTGGGAGGTGATGATGAAAATGTTCTGAAATTAGTGCTAAAACAATGCTTGCACATATTTGTGAATATACTCAAAACTACTGAATTGTACACTTTAAATTTAAAAGATAAACTTTATGATATGTGAATTGTATCAATTAAAAATACAATATATATGCCCTGGCCCGTTGCCCAGTGGTTAGAGCATTGGCCTGCGGTCTGGAGAAACCCAGGTTCAGTTCCCGCTAAGGGCACGTAATTTGGTTGCAGTTTGTCCCCGGCCCTGGTTGGGTCGTGTGGGTGGCAACCACTCGATGTCCCTTTCACTTCGATGTTTCTCTCTCCCTCCCTCCCACTCTGTCTGAACAAAATATGGAAAAATGTCCTCTGGTAAGGATTTTTAAAAAATAAATTATATATATATATATATGTATATATATATATATATATATACACACACACACATATATATATTTACACACACACACACACACACACACACACACACACGCTGTGGCCCAGTGGCTCAGTTGGTTAGAGTGTTGTCCTGATATGCCAGGGTCATAGGTTTGATCCCCACTGGGGCACATGCAAGTAGCAATCAGTGAATACATAAATAAGTGGAACAAAATATCGATGTTTCTCTCTCTCTAAAATCAAATAAAAAAATGTATATATATAAAATATATCTTGAAGTTAGGAGCTCATTTTTACCTTTGTATTTTCAAATCCCTTCCCCACAACCCCAGTGCCTTACACATAGCAGGGGCTAAAAAAATATTTGAATGAATAAATGGAAAATTAAATTGAAATAATTTATTATATTTTTATCATAAGGATCCAGAAAAACGGTTATCTAATTATCTCCTTAAATTAGCAATGCATTTTAGTTGCAGACCAACATCTTTGCAACTTAAAAGTCTAAATTAATTAAAAGATTATTCTTCACTTTTGTTGGTTTATTTATGATTTGTCACTTGAACAGGTACTATTTGGTCATATATCATCACAGAATTGAGATAGTTAGTTCATGTTTTCCTCCCTTTCACAGTATATTCCTGATTTCCTTGTAAAATTTGCTTTCCCTTAATTTTCAACTTTGAGAGCAAAGAGTTTAACTGGGGCTGTGAATTTGTTTTATCTGATTACTGCTTATAATAGTTATATGATTTTTAAACACTATTACTTTGGGTTTGGGTTTCCTCTCCAGAGGGCTTTAATCATATTAGCACCATTCAACTTAGTCTCTGTACTTAGTAGTTCCATAAAGGTAGGCTGTGGAGGAACCTATATGTGCAGGTAGAATTATTGGTGATGCAAATGGTCATGAGTTGGATACAGGAAAAATTATCAGAAATGATCTCCTAAATTCTTTCTGACTTTATTTGTACTAGTCACTCTACTTTCTCCTTGTCACCCCAGTTTATAAGTAAGCCTGCTTTGCTCTGCCATTCAGAAGCATTAGATACTTTCATAGCCCTTCTATCTTGAGGGTTGAGTCTGGGATATAAGGCAGCAGACTCTGGCTTTGATTTGGGACTTCCAAGAAGCTTTTTGAAATAACTCTCCTGCTTTTAATAACTGACAGCCCCAACGTGGCCAGTAAATATATATATTTTTAAAGCTAGAAATGTACTCTATTTGCCCTGGCTGGTTTGGCTCAGTGGTTGGAGCGTTGACCCACAGACTAAAGGGTCTATGATTAAAGCCCTCTGGAGAGGAAACACAAACCCAGTTCTGGTCAAGAGCATGTACCTGGGTTGCAGGGGTTTTTTTGTTTTTCTTTTTGTGGTACGTGCCCCTAGCAGGAACTGAACCCGGGACTCTCTGGTCCGCAGGCCGACGCCCAACCACTGAACAAAACTGGCCAGGGCTGGGTTGCAGGTTTGATCCCTGGCCTAGGTCAGGGCCATGAGGGAGGCAATCAAATGATGTGTTTCTCACATTGATGTTTCTCTCTCTCTCTCTCCCCCTCCCTCCCTCCATCCCTTCCACTCTCTCTAAAAATCAATGGAAAGGGAGGGGGGTGGGAAGAGATAAATCAAAAAACTTATATGCATTTGTGCAGAACCAATGGACACAGACAATAATGTAGGGAAGGCTGGAGGGGGATGGGAGTGGGGAGGAGAGGGGTCAGTGGGGAAAAGGGGAGGAATATCTGTAATACTTTCAACAATAAAGATCAGTTTTAAAAAATAAAAAATAGCCCTGGCTGGTTTGGCTCGGGGGTTAGAGAGTTGGCCCTTGGCCCAAAGAGTCTCATGTTCAATTCCAGTCAAGGGCACATACCTCGGTTGTGGTTCGGTCCCCGGCCCTGGTAGGGGTCATGTGGGAGACAACCAATCGATGCATCTCTCTTACATCGATGTTGTTTTTTCTCTTTCTCTTTCTCCCTCCCTCACTCTATAGAAATAAACACATAAATAAAAATCAGTGGAAAAATATCCTCAGGTGAAGATTAACAACAACAACAAAACCAAACAATGACAACAACAAAACTAGAAATGTACCCTTTTATTATTTTTTCCAAACCTAAAAAAAAAACTATTTTCTTTATTGATTTTTTTAGAGAGAGATAGAAACATCGATGAGAAAGAACATCGACTGGCCGCCTCCTGCATGCCCTGCACTGGGGATTTGGCCCACAACTTGGGCATGTGCCCTGACCAGGAATCGAACCTATGACCTTTTGGTGTATGGGTCGATGCTCAACCACTGAACCACACCGGCCAGGCCAGTTCCCTACTTTTTTTTTTTTAAAAAAAAGACATTGCCATCAAGGCCTCAATTTGGATTAATGTGATTATTTCTTTATAAAGTTAAACATTTTTGGTAAAAATATTACATAAGTGGCCAGTTGCTCTTTTTTTTTGGCATTTATCTTCCGAAAGAGTGGGAGGGAGAGAGACAGAGAAACATCAATATGAGAGAGACACATCGACCCCAACCAGGGCCAGGAGCAAACTGCAACCAAGGTACGTGCCCTTAGCAGGGAACCAAACCCGGGACTCTCTGGTCCATAAGCCAATGCTCTAACCACTGAGCAAACTGGACAGGGCGTGGCCAGTTGTTCTTTAAGAAAGAGTGTGGTGCCTTGGCCACTTTGGCTCAGCGGTTAAAGCGCCAGCCCGCAGACCAATGAGTCACGGGTTCAATTCCGGTCAAGGGCATGTACCTTGGTTTTGATTCGTACCCGACCCTGGTTGGGGTCGAGCAGGAGGCAGCCACTCAATGTGTCTCTTTCACATCAATGTTTCTCTCTCTTTCTCTCTCCCTCCTCTCTCTCTAAAAGTCAATTAAAAAAATATCTTCATGTGAGGATTAAAAAATATAAAAATGTGTTGGTCTACTCTTCTGTATATAAAAATACAAATACTATTTTGGAGCAGGTGAAATTCTTTTTTTAAAAATTATTTTATATGTCTTTATTGATTTTTTAAAGAGAGAGGAAGGGAGAGAGAGAGAAACATTGATGTGAGAAAGAAACATCAATCAGCTGCCTCCTGCATGCCCCCCACCAGGGATTGAGCTGGCAACTCAGGCATGTGCCCTGACTGGGAATCAAACTGGGACCTCTCAGTCCACGGGAAGATACTCAATCCACTGAGCCACATTGGCCAGCCTGGAGTAGTGAAATTCTTGAACAAAATGGCTGAAAATTCCCATGCAGACCTTGAGAAATTACATTAAAGCCATTTGGGTTGTCACTAATGATTCTGAGGCCTAGAGGCTACAACTATTGAAAATAAAGTCTTTGAAAAGATCAAAGAGCCCTGGCCAGTTTGGCTCAGTGATTAGAGTATAGGCCAAGGACTGAAGGGTGGCAGGCTTGATTCCCAGTGGGGTGGCACATGCCTGGGTTGCAGTTTCAGTCCCAGTTGGGCACATACAAAAGGCAACCAATCAATGTTCTCGCTCTCTCTCTCTCACTCTCTTCCCCCCTTCCCCTCTCTCTAAAACCAATAAGCATGTCCTTGGTTGAAGATTAAAAAAAAAAAAAGATCTGAAGAAATTTAGGATTGTTCTTTACTCATATTTTCATTTATTCAACAAATATTTGTTGAATGTGCCTGGCACAATGTCAGGTCACAGAGGTGAAAAAATAACTCCTATCCTAAAAGATAGAATAATTGCTATAAAAGATTTATATGCACATTACAAAGAGCATACACAGGAAGAGGTGTCTGGGTTTTTTGTTTGTTTGCCTGCTTGCTTGTTTTTGAGATGAGGTAGCAATACTTGAGTTAAGTCTTGAAAAAGAAATAGGAGTTTGCCTAGTGAACAGGGGAAGAATTTCTGGCGGAGGAGACAGCATATGAAAAAGTACAGGAATACGATATAGGAGGGTACATTTATTTATTTTTTATTTTTATTTTGTTATCCTCACCCAAGAACATTTTTCCATTTTTTGTTCAGATAGAGTGGGAGGAAGAGAGAGAGAGAGAGAGAGAGAGAGAGAGAGAGAGAGAGAGAGAGAGAGAGAGAAACATCGATGTGAAAGGGACACATCGAGTGGTTGCCACCCGCACGACCCAACCAGGGCCGGGGACAAACTGCAACCGAGGTATGTGTCCTTAGCGGGAACCGAACCTGGGTCTCTCTGGACCGCAGGCCGACACTCTAACCACTGAGCCAAACTGGCCAGGGCTAGGAGGGTACATTTAGAGAACAGCAAATAATTTAGTATATTTGAGATGCCAATCATTTCTCCTATGCTTATATTCCCTTCTTAGGAACCTGTTCTCTTCAAAGCTAATATACATTGAATGACCCTGTACCCCTGGCCACAAGACCAGGAATGGGTCCTTGACTGGAACTAATGAGATTTTCTCTTGCAGGAATAAAATAAACCAAATGGACTGTCGATGTTAGTAATGGTAGACTATATGATTTAAGTCAATCCTACTGAAGATAGCTAAACAAGCTGTATGAAATATAATAAGCATTATGTAAAAGCATCTAATAATTAACAAGATAGTGAGGAATTACTGGGCCAAGATTTTGGATAGGAGGAGTTTGGAGCGATGACCTTGGCACTCAAACTGCTTTTGTCTGGAGGCATTCACTGATTCAGAAGAAGTGATTGGGAACCTAACTTGAACTTTTGGCAGTCTTGAGAGCTGATGGGACAAAAGTTGGGGTTCAGGACCCATAAAGAGTGATAACCTTGATATATCACCCTCTGCACTTTAGGTGTAAGGGAGCACTAGAAGTAAACTAACTCTCATACAGACTACAGGATGACTTTCTATCATCTAAGTAGCCTAGAAAAATCTCAGGGCCTGAACTTGTATTAAATTGGCTCTAATTACTCATGGCAAAAACAAATAAAAACCCTCTGTGAAGGAAAATATCATCATTCTAGGCCTCAAATTATCTAGGTAATATGTTTTTCTAGATACAGTATCCTGCACAAAGATAAACAGGCACATGAAGAGACAAGACATCATGAGTATGGAGGGGAAATAACAGATAATAGAAACAGACCCACAAGGATTCTGTATGCTGCAATCATTGGACACAGACTATAAAACAACTCTGTGTACTATGTTTAAGGAGATAAAAGCCAAACTTGTAAACCTTGGCAGAGAAGTAGAAACTATAAAAAGTGACATTAAAAAAAACAACATCGTGCCCTGGCTGGTTTGGCTCAGCAGTTGGAACATCGGCCTGCAGACCAGAGAGTCCTGGGTTCGGTTCCTGCTAGGGGCACGTACCAACCCCCCTCCCACCCCCAACACACACACACACACACAAACCACAACATCGCGCCCTGGCCAGTTTGGTTCAGCAGTTGAAACGTCGGCCCGCGGACCAATGAGTCATGGGTTCAATTTTGGTCAAGGGCACATACCTAGGTGGCAGTTTTTTCCCGGCCCTGTTTGGGGTCGTTCAGGAGGCAACCAGTCGATGTGTCCCTCTCACATCGATGTTTCTCTCTCTCTCTCTCTCTCATCCTTTCTCTCCCTCCCACTCTATTGGAACAAAAATGAAAAAATATCCTTGAGTGAGCTTTAAAAAAAACAACATTGCAGCCCTGCTGGTGTGGCTCAGTGGTTGAGCGTTGACCCATGCACCAAGAGGTCGCTGATTCGATTCCCGGTCAGGGCACATGCCCAGGTTGTGGGCCAAATCCCCAGTAGGGGGCATGCAGGAGGTGGCCAGTAGATGTTCTCTCTCATCGATGTTTCTATCTCTCTCTCCCTCTCCCTTTCTCTCTCTCTAAAATCAATCAATTAAATAAATAAATAAATAAACTCCCTGTAATATTGTTTCAATAATTTTTTTTTTTTTTTTATCCTCACCCGAGGACATTTTTCCATTTTTTGTTCAGATAGAGCGGGAGGGAGAGAGAGGAAGAGAGAGAGAGAAACATCAATGTGAAGGGACACATCGAGTGGCTGCCACCCGCACGACCAACCAGGGCCGGGGACAAACTGCAACCAAGGTACGTGCCCTTAGCGGGAACCGAACCCGGGTCTCTCTGTACCGCAGGCCAACGCTCTAACCGCTGAGCCAAACCGGCCAGGGCTGTTTCAATAATTTTTTAAAAATCGCAGATTTGTAAGTGAACAAAATGGAAACTCTAGATTGAGATGGTGGTGAACACTGAAATTTGTAAGGTCAGAGAGACTCAAGTCTGGTGACCTTGTTGATCTATCTGCAAGTCCAGGAAGAAATACAGACAGAAACAAAAATGAGAAAGCATGGGACTCCAGGGAGAGAAAGATGCAGAGAGAGTACCTATCTGACTATATTTCATTTCAGCCTCTTCCCACTACAAAAGATGCCACAATAAATATCTTTGTACACATATGCTTATACACTCATATTTTTATTTCTGTAGAAAAGATCCCATATGCTACATTAAAATGATGACTTCAATTGTGAAAGATACTGCCACATTACTTTCCAAAAAGGTTATGGCAATTTTCATATTCTCCAGCAATGTGTGAGAGTTCTCATCTCCCCACATTCTTTCCACTACTAAATGTTATCAATGTTTTGATATATTGCCAATCTGGAGAGTTAAAAATGGTATCTTAAAAAGTCTATTTTGCATAAAAACAGACATGACCAATAGAATAAAAGAGAGAACTCAGAAATAAGCCCTTGCATATACAGTTAAATGATTTTCAACAAGCATGTCAAAAACATTTCCATGGGAAAGTATGTTCTTTGCAATATACAGTATTGGGAAAACTGGGTATCCACATGCAAGGACTTTTACATTATATCATATAAAAAATTCAACTCTGCCCAGCCATTGTGGCTCAGTGGTTGAGCATCGACCCATGTACCAAGAGGTCGCCAGTTCAATTCCCAGTATGGGCATATGCCCAGGTTGTGGGCCAAATCCCCAGTTGGGGCATGCAGGAGGCAGTCAGTCAAACTCAAAATGGATCAAAGACCTGTCTGTAAGAACTAAAACTAGAAGAAAAAAATAGTGAAAAAAATTAATGTCATTAGATTTGGCAATGATTTCTTAGATATGATATCAAAGCTCAGGCAACAAGCAAAACTAGATACATTGAACTTCATCAAAATTAAAAACTTTTGTGCATCAAAGGACACTATCAACACAATAAAAAGGAAACTCACAAATGGGAGAAAGTATTTTCAAATCGTGTTATCTGGTAAGAGATTAATATCCGGAATACATAACAAAGTCCTACAACTCAACAAGGGCAAAATAAGAAACAACCTAATTAAAAATGGGCAAAGGCCCAGCTGGTATGGCTCAGTGGTTCAGTGTCGACCCATGTACTAAGCGGTTGCTGGTTTGATTCCCGGTCAGGGAACATGCCTAGGTTGTGGGCCTGATCCCCAGTGGGGGGTATGCAGGAGGCAGCCAATTGATGTTCTCTCTCATCATTGTTTCTATCTCTTTCTCCCTTTTCCTTCTTCTCTCTCTAATATCAATAAAGAAAAAAACATTTTTTAAAATAAAAATAAAAATGAGCAAAGGACATGAATAAACATTTCTCCAAAGAACATATATAAACAGCCAGTTTAAAAACATGAATGATGCTCAAAACCACAATAAGATTGATGCCACTTCATATCCACTAGGATGGCTATAATAGAAAAGGCAGAGATTAACAAGTGTCGGTAAGAATAGGGAGAAATTGGAATCCTCATATATAGCTGGTGGGAATATAAAAGGGAGCAATATTTTAATATGTTTTTATTGATTTTTTTGAGAGAAAGGAAGGGGGAGAGAGACAGAAACATCGATGTGAAAGAAACATTGATCAGCTGCCTCCTGCACACCCCCCACTGGGGATCGTGCCCTGGGCATGTGCCCTGACTGGGAATAGAACCAGGACCTCTCAGTCCATGGGATGACACTAAATCCATTGAGCCACACTGGCTGGGCAAGAAGCAATATTTATAAAACAGTTTAGTGGGTCCTCAAAAATTAAACATAAATTACCGTATGATTCAGCAGTTGCACTTTTGTGAATATTATACAAAAGAATTGAAAGCAGAAACTCAAGCAGGTATTTGTATACCAACGTTCATAACAGTAACACTCACAATAGCCAAAAGATGGAAGCACCCAAGTGTCCACTGACAGATGAGTGGATAAACAAAATATAGTAGTATATATATACAATGGAATATTATTCATCCTTAAAAAGTGAAGTACTGACACATGTAACATGATGAACCTTGAAAACATAATGCTAAGTGAAATAATTAGACAGATGCAAAAGGACAAATATTATATGAGTCCACTGATATGAGGTACCTAGAATAGTCAAAATCATGGGCAGAAGGTAGAGTAGTGACTACCAGGGGTTGGGGAGTTGCTGCTTAAAGGGTTTGGAGTTTCAGTTTGGGATGATGACAGAGTTCTGGAGGTGGATAGTAGTGACGGTTGCACAACAATGTGAATGTACATTATACTTAATGCCACTGAACTACACACTTAGAAGTGGTTAAACTTATAAATTTGATGTTATATATATTTTACCACAATTAAATCTATTTTGTTATTTTTTTCTTTATTGATTTTAGAGAGAGAGGAAGGGAGAGAGAGAGAAATAGAGAGAGATAGAAATATTGATGAGAGAGAATATTGATCGGCCGCCTCCTGCATGCCCCCCACTGAGCATGTGCCCTGACTGGGAATTGAACTGGCGGCCTCTTAGTGCATGGGTCAACGCTCAACCACTGAGCCACACCAACTGGGCTAAATCTATTTTGTGTGTGTGTGTGTGTGTGTGTGTGTGGTATGTGCCCCTAGTGGGAACTGAACCCAGGACTCTCTGGTCGGCAGGCGGACGCTCAACTGCTGAGCCAAACTGGCCAGGACCTAAATCTATTTTGTTTATCCCTGACTACCAGTGAAGTTGAGTACTTTCTGTTTTTTGTTTTGTTTGTTTTGGGGTTTTTGGACATTAAATTTCATCGTTTGTAAATTGCCCATTTTTTTCCCTAGCCAGATTGTTTATCATTTTGTTATTAATTTATATGTGTGTTTTTTTTACATGAATAGTATGAACCTTTTGTTTACAACAGCTTTTTCTTCCATTTGATTTAGTTTATGGTGTTTTTTGGTTTGTTTGTTTTTTTGGTACTTGCCCCTAGCGGGAACTGAACCCAGGACTCTCTGGTCCGCAGGCCTACGCTCCAACTGCTGAGCCAAACTGGCCAGGGCTATGGTGTTTTTGATATTCAAAAAATTTACAAGATGTCTGCCAAGGGCCTACTACCATTATCAGGTGAATTTAGTGTGGTGAGAGATGGAGAAATCAGTTCACAGAAAATAGGATGCTAGACAGAAAACCTAATGGGTACCTATACTAAATTAAATTTTGTAAAGATGTGGCCTCTCCAACAAAGAACTGCAAGAAAATGACAGGAGACAATGGATATTGGTGCTATTAGCTGAATCATGGTGTACTTGTCATGATTTACTCATTAATTTCTCCAATAGTTTATTCATTCATTCAATAAACATTAATTAAGCAGTGTACCAAGCACTGTATTATAAAAGAATACAAAAATAACTAAGACGTGGGTACTGCTTTTGAGAAGCTCATGTTATATTTGGGGAGGTAGAAATGTTATATCACAAATAATAGCAAAAAGATGAGTACCATACTAGAAAGATGATGGTGCCTCAGAATAGGAAGTTGTGAACATAAGATGTGAATGGATTTGGGTTATATTTTAAAGGTAAAACTGAAAGAACTTATTGATGCTTGGATATAAATATCAGGGAAAGAGGAATCAAAGATGATTCCTAGGTTTTGCCCTGGCCGGTTTGACTCGGGTTAGAGCATCAGCCCGCAGACCAGAGAGGCCCGGGTTTGGTTCCTGCTTAGGGCACGTACCTCAGTTGCAGTTTGTCCCTGGCCCCAGTTGGGATTGTGTGTGCGGCAACCAGTGGATGTGTTTCTCTCACATTGATGTTTCTCTCTCTCTCTCTCTCTCTCTCTCTCTCTCTCTCTCTCTCTCTCTCCCCCCCCCCTCTCTATCTGAAGATGAATGCAAAAATGTCCTCAGGTGAGTGTTTAAAAAAAAAAGATGATTCCTAGGTTTTGGACCTAAGAAACTATGAATATCCAGAAGAACCTTTTACTCAGTTAGAGAAGACTGGAATAGAGGTTTGAAGGGAAAAAAATCAAGAGTTCTATTTTTTTTTTTAATCCTTACCTGAGGATATTTTTCCATTTATCTTCAGATAGAGTGGGAGAGAGAGAGAGAGAGAAACTTCAATGTGAGAGAAACACATCGACTGGTTGCCTCCTGCACAACCCTGACCAGGGCCGGGGACCGAACTGCAGCCAAGGTATGTAACATTGACCAGAACTGAAGCCAAGACTCATTGATCAATGGAATGCTCTAACCGCTGAGCCCAACTGGCCAGGGCAAGAATTCTATCTTTAGACATATTTTGAGTTGCCTACTAGACACCCCAGTAGCTTTGTCCAGTATATGATATGAATCTGGAAGCTCAGGGAAGAGAAATGAGGCTGAATTATAAATTAGGTGGTTAAAGGCAGTGTTTAAAGCTATGGGACTAGATGGGATCACCTAGGTCAAGGTTTGGATATAGTAGAAAAGAGCCAATCTTTAGAAGTTAGGTAGAGGAAAAGGAGGATCCATGACTGAGGGATGACCAAGGAGGCAAGAAGAAAACTAAGAGAATGAAGTAATTTAGAAGCAAAGAAAAGAAATTATTTCAAGGAGGGAGTAGTCAACAGTATTGAATACTGTTGAGAGGTTAAGATGAAGGTAGAGATATGGCCATCAAATTTGGCAAGATATAGATTATAATGACCTGGACAAGGCAGTTTCAGTAGAATCGTGGTGACAAAAATTAGGTTTGAATAGGTTGAAAAGAGAATAGAGATGAGAAAGTAGAGACAGCAAATAGAGACAAACTTGCTGAGTAGTTTTTTGTTTTTGTTTTCTCATCCTCAGCAGAGGACATTTTTGCATTTATCTTCAGATAGAGCCGGAGGGAGAGAGGGAGGAAGAGAGAGAGAGAGAAACACATCGTTGTGAGAGGGACACATCAACTGGTTGCCACCCATATGGTTGGGGTCCGGGGACAAACTGCAACCAAAGTACGTGCCTTAAATATATATATTTAAATTTTATTTATTGACTTTTTTAGAGAGAAAGGGAGAGAAACATCAATTTGTTGTTCCACGTATTAATGCATTCATTGGTTGATTCTTGTATGTGCTCTGACTGGGGATCGAACCTGCAAGGCATATCAGGATGATGCTCTAACCAACTGAACTATCTGGCCAGGGCCCTGCTTTCTTTATTTATGGTTGTATTGTGTTGTTATACCCTAATTTATTTGTTCAATACCCTAGTGATCCTTATTGATGAATATTTAAGTGGTTTCCAATCTTTTGCTGCTGTAAGGCTACAATGAATAATTTTGTACATAGGTCTTTTCACACATGTGACAATATGTTTGTAGGATAAAATTATAATATTACTGAATCAAAGGGTAAGTATATTTTTAAGTTTGATAATTATGGAGCCAAAATGCTTCTATAATTTATAATATGTCCTACCAGCAATGATGAGAAGGCCTGTTTTCCTATACACTGTGTTATCAAATTTTTTATCTTTGCCAATCTACTAAATGAAAAATGGTCTCTTGGTGTTGCACCAAAAATGGTCTGTTATTTTGCATTTATTTTATTTTGAATGAGGTTGAATATACTCTCAAAAGTTTAAAAGCTATTCGTATTTATTTTTTCTTCAAATTATCTCTGCCTATCTTTTGATCATAATTCTAATGAATTGTTGCTCTTTTTATTGATTTTTGGATCTCTTAATATATCAAGCACATTAGCCCTGTATTAGTGATGAGTGTAAATATGTCTTTTCACTTTGCTTATAGTGACTTTTTTCCGACAGAATTTTTTGTGCATAGTTGAATTTATGTGAGTTTTGTGTTATACTTTTAAAACCTTCCCCACTCCAAAAGTATTTTTTAACATTTTCTGGAAGAGTTTTTTAAATATGTGGAGGAGATACTAGAGCATTCTTGCATGTTTTTAATAAAACATTGATGATTCAGGAGAGTTTAGGGAAATTTTCAGGAGCAAAGTCCATGACTGGGCTAGGAGGGGATGGGATACAGAGACTAAATGAGATGATTGACCTTTAATAGAAATAAGGACACTTCTCCCTTTGTCACAGGAGAGAAAACAGAGAAAATGGGTGCTGATTTATAGGGTGGATTTGATGGTGAGAGGATGAGAGAGTTTCTATCTGATTGCCTGTATTTTCCCAGCGACATAAAAGGCAAATCAATTGGCTGAGTTCAGGGCAGAAGGGGGTTGTTAAGGTTTGAGAAAAAATGAAGGTTTAGAGTTCTTATTGAATTAGATGCTCTAACTTCTGTTTATCTCCCCCCCACACACACTCACCAACCACCCCTACCTTGGAACAAAAGTTTTTATTGATATAATGATTCAATCTGATAAAATGACTTGACTTCCCTTTGAACACTCCTTTATCCTTGGAAAATGCTTTGTATGATTAGATTAGTATAAATGACTTAGCCTCACCCGGCCAGTGTGGCTCAGCGGTCAAGCATTTGACCCATGCACCAAGAGGTTGCCAGTTCGATTCCCGGTCAGGGCACATGCCCAGGTTGTGGGCAAAATCCCCAGTGGGGGGCATGCAGGAAGCAGGCAATTGATGTTCTCTCTCATTGATGTTTCTATCTCTCTCTCTCCTTTCCTCTCTCTCTAAAATAAATAAAGAAAAAAATATTTTTTAAACTTTATAAAAAAATAAGTAAATGACTTACCTCAATATGCTATGCATGAGTTCCTAGTGGGGTGATCTTGTCTTCAAAAGGTATTTGGGTTCACTCTTTGGATGACAATTGAAAGCTTCTCCACAAATAATTCACTTACCACACAGCTGCTAAAAGCTCAAAAACTTGGGCTTGAGTTACTTGCCTTTTCTTTCTTTTTTTTTTTTTATCCTCACCGGAGGACATTTTTCCATTTTTTGTTCAAGTAGAGTGGGAGGGAGAGAGAGGAACAGAGAGAGAGAGAGAGAGAGAGAGAAACATCGACGTGAAAGGAACACATCGAGTGGCTGCCACCCGCACAACCGACCAGGGCCGGGGACAAACTGCAACCGAGGCACACGCCCTTAGCGGGAACCGAACCCGGGTCTCTCAGGACCGCAGGCCGACGCTCCAACCGCTGAGCCAAACCGGCCAGGGCGAGTTACTTGCCTTTTCTTTGTTCACCTGGCATTTTTATGTCCCTAACGAAAGAATTTGATTGGGTTGATATGCCATTACTCATTATTAAGTGCTGCTTTTGAACACTAAGCTACCACCACTGCCTCAGTGGCAGTTGGCTAGCCTGTATGTAGTTGCATTTGGCTTATGGCTTAGATGCTGGTTAATCAGCTATGATAGCAGAATTTGTTTCATTCAAAACAAGTTGTATTCATCATAGCACTTGAGTAGGAAAGAATAGTTTGCCTATAAGGGGGCCATGTACCTGAGAAGTCTAGAGGGCTGCATGGACTTCTTCAACCCTTCCAGTAAATTGTTCATATCCTTTGCCTCAGTAATTAATTCTACTTCTGGGAATCTAACCTAAGGAAATAATCCTTAGGAGGCAGTATAGCAGGGTGGTTAAGAACACACAGGCTTTGGGGTCAGATACAATTAGAATTGAATTCCAAATGGTGATGTTAAGAATCTACTAGATTTTGCCCTGGCCGGTTTGGCTCAGCGGCTGGAGCATCGGCCTGCAGACTAGAGAGTCCAGGGTTCGGTTCCCACTAGGGGCATGTACAAAAAAAAAAAAAAGAATCTACTAGATTTTTATTTCTCTGTTCCTCAAGCCATCACTGTGTAATTTTAAAAAATATTCATTGGGCCCTGGCCAGTTTGGCTCAGCGGTAGAGCGTCGGCCTGCGGTCCAGAGAGACCCGGGTTCGGTTCCCGCTAAGGGCATGTACCTCGGTTGCAGTTTGTCCCCGGCCCTGGTTGGTCGTGCGGGTGGCAGCCACTCGATGTGTCCCTTTCACGTCGATGTTTCTCTCTCTCTCTTCCTCTCTCTCTCTCTCCCTCCCCACTCTATCTGAACAAAAAATAGAAAAATGTCCTCGGGTGAGGATTTAAAAAAAAAAAAAAAAAAAAAAAAAAAAAAAAATATTCATTGGGATATAATTCACATACCATAAAATCCACTCATTTAAAGTGTATAATTTAATTATTTAAATATATTCACAGAGTTGTACAACCATCACCACAATCAATTTTAGAATATTTTCATTATCCCAAGAAGAAACCCCCTCCCCATTCTATAGAACACTACACAATCACTAATCTTTTTGTCTCTATGGATTTGCCTATTCTGGACATTTAATATAAAATGGAATCCAGTGCAGGGGAAAGGGGGGACATCTGTAATAATACAGATAAAACAATAAAAATAAAGTAGAAAATAAAATAAAATATATTTCTGAATACCAGTCCTTTATAAGATTTATAAATATTTTCTCCCCTATTGTAGGTTGTCTTTTCACTTTCTGAATGGTATGATTTATAGCAAAAAGTTTTTAATTTAATTTTGATACACTCCAATTTATCTACTTTTTCTATTGTTGTTAGTCTACTCAATATTTTGAATTCCCCTCCTTTCAGTCTCTCTTGAACTTTCTCCAACCAAACTTTAGCATTTACCACTCCACTGAAATTGCTCTTGATAAGGTCACTAGTGATCTCCATGTTTATCTAATGGTCAAGACTCAGCCTTCATTCTTATATGACAGAACTCTCACCCCCTCCTTCTTTATTTTATTTTAAATTTATTGATTTTAGAGATGGGGGTGGGGAGAGAGAGAGAAACATTGATTTGTTGTTTCACTCACCCACACATTCATTGGTTTGCTTCTTGTATGTGCCCTGAAAGGAGATTGAACCCACAACCTTAACACATCAGGATGAGGGAGAGGGGGGTATCAGTGGGGAGGGGAGGGAGGAGAAACATCTGTAACAAAAATGAATAAATAAATTAATTAATTAAAAAAAACACATCACATCAGGATGACACTCCAATCAACGGAGCTACCTGGGCAAGGTTCACCCCCTCCTTCTGAAATGCTATGCTTTATTCAGTAGGCTTCCAGAATACTACACTGTCCTGGTTTTCTTGTCTGTATCTCATTCACTGGCTTCTCCTCAGTCTCCTTTGTTGATTCCTCCTCTTTGGACTACACTCACTGGGATTCAGATCTTGGATTTGTTTCTCTTCTCTACATTCACTCTGTTAGTGATTTCATCTGCCCCAATGTCTGGCTTTAAATATCATATATAATCTGACAACTCCTTAACTTATATCTCTGGCCCAAACTCTGCCTAAAATATTCTTCCCATAGATATCTACATTATTCACTCCCTGCTATAGACTGAAGTCCCTCCCTCCCCTTAAAATTTATATGTTGAAGCCCTAATGTAAACTATTTGGAGATAGGGCTTTTATAAAGGTAATTAAGGTTGAATGAGGTTATAAGGGTGGGGCCTTGATCTAATAGAATTTGTGTCTATATAAGAAGAGACTAGCCCTGGCCAGTTTGGCTCAGCGGTTAGAGCATCGGCCTGTGGTCCAGAGAGACCCGGGTTCGGTTCCCGCTAAGGGCACGTACCTCCGTTGCAGTTTGTCCCTGGCCCTGGTTGGTCGTGTGGGTGGCAGCCACTTGATGTGTCCCTTTCATGTCGATGTTTCTCTCTCTCTCTTTCTCCCTCTCCCTCTCTCTTTCTCCCACTCTATCTGGACAAAAAATGGAAAAATGTCCTTGGGTGAGGATAAAAAAAAAAAGAAGAGGCTAAAGAGCCCTGGCCAATGTGGCTCAGATGGTTGAGTGTAGTTCTGTGCATAGAGACTTTTGTTCACTTTATTCACCTCTGTATCCTTTTTGTTGTTGTTACAGATGTTTCTCCTTTTTCCCCTATTGACATCCTCTTCCCCCTTCCTCCCCACCCTGTCCCCAGTTTTGTTGTCCATGTCCACTGGTTATGTATACATGCATATAAGTTCTGTGGTTTATCTCTCCTCCCCCACCCCCTCTTTTGGGGATTGTTAGTCTGTACCCTACTTCCACATCTCTGGGACTATCCTGTTCTTTAGACTGTTATGTTCATTATATTCCACAAATAAGGGAGATCATATGATATTTGTCTTTCTTTGTTTGGCTTGTTTCGCTGAGGATAATACTTTCCAGGTCCCTCCATGTCGTCTCAAATGATAAGAGCTCTTTCTTTCTTACAGCTGCATAGTACTCCATCACCTCTGTATCCTTAACACCTAAAATAGTGTCAGGCAAATCATAGACTTTTTATTTTTATTTTTATTATCCTCACCCGAGGATATTTTTCCATTTTTTGTACAGATAGAGTGGGAGGGAGAGAGAGGAAGGGGGAGAGAGAGAGAAACATCGATGTGAAGGGACACATCGAGTGGCTGCCACCCGCACGACCAACCAGGGCCGGGGACAAACTGCAACCGAAGTACGTGCCCTTAGCAGGAACCGAACCCGGGTCTCTCCAGACCGCAGGCTGACACTCTAACCGCTGAGCCAAACTGGCCAGGGCCAAAACATCGACTTTTAAAATAGATATGTTGAATGAATGATTACCACTGTAGCTGGAGAATATATAATGAAATTGGATATAGTAAGTTGGGATATAATGACGTTGGCTACTTTTGTGGAGGGTAGAATTCAGGTCTTCATGGTTATTTCATAGCCATAAGAACTGTTAGTTACCAGCTTTATTGGCTTTATCAGTAAACAGAGCTCCTTCCCTAAAGACCACTGCAATGAAAGACTTGGTGAGCAAGCCACAACTGGAACTGAGATGTTCTTTATATCAACTTCATATGAACAGAGCGCAGTCCTAGAGCATTGTACTTGAATGTTCCATTCAAATACCATGTGCACATTGGTGGCTCCTCTGACTTATTTAGGAGACCTTTTTCAAAGCTCTGTGGTCCATTGATGATATTACTGTCACCCTCCTCCCCTCCCCACCCCCTTTTTTTTGCTAGATATGATATAAGTGAAAATGTTTGAACATGAGAGTACCTTCAGAGTCAGCCTAAATGTTATGTTTGCTTCTTTACCAGGATCTGTGTTTTATGCTGGTCATTGTACTTTGACAATTTAAAATAGATTTGTTTTTGATACTGCTTTATGGCAGTTCTTTGTATATGACATGAGAAGGTCATCAACAGAGAGACCACCAGTGAAAGATACGATCTCATTATTTTGATGCTGGAACTCTGTATGGATATATCATTGTGAACAAGTTATACTAATAGCCATTGCAATAGGAATTGTAACAGGAGAAAATTAACTGAGTCAACTCTCAGTCATCTCTAAGTCAACTGTTACTCTTTGCTTGTTTTAATTAGTGTATATACTCATTATATACTTTGTATCAGCAGCTTTGGTTAAAGTCAAGACATATCTAAGTCAACTGTTACTCTTGCTTGTTTTAATTAGTGTATATACTCATTATATAGTTTGTATCAGCAGCTTTGGTTAAAGTCAGGACAGATCATGTTTGATATGTTCTGATATATATGATACTTTATTTATTTTTTATTTATTTTTTTATCCTCTTCTGAGGACATTTTCCCATTTTTTGTTTAGATAGAGTGGGAGGGAGAGAGAGAAACATAGACGAGAAAGGGACACATCGAGTGGCTGCCACCCACATGACCCAACCAGGGCCAGGGACAAACTGCAACCGAGGTACATGCCCTTAGCGGGAAAGGAACCCGGGTCTCTCCGGACCACAGGCCGACGCTCTAACCGCTGAGCCAAACTGGTCAGGGCTACATGATACTTTAGATGTACTTTTCCCACTGAGAATGACTTTAATAGTTATCTTGTAAATTTTCACAGTAACAAAATAAAATTAATTTAAAAAGTATCTGCTGACTTTTTGATATCACAATAATGGTATTTGCACTCATGATCATTTATTAATATTATGGTAAAAACTATACAGTCTTGAGGAATCTTTCTCTGGGCTTTACTATTCCATGTATCATAAATCATCCAAATCCTGTTATCACTTGGACTTTCTAGTATTTTAAATGGCATTAACTCTCAAGGGAGCCCTTCTAATTGCAGAATCTGTAACTAGTATCCTTGAATTTGCTGGTTCAGCATAAACAGGGATAGATTATAGTCTATGGATTCACATATCTTATGAAATGTGCATTTCTTACGTTCTCCACCTGCCAAAGTGAAACAGCATTTGAACTAGAAAATGCTACTATCCTTCCTCTGATTTACTGTCTCTGAGTAGGACTTCTTATTTAAATTTGATTTGGTCAGGAGGCATTATTAGAGGACTTTATTTTTAATTCAGTATAATTGATATCACAACAAATAAAAGAATCCCCAAAATTGCAATATTGAGTGAAATGGCATATTTATTTATTTATTTATTTATTTATTTATTTATTTTTTATCCTCACCTGAGGACATTTTTGCATTTATCTTCAGATAGAGTGGGAGGGAGAGAGGGGGGAAGAGAGAGAGAGAGAGAGAGAGAGAAACATCGATGTGAGAGACACACCGGCTGGTTGCCACCCACATGACCCCAACCAGGGCTGGGGAAAAACTGCAACCAAAGTACATGCCCTTAGTGGGAACTGAACCCGGGACTCTCTGGTCTGCTGGCCGACGTTGTAACAGCTGAGCCAAACCGGCCAGGGCAAGTCTTATTATTTTTTTATTTTTTATTTTTAAATTTGTTTTTTCTTTATTGGTTTTTAGAGAAAGCGGAAGGGAGAGGGAGAGAGAGAAACACTGATGAGAGAGAACATCGACTGGGTGCCTCCTGCATGCCCCCCACTGGGGATTGGGCCCATAACCTAGGCTTGTGCCCAGATGCGGAATTGAACCAGCAACCTCTCAGTGCATGGGACAGCGCTTAATCCACTCAGCCACACAGGCCAGGCTCAAGTCTTGAATAGTATCATGGGAAGTCCATTTTCAGTTATTCCGCAAAATGATTATGTCTCTTAATTTATCACTCGGTAGCATTTATTGAACACCTTTGTGGTGGGCACTTGCAAATGCTGGAAATACAAACATGATATACTAAGGTCCTTGCCCTCATGGAGCTCACAGTTTGCCAACTATTACTTGGTGTCATGATGCTATAATAGATAAACATAAATGTTTTAATCCTACGTGAAGGATGATTTTGGGAAACTTACCATTGCAATATGTTTTAGGGATACAAAAGTTTAAAAGCAGCCCTGGCCAGTTTGGCTCAGCAGTTAGAGCATTGGCATGCGGACCAGAGAGTCCCATGTTCAGTTCCAGCTAAGGGCACGTACCTTGGTTGCTGTTTGTCCCCGGCCCCGGTTGGGGTCGTGTGGGTGGTGGCCAATCAATGTGTCTCTCTCACATCGGATGTTTCTGTCTCTCTCTTCCTCCCTCTCTCCCTCAGGCTCTATCTGAAGATATATGTAAAAATGTCCTGGGGTGAGGATAAAAAGAAAAGTTTAGAAGCAACTCACTCTTGGGTTTAGGATTCTTTATTTTGTTTTTAGTAAAAAAATATTTAGTAAATAAATATTACCCAGGTGGCTGGGTTGGAGCATCGTCCTATACACCATAAAAGGTAGTGGGTTCAATTCTGATTAGGGCACATATCTAGGTGTTGGGTTTGATCCCAGGTCAGGGCATGTATGGGAGGCAACTGATCAATGATTCTTTAAGAAAAAAAAAATCAATAAAAACATATCCTCAGGTGAGGATTAAAAAACATTAAACAAATCTAGAATTAGATATTTTAAATGCTAAGAAGAGAAGAACAAGGTGTTCTTTTTTTTCTTTTTTCTTTATGGTTGTCCATGGTTTATTGACAATATTACAGCATAGCAGAAAGATTCAAATGGTTCCACATGGTGTTTTAAAATTCATCCCATCTGGCCCCGACCGGTTTGGCTCAGCAGTTAGAATGTCGGCCCACAGTCCAGAGAGACCCGGGTTCAGTTCCTGCTAAGGGCACTGTTTGTCCCGGGCCCTGGTTGGGTCGTGTGGGTGGCAGCCAGTCAATGTGTCTCTCTCACATGGATGCTTCTCTCTCTGTCTTCCTCCCTCTCTCCTTTCCCGCTCTATCTGAAGATGCAAAAATGTCCTCGGATGAGGATAAAAATAAACAAATAAAATAAATTAATAAAATTCATCTCATCTGTATAGGCTGAGTGACCCGGTTTGGACAGATTGCCAGAGTCCAAGAGTTTCAGCATTTCTTTAGTGGCGGGATCAACTTCAGTGATCTCCTGATCCAGTGCCAAGACCTCACGAACATAATTATCTTTCCTCTTTCTTTCTTCCTGCAGCTTGATGGAGCTGCTTCTCACGGGGCCCTCCCTAATCCACTTCATCAGATGTGTGACATAGCCTGCTATCTTGTTTCAGGGCTCCTTATTTATTTATTTGTTTACTAATGTATTTATTTTTAAAGCTTTATTATTTGGAGAGAGAAACATCAAAGTGAGAGAGAAACATTGATTGGTTACCTCTTGTATGTACCCTGCAACCAAAACCTGGGCATGTGCCCTGACCAGAAATCCAACTGTGGCCTTTTGGTACATGGAGGACACTCCAACCAACTGAGCCACACAAGCTAGGGCTTGGAGCTTCTTGCGGGGGATTATGACGATCTCCTCAAACACGTCCTTGTTTGTATGAAAGTCATTGCCTAGGACTTCTTTTTTTTTTTTTTCTTTCCTCACCCGAGGACACTTTTCCATTTTTTGTTCAGATAGAGCGGGAGGGAGAGAGAGGAAGAGAGAGAGAGAGAAACATTGACATGAAGGGACACATCGAGTGGCTGCCACCCGCACGACCAACCAGGGCCGGGGACAAACTGCAACCGAGGTACGTGCCCTTAGCGGGAACCGAACCCGGGTCTCTCTGGACCGCAGGCCGACGCTCCAACTGCTGAGCCAAACCGGCCAGGGCTAGGATTTCTTGATGATGACCCCGGCAGCCTTCTTTAGGGTCTTGGTGCGA
This sequence comes from Molossus molossus, assembly GCF_014108415.1. Taxonomy (NCBI): domain Eukaryota; kingdom Metazoa; phylum Chordata; class Mammalia; order Chiroptera; family Molossidae; genus Molossus; species Molossus molossus. The sequence goes on along the minus strand of NW_023425347.1, from coordinate 86,407,926 downwards.
AAGCGGCCCATCTTGGCAGGTCCCTAGTGAAAGAGGAACAAGGTGTTCTTAAAGACTGCAGGAAAGAAGGAAAGCCACTTAGTGTATTGTATGTTAGCTATTGCTATACAACACATCATTTCCAAAATTAACAGGTTAAGACAATAATAAACATTTATTATCTCACATAGTTTCTATGGGTCAGGAGTTCAGGGGTGCCTAAGTTGTGTGGCTCAGAGTCTATCATGAGTCTGTAGTCAAAATGTCAGTCAGGACTGCCATCATCTGAGGCTTAACCGAGGAAGGACAGAATTCAAATGTCTGCTACCCTGGCCAGTAGGTTAGAGTATTATCCTGATATGCCAAGGTTGTGGATTTGATCCTGGGGCGGGGCATATATAAGAATCAACCAATGAGTGCATAGATAAGTGGAACAGCAAATCTCTCTCTCTCTTCAATAATTTTTTTTTTTTTTTATCCTCACCCGAGGATATTTTTCCATTTTTTTTTGTACAGATAGAGTGGAAGGGAGAGAGAGGAAGGGAGAGAGAGAGAGAAACATCGAATTGAAGGGACACATCGAGTGGCTGCCACCCGCACGACCAACCAGGGCCGGGGACAAACTGCAACCGAAGTACGTGCCCTTAGCGGGAACTGAACCCAGGTCTCTCTGGACCACAGGCTGACGCTCTAACCGCTGAGCCAAACTGGCCAGGGCTCTCTTCAATAAATTTTTTAAAAATCTGCTATAAATATGAAACAAGAACTCAGAAAAGCACAATTCTCTTCATTTACTCATTAGGGAACTATGCCACTGGCTGATAGAACTGGTGAATGACTCCTACGAGTCAAGTTATCTCATATATTTATCACAGAAATCTCTGTTCCCCTTTAGCCAGGTTGACCTCTCTAGCCATCTTGCAGTCACAGGTGTTTTAGGAAATTGCCTACAATTTCTTCTTATTAAAGTACACCTCTACTTGTTCTTACCAAAGTCTCAACTCTATATTTTACCCTTCCAATATTTGCCTTTGCACTCTTAGATGGAGGTGTTCATATCCCTGATGGCCATTTGGTTTTCATTAGCTGGCTTTAGATCTGCTTTTATGGAACCCAACCCTGGCCTTTAAACCGTTTGGCCAGTCTGGGCCAAACCAGCTGGGCTAGTCTAAATCACTCCCAAACTCCTTCCCTCAGGGGGAGATTCTAGCAGCTGGGAAGAACCACTTTTACTTTATACTTAATGATATGCCCTGGTCGGTTTGGCTCAGTGGTTGGAACGTTGGCCTGCGACCAAAGAGTCACGGGTTCGATTCCGGTCAAGGGCATGTACCTCGGTTGTGGTTTGGTCCTCGGCCCTGGTTGGGGTGGTGCGGGAGGCAACCAGTTGATGTGTCTCTTTCACAGCTATGTTTCTCTCTCTCCCTCCCACTCTGAAAATAAATGGAAAAATATTCTCGGGTATTTAAATAAATAAATAATTGCTCATTACAGACACAACTTGTTGGTTAACATTTATTACCAGCAGGTTCATGGTTAAGCTGGCCACGTTACCAAATACATGCTGAATACCCTCTTGTTACCTTTCAGCAACAGTGTAAGAAAGGCAACTTGATTTAACAGAAAGGATGCAGACAGAGCAGTTTTCTAAGTCTGGGTACCAGAGGGAGGGAGGGAGGTAGAAATGGGAAAGTGGGCCCAGCCGGTGTGGCTCAGTGGTTGAGCATCGACAAAGAGGTCGCCAGTTTGATTCCCAGTCAGGACACATACCCATGTTGTGGGCCTGATCCCCAGTGGGGGCCATGTGGGAGGTGGCCAATCGATGTTCTCTCTCTTTCTCTCTCTCTCTCTCTCTCTCCCCCTCTTCCTTCCTCTCTCTCTCTCATATCAATTAAGAAGATTAAAAAAAAAAAAAAAAAAGGGAAAATGGGTATCCCTAGTACTTAAACCCTCTTCATTCATCCAGGAATTCCCAGATCCCTTATTTCTCCTTTCGGTCAACGCACTGGCACTTGAAGGGTCCCTGGCCCACTCTTGTCTAGCTGCCACCACTCCAGAGCAAGCTGGACCAGATGTGCCTGAGATTGAGCTTTGACCATGCAGTGGAGGTGAAATCCTTAAGGAAGGTAAAGCAACAATGTGAGAGGAACCCAAGTCCTTGACTGATCAGGTGGAGCAGAGCTGTCTGCTCTCCAGGATCTTTCAGACTATTATTTGAGAAATAAATTTATGTTTTCTATTTTAAAAAAGAGAAAGGAGCCCTGGCTGGTTTGGCTCAGTGGTTGGAGCATCAGCCTGTGGACCAGAGAGTCCCGTGTTCGTTTCCCACTTGGGGCACATACCAGAGAGAGAGAGAGAGAGAGAGAGAGAGAGAGAGAGAGAGAGAGAGAGAAGGGAATGCAGATTTTTGATTCAGGGTTGAATTTGAATCTTAGCTCTTATACTTACTGTTCCTTTGACCCTGATTAAGTCACTTAATGTCTATTAGCTTCAGTTGCCCACAAATGTAAAATAGGGTTGTTACATACTTTGCAGCACTGTTCTAAGTATGGGAAAGAAAATATGTACATCTAGCCCAGCCTCTGTGGCTCAGTGGATTGAGCATTGTCCCATGGACTGAGAGGTCCCGGTTCGATTCCTGGTCGGGGCACATGCCTGGGTTGCAGCCTCGATCCCCAGTGGAGGTGGCTGATCAATGTTTCTCATATTGATGTTTCTATCTCTCTCTCCCTTCCTCTCTCTCTAAAAAAATCAATAAAAACATTAAAAAATGTTTTCCCCTTTATTGATTTTACAGAGAGAGGAAATGAGAGAGAGAGAGAGAGAGAGAGGGAGAGAGAGAGAGAGAAACATCGATGAGAGAGAACATCGATTGGCCGCCTCCTGCATGCCCCCCACTGGGGATTGGGCCCACAACCTGGGCATATGTCCTGACTGGCAATTGAACCAGCGACCTCTTGGTGCATGGGTCAATGCTCAACCACTGAGCCACACCGGCCGGACTAAAAACATTTTTTAAAAAAGATAAATAAAATATGTACATCTGGCATATAATGGACACTCCATTTTAAATGGTAGCTGTTACCCTGGTTGGTGTTGCTCAGTAGTTAGAGCATTGACCCGCAGACCAAAAGGTCTCGGATTTGATTCCCAGTCAAGGGCATGTACCTAGGTTGCAGGTTCAATCCCCAGCCTGGTTGGAGTGCGTGTGGGAGGCAACCGGTCAAAGCATATCTCTCATATCAATGTTTCACTCTCTCTCTCCCTTCTACTCTCTGAAAACCAGTGGAAAAAATATCCTTGGGTGAGAATTTAAAAAATAAAAATAAAAAAAATAAAAAAGCCCTGGCCAATTTGGCTTAATGGTTAGAGTGATGGCCTGCGGACCATAGAGTCTCAGGTTTGATTCCAGTTAAGGGCACGTACCTCAGTTGCGGTTCAGTTCCTGGCCCTGGTTAGGGTTGTGCAGGAGGCATCCAATCAGTGTGTCTCTCCCTCCCTTCTACTCTATCTGAAGATAAATGGAAAAATATCCTCGGGTGAGGATTTAAAAAAGAAAGAAGTAAGGAAGGAAGAATGGAAGGAAGGGAGGAAGGGAGAAAGAAAGGAGAAAGAAATGGAAAGAAAGTAAGCAGTTGAATTCCAACTATTTTTAAAAAGGTAGCTGTTAACATTTTAAAAATTGAGTATGTTGGCTTTAACTTAAGACTACAACTAGGGCCTTTTTCCTACCAGAAAAAGAAATTATATTTAGAAGTCTCCCTGTAATCTATAAGATCTTACATCTTATCAGGTTTCTAAGTTATTTAGGGTTTCTTTATGCCCATGTCATAAGGACCAATGGTTTGAAATCAGAAATCAGGGGGAACCAAAAGGAACACTTTAGAATCAAAGGAGAACTTTTGATGGAGAAAACCATATCTGGTTGAATTGTGTTAGAAGAAAAGTACTATGTTAATACCTCAGTTTCCTACAAAAACCTGTCCAACAATCTAGGGCATCTGTAGGGGAATTGAGAATATTGAAGCAAGTGAAAAAGAACATCAAACTGCTTTTGAAAGGGCAGTACTACTCACTTCCAGGAAAGACTCTCATATTCAAAACCCATTTGCTCTTACTTTACACACAATGCTAATAAACTTGGTTATCTGGTTTCCTAGGACACAGATTAGGAAGAGAACTGCCAAAGTCAAGCACCCAGGAAGTAGCAAGAGGTACTACTGAACAGCTTAACAAAAGAGGGAGAAAAACACCAGAAAACAAAATTATTAGAAGGACATAAAAGAACAAACAGAAAACACCAGTCTTGGATCATTCTGGGTAGAGCAAAGATATATATATATATATATATACACACACACAAAAATACATATTTTGTTAATCCTCGCCCAAGGATATTTTTCCATTGATTTTAGGTAGAGTGGAAGGGAGAGAGAGAGAGAGGGAAAGAGAGAGAGAGAGAGAGAAAGAGAAAGAGAGAGAGAAAGGAACATAGATTGGTTGCTTCCTGTACATGCCCCAACTGGGCTGGGGATTGAACCTGCAACCCAAACATGTTCCCTTGACCAGGAATCAAACGTGTGACCCTTTGGTGAGTGGGATGATGCTCTAACCACTGAGTACACTGACCAGGATACATATATATATATATGTATATATATATTTTTTAATTTTTTCTTTCCTTTTTTTTTCTTTTTTATCATCCCCTGAGGACATGTTTTCACTGATTTCACAGAGAGAGGGAGAGAGAAAAACATCCATGTGAGAGGGAAACATCGGCCAGCCACCTCCTGCAAGTGCCCTGAATGGGGATGAACCTACAACCTGGATATGTGTCCTAATATGGAATCGATCCCACAATCCTTCGGTGCACAGAACAGTGCTCCAACCAACTGAGCCACACTGGCCAGGGCAGAGCCTATTATATATATATATATATATATATATATATATATATATATATATATATATATATTTTTTTTTTATCCTCACCCGAGGACATTTTTCCATTTTTTTTGTACAGATAGAGTGGGAGGGAGAGAGAGGGAGAGAGAGAGAGGGAAACATCGATGTGGAAGGGACACATCGAGTGGCTGCCACCCGCACGACCAACCAGGGCCGGGGACAAACTGCAACCGAGGTACATGCCCTTAGCGGGAACCGAACCCGGGTCTCTCCGGACCGCAGGCGGACGCTCTAACCACTGAGCCAAACCGGCCAGGGCTGAGCCTATTATATTTTAATATTTCCCAAAGATGCATTACCTTGCATTCTAGTTCTGAATGCTAATAATAACAAAGAAAACAAGAGGTTAAATTATATTTGCTATATTTCTCAAAAAGGCACGGATCTATTTTATTTAAAATACTTTATTTAAACCTTCTTTTATTTAAATGAATTAGTTTCAATTATTTAGAAAATTAATTCAGACTTTTCACATTCTCCAAAGGTGTTAGATAAATGAAGATTTTCTAAATTGTAATAGCAAAGTCAGAGTAAATACAAACCTGTTTACATTGACAGGTCTTCCAAATGTGTCTTTAGATCTAGTTGGTTGCTTTGACCCCCAAGCAAGAGAGAATAAATAATGTATTTCTCTACAACCTGACTAACCGTAAAAGTTTAACAAGCTCCCCTTGGTATGCCCAGCTCTATGGAAGACAAAAAGAGTAGAAAATAGGAAAGTTATGCAAACACCTTGTTCTGAATTCCCAAGGCTTAAAGGATGATCATACAAACAAACCAACAATGTAAATTATTTATACTGCTAAATAATATGAAATTATATAAATGAACAAATATCATATATAAGAACAATTTCTAAACAATGCTTAATACATATAAGCTATTGTTTAAGAATTCAATAATGTCATGAAGTCCATTAATTTTATGGTTCTCAGCCTTTGTGATACCTCTACAATTCTCAGGGAATTGTTCAAGAGCCAAAAGTTAAAGGTTGAAGGATCTTCAAGGCTACCAGTCAGGCCTGCATGAGTCTATCTGCTTTTTCCTCCTTGCTGTCTAAGACATCAAGGTCTTTCTTGCCTGCCAGAGCAAGACTCATGAAGACACACTGAGGGAATTAGCCAAGCACATGACAGGTCTATTAGGGTGGCAGTCTACCATTATATATTCTCCCCTAGCCCCACCCTCACCCCCCAGAACAAAACTTCATGAGAGCTGGAACCTTGTCTGCCTTGTGTACAGCACAGGGCTGGCATATAATACTATCCAAACATTGTTTGAATGAATATGGCAGAGTAGCAGTGAGAACTTGAGGTATCTGAAAACCTAATTTGGAAAGCCTTCTCCTAGAATAAGGGCTTGACCTGGGGATATATGGGCTACTCAGGGAGTACAAGGTAGAGTATAATAGTCTATAATGGAACTGTAGGCCCCAAAATGAACTTGGACAAGGTCCCAAATCCAGGCATGAGCATCTAGGGAAAAGTACTTTTATTACTGTGCTAGTTTTTTTTGTTTTGTTTTGTTTTTGGTGTTGGGGGGTTGCTAATAATTTATGTTTCATATGAAAAATTTGGCTTTGGAAAACTTCATTTATTGAAGAAGACATCTTGATTTTGGAGAACAGAAAACCTTTTCCTTGTTTTGCTGTTTAGTAGGGCAGATGTTTAGACTGACTCTCTTTTTCATCGAAGTAATTTAGCATACTCAAATGTCTAAGTACACAACTGTTGTGCTACTGGAAGTGGCAAGAGCAAACAATCCAGGTAGAAATGAACATGGAGAAAGATCTTTAGGTTCCCTATTCTGTAAAGAATAAAATAGGGAAATGAAAGTGAACTGAGGAGAGGAAGAGAAATAGGAGCTGAAGAAACAACCAAGAGACTCGGGAAGAGAGATTACAAAATCGTGCCCTCTCTTAGCTCCAAGTACATTTGCACTTGCTTCTCTCTCTGTCTCTTGGCTGTTTGAAAGTGCCAGGCACACATTCCCACACAGAACACCCCCGACCTCTTCTGGTCACACTATCATGAGTCATAACCTTGATTGTGGTAGAAATAGCAAAAAGCAGGGCTTTTAGGGAGGAAGACAGAGCCTGACCCAGTGTCCACTACTTCAAGAAATGGGCATAAGGTGGCAGCACTGGTAGTGCCTGCAGGTGTTGTGGAGAGAAACTTGACCAAGGGCCAGCTGTACTTAAGCTGCTAAGTCTCAGGGAGAAGATGGGAAAAGAGAACTCTGTTAAAGAAGTCCTCATTAGGGTAGTTAATAATAAGAGGACAAAGTCTTCTCCCAGGGGAGTGGTGGTACTCAGGAGCTTTACAGAGAGGAGTGGGTGATGAAGTCATATTGCCTGGCGTTCACACATTTGTTGAAAGAATAATAGCCATTTATTAAAAGGGGTTAAGATGAATTGATGGCCCTGGCCCGTTTGACTCAGCGGTTAGAGCGTCGGCCCTTGGACCAAAGAGTCTCAGGTTCAATTCTGGTCAAGGGCACATACCTCAGTTGTGGTTCAGTCTCCAGCCCTGGTTGGGGTCATGTGGGAGGCAGCCAATCAATGTGTTCCTCTCACATCGATGTTTCTCTCCCTCTCTCTCTCTCCCACTCTATCTGAAGATAAATGGAAAAATATCCTGCCTGGCCGGTGGGGCTCAGTGGTTGAACATCGATCCATGCACCAAGAGGTCGCTGGTTCAATTCCTGGTCAGGGCTCGTGCTCAGGTTGTGGGCCCAATCCCCAGTAGGGGGCCTGTAGGAAGTGGCCAACTGATGCTCTCTCATTGATGTTTCTATTTCTCTCTCCCTCTCCCTTTCTCTCTCTCTAAAATCAATAAAGAAAAAATATATATCCTTGGGTGAGGGTTAAAAAAAAAAAGATGAATTGATGAACAATATACATGAATCTTGAAACATAGTAAATGAAAGAAGCCAATCACAAAAGACTATATATTGTACAGTTTTATTTATACGAAATATCCAGGATAGGCCTATCTATAGGCAGAAAGTAGATTAATGTTTGCCTAGGGCTTGGGGCTAGAGAATGGGGGGTGACTGTTAAAGGATATAGGGTTTCTTTTGGGAGTGATGAAATGTTCTAAACTTGATTGTGATGATAGTCGCACAACTCTGAATAAGCTAAAACCATTGAATTGTGCACTGTAATGGTGAATTATAATTATATCTCAATAAAACTGTGACTGAAAGTGGCTGAGATTGTATATTTATTTATTTATTTTTTAATCCGCACCCGAGGATATTTTTCTGTTTATAATCAGGTAGAGTGGAGGGATATTGAGAGAGAGAAACATCGATATGAGAGAAACACATACGACTGGTTGCCTCCCACACAACCCGACCAAGGCCGGGGCTAACTGCAATGGAGGTACATGCCCTTGACCGGAATCAAACCCACGACTCATTGGTTCGTGGGCCAATACACTAACTGCTGAGCCAAACTGGCCAGGGAGGGATTGTGAATTTCTAAGAAGCTCCTAGGTGATCCTGAAGCTGCTAGTCCTGAAATCACATTTAGACTAGAGAGGCTTTAAGGGATCCAATGAGCCCAGCCGGTGTGGCTCAGTGGTTGAGCGTTGACCCATGCATCAAGAGGTCACTGATTCGATTCCTAGTCAGGGCGCATGCCCAGGTTGTGGGCCCGATCCCCAGACAGGGGAATGCAGGAGGTGGCCAATCAATATTTCTATCTCTCTCTCCCTCTCCCTTCCTCTCTCTCTAAAAATCAATAAAGAAAAAATAATTTTAAAAAAAAGAGAGATCCAATGAAATTATATTTCTTCTTTGGGATCAGTATTGTGTTGGCTCTGTACTGAAGTTAAAATACCAATTAAATATTTTTACTTTCTCATGCTTGCTAATGTCATAATATATATATGATGCTTCTAATAAAAGTTAATACTAGTATCTTGAAAAAGTACATTACTAACATTATGAGGTTTAGTATCCTTTTTATTGAAAAGTTCAAGATTTGGAATTTGTAAGAGCTGAGTTTGAATCCTGGCCCTATCATTTACCAATGTCATGGCCTTGGATTACTTAATCTATTTGAGCTTCAGTTTCTCCATTTATAAAATGGACATAATAATACTCGGTGGATATTTCATAAGTACTAGAGATTATATGGCACATACATAATAGTTACTCATGTGATAACTACTATTAATTTTGTCAAATTTGTGTGAGATGAAAGAATCTAGCCCACTTTCCTTTTCATGTATACATCACTCCATATTTTCTTTTAAATCTCCTAGATCTTGAAATTTTGGTTGTGTAGGAGATGTTTCTCTAAGACTATTTTTCATCATCCATTTGAAGAAGACTTTATTTATTTATTTATTTATTTATTTATTTATTTATTAAGATGATCCTTTTTTATTTATTTATTTTAGAGCAAAACGATTTTATTGCATATGTCTGGGTGCAGGTGGGCTGAGCCCGAAAAAGGAGTCAACCTGAAGATGATCCTTTTTAAAAAATATATTTGAGCCCTGGCCGGTTTGGCTCAGCGGTTAGAGCGTCGGCCTGCGGTCCAGAGAGGCCCGGGTTCGGTTCCCGCTAAGGGCATGTATCTCAGTTGCAGTTTGTCCCCGGCCCTGGTTGGGTTGTGTGGTTGCCAACCACTCAATGTGTCCCTTTCACGTCGATGTTTCTCTCTCTCTTCCTCTCTCTCCTTCCCACTCTATCTGAACAGAAAATGGAAAAATGTCCTCAGATGAGGATCGGCAGCTCGTCCTCTCTTACCGGGAGGATTGCAACAGCTTTGGACTTGGAGTTATTCCTCCTCTCAGTAAAAACAAAACAAATATATATATATATATATTTGAGCCCTGGCCGGTTTGGTTCAGCGGTTAGAGTGTAAGCCTGCGGTCCAGAGAGACTGGGGTTCGGTTCTCCCTAAGGGCACGCACCTTGTTTGCAGTTAGTCCTCGGCCCTGGTTGGGTTGTGCAGGAGGCAGCCACTCGATGTGTTCCTTTCACGTTGAGTTTCTCTCTCTCTCTTCCTTCCTCTCTCCCTCCCGCTCCATCTGAACAAAAAATAAGAATGTCCTCAGGTGAGGATAAAAAAAAAATGTATTTGATTTTTAGAGAAAGAGGAAGAGAGAGAGAAGCATCAATGTTGTCCTCCCTCTTATTTATGCATTCATTGGTTGATTCTTTTTTTTTTAATCTTCACCCAAGAATATTTTTTTCATTGATTTTTTTTTTTCTTTTTAGAAAGAGTGGAAGGGAGGGAGGGAAGTAGGGAGAGAGAGAGACCAATGTGAAAGAGACATATCAATTGGATGCCTCCCGCAGGACCCCGACCAAGGGCAGGGATCGAACCTACAACCTGAACCTGCAACCCAGGTACATGCCCTTGACCAGAGATCGAACCCAAGACTCTTCAGTCCTTGGGCTGACGCCCTAACTGCTGAACCAAACTGACCAGGGCCATTGGTTGATTCTTGTATGTCCCCTGACCAGGGATCAAACCTGCAGCTTTGGCATATCGGGACCACACTCTTACCAACTGAGCTACCTGGCCATGGCCAATAAAGAAGGTGTTGTTTAGTGTTTTAGTAAAATCCACATGAAATATGATTTTTAATATGTAGGTATGTGCTTTTGGGGGGAGTCATTGGTTCTGATATTAGGGGATTCAAAGTAAAAGTTCAGAATACTCAATAAGGAATTTTGGTCTCTCCAATTCTTAAGTGCAAAGCAGAAATGATTTTTATTTTTGTTAAGAATTTTTTCAAACTGAGTTACTTAATTTTGTTTTAGGGCCTCTGCTGTTTTCCTTTTCCTTTACATGTATAGCAGGCAAGTTCTCTTAATGCCTGGCCCTCTGGGAAGCCTACAGAGTGAGGCAATTTGGAACACCCTGTTTTGGAACAGAGCTGCTCCTCAATAGCTCCCCATGGAAGAGGGATTCCTGCTGCAAACTACATGACATCACAGGCACACAGGAATAAGAACTTGAACTTCTTTCTTCTGAAGGCACTTTGACCTGGGGAGGATCCATGGACTGCAGCAATAGGTGAGCACCAGGTGCCTAGTTCCCTTGTTATACTTGGGCTATTCTCAGAATGTAACAGATACAAGAGACTGCCCAATGTGTTTGTTTCCTTTTGTTTTTATATTCTTCCTATTTTTAGGCTGATTTTTATCTCCTTGGTTTTCCTGGTTTCTGGAAGAAAATGTGGCAAATACTAATTGTCACTGGGAAGTTCCAGGCATGCAGTGTTAGTGAAATACATTTCTCCCTTTTTGTTAAATCATTGTTTTATTATTTTTACACTTTTATAATGTAACGCTTTGCCAACACCTTTCTATCGTTGTGTATTCAGCATTACCTATATGAAGGCCTAAGCCGTATGGAGGCTTCAACATTTTTCTTCCTTGCTTTTTAAATTATAGAAGAATTGAATGCTGTCAACTGGTAAATGTTTAGAGTTTAGGGTAAACATCACTCTAACATTTATAAATACTGTAATAGAAAACTGGTTTTGGAGATGCCATTTTTAAAAAATGTGTTTTATAGAGAATTCTTTGAACACAACTTTTCAAATTTGAAAAAGAAAAGAAGGGATTCTGTCTGTTCACTGCAGCTCTGAATATTTAGGATTTCTTCTGTTAACAATTCTGCTTTGTGTCACTGCTGCATGAGGTGCTCAAAAAGGTTGAACTGGAGGCACCAGCCCCCTGAAAGGGACAGCTGCAGGTTCATGGAGTGAGGAAGTGCTAGCTGCTGGTTGGGGACTTCCCAGGTCACTAATTTTGAAACCCCTTAAACACTGATCTAAAGATCAAATTCTCACCCTGGCCGGGTAGCTCAGTTGGTTAATGCATTGTTCTGATACATCAAGGTTACGGGGTTCGATCCCCCATCAGGTCACATACAAGAATCAATGAATGCATAAACAAGTGGAACAAATAGATTCTCTCCCTCGCCCCCCAAACTCAATAAAATAAAATTCTCATCTTCAATAGCAAGGATCTAAAGGTTGGAAGGCTGTATTCTGTTCCCTCATCTAGTACCATGATTCTGTGGGAGAGTTGTAATTAAATGGACTCTAAGTCAGGCTTGTTCTTTCCTTTCTCATCTGTCTAATTAAGGACATTATTTGATTCTGTGCATCCTAGCCATTCATTTTGTTGGACAGTTGTTTCTCTTGTTACAAAGACCAAAGACCATTCTAACCCCAGAGTCAGCCAAATAAGTAGAACAAATTTCTAAAAATTCCACATAGCTGCCTTAGGAGTACTGAGTTCCTATCTATGCAGGAATCCCTGGCATGAGCACTGTTATGCCTAGTAGCATGAGTACTGAGAGAAGCTAGTGTGGCATAAATTGTACCTTGTAGACATTTTTGTGCTGTTTAGTCCAAGTACATATTACCCAATGTGAGAGCCTAGGTGACACTGAGACAAAGAAGAGAGAAGAAGGAGGAGCAGGAGGAGAGAAGTTTCTTAATATTCTCTTCTCCTCTATGGGAAAAAAACACAACTAAATTATAACCTGAATATAAGAGCATTAGTAATATTAATAATAATATCTTTGATATTTGGGCCAGTGAAAAAACAAAACAAACAAAAAGAGATAACTGGTCTGGCTGGTATGGCTCAGTGGTTGAACATTGACCCATGCACCAAGAGGTTGCCAGTTCGATTCCTGGTCAGGTTGTGGGCCTGATCCCCAGTGGGGGCATGCAGGAGGTGGCCAATCGATGTTCTCTCTCATGGATGTTTCTATCTCTCTCTCCCTCTCACTTCCTCTCTCTGTAAAATCAATAAAGGAAAAAGAAAAGAGAAAAATAAATAAATAAAGGAAATCCAACATTAAAAAAGAGAGAGAGAGAGAGAGAAATAATTGGGCCAGTGATCTCAAAGTACTTTTAACATCCGTTGTTTTCTTTGTACTCACTGAAATTTCTTTAAGGTCCCACAGACTGGGAATTGCCATGTCTTAAATTTTTCCTTGTTTTTCTTTTCTTTTTGTTATCACCTTTCTTATAAAATGAGGGATCTTGACCTGAGTGCTAGGAGCTTATGAATTTTGAAGGAAATAGCCTACGCTATTTGGAAGGTATGCCTTTCCTCTTTGGTAGACATCAGCCTACAATGTACTTTGTGGGAGGTACCAAGGTAGTGTATATACAGTGTTGTACATCACAGAAGGGTAAGTCAGAGGACCTCCCATTTATAGTAAACTGGATGAGAGGACTAACATCCAAAATTTTAAAAATGGAACATTCTAGACTGGTTCAAAGCATCACAGTGAAGAGATAGTTATCTGACTAATGGAGAACCTTTGCTCTGATGCTTCGGAGCGTACATAATCCATATGACCAGATTTTGTGAGTCTATTTGAAATCTTGATTTTCACAGTTTTTAAATAAATACAGCCATTCAGAAATTTGACTTTGAATGAAAGTCTGGACATTTGCTTCAAATATTGAGATAGCTTTAAAAGTGTAGGTTCTTGTCCAGCCAGTGTGACTCAGTGGTTGAGCATCGACCCATGCACCAAGAGGTTGCCGGTTTGATTCCTGGTCAGGACATGTGCCCAAGTTGTGGACCTGATCCCCAGTGGGGGACATGCAGGAGGCGGCCAGTCGATATTCTCTCTAATCGATGTTTCTAGTTCTCTCTCCCTCTCACTTCCTCTCTCTCTCAAATTGATAAAGAAAAAAATAAATAAATAAAATAAAAGTGTAGGTTCTTGCCTGGCTGGTGTGGCTCAGTGACTTGAGTGTCATTCCATGGACTGAGGGGTCCTGGTTCAATTCCCAGTCAAGTCACATGCCTGGGCTTCAGGATCGATCCACAGTAGGGGCCATGCAGGAGGCAGCTGATCTCTGTTTCTATCTCTTTCTTCCTCTCTCTCTAAAAAAAATCAATACAAACATTAAAAATAAATAAATAAAAATTAAAAGTGTAGGCTCTCATGTGTGGCCACACCACTTGAATACCCCACCTCCACCACTATCTCTTCAAAGGGTAGGATATTTGCCTTAAATATTAGGTAGGTCATCTTCTTCCCTTTCATCATTCCCCAACTCCAAGAACTTGCAAGAAGAACACCTACACCTCTAATAGAGTTTTCGTCTGTCTTTGTAGTACTCTATTTCTGTAAATGCCTTCTCCATGTTTTTGTTCTGTTTAATTTGGAAAATGGCAGTGTAAAATATGTTTGAATACAAACATGTGTGTGTTGTGTGTGTGTGTGTGTGATGTGTGTGTTGTTCTGGGGTTGAAAGTATAGAAGTAAAAATCTTGCCCTTGCCATTGTGGCTCAGTTGTTAGGTGGCATCCAGTGCACCAAAATTGGTTAAATTCCAAAGTTAGGGCACCTGCTCAGGTATGGGCTCGATCCCTGTTGGGGGTTGTGCAGGAGGTAGCCAATCGATGTTCTGCTTTCACATCAATGTTTTTCTCTCTCTCCCTCTCCCTTACAAAAAAAGCAATAAAAATATCTTAAAAAAAAAGAAAGTACAGAAGTAAAAATCTTAAATAAAATAAAAAGCACAGAGGGAAAGGAGAGCGTAAAGGGGATAAACAGAAGGAAACCGGACTTGGAGTGGTAAATGCACAATACAATATACAGATGATATATTATAGAATTGTACCCCTGAAACCTATATAATTTTACTAATCATTGTCACACCAATAAATTCAATAAAATAAGAAAATAAATGAAAAAGAAAACAAATGTCCCTTGTTTCCAGGTCCCTTCCAATCATAGTTTTAGTTGTTAAAAAAAATGTTTCTTCATGCCCTGACTGGCTGGTTTGGCTCAGAAGTTAGAGTGTTGGCCATTGAAACAAAGAGTCTTGGGTTTGATTCTGGTCAAGGGCATGTACCTTGGTTGCCTTTCGGTTTTCAGCCCTGGTCAAGGTCGTGTGGGAGGCAGCCAATCTATGTGTCTCTCACATCGATGTTTCTGTCTTTTTAATTAATTATTTATTTTTAGAGAGAGAGGAAGGGAGAGGGAGAAAGAGATAGAAACATTGATGAGAGAGAACATTGATTGGCCACCCCCTGCATGCCCCCCACTGGGGGTTTGGCCCATAACCTGGGCACATGCCCTGACCTGGAATTGAACCAGTGATTTCATGGTGCATGGGTCAATGATCAACCACTGAGCCACACCAGCTAGGCTCACATAGATGTCCCCCCCCCCACCACTCTATCTGAAGACAAGTGGAAGAATGTCCTCGGGTGAGGATTTAAAGAAATGTTTCTCGCCCTGGCCGGTTTGGCTCAGCGGTTAGAACATTGGCCTGTGGTCCAGAGAGACCCGGGTTTGGTTCCCGCTAAGGGCATGTACCTCGGTTGCAGTTTGTCCCTGGCCCTGGTTGGTCGTGCGGGTGGCAGCCACTTGATGTGTCCCTTTCACGTCGATGTTTATCTCTCTCTTCCTCTCTCTCCCTCCCACTCTATCTGAACAAAAAATGGAAAAACATCCTCGGGTGAGGATAAAAAAAAAAAAAAAAATGTTTCTCCTGTTATTCCTATTAAATGTGTCTCATATTTTGGCATGACACACCAAAACATGATCAGAAGCATGTGTGCATACATGTGCAAGTGTGTGGTAGAGGCAAGGGAGACACTAGGTCAGATAATATAGTGTGTGCGATGGTGAAGAACTTACTAAATTAACTAACCTTCAATTAGATCACTGAGGATATGAATCACTCACAGGCAGTCAAAAGGTGAATGGTTATAGCTCAGCATGACTGTTTTTCTACTGCATTTAGTCCTAGTACTATTGCTATTGCAGGGCTCTCCTGTGAATTTTATTGTGGGACTTTAGAAATGTCTACTGCCAAGGATAACATTAATAAGTATTCTGGGAGATAGTTAAAGCAAGGAATAAGGTACTTAATGAAGTTTATAAATATAGCTTTGGAACAATATTATTATTAGCAATAGTCATACTATTAATTTCTAGTTGAAAGAATAACATGCTCATAAGATTTCTGAACCTCAGTAGAAGATCCATTTTAGTGAAAATTGAGTCAGAACAGAACATGCAACTGAAGGATTTCTAAAGAGAGGTAGATGCACAGGTATTTCAGGTGGAGACCGTGTGCCCTTGGTCTGCAGTATTTTGGTTAAGTGTATAAAGTGGTTTCTATCTATCCTCTCTATAATCAGTTACAAATTGTGCTAATGATGGATTACTAAAATTCTCCAGTATTCAATCTGGTTGTGACCTGCTTACCTCTAAGCTTCTTCCTAGAGAATACCTTCATTTAGAAGGTCATGCAGTACCTGAACTCTCCTATGATTCCATCTTGGAAACACTGGCTGCTAGGTCATACAAAGACATCGAGTAGGTGTGGAATCAACTAAAACCCTCCTTTTCTAGAACAGTCTGGCCTTTCAACTTTAGCTAGGCTTAAGGGGAAACACATCAGCCATAAACTTCAGTTTTCACTGGACAGAGTGTTCATATTTTTAGGTAGCTGTGATTGATTGGGGAAAAAAACACTTAAATCAGCTCTTGGAATTTATTTTGAGGTCAAAAGGACTTCACATTAAAAAATAGCCCTGGCTGGTTTGGCTCAGCGGTTAGAGCATCGGCCTGTGGTCCAGAGAGACCCGGGTTCGGTTCTTGCTAAGGGCATGTACCTCGGTTGTGGTTTGTCCCTGGCCCTGGTTGGGTTGTGCAGGTGGCAGCCACTCGATGTGTCCCTTTCACATCTATGTTTCTCTCTCTCTCTCTCCCTCCCGCTCTATCTGAACAAAAAAATGAAGAAATGGCCCTGGCCGGTTTGGCTCAGCGGTTAGAGCATCGGCCTGCGGTCCAGAGAGACCCGGGTTCGGTTCCCGCTAAGGGCGTGTACCTCGGTTGCAGTTTGTCCCCGGCCCTGGTTGGGTTATGCGGGTGGCAGCCACTTGATGTGTCCCTTTCACGTCGATGTTTCTCTCTCTCTCTCTTCCTCTTTCTCCTTCCCACTCTATCTGAACAAAAAATAGAAAAATGTCCTCAGGTGAGGATTAAAAAAAAACCCAGCCCTGGCCAGTTTGGCTCAGCGGTTAGAGCGTCGGCCTGCGGTCCGGAGAGACCCGGGTTCGGTTCCCACTAAGGCCACGTACTTTGGTTGCAGTTTGTCCCCGGCCCTGGTTGGTCCTGCGGGTGGCAGCCACTCGATGTGTCCCTTCACGTCGATGTTTCTCTCTCTCTCTCTTCCTCTCTCTCCCCCTTCCTCTCTCTCCCTCCCACTCTATCTGTACAAAAAATGGAAAAATATCCTCGGGTGAGGATAAAAAAAATAAATAAATAAAAAACAAACAAACAAACAAACAAAAAAAACAACGAAGAAATGTCCTCGGGTGAGGATAAAAAAAAAAAAAAAAAAATGCAATCTAGCCCTGGCCAGTGTGGCTCAGTTGGTTGAGTGTCATCTTGTGCACCAAAGTTCACCAGTTTAATTCCTGTTCAGGGTACATGCCCAGGTTGTGGGTTCAGTCCCCAGTCAGGGTATGCACAGGAGGCAACCAATCAATGTTTCTCTCTTTCTCTCTCTCTCTCCCCACCCTCTCCCTTCCTTTCTCTCTAAAAAATAAATTAAACACATTTAAAAAAATTTAATCTATATCCTGGTTTTAATGTTTGGGGCAAAAATAGTGCCTAATGTTGTATGGTGCTACATACTCTTTTTCTGAGTGTAGTTTGTAGATAGGCTCTATTAATGAAAACACACCACTGTGGAGGAGAGGAATGTGTGTGTGTGTGTGTGTGTGTGTGCACGCGCGCGCGCGCGCGCGCGCACATTGTTTTTAAAAGCCTGTTGTATAGGCTCGATGAAGTATGTTGGGTTATTTCTCCTTTGTCTCCTGTTCTTTTCCTCCACAGCAAGACTAGAAGAACAACACATAGGCCTCCAGTAGTCTCTTTGGAGGGGTAGGCCAATAAGAACCAACCTGCTGGTCCCCACCCAATAGCCCCTCTGGTGGCTTCTGGATTCAGTTTCAATGTTGCTAAATTTCAGGGAAGAAAGTGATAATTTGGAAAAGTGCCAAAAACCACTGCAATTTTTTCTGGTAGCTTTCTCTTGGTGTCATTGGTAAGTTCTACATTTCACTGGAATGCCACATCACTACTACTACAGTATCCCACAGCTCACTTTTTTGTTTGGTCCAATTTTCTTTTATCTTTGGAAGAAGTTATTTTCTGTTGGGATAGATAGGTTTAAACTCTAGCCCTGGCCGGTTTGGCTCAGCGGTTGGAGCATCGGCCTGCGGACCAGAGAGTCCCGGGTTCAGTTCTCGCTAGGGGGACGTACCAAAATAAAATTAAAAAATAAACTCTATTAAAGCCAGTCAGCATGCTTTCCCTTAAGGGCCATTCATTTCCTGTCCTATGTCTAGTAGGTTTCCTTGGATTTTCTTTTATTCTTACTTAGAAAGCCTGGTATGATGATGCTGGAGTATCCTCTTGAGGTGGCTGGGTTTGCAGAGAATAGGCAGCACATTTGCTGTTTTAGCCTCCTGCCCTGTTTCACAGGACTGTATGCCTGCCTCCTTCCATCTTGTCAGTCCTCACACGGTTTTTTCTTCTCTTTCCAATTCTCTTCTACAGAACTTGTGTTGGAGCAAAAGACTCCATTCCAGATCCATTCCAGAGTTGCTATGAGAAACTTACCCACTCTGATTCTTTTTCCTGTCTCAGTAAAATGGCAGTGAAAGCTTTATGCAATCAGGGTTGAAAGAACTACCCACATAGAATATTTGATTTTCCTCTCAACTTTCAAAAATTTTCCTTACAATCATTTTACATGTATGAATTTTTTCTAGATTGGTTTTAAAGAATAAAGCAAAAACAAAAGCAGTCTACATTGGTTTAATATGGGAAGTCAAAGATAACAGATTTTCCTGTTCCTGAGCAATTGCCTTCAGTATTAAGATTGGTGGCTTTATCTTCTCGTGGTAATATTGTTGGTGCTTAGTTCTGCAAATCTAAAAACAGTTTAGTGTGATAAGTACCAAAAACAAAATTGTTAAGTTTCTCTTCTGATGGACTACAGAGTGGCTTTCAAGCTTCTTTGTTAAGTCAATTTTTTTAAATCATATTATTTTTGTATCAGTTGGTGAATATAAACCTTCAAAATGTTCAAATTTCTGCCTGGCTGGTGTGGCTCAGTGGTTGAGCGTCGACTCATGCAGCAAGAGATCACCGGTTTGATTCTCAGTCAGGGCACATGCCGTGGGTTGCGGCTCTGGCTCAATGTTGATGTTTCTATCTCTCTCTCTCCCTTCCCCTCTCTCTAATATCAATTAAAAACATATTTAACAATAACAAAAAGTTAACATTTCTGATCTTATAAAACTCCAGTCCAGGTTTGTTTGGCTTTAAAATATTATTAATAGTTTTACTCTGTCAGCAAGCTCACCAGCAAGATTGGTAGATAAGGAAAATATACAAATTAGAGTATAAGAGTTGGTACCTTTTCCTCATGTAAAATTGACCCTGTGTGTTCTGTTATATTTGAAACTCACCACAAACCAGACCAGTCTGGACCTTTATTTTATTTATTTTTTTAATCCTCACCCAAGGATATTTTTCCATTGATTTTTAGATAGTGCAAGGGAGGGGGAGAGAGAGAAACATTGATGTGAAAGAGACACACAGATTGGTTTCCTCCTGTATGACCATAATGGGGTAGGAGGATTGAACCTGCAACCCAGGAACCTGCTCTTGTCTGGGAATCAATCTACCACCCTTTGGTCTGCAGGCCGATGCCCTAACCACTGAGCAAAAAACACCAGAGCTATTTTATTTTATTTTTAGCTTTTGGGGGAGGTTATGGCGAGGGTAATTTCTATTTTATATTGGTACCAAAAAAAGTATGTCGACTTAAATATCTAAGGATATTTTTGCAGAGCTACTGTTATTGTGAAAAAATAGTCTCATTCAGAAATTAACATTTCTCAAAATGTGTTCCTTGTTATTCTGAAATGTAAATTCCTTCAAGTTATTTAAAACTTTGAGATGAGTGGACAAAGCATCACCTAGATAAGCGGTTGTTGAGCGACAACTAAACTTGATTTTTCTGGAGTTGCTCCTTCAGGATTCTAGGTGCTGGGCGGGCACACTTTTACTGTGACTAGCTGTGGAGCTCCATTCAGGCGCCATTCCATTTTTCTCCGTGGTAATCCAGTTCATATCTTCCAGCTTCCGTCTGGGAGCCGGTAATATAATGAATTGCCTAGGCTCTTGCTTCAATCCACTTTCCTCGCTTAATATGCAGCCCAAAGTTTTTCAGCTCGCTGTCAGATGGTAGTGCTAGACTTTCACACTGCTCCCAAGCCTCCGCTGGGGCTGTCTCTGAACACGGACTTGCAAACTTTAAGAAACATACAGCTCCAGACGGAAATCCACGCCAGGCTTTGAACTCGGCTTCTGGCTTCCGTCAACTGACATAGTTGCCCTTTTGCTCAAACTCTCAGCTCCAGTTCGCACTGAGGAGAGCTCCGCTGGGTGTCTGCTGCTTTTGCCGCGGTGGGGACACGTGTGGGGGCCACAACCCGACGCGCCATCAATTCCCCTGGTCTTAGTTCAGAATCGAGGCAAATCCTTACTGGTTCTCTGGGCTTAAAACATCTTCCCCCAAAAGGAGTGAGGAAAGGAAGGAGCTAAACCTGATCTTTTGTTTGTTGAGTTTTGTAACTCTGACACTTAGGAGAAACACCCTGCGAGAGAGGAAGGGCTGCCCTCTCTGCAAACGTTCCCCTCTCTTGGTAAACTCTCCAGGCCTTGGTTCCACATTTTGCAGTTAACTGCGTAGATTTTAATAAGTTGTTCTCGGGCCCAATCCATGTACACTGTACAGCCGGATAAAATGAGAGCACACCCTCTGCCATTTTCAGTCGGTTTGTCCTGGCAGCCCTGCCCCCCTCCTTGGCTGTCGCAGCAGCGGGAGTTAATACTGCATGTAGAAATTCCGCCTGATCCTCTAGGTTGGTAATCCAGCCCACGTTTGCCAAATGCCGTGTGGTGGAGGACGGTGATAAGAACTCTCCTGTGAGGGAGCAAGCGAGACTTTAGTCCGGTTTCCATGTCAACGATTCAGTCCATATTTGCCATCAGGCTGTTGGTAGCAGAGGCGCTTTCGTGAGGGTACGCGCTGTCCTAGTCCTAGTTCTCTAATCTGCACCGGGATTCCTGAGTTGCCTGGGTGTGGGGTTAAAAGGCAGGGGCCGTGGGGTTGAAAACTCCACTAAGGGGAAGACCCACAGCCCCAAACCCGGGTCTTGCAGCTCAGGCCAGCCACGTGCCCCGCTCCGCCCCTCCCCCTTTCCCGCTGCCATTGCCCCTAGGGAAAGCTGGTCGGCCAGTTTCTAAGAAGTTCCCTTCAACTCGGCAGCCTCTTGGATAATGGTGTGGGGCTCTAAAGATAGGGGTGGAAGAGGACCCTAAAGGTTTTGAGATTTCAAAAAAATAGGGGGGAAAATAGTGGGAAAGGAGAAATCCCACATTACCTCCTCCAACCTGGTGGATAGATTTTTGTGCACTTTACCTTATTGCTAGATAAAAATGGTGGCTGTTTTCTAAACTTGACCACGGGTAGGAGAGGGATTTTGGCACTTGCTGAATTTCACAGCCATTGAAGAAAGGGGATGAGGGCTTCCTCTGGAGACAAATCCATTGTGGCTTTCAGATTTTCACTGGGCTCCAGGTTTCCCATTACACTCCAGCTTTGAGGAAAATGGCAGAGTAATTGCATGTAAAAAATTTCTCATTTGTGTGCAGGACTCAGGACTGTTTGCCAGCTAAGAGGCAGTTGATTAAATAGCCAAGCACCATTTATGAGGCAGCCTATAATTTGGTTTCTAGGACCTAATGCACCTGGAGAGTTGTTGCCCCAGAGGACTGTGAGTGAAAAGAGGCCACTGGTCCATTCCAGTCAGTCAGGTCCTGGTAGACGGGTTTGGTTCTCAGCTTGGGGGGAAAAACACCACTTCTAGATTAACAGGAATGTTTTGCTTTTTTAGTGTAAGATGCTCTTAAGTTTTCTTAGGGGGTGGGTAGGAAAGAGTTCAGGTTTTTGGAATTATTCACAGTGACCAGTGGCACAGCCAGAACTCCAGGGGCTTGCAGAATCTGAAGTTCTAAGATGGTTCCATGGCCTAGACGTCTCTATTTATAAAATCTGAGAAAAGAGGCTCTGGTGTTCAGTGTCTACTCAGGTCTGGGCTTCTTTCTTCCAAGGCAGCCTTGGGCCTGGTGAGGAGCTGGAATTCCCTCTGACTTTTGTAGACTATGTCAGAGCATTCCAAATTGGCCTGAGGAGGAAAAGGCTGCTCTGGGATTTGCTGGGGCCTATAGATTTGAAGTTTTCTGAGTAAGCCTCCAGCTCAATCTGCACCTCTTGGAATGTAATAATAAAACTTTGAAGAATCTTTTCAATGGAGGATAGAAAACAAATTTGGGTGGCATCATTTTCTAAGTGACCTGTTAGACCACCCATTTTCTCTTTTTACAGAGAAAATGGTTTCCCTCTGGCCCTCTTCTGCAGTGGTTCCTCCATCCCCTGGAGCCTCTTCTGTGGTCTGTTTACAGTTTTATTGGCACTGTCTTTGGAGACTGGAGCTATTGGTCACTCTGGGCTAAGTTCTTCTAAGTGGCAAAGATGGGGCTTGGGTTATCCTGGTAGAAGGCTATCATATGCCCCTAGAGTAGCTTCAGTGACCATTTTAAGTGAGCTTTGAAATGACGGGCTTTGATCTCAAACCCATTCTGATAGTCAGATCCCATTGTTGAGCATGACACAAGTTGACCACTTTTTTAAGGCTAAGTAGACAGGGGCAACTTTAAAGCCACCCTCCTTTGCCCTCTAACTTTAAGTGATGGGGCAGTTCCCTCTCCTCTTTCAATTCTGTAAAATGGGGATAATCTGACCTCATGCCCCAAAGCCTTGTGAGGACCAGCTACTGAGATCAGCGGAGAGGGAAAAACGGAAAGTCTGGACAATGATCTGCCATTCTATTCGGCTCCAAAAGGGGGTAAAAAGTAAGGCGTCCCCCTTGATCCCCCTGTCTCAGCTGTGTGTTTAGAGTTGGTTTGTAAAAGACTTTGAAGAAGAAAAGTGTTGTAGAGGTGCTAAGTAGCAGCCAAGAGACCAGGCCCGCTGCCAGGGGTTCAGGCTTGGGCCGAGGTGGCCGCGGTCTCGGCTCAGGCCAATTCTGCAGCCGCGAGTAAAGTTCACGCTGTCGGCTCCCCTCAGCGGAGCCTGGAGGGGACCGACCAGGACAGGAACGCCGGGAGGGAGGTGGCGCAGGCTCCGGAGAGGCACGAGCTCCGGGCCGGGTTTTCCCCGAAGCCTCCTTCGGCGTCGGGGCTGCCGAGCGAAAGCGGCGTAGGGCCTGCCGCCGCGGCTAGCTCTCTCCCCTCCTCCTTTGTGAGGGGAAGGGAGCGAGTCCGTTCCATGGCCTGCGCCCGCTCCGCGCTCCGTTCCGGGTTTGCCAGGCGGCCGCGACGGCGCTGGGTAAAATGGCAGTGCTGAGCCTCGTGTCGGAGTGAGGGGGACTCGGAGGAGAGTGGGGCGCTCTAGCCGCTCAGTCCGGCCGCCTGCCCGCCCGCCCGCTCGCCCGCTGCCGCGCAGCAGCCTCGGCCCGCATCGCGGCCGGGAAGGGGAGGCAGGGCGCCCAGCCCGCACTCCGACTCTGCCTCCCGGCGCCGGGGCTGCCGCCGCGCGCCCTCCAGCCCGCCCGTCCCGGGTCCCCCTCCCCCCGCTCCCTCCCCGCCCCCTCCCCCTCGCCTCCCTCCCTCCCTCCCTCCCTCCTCCTTTCTCCGGCAGCAGAAAGCGGAGAGTCACAGCGGGGCCAGGCCCTGGGGAGCGGAGCCTCCACCGCCCCCCTCATTCCCAGGCAAGGGCTTGGGGGGAATGAGCCGGGAGAGCCGGGTCCCGAGCCTACAGAGCCGGGAGCAGCTGAGCCGCCGGCGCCTCAGCCGCCGCCGCCTCCTCCTCCTCCTCCTCCGCCGCCGCCAGCCCGGAGCCTGAGCCGGCGGGGCGGGGGGGAGAGGAGCGAGCGAGCGAGAGCAGCTCAGCAGCGGAGCCCCGCGAGGCCCGCCCGGGAGGGTGGGGAGGGCAACCCGGGGGACTCGGCCCCGGGGCGGGGTGGGAGGGGGGGAGACGACGAAGACAGGGCCGGGTCTCTCCGCGGACGAGACAGCGGGGATCATGGCCGCGCAGGTCGCCCCCGCCGCCGCCAGCAGCCTGGGCAACCCGCCGCCGCCGCCCTCGGAGCTGAAGAAAGCGGAGCAGCAGCAGCGGGAGGAGGCGGGGGGCGAGGCGGCGGCGGCAGCGGCGGAGCGCGGGGAAATGAAGGCAGCCGCCGGGCAGGAAAGCGAAGGCCCTGCCGTGGGGCCTCAGCAGCCGCTGGGAAAGGAGCTGCAGGACGGGGCCGAGAGCAATGGGGGTGGCAGCGGAGCCGGCGGCGGCGGGCCCGGCGCGGAGCCGGACCTGAAGAACTCGAACGGGAACGCGGGCCCTAGGCCCGCCCTGAACAATAACCTCACGGAGCCGCCCGGCGGCGGCGGCGGCGGCAGCAGCGATGGGGTGGGGGCGCCTCCTCACTCAGCCGCGGCCGCCTTGCCTCCCCCAGCCTACGGCTTTGGGCAATCCTACAGCCGGAGCCAGTCTGCCGTCGCCGCCGCGGCGGCCGCCGTCTTCCACCAACAACATGGCGGACAACAAAGCCCTGCCCTGGCAGCGCTGCAGAGCGGCGGCGGTGGGGGCCTGGAGCCCTACGCGGGGCCCCAGCAGAACTCGCACGACCACGGCTTCCCCAACCACCAGTACAACTCCTACTACCCCAACCGCAGCGCCTACCCCCCGCCCCCCCAGGCCTACGCGCTGAGCTCCCCGAGAGGTGGCACTCCGGGCTCCGGCGCGGCGGCGGCCGCCGGCTCCAAGCCGCCTCCCTCCTCCAGCGCCTCCGCCTCCTCGTCGTCTTCGTCCTTCGCTCAACAGCGCTTCGGGGCGATGGGGGGAGGCGGCTCCTCAGCGGCCGGCGGGGGAACCCCCCAGCCCACCGCCACCCCCACCCTCAACCAACTGCTCACGTCGCCCAGCTCGGCCCGGGGCTACCAGGGCTACCCCGGGGGCGACTACGGCGGCGGGCCCCAGGACGGGGGCGCCGGCAAGGGCCCGGCGGACATGGCCTCGCAGTGCTGGGGGGCTGCTGCTGCTGCGGCGGCGGCGGCCGCCTCGGGAGGGGCCCAACAAAGGAGCCACCACGCGCCCTTGAGCCCCGGGAGCAGCGGCGGCGGGGGGCAGCCGCTCGCCCGGACCCCGCAGGTACACAGCTGAATGGGGAGGGGGCTGGGCGAGTGGGGTCCGGGGGGTGGGTGGTGGCTGCGGGGACCGGGTCACAGCCGTAGGCTACCCCCAGTCCGGGGCCCCCACTGCTGGGGAGCTGCCATTGTCTGGCTCTTCTCTCTTAAAATGGCTGCCTGTCTGCCTTCCTTTCCTTCCCTCCTTCACCCTTTGTGTAGGGCTCTCCCTGAGGTGTCTGCTCCCCATTTTCCTCTCCCCCGACCACTTCGAACTCCGGGGGTCTTCAAGGGGGTGCAGGGCAGAATGTGCGAGGAAGGGCCTGGCCTGGGTGAGAGGGTACTGGGGGCTCAGGTTAGAGGTGTAGGCAGTGTTAGCAGCTCGGGAGTTGAGTGTATAGTTCTTTGCTCACCTGCCGCTTCTCTCTGCCCCCCCCCCCCCCCTTTCCTCTAGGCCGTCTCCTAACTGTGCTTTCAAGGAGGGGCCCCTCGGGCTTGGGGGACCTAGAGGCAGGGCAGGGGCCTGCTTGGGGGCAGCTAGAGGCCGGCTGCGGCTCACCCAGAGCAGCCCGGGCCATCTCCTGTCTTAGTCTCCATCGGCCCAGTGGCCTGGGCTTCTCTCTGGAAGTGCTGGTAAACAGCTGAGTGATTGGAGTAGTAAGTGCAGATTGCTTTGGTTTGGGATTTGAATTATGGAGGTAAAATCCTTCTGTCAAAGCCAGGAGACAGTTGGTCTTAGGTTGACATCCTATCTGTGATCTGATTGGCTCCCCATCTCCTGCTCTTGGCCATTTATAATTGCCTCTGATGTAATGGTACAACAATCCTGATGAGCTCATAAACTTTTACACTCTGCTTTTCTGCCGGTGATAACCCAAACCATCGCCGCCACTATCTGCCTTTTATTCCAGAGCTGAAATTGGCTGTGACCTTGAGGGAGGTTTAAGCAGCAATACTGTATCAGCAGGAGCAGAGCCCCAGACAGGCTGCCCTTGTTACATTGTGCCCGAAACAAAAGAGGAGCCAGTGGCATTTTGCTTGTACCTTGGATTTATTTTGCTTGTTATGTTTTATGCAGCCTGAAATAGATTCTGTGTTGTTAGAACAGTAGCTGGGTTTTTCTCTACAATGGGTTTGCTGTTTGTTTTGGTTTTGTGACTTTCCTGATGGTATAAATGACTTCTTTGATGGTTCTGAAGATGCATTTGTCTTGAGTAATTTTGACCCTATTTATTCACTTTGCAGAATTGAAATCATTTTACTGGGTCTTTTTATTATGTGGCAAATGTGGGGTCTTTATGGGAGGGAGTAGGAGAAAAAATTTTTTTTAGAACTGGAAGCTTTCTCAGAGAAAATTTCATATTAGGTTCAAATGTTCTGTTTTAAGAAAGGCTGGCCTGGCCCCATTCTTTGTTTACATGTTGAAGCTTGTTAACACTTTTCTTTTGTTAATTGAACTTTGGGAGAGCAGCTCAATTTAAAGGAAGCTAACATCTTTCATGATCTTGAGAGGGACTTTTCCTAAAGGCTTGGCTTGGTGAAATTTATCATTTGTTCTTGGAATATCAATACAGCTAGTTTTCAGTTTTGTCATCAATCATTTTAGAGCTTTAAATAGAGATTGACCAGTTTTTTTCCTTTGCATTTTAAGATATGTTCCTTTTTTTTTTTTTTTCTATTTTCCAAGATAATAAAGACAACATCCTACAATGATATTTAAGATTTGCTTAGAAATGACAACTTTTAGGTACTTTTTAAAGCATTTTATTTTGCTTTTCTCTATCATGTTTTGTTTTAAATACTTTGGTCAGAAATATTGGGTATTTTATGGACTCGTGTATCTTTTCAAAGAGGAATAAAGGCTCTCTTTATATTTCCCCCACTCCCAGCACTACCCAGTTGTACCTTTGTGGTATGAGATTTTGTTCATGTAGGTGGCCTAATTAGCTGTATTCCCTTCTCATCTAGAACTGCTTTTCTACTCTTCCATTGAGTTGGGAATTTTGAAAATAGTTATGTTACATGGCAGGTTTAGACCTCCATGCTCTGACTCCATGTCTTCCATGATGTTGTATATCAGGGCAAAAAATAGGGGAATTTTCTATTGGATTTCTAGTGTCTGGAGGATAAGTTTTTGTTTTGTTTTGTTGGGGTTTTTTTTTTGTCCTAGAAAACCGAACATTCTCTTGTCTCTGGGTCATTCTGTAGTCTACACCTGTTTCCCCTCATTCCTTTTTTTTTTGGTGGGGGTGGGTGAGAAATTTACCTTTCTTAAGCTGTTAGAGGAAATAATTTGGGATAAGTCAAGGGTCACTTAAAAACAAAAATTCATTTGCATTCTACTGGTTTGGCAAACGTGTGTGTGTTTTTGTTTGATAAAACCAAGTTTTGCCATGTAGTGATTTCTGTTTTTCAGTCATTAAACAAATATTTGAACACTTTCTATGTGCTAGGTACTATACCCTGTGCTGGGTAAAAAGATAGGAAAATAGATACGGTCCTTGTTTGGAAGCTTGTCTGTGCTGCCTTTGGTGCATTTTCTGATTCCCTTTTAACATCACCAGACCTGGCATTTCACACACCATAGATACCTGTTCGATTCCAGTTCAAGTGTCTACTACCCAGAGAATGGACTGGTGACAATCACCAGTGGAAGACAGTGGAACTTCCAGTTTTGTGGGCTGCTTCAGTTCAGGTGTGTAGTCTAGATGAGGTTTGTAGGTGGATTTTGTTCTGATTTCCTCTTTGCTACTTAAGGATATACCTCTTGGAAGACCATGATGCCCTGTTCTTAGGCATTCTTAAATAATAGGATCTTGTTCTGTCTGTCTCCTTTCCCTAACTCAGTCTTGGGTTATAAGTATTTTGCAGAGATTTGATTAACACAGCTAAGGTGGTGATGTTTTCATTTATTTGACTCTGCCTTTTTGTTGTTGTTGTTAATCCTCACCTGAGGATATTTTCCCATTGATTTTTAGAGAGAGTGGAAGGAAGGGAGGGAGAGACAGAAACATTGATGTGAAAGAGACACCTGGATTAGTTGCCTCCCACACAGCCCCAGTTGGGGAATCCAGTGCCCTTGACCGGAAATCGAACCCGAGACCCTTTGGTCCAAGGGCCGACACTCTAACCACTGAGCAAAACCAGCCAGGGCTGACTCTGCCTTTTTGAAATAAAGATTAGGTGAGTGTGTGTATTGTGGTTATGTCTTTTTCACAGGAGTTGGAGAGATCCCAGCAGACAAACTTTTTCTCTATCCCTTTCCGTAAGTACTGTGCCTCAAGTTGTTGAATCCTGCTACTGAAGAAATACTTTTCGGTCACTTATGTGCTTGAACCTGAAGTAAAGCTTTTCAGTTGGGATGCTCTTAGTTGTAGTACCTTGAGAGTAGTACTAGCTCATCAAAGTAAAAAATGAAATCGAATGTATAGTCCAGAATCAAGCTGGATTTGATTATAAGAGTTTGGCTGTTAGTTCCTGTTACAGAAATATCAAATGATATTTCTGATTACTGGGAAACAAATACAGGAATCCTGGGCTGCTTATGGGAATACCCACTGGCAGAAACTCTGGGCTGGCTGAAATATAGGATTCTTGGGCTCTCTCAAGTAGCAGGAACCAGAATAACTTCATACACTAAGATGGCACTTAGTTGTGGGAGCTTCATGTTTCTGTACTGTCCATGAGACAACTGGGTGTGATGGAGGTTGGGATGGTGGCAAGAGAAAAGATAAAGAAGCTAGGACCAAGATTGGCTTCTTTGTATTGGGCTCTGTGAGGACTTTTTTAGGTTCCTTCGTGTATGACACAGTAACCATGATAAATGGTACCTGCTGTAACAAGATGTCTTGGATTGTATTAAACATTCATATGTTGGATTAACTCCTGTAAGGTGTGATGTTAACAGTATAGGTCTTTTGCAAAGAGGTTAGTGAAAATTCTTTTCAATGTGGAAATAGGCCCTGGCTGGTTTTGCTCAGCGGTTAGAGCTTGGCCCATGGACCAAAGATTCTTGGGTTCCATTCTGACCAAGGGCATGTACCTCGGTTGCAGTTCAATCCCCCGCCCTGGCCCTGGTTGGGATTGTGTGGGAGGCAACAAATTGACACATCTATGTTTCTCTCTCTCTCTCTCTCTCTCTCTCTCTCTCTCTGTCCCCCTCTCCCCCTCCCTCCCTCCCTCCCTCCCTCCTCCACCTTCCCCCTCCTACTCTATCTGATAATAAATGGAAAAACACCTTCAGGTGAGGATTTAAAAAAATAAAAAAATAATAATGCCCTGGCCGGTTTGGCTAAGAGGTGGCCTGCAGACCAATGAATCTTAAGTTAGATTCCGGCCAAGGGCACGTACCTTGGTTACAGTTTGTCTCTGGCCCTGGTTGGGGTCGTGTAGGAGGCAACCTGTCGATGTGTCCCTCTCACTTTTATGTTTTTCTCTCTCTTTTTCCCCCTCCTACTCTATCTGAAGATAAATGGAAAAATATCCTCAGGTGAGGATTAAAAAATAAATAGAATAAGTAAAAGTAGAAATAGGCTAACAATAATGTTCAGGGCTCCTTCCCATTCCAGCCCCCCTAAATGGTTGTATTAATTGGCTTCAAATCCCCCAATTCTAGAAGCAACAGAAGCATGCAAATATGGTTAAAATATACTATTCAAAATTGTTACTGAATACTTTTTTCCTGCAAGTGAGCTGAGATACTTCAGTCTCTGAAATGGAGT
This sequence comes from Molossus molossus, assembly GCF_014108415.1. Classification (NCBI taxonomy): domain Eukaryota; kingdom Metazoa; phylum Chordata; class Mammalia; order Chiroptera; family Molossidae; genus Molossus; species Molossus molossus. The sequence continues at coordinate 86,377,971 of NW_023425347.1, read as the reverse complement.
CCTGATTCCCATGGATTTTATCTCTGGGTTCTGCCTTGTTTAGATTGGTCATTATCATTACTGTTAGACATCAAGTTGTGTGGTACAGTGGTTAGGGGTAAAGAGCACAGGATTTAGGAGGAAGAGGAGGCTTTGGTTCCACATGCAGTTCTGGATTAAACTATGACTTTGGGCAAGTCATTTGCCTTCTTTGTTTCACTTTTTCTTTATCAGTAAAGTGGAGAACTTACATAACCTCTCTGTGTGATGCTACACATCTGTCTGTGCTTCCATATTTGACTTGTTAGGAAGTCGTAGCATCTTCCTATACATTCATTCATAAGTAGAGCTCTTGAGACTATCTTTCTTACCCTGGGCTTAAAGAATTTAAGGCTGTTTTCTCCTGAGGATTTATAGGAACAAGCTCTGAACAGCTAGCTGGCTGCAGTGGTGGTCTGTGGCCCTTTACAGAAAAAGCCCTACTAGATTGTTTGCTTTGAAACTATTAATCTGTTTGTCAGTCATCCTATCTGCCTGGTGGTTTAAAAACACTAAATAGTCATTGAAAAATTAGGTAGACTTTATTAAAGGAAGACTTGAAAAATAGTTGCTTCAAAATCTCCCAAGAGGGGATTTGGGGGGTATATTAGGGGTAGGGAGTGGATATTCATAAATTCAATATTAACACTGCTTATTTGGGGGGATAGGAACGTGGGGAGAGGTAGCATTAAGCTCTCCAGACTTTCTGGTGTTTGGAGAGACTCTAGGTCTGGTTTGGGCATTCAGTTGTAATCTGAGTGCCTGAACTTGCCCTGTAAATTTTGCTCAGAGGGGAGCAAAAGTTCCTGAGACTGGAACAGGAAAAGAAAGCTAAGAGTCTCAGGGTCAATTTCATAGGTATAGCCCCTTTTCTCATGCCCCTGGTTTTTGAAATTATGTGGTGTGGTTTGCAAGTGGTCCTATAAATGCTGTTCTTTCTCTTCTCTAACACACCTGAATTTTTATTTTTTTCTCCTCCTGGCTTAGTAGTTTAGAAGTGTAATTTAGGCAATTTAGAGGCATGCTAGAAGGAAGCTTCCTTTTATTTACTTATTTTTAAATCTTTCTTCAAATATCGATTGGCTGCCTCCTGCATGCCCCCCACTGGGGATTTGGCCCACAACCTGGGCATGTGTCCTGACTGGGAATCAAACTGGTGACCTCTTGGTGCATGGGTCGACGCTCAACCACTGAGCCACACCAGCTGGGCGGAAGCTTCCTTTTATAAAAGAGGGGGAAAGGTAGTGGGAAAGGTGTTTGATACTTCTCTGCTTGACGCAGCAGCTTCTTCCTCTAAAGGAACCAAATGTTTCAGAGCTTTGTGTAAATACTTGCTGAGCTGTCAATATGTACCCAGGAGGTTTCTGTAGTAAGATGTGAACGACTCTATAGGACTCTATAGAATGTTTGACAAGCAAATTAATAAACAGTTTTCAAGCAAAGATAATGCTAGTCTCTTCTCATGTGGTGGAATAAAATAACATTGGAGAAAAGAGAAGAGGGTAGGTAGTGCCAGGGGGCGGGGAGAGCATGGAGACAAGGAGAGATGATTTAAAAGAGATTCGAAGTTAAAAGATGCTGCCCTGGAAGAGAAGCCTCCATGACCCTGGCTCCACACTGCTGAGTTCAGGGCATGAGGAACCCTGTTCAAAAACAATTGCAATTTCAGAGTGAAAACAAATAGAAGTTTGGGAAGAAGGCCCTAAGTTTCCATAGTGAGGTAAGTGTGTTCCAAAAGCTTGGTTTATGAAACTTTGAGTTTTAAAGCCTTGTTCTTTCAGAAAGGTTTTGTAGTTTGGTGAGATGTTTTTAGGGTTGGGTTTACATTTTTGGAATACCAGAAAGTAGAAAAAAGATATTGCAACTTCAGCGTCATCTTTAGCCTCTGTTCTGCTGTGGCTCTCAGGATTATAAGCCCACTCCAAGAGCTGGATTTATTTATATAGTTTTTACTGGACTTGTTTTTATCACTTACATGTATATTAAAAGTAATGCTTTCAGGTTCCTGGGTCAGTACAAAGTCCAAATGTTTGGGGACTCACTAAATCCCACCTGAAGGGTTATGTGGGTAGATTCAGTCTTTGTTTTTGAAATTACCATTTTAGGATTAAAAACATTTCTGGGTTCCTTCAGTGAAACACTCTTTTAATGGAGGTATTTTAGAAGTATAGTATCTTAGCTGTCTGCCTGTGGTATACTCTGCTTTGGTAGTCTTGTGAGATGACCAGATTTACCTCTCAAAGTCTCTTTTTAAACTAAACCCACTGGCTCTGACACCACTTTTCTTCACATGAAGTATTTTCTAACCAGAGTCTTGGAAGTGCCTTTTTGACTAACATAGTAGTCGGGAATATGAACCTGACCATAATTTTTAGGTTCAGCTAACTTTACCAAAAGCTATCAGCTTGTTTTAAAACAAAATACAAAAACTTGAGTTGACGCTGACATTCATTGCCCAGGCCTTTCCCAATGTGGTGGTGGTGAGGATATTAGAGTGTCCGACTTGTTGCTAAGAACATAATTTCTAGCTCAGGGAGATTTGGAGTTTCAAATAGGGGTGGGAGATAGCTGTACGTGAACATACCAATTAGATACTAAGAAGGAACTTAAAAAGGTAGATGCAATCTCTGCTTTGGAGGAGTTTTGTTTTCTTGGGGAAGCATGCTTATGTACGCACATCTGGAAAAGTTGCAAAGTAAGGTTTTATAAATGGATGTAGAACAAACGAAGTCTGTTGGCTAAAGGAATCTAAGAATAAGGAGCAATCAGAGTTAGATATGTTACCTTGGGACAGCTTTTCAGAGGCAGTGATTTGTGAAGCTAAATATTTAAGATGGGGAAAGTTATATTAATTTGCTTTTTCATAACGCTACTCTGAGTTCCATGGGCTTTATAGAATCCAAATTATACATCTATCCACAGACCAGCAGTTGTCTCATTGCAGTGACTTGGAGAATTTGGACTGTAACTATAGAATTCCATGAAAGAGTGGTTCCAGGATTTTAGTGGTTCCTGTGGTTGTGTGGGGCCTTAGTACAATCTGCCAAGTTCTCGGCCAGTTCAGGGGCTCTTTTGTAGTAATTTTGGGTTTGAAAGGGCATGTCACCTTCAGAGTTGTGTGCTCTGGACAACTCTGCAGTGACTAGTTCAACTTTGGTTAGAGAGCCCGTTTTGTTTGTTTGTTTGCAAAGTTAATTGACCTTTCTTAAAAGGAGCCATGAAATACCTGTTGGGACTGCTGCTATTTTTGAAGGGCTAAGAGCCGAGCTCGAACTGAGTTGCTTGGGTTAAAGCTTACATTGAGGGTTGATGGGTAGGTAAGCCTGCACAAATGTAGTTTACATCTGTTCACAAAAATGGCCTTTAATCTTTTTTATTAGGTTGGCTATGGCCAAGAAGCTCATAAATGCTACAAATACATGCTTATTTCTTATAGGAGCCTCTGAAATGTAGTGATTTTGGTTTTTCCTTACCTGCTGGTCCATGAATGATTGGGCCACACATGACTTCTGGCACTTTTCAAGGGCTGTAAGTGGATGCTTTTAACAGCTGAGGATGCATGGAGTGTCCAGTGTCACTTACAGAGCTTTCACCTGGAAGAGACGGATGGGATACTCTGTTCCAGTATAGAAATATGGGGTCTTGCATACAGATTTTAGTTTAGAAATATTCTAACTTCTTTTGCCTTGCCATTCTGGCATTTTGCGAAAGCAAGTTTCCAATAACTCGGAATTGGATACTGTGGTTCATCTGCCATGGATAGCAGGTGTATAGGGGCTTGATATAAACTTCTCAGTAAATCCCAGGTTTTAGAGAAATCCAGGTTAGGATGAATGTTGACTTAACTACCTTGACTATTCTTCTCTGCAGTTGTGGTCCCCCCCCATCCCCAATTTAAGTGGATGGAATTAGTTTTTATTGAATGTGAAGGGACATCTGAGTAAACTTTTATTTGTTTTTGTTAGTCATTTGTGCATACTAGAAGATGGTCTTGGGACAGGTTGAGTCTTTATTTCCCAGTAGCTTCTGTATTTTCTAAGGGTGTACTGCACTGGGAAGAAGTTTAATGCCAAGAATGCATTCCATCATGCTGCAGAGTAGGAAATTTGATCCCTAAAATGTTGACTTAGTGTTGGTTATGGTACATATTAGAAATCACCCAGTAATCCAGGACAGATTTTTGTCGCCCTCCAGGAAGTTAATGTTGATATGAAATACTAAAGGGCTTTGGGCACTGGGGCTATATGCTCTGCAGGCCAAGAGTGCTGTGTGAATTGCCACCCATATGAAGAGGAAATAGTGCCATGTGCTTTTTTCCCCTCTTGCATTTGGGCTCCCTTATGGCTTCGATCCTTCTGGGTTCCCAAGTCTGCACTGTTAGATATTAGACTTCCTTCTCCTTTGGCACTGGCACATTCATGATTTTATGTGGCTTATTACCAGCAGCCAAAATTTTTGTATGCTTTTCCCTCTTAAACTTGTTAGCTTTCAGCTTGCTTATTTATAGACATCTCTGTTAAAAGGAACTCCCCCCTCAAGATCTAGCACCAACATGACTGCAGTGGAGTTTAGGGGTTGATGTGATATTGGTTATTTAAAAACCCATTTGCTATGTGCTTGATGTTTTTGTTTTTTTGCCTCCTGTTTTCCTTGAGGTCTTAACTTGCTTGCCAGGCATGAATGCATCTGTGTCTAGCTATTTACTCGTGCCTGATGTACTTTGACTTTAAAGAAAAGTGTGAGTTCAGCCACGTGGTGGAGAATTAAAGGCTATGTCATGCTGGGTATTTCCTTTTAGAGGAAACATATATGCCTTTGGCTCTTCTTGCCCAGTGATTTCCCTTCTCCCTTGGGTAGACCTTAATACGGCTTTCTGTTGTCCATAGAGAACAAGTCATCTGAGCAGATATGCTGGGAATTAGTTGCTGTTTGTCTTCTCTGGCAAATATAGATAGCTTTGTCTCTTCCTCTCTGGACAATATTCAGTTCTGGTCCTAAGGTGGTGGAGTTCATGAGTTGGTCTGGCATTAGCTTAGGAGTGAGAAACTCTCTTTAAAAAAAATAAAATATGTAAAAGTTGATTTTAGAGAAAAACATCAATGTGAGAGTGAAACATCAGCTGCCTTCTGCTTGCCCCCTACTGAGGGTGGAGCCCACAACCCCAACATGTGCCCTGGCTGGGAATCAAACCAGCAACCTTTCTGTGCACAGGACTACACCCAGCCAACTGAGCCACACTGGCCAGGGCAGGAGTGTGAAACTATTTATTTATTTATTTCCTTTATTGATTTTAAGGGAGAGGAATAGAGAGATAGAAACATCAATGAGAGAGAACATCAGTTGGCCACTTCATGCATGCTCTCTCCACTGGGGATCTGGCCCACAACTTGGACATGTGCCTTGACAGGGAATCCAACCGGCGGACCCCTTGGTGCATGGGTCAATGTTCAACCACTGAGCCACACCAGCTGGGTGTGAAACTCTAGATAATTCAGATTTGGATAACCTATCTTTCATGTCCAAACTTCTGACTTTTTACCTGTTTAGGAATCTGGGTTGCCACAGATAATTACATTATACAGGATTTGGAGAACAATTCTTATAGGTAGTCTATCCATAACTTTGTCCTGGGTCAAGGATAGGTCAAGAAATTTGCCCTAGGGCAAATAGCTAGTCCAAGGTAGAGTTTGGATTTGAATCTGGTTTGTCTGATTTTTCAGAGCTGTAATACTATAAACTACTAAAATTGCTTCTCCAAAATAAATTATTCAGCACTGAGGCTTATTTGGGACATTAGTTCTACAATAGCCTGGAATTCTTAAATGCGGTGAGAGACTGAAAAGCCCTTAGTTACAACTTGACATTATGCCTAGATTTCTATCCAGTATGTCCTTTCCATTTAGGATTTTATGTAGGTTTCTGATGAATGGCCATGTAATCCCAGTGGTGAGAATTGGCAGCATTTGGTCCTCAGGCTTCTTTCTTGGGAAGGATCTTGGAGAGAGGGGTTGGGTGTGAGATTCAGGTTCAAAGATAGAGTCCTCAACTTTTCTCCAAGTGAGAGTAACTTTCATTATGAAAACATTTGCAGAGCGATTTTACTTTCTGTAACTTGGAACACTCATTGGGGAGGCAAGGCTTATTGTCTTAATTTTCCGCTTGGGGAAAGTGAATACATAAAGGTTAAGTACCTGTACAAACAAAGCTTCATAGCAGAGTCAGCTCTAAAACCAAGGTTTAAATTTCCTTTAGGTTGTGTGACTTTAGGCAAGTCACTCAACTTATCTGAATCTGTATCCTCAGTTAAATAGTGAAAAACAATATCTACCTTGTAGGCTGTAGTAAATATTAAACAAGATATGTGAAAGTACTATTATCAAATGAAATCCAAACTTGACTCATGTTTGGTAGAGGCCCTTGCTTGAGAGCGATAGAATTGAGCAGTTAAAGACAGTGTTGGTCCTCACTAAATTAAAAGCTGTCCCTTAGTTCTTAGCTACATCTGTTTTAAGTGCTTTAGACAAAACAAAACATTTTATTAAGCATGTATTATAGTTTGAGAGCTAGAGTAGTGCAGGGGTTCTCAGTGTGGTCCCTAATTATCAGCATCAGCATTACCTGGGCCCTGTTTAGAAATGCAAATACTTGGTCAGACCTACCAAATCCAAAACTGGCAAACACTGGCCAGCGTGATTGATTGATCTATCTATCTGTATTTATTTATTTAAAGGAACATTTATTTTTATTTTTTATTTTTTTTATTTTTTTATTTTTTAATCCTCACCCGAGGATATTTTTTTTGACAGAGCGGGAGGGAGAGAGAGGAAGAGAGAGAGAGAGAAACATCGATGTGAAGGGACACATCGAGTGGTTGCCACCCGCACGACCAACCAGGGCCGGGGACAAACTGCAACCGAGGTACATGCCCTTAGCGGGAACCGAACCCGGATCTCTTGGGACCGCAGGCGGACGCTCTAACCGCTGAGCCAAACCGGCCAGGGCTATTTTTATTTTTATTTTTATTTTTATTTTTTAATCTTCACCCAAAGACATGCTTAGAGAGAGGAAAAAGAGAGAGAGAAACATCAGTGTGAGAGAGAATCATGGACTGCTTGCCCTCTCGCACACCCTGGGGACTGAACCAGTAACTCAGGCATGTGCTCTGATCTGGAATCTAACTAGCAACCTTCCAGTGCACAGGACTATGTTCAACCAACTGAGCCACTCCAGCCAGGTACCAATGTGTTTTAACAAGCCCTCTAAGCAATTGTGGTGCATGTTCAAGTTTGAAAACTACTGGGTTTATGCATTTGTGTTAACTGGGCTATGGAGTATACCCAAATTACCTCAGGGGCTTCTTCAAAATTAGATTGTAGGCTAATGTTTCAGGTGTATCTTCCCCTCCCATGATGTCAAAGTATTATTGAGAAAAGGTTAAAAGTGCTTGAGGTTGGAGGAGAAGAAGGAAAATACTTTTTATTTTTTAATCCTCACCCAAGGATATTTTTCCATTTATCTTCAGAGAGGGAGAAAAAGGGAGAGAAACATCGACATGAAAGACACATCGACTGGTTGCCTCCCCCACAACCCTGACCAGGGCCAGGGATGAACTGCAACTGAGGTACGTGCCCTTGGCCAGAATCCAACCCACAACTCTTTGGTCCACAGGCTGACACTCTAACCCAGTGGTTCTCAACCTGTGGGTCGTGACCCCTTTGGGAGTCGAGCGACCCTTTCACAGGGGTCGCCTAAGACATAACAGTAGCAAAATTATAGTTATGAAGTAGCAACAAAAATAATTTTATGGTTGGGGGTCACCACAACATGAGGAACTGTATTAAAGGGTTGCGGCATTAGGAAGGTTGAGAACCACAGCTCTACCCGTTGAGCCAAACCGGCCAGGGCAGAAAGAAAATACTTTGAGATGGATCTTGTACTATGCAATAATGATCAACTAGTGACAAAACATATCTGTTTGTTTATAGAACTTGGGAATGCCCTGCCTCCTTACTCTTAGCTCTTTGGTGATAGCATGAAGATAATCTGAATCTGTGATCCTGGTTGTTTGAAGGTGGGGATCATTTTAGGATGATTACTTATGGGATTCTCCAAGTGTGATCAGTTGAGTAAACTACCTAAGAAAGTGATTCTTGAGAATGCTACTTGAAGACCAGTATTGGAGCATTTATTAAATGCTACAATGTTCCTTCTGCTTGTGGTAATGGCAAACTGATCTGAGAGCAGGGCCTTTGGTGATCTGGTGATCTCTCAATAGGCCTCTCTCCCCTTAACCCTCAATGGCTGCCCTGAGTTTTGCTGTGATTCCTTTCTTTTTTTATCCTCACCCAAGGATATTTTTCCATTTTTTGTACAGATAGAGTGGGAGGGAGAGAGAGGAAGGGAGAGAGAGAGAGAGAGAAACATCGATGTGAAGGGACACATCGAGTGGCTGCCACCCGCACGACCAACCAGGGCCGGGGACAAACTGCAACCAAAGTTTGTGCCCTTAGCGGGAACCGAACCCGGGTCTCTCCGGACCGCAGGCCGACGCTCTAACCGCTGAGCCAAACTGGCCAGGGCTGTGATTCCTTTCTTTGAGTCCCTTGTGAGGTCCTAGTAAATAAATCCTCTAAAGTAGACTCCTGATAAGTCATCCCATCTGTGAAGTGGATGAGGTCTGTCTGAGGAGTGAACATTTGAGCCAAGACCTGTCCCCAGTTGTGTGACTTAAAATAAGGGTTGAGCTTGGCACAGAAATGGACATTACAGAAATGGTCAAGCCACAAACATTAACAGTGCAAAGACTAAGTGGAGAACCAGTGTTCCGATTCACCTGGATTTTCTGAAAACCTGATGTGGTTTTGGTATCCTTCCCATTAAAAACAAGTTTCCTTGTACCAGACCTCTTTTCCTTCCTGCCTGAAATGTGAACCTGTGATCATTGTGACCTGGCTATGATGAAGACATAGGCTTCCAGGAGGCAGTGTGCTGACAGTTTGATTTGTGATTTGGTACTTGTATGCACAGACAAAGACTCCAGTAGGGGTTATGTTCTTTTTTTTTTTTTTTTTTTTTTTTTAATCCTCACACGAGGATACCTTTTCATTCTTTGTTCAGATAGAGCAGGAGGGAGAGAGAAACATCGATGTGAAAGGGACACATCGAGTGGCTGCTACCCGCACGACCAACCAGGGCCGGGGACAAACTGCAACCGAGGTACATGCCCTTAGCGGGAACCAAACCCGGGTCTCTCCATACCGCAGGCCGACGCTCTAACCACTGAGCAAACCGGCCAGGGCAGGGGTTATGTTCTTTATGTGTGTTTTTGTGTTTGAAACTCATTCCCTCTGACTTTTAGCTTTATTTTCTGTCTTATTTTTTCCCCCTTTTTTATTCTCTTCTTTGGTGTCTAACTCTGTTAGTAGAATGAATGCAAAGCACGTGGAGACTTCAGTAACATTAGCACACTAGTGCTGGTAAGATGTTTCCTTTTAGGACTGCAGATGCAATTTATGCCACTTTCAGATCAACACCATTCAGTGAAGATTCCTGGTTCTGCTTACCTCTGTTGGAATGGCCTGGCTAACTAGAGGCAGAAAATGACTTTGTCTAATTAAATAATAAACAGAAGTTTCCCAATGATCTCTACCTCTTTTTTCCCCACTTTATTGCCTTTGGTCTGAAGGCTTTCTTCACCACCACCCCCTTATTCTGTTTTGGGGGTTCTGTTGGTTCAAGATAGATTTGTAACATTCTTGTTTTTCTTTCTAGTCTGTGATTTGAATCTTCTGCTTTCCTAGTGCAGCTTTGAATTGGCTTCTTTAAAACCCCTACATAAAACCTCAAGTGACCAATATGTGGTCTCATTATGGTATTTTGGGTTAAAATAAAATGAGATTGATAGCTGGGTTCACCCACCCAGACACATTCACCAAAGGGATATTCTGTGTGCCTTGCATAAGATAAGCTCAAAAGAATGTTAAGAGTCAAAACAGACCTGGGAGTGGGGTGGGGGATAGAGATACATTTTAGCTAGATTTCCATAGGTTAGCATGCCAAGTATTCATCCCAATTTGATTATATTGGCCAGAGATAGCTTCAGAAAAGACAACTGGTAACTTTGGTCTGGTCCCATGTGTTTCTGGTATAAATGATGAAGCCAGGGTCTCTGATACACATTCGTGTGGACAGTGCTGTAGAGGAGGTTGGTACCAATGTATTTTTGGAGCTTTTAAAAGAACTGGAAAATTTTACAGGACTCTGTCTTTTCAGGGTATTGCTGACCTTAAAAAGCCTGAGGATATGGGGGCATCTGTAATCTTAATAAGGTTGGCAATGCCCTGGGCCATTCTTTAACTTATGTAATTGTGCCTGTTATAGTTCAGAGTGGACTTAGGGGGACCAGGTAAAAGATTGGCATTTTTGGAAAGTGGTCCAAGGCAGCCCTAGGAATTAATGAAATAACACAGTGGCATTGCTGCTGCTACTCAGTGTCTTTATCAAAAGACAGGACTTGATTGAATTGATGACACTCAATCAACGCATGATAAATGGTATCCTTGACTGCATGTAAATCAAGTTCCTACAGCTCAGTGATGTGTCACACATACTTTTTTAGTATAGAAGGAAAAAACTGGCAGGATATAGCACTGTGCACTTAGAGAAATTTTGGATCTTTTTATATAACCACTGCAAGACCAATCCAAGTTTGGAGTTATAGATAAAATAAAAGGAATGGGGGAAATGAGAACTTTTTAAAGAGAAAGTAAATGAGGCTTAAAGTTTTGTGGCTTAAAGTTTTTGCCTAGTCTTTTTTGTTTGTTTATGAGCAGTATCTACAAAGCAGTTTAATAGGGAAGATAGGTGAATATTTTAGAAACTGGGTTAGAAGAAGAACTAAGTATGATTTAGAAATACTGTCTGTATTGAAAAGTTGGTATTGCACCCTACTGGGTGAGCTCTGTAAGGTTACATGACCCTTGCCTCTACATATATTCCTTAAGTGTACCATATCACTTAATGATAACTGACAAATAAGCAGGGCAGAAAGTGTCTTTAAAAACTGTCCTACTTGGCTCTGGCAAGTTTGGCTCAGCGGTTGGAGTGTTGGCCTGCGGACCAGATAGCCCCAGGTTTGGTTCCCAATAGGGGCACGTACCAAAAAATAAATAAATAAAATAAATAAATAAACAAATAAATAAAACTGTCTTACTTGGTTGGGCTTGTGGTCCATTCACAGTAAGGTCCTTCTCCTAGTTGAAGCACCAAAGGATGGTTTGTGGGAGGAAGTACCTTTTTCTGGTGTCAACCTGTACCACTTCATGTGGTAACAAGGTCTGTACATTATTAAGTTTTTAATTGTTGAGTATGTACTGAACACAGTATACAGACCTATCTTTCTTGCATACCATCAAGATTTCCTAGACTTAGGTCATATTCCCCAATTCTCAAGAATTTTCAGGACAAAAACTTTTTTTTTTAATGTTTTTATTTATTTTTTTGGAGAGAGGGGAAGGGAGAGGGAGAGAGAGAGAGAAATATCCATGAGAGAGTAACATCAATTCGCTGCCTCCTGCCCATCCCTTACTGGGGATCAAGCCTGCAACCAGGCATATGACCTGACCAGGAATTGAACCTATGGCCTCTTGGTGCATGGCTCGATGCTCAGCCACTGAGCCACTCTGGCTGGGCAAGTATGAGAACTTATAAAAGCTCACTTAATTGCCCAATCTTGTTGCTGAAATGTCTGATTTAAAGCATGCCATACTTGGGACTTACTGGTGTAAGAAGTCTTACAGCAAAACTCTTTGAAAAACCTGTGAGTACCTACCTATATGCCAGTTGCTTACAGTAATGCAGTACTTACTGAGCTTCTATAATGTATCAGGCACTGTGTGGTGAACATAGGCTTCATAATTCCTACTTTAAATGGAGTACTTTCTAGTGGGGAAAGAAGTAAATAATCACAAATAATTATATAATTGTAATAACGCACTGGAAAAGTATCACCTTCAATAATTTATCTTCCACCCTGGCTGGGTAACTCAGTTGGTTAGAACGTTATCCCTAGATGCTAAGGTTGCAGGTTCAGTCCCTGGTTAGGGCACATACAAGAAGCAACCAATGAATACATCAATAAGTGGAACAACAAATTGATATTTCTCTCTTCCCTCCCCTCTCTCTCTAAAATCAGTAAAAAATAAATTATCTTCCAATTATTTTTTTCAAAGTAAGTATTTATGATCACCTTGGCTAGTGGGTGGCTTTGTATTGGTAGGCTTTGGGATGAGTACTGGTCAGTCTTTCCTTTAACTACTCCAAGGTCAAATATTACAGGAAATTCTCCATTTGAGATTGGTCTTAAATCCATTAACCTCTGGTAGACTCTAATGGGCTAGATAGAATCTGTTGTTTCTTTTTTTTTTTAATTGTTTTTCTTTATTGATGTTAAAGGCAGAGAGAAAGGGGTGGGGAGAGAGAGAGAGAAACATCGATGAGAGAGAACATCAACTGGCCGCCTCCTGCATGCCCCCCATTGGGGATTTGGCCCACAACCTGGGCATGTGCCCCGATCGGGAATCGAACTGGTGACCTCTTGGTGCATTGGTTGATGCTCAACCACTGAGCCACATTGGCTGGGCAGAATCCATTATTTCTTAGCAAGGCTCTTTGTGTGGCAGTGCATTGCAGGACGTTTGGCATCCTACTCCCCAGGTAATAAATGTAATACCACAGAGTTGCTATGATAACCAAAAGAGGCACCTTTATTATTTCCAAACACTTCAGGGGTTAGGATCACCCTGATTGAAAACTCTTGGGTCTTAACTGTCAGAATTCTTAGAAGGAGCTATTGAACAGATTCCTTTGGGAGAACTGACTAAAGTAGATAAAGCTTGAGAATTGGGTTGGTCAACCCTTTTGGTACCTAACTTGTGTGTTCTTGTTTGTTTTATTTTTAATCTTCACCCAAGGACACTTCCATTTATCTTCAGATAGAATGAGAGAAGGAGAGGGGGCAGACATCGATGTGAGAGAGGCACATCGACTGGTTGCCTCCCACATGACCCCGTCCAGGGCTGGGGATCGAACCGCAACCGAGGTATGTGCCCTTGACCGGAATTGAACCCATGGCTCTTTGGTCTGCAGTCCGACGCTCCAACTGCCGAGCCAAACTGGCCAGGGTGTATGCTCTTGTTCTTTAAGTAGGTATTTTGAAACTGCTTTCAATCCCATTCTGCTTTTTCTACTATTGAGGGTGGAGAGAGGGAAGTAATGTCTGTTATAAACTGATACTGTAAAGAGCATTTTGCATACTTATCATTTGAACTGCCTCATAACTTTGTTAGACTTTTTTGTTTTTTTTAAATTTATTGATTTTAGATAGAGAAGAAGGGAGAAGGGAGAAACATTGATGAAAGGGCACATCGATTGGCCGCCTCCTGCATGCCCCCCTACTGGGGATTGGGCCCACAACCTGGGTATGTGCCCTGATCAGGAATCGAACCGGTGACCCCTTGGTGCATGGGTCGACGTTCAACCAGTGAGCCACACTAGCCAGGCTGTTAGATTGTTTTCAAATTCCCATTTTACAGATGGTTCTGATGCCAAGGGATGAAGTGACCTGCTCAGAGGTGTCAAAACTTGTATTTTCTCTCTTACTTTATTTATTTTTTATTATTTTTTTATCTTCACCCAAGGACATTTTTTGTTCAGTTAGAGTGGGAGGGAGAGAGAGGAAGAGAGAGAGAGAGAGAGAGAAACATCGACATGAAAGGGACACATCGAGTGGTTGCCACCCACACGACCCAACCAGGGCCGAGGACAAACTGCAACCGAGGTATGCACCCTCAGCGGGAACCAAACCTGGGTTTCTCTGGACCACAGGCTGATGCTCTAACCACTGAGACAAACCGGCCAGGGCCTCTCTTATTTTATTTTATTATTTTTTAAAATGAGGAGTAATAGCCTTTTCAATTAATTAATTAATTATCCTCACCCAAGGACATTTTTCCCCTTTTTTGTTGTTGTTGTTGTTCTTGTTCAGGTATAGTGGGAGGGAGAGAGAGGAAGAGAAAGAGAGAGAAACATCGACGTGAAAGGGACACATTGAGTGGCTGCCACCCGCACAACCAACCAGGGCCGGGGACAAACTGCAACCAAGGTATGCACCCTTAGCGAGAACCAAACACAGGATTCTCTGGTTCACAGGCTGACGCTCCAACCACTGAGCCAAACCGGTCAGGGTTTTCTCTCTTATTTTAAAGGCATAAACTTAACTTACTTGATAAGCTAGTCAACCTCTTGTTGACCACTCTGAATTTCTGATCTTGAGTATATGGGACCAGACCTTAATTGTTGTGGTGTCTGAGTTTTATTGCTAGAAAATTGGGACTTGTGTAGGATGATAATAGCTAATATTTTGGTTGCTGGAAGATACAGCAGTCAAATACACAGGCGCATACCTATTGGGGCTTATATATCTAGACTAAGATATAGACATTAAACAAATAAGTAAATCATCTAGTGATATGCTAGTGATCATGCTCAGGAGAAAAAGTTTATCAAGGACCAGGTAGGTATAAGAAGTGTGCAGGACTGAAATTTTAGATGGATTTATCAGGGAAAACCAAATTGAAGTGATACTTGATATGAAAGAGAGAGCTATACTAAAAACTGGGAGAAGAAAGTATTCCAGGTGGAAGGGTCAGTAAAGACAAAGGTTCTGAGGCCAGAGCATGTCCTGCTGGATTGAGTAAGCAATGTTTGGTTTGGTTTTAATTGTATGAACTCATTTCATTCAGTCCTGAAGGTGCTACTGCTATTGCTGTCTTTTCTATTGATGTGGAAACTTAGGACAGAGAAGTTGAAGGCATTGCTGAGGCAGAGCTCTTAACTTCTGCCTAGGAACAGGACATGCAAGGCCGCTAGAATTACACTTTCTCTTCCCTAGGCCCTTTTCCTTTCTTATTTTTAAAGTAGGAAAGTTTGTTTTACACACAATTCTCTACCTTCCTGAAGCTTATATTCTAGTCTAGGATATAGACAGTGAACAAGATAAATAAGTACAGCATATAATAATGTTACTGATACAAGATAATCAGAAACTGGGTATAGGAATTTGGGAAAGTTTAGCTTTAAGAATGGTGTTTATTTGGGAATGTGGGAATCTTAGGTGCATTCCTGGTTTTTCTTTTGGCCACACACTGCCCTCTTCAGACAGATCATTGTTTGACTAAGGAAACTGAACGTGCATCTGAGTTCTAGACTCACTCTGTGCTGGAGATGGGAGGAGCTTTGGAGGGAATGCCTTGTAGCCCAGATGCTCTCAGACTGGACATGAGAATTGCTTGAGGAGATTCTTGGCCCCATCCTAGAGCTTCTGATTCAGAATCTGGAAGGCATGGTTCAATTGTGTAGCTGAGAAAGTTAAGGTAAAGCCTGGTTAGTGCCTTGTTCCACCCTGGAGTTGGTCAGAGAACTGACCGGGTGTTCTCTCATTCCAGTACTCTTTTCACCATGATGTACTGTTGCCTTACTCTTGAGATCAAAAAGTTGTCAAGAAGAGGTTTTATCAAGTGGTATTTCAGTTCCTGTTTAATCATCATTCTGGGAGCCTTGCTATTTTTATAACCCTGTGTTTTAGGCAGTACCTAAAGGAATTCTTTCTCTAGTTTTGTGATTTGCTTAGAGGCTTTAGTAATTTGTTGGAAATTGGGAGATACTGGTTAGCTAAGTTTGGTCTTCCAAAAAAGTTACCTTCATCATTTTTGGAAGAGCATTTTCTCTGTTGTACGGTAGCTAATGAAAGTGTTATGGATGAGGAGGATTTAATCATTTGTTGGGAAATTCATTAGTTTGGTGCTCTAACTAAGGGTCAGTAAAGACAAAGGTTCTGAAACCCAAGGAAAAATAAAGAAATACTAGCCACCTGGTTGTGGTTTTTCTCACATGCCTCTTTTGGGTGGATAGTTGTGAGGTGGTTATTACAGTTGGCTCACATAATCTAAATTTTGTTAGTTGATTCAATGACTCTTCCCCCCTTGGTTTCTCTTTTCTACCCTGGGTGAGTTTTCTCAGATCTTCTGGTCTGGAAGGATGGAACACAGTTATTTAAGTATCTCTGAGCCTGGAAGAGAGCCAGGCTTCTTGTATGGTTCTGTATCACTTTAGAGACAGAATTGGGGTTGGAAGGTCCTGAGTCTGATGCTGGTTGTAGCCTCTTCTTATTTTTTTTTTCCCTCACCCGAGGACATTTTTCCATTTTTTGTTCAGCTAGAGTGGGAGGGAGAGAGAGGAAGAGAGAGAGAGAGGGAAACCTCAACGTGAAAGGGACACATTGAGTGGCTGCCACCTGCATGACCCAAACAGGGCTGTGGACAAACTGCAACTGAGGCACTTGCCCTTAGCGGGAACCGAACCCGGGTCTTTCTGGATCGCAGGTCGACACTGTAACCGCCGAGCCAAACCATCCAGGGCTGTAGCCCCCTTCTAAAGAGTTTGTTCAGGTTGGATCTTTGGGTGATGTCTTTGAAATTGGCTCTTAGTCTATAAAGGAGAATGTGCTCTGATCTTGTAGAAATGTTTCTGTAAGCAGAATGGAGTAGCTAGAACTTTTAATTGACTTTGGATTTTTTATTTATATTTAACTTCAACACTTATGGAACTTTGAAAGAATTTTATTTTTTAATTTTTTGAGCGAGAGAGAGAGAGTGAAGGAAACATTGATGTGATTGATTGGCTGTCTCCTGCATGCCCCCCACTGGGAATCTAGTCTGAAATCTAGTCAGGCACGTGCTGGAATCGAACAGGCAACCTTTTGGTGCATGGGAGGATGACCAACCAACTGAACCACGTCAGCCAGGGCTGAAAGAATTTTTTTTTTTAAACTTTATTGGATATGAGAAACTTTAGATTGTATAATGTAATAAGGTTTCCATATCTTTTTTTTTTTATCCTCACCCAAGGACATTTTTGCATTTATCTTGAGGTAGAATGGGAGGGAGAGAGGGAGGAAGAGAGAGAGAGAAACATCGACGTGAGAGAGACACATCAAGTGGTTGCCACCCACATGACCCCGGGACAAACTGCAACCGAGGTACATGCCCCCAGAGGGAACCGAACCAGGGCCTCTCTGGTCCTCAGGCCGATGTTCTAACTGCTGAGCCAAACTGGCCAGGGCTGAAATAATTTTTTAAAAGTATGTCTCTTAAATATGTTTTTTCATAGATATTTTTTTTTTAGAGGGAGGGAGAGAGAAATAGAAGCATTGATGTGAGAGAGAAACATCCATCTGCTACCTCTTGCACGCCCCCTACTGGGGATTGAGCCCACAACCCAGGCATGTGCCCTGATGGAGAATCCAACCAGGACCTGTAAGTTCATGGGACAAGGCTCAATTATTCCACTGAGCCACACTGGCCAGGGCTGAAAGAATTTTTTTTAAAAATATGTCTCTTTGGTATGATAGTTACAAACTAGTTGGTGACATCTCTCTCATCATAGGCAGATGACCAGTTTGTTTAGAACTTGAATGAACTAGAACTAGAATGAAAGAATTGTTTTCTATCTTGCATGGAGAAAACTGGGCTGTGATTCTCCTGTTATGAATGATAAGAATCATAGGCTGAGTGGGTTTGATTTCCTGAGTCAGGTGTTGGTATATCTGATGAAATATTTTTATTTTAATATCAACTTCAGGAAATCTTTAATGATGTCTTTAGTGTGGCCAAATAGGTTGAATCTCTTTATTGTCCTAGGTGGGAAAACATGACTGTTGAAACGCAAAACAAAAGAAAGAGTCTCCTTATTTTAGGAGGCTGGGTCTGGGGGGGTAGAACTAAACAAGCAGGTTTCTGGGCAGTTTCTCCTCAATTGGTTTAGGAGTCCTTGACCAGTGTTCAAAGCCCTGCAATACTGGAGGAGTGAGAAAAAACAGGATGAGGGGGCATTGGCTACAGATTGGGGGGTGGCGGGTAGACACAATGGGAATGATTTGTACTGGTCGACTCATGTATATCAGGGTATAAAAAGTGGTTCTTTTATGGGAGTCTGCTCTGTCCATCCTAAAATCTTGAGTAGAGCCATGTAGAGCTAGCGCCTTAGTTGGGTGAGGTCTTAACTTTGATATTTATCCCTGCCCAGAATGCTCCTCAACAGGGGAGGGCTCAATACGGGAACTGGATCGACAGCTGCCGCCTGTCCCTGCAATCACAGGAAGCTGGGGCCGAGTGTCTTTGTATGGGAGCTCCGAAGACAGACAATAGTTTGTACTGGCGGGGCCATGTGGCGAGTCACGTGACCCGGGGCTGTTTTTCTGCCGGGGTCCTTACCCATCTGTTCTCTCGTCTCTTTCTGGGTTATCAGGCGCCAGTCCAAGTCCTCCCAGGCAGCCAGCTTCATGGCCAGAGATTACGAGCACTAACCTTCCTGGCAGGGGCGGTGTGGCTTCGCGTTTATGCAGATTAGCCATGTGTTTCTCACTTGAAGGCGTTCCACAGGAAAAGCCTTTTCCTGTGTTTGGCTCTCAGTGGGCGGTTCCCAGCTTACTGTACTGGGACTCGGCAAGCAGCAGGCCTGCACGAGAGGGATCACAGTACACTGGCCCCCTCCCATTCCACCTCCAGTGCTACGTCACCACAACACAACCGCTCGTGCTCTCATACTGTTGGTGTCATTCATTCGGTGCCAAGATTGCTTTAAAAAATTCCCTTGGCCCCAGTTCAAACAGGAGTACAGCTGGGATGTGTTAGATTTTAGGCAGTCTGCCCTCAATTTGAGATGAGTTATAAATAGCAGTGCCGACTTCCTTAACTACCGCTCTCTGAGGTAAAATGCAGGTTAATTACTGTGGGAATCAATTAGGGGGTTCTTTCGATTAAAGAGCCAGGGGTGCTTTTTTAAATTGTTGTTATTAAAAGTCATACAACAAATCTGGCCAGGAATAAATTGAAAGCACAAGGAGTAAGAAGTAATATGCAATTGTCCAGAATCCAAGATTAGGGCTCTAGGTTTATACTGTCCCCAACTAGTTGGCATTTAGGGAGACAGAACAAATGGTAGTCAAAACTTTTTTCTGATGGACAACTTTTGGCAGCCCTGGGTCATCCCTCTCCTCGGTATTCTTGCCAGTCCAAATCTGGCTCTGTAGGGTTGGTGCCTGGTTACTTCCTTTCTGCATCTTTGGATTGGAACTGAGGTCTGGAGCTTTCCTCAGTTGGACTTTTTATTTCAAGAATATTAAGAACTTTCTCTTTTCCTGAAGCACTGCCACACGGTGTGGTGCATTTTGGTGAACAGTAGTTTTCTTGGCCCTCTTCTCAGTCATGATCAGAGGTTGGAGGTCTGGTCTGTTATATCTGAACAACTCCTGAGGGTCATTATGGCTTACCTTGGTACAATAAAAATTTGTAAGGGATTCCATTAGCCCATTGCTCTGGAGGTGTTTGTAATTCCATTTGCTTGGAACAGGGAAACTCTTTATGCAAGCTGTTTATTCTGAATATATTCAGAGGGACCAGCCTGGTAGGCATCCTTGCCTTTGATGCCCCTAAACTGCATCTTTTGATGCATTTCATTTGGCAGGCGGTTTGTAACACAACCAGTGATCTGGAAAGAGATAAGTGGTGGATGGAGATGGGGGGTTCTTATGGCTCTTTTCCCCTTTTTTATTTATTTTTTTTACGAATGTAGGAGGGTATATAGCAGGGGGCCTGACTTCTCTGATCAAGGGGCAGCATTTTCTTTTCAATTATGTGCCTTTATGGCAGAGCCTTGCTTTTGAAGTGTAATCACGGTAATCTACTCCTGTGGTTTCCCATTGAAAGGATTTCCTCTGTCTTTCCCAGAGAGCAATCTCTTGCTCTTTGCAGACAGGGTTTGGTGTTTCCCATCCCTTGCCTTTTCCTTGGTGCCTGCAGACTGCTGATACTGACTTTTCTATCTTGCATGTAGTAGGGATTTTTCTGGTCTGAAATAGCTACTTTAGAATAAACTGACTAGTGAAGATTTAAGGACCATCTCTGTTTTGAGAGATTGGAAGATGGCGTTTTGTCTATAACTGCAAATCACAAATCTTTGACAATGGTTCTAAATGTCAGAAGTGTGAGTTAGGTCCCTGCCCACCTCTCCTTCTGATATGAGTAAATGTTTAACTTTGACACGAGAACAGAGTAATCCGATGGTTGGAGCTGAATATATTTTAGTTTACTAAGCTGTATATTCTTTTTATTTTATTGATTTGAGAGAGACAGACATCAGTTTGTTGTTCTACTTATTTATTCTTGTATGCGTCCTGACGGGGGAATAGAACCCGAAACCTTAGCACATCAGGATGACGCTCTAACCGGGGCACTAAGCTAGCATGTTCTGTTGATAACACTTTGGTGAAGGGACGGCATCAGAAATCTGATGTCCAGGAAAGGGACATGTCTTAATTTTATTTTTAGAATAAGAATTTCTTTGACTTATGTTTATTTTTAGCCTGCAAAGATTTCCTGAAGTTGATGAAAGAATCCTTAAACCCTTTATTAACTAGCCTCCATGTAAGTAGCTTTCCTTTATCAGGAGTGCAGCTACCCTGCTGTGAGAGAAGAAAAGGTAACTTGCGCCCTGGCTGGTTTGGCTCAGTGGTTAGAGCATCGGCCTGCAGTCCAGAGAAACCCGGGTTCAGTTCCTGCTAAGGGCACGTACCTCGGTTGCAGTTTGTCCCCGGCACTGGTTGGGTTGTGCGGGTGGCAGCCACTCAATGTGTCCCTTTCACATCGATGTTTCTCTCTCTCTCTCTCACTCCCTTCCTCTCTCTCCTTCCTCCCACTCTATCTGAACAAACAAACAAACAAAAAATGGAAAAAAAAAGAAAAGGTAACTTGCCTTTTAGCCTTTGGTTTTTGAGCAGTGTATTGTGGGGGGTGTCTGTATAGTTTGAAGACCTGTCTGGTATAGGATGGCACATTAGATTCTTCTCAAAAGTGGGCTTGCTCTCCCTTGGCTGTTTATTCCACTCTCCCCTATTTCAGTGCTATTTACTTTTTTTTCCTACTCTCAAAGACATAACCTGGTGTAGGGTATGCCTCTGGCCCTATGGCTAGATGGTTTGATATGGGCTTTCTAAACTCCATATTATCCCCTACCCACTTCTTGCAGTAGGGCAGCCTGGTACATTGAAGTTACTGAGCCCTAGCTCTGCACTTGGGGTCTTTGAAAATAAAAGACCTATCTCTGGCTTTCTTGAGAGAGTCAGTCAGTTAACTGGACAACTAAGTGATAAACCTTATGATTCTGACTGAATTACAATAGAACATTTAGAAATGTGAGAGGTCAGAGTATGCTGTAAGAAGTAGGAAATGGTTTCATGTTGAAGGGCTGGGTTTCTGCTAGTGGAAGCCATTGTGAACAGGAGGGCAGGGCAGGAAAGTACCATTGCATAGGGCTAGGCATGCTCCATATGTGGGGGACTTTGGTGTGAGACTGAAAAAAAATGTGTAGAACTGGGGCACACTGTGGAGGGCTTTAGAGTCAGGCAGAAGCACACTATTTATCATTATTTAATCCTTATCCAAGGATTTTTTTTATTGATTTGAGAGAGAGGGAGAGAAACATCAATGTGAGAGAGAAACAATTGGTTGTCTCCTGTACACACCCTGACCAGGGATGGAACCTATAACATAGGTATGTTCCGACCTGGAATTGAACCTGCAACCTTTTGGTGTACGGGACGATACTCCAACCAAATGAACCACCCTGCCAAAATAATCACTACTGTTTATTGGACATTTAAATACCAGGCATTGAGTGAAATGTATTATCTGTATTTTAGATGAAAAAATGATGTGTTCACCCTGGCTGGTTTGGCTCAGCGGTAGAACAACGGCCTGCGGTCCAGAGAGACCTGGGTTTGGTTCCCGCTAAGGGCATGTACCTAGGTTGCAGTTTGTCCCCAGCCCTGGTTGGGTCAGGGCCGTGTGGGGGTCAGCCACTCTATGTGTCCCTTTCACGTCGATGTTTCTCTCTCTCTCCTTCTCTCTCCCTCCCACTCTATCTGAGCAAAAAATGGAAAAGTATCCTTGAATGAGGATAAAAAAATAATAAAAAATAAAAAAATGATGTGTTCAAGGTCAGACAGTGGTAGAGTTAGGATTTGAACCCAGTCTATCGATTTATTACACTCTTTGCTTTTTGTATGTGATACTGTGCAGGATATAGTAGGTGGGATAGTAGGTAGGAAGTATGGAGCTGTTGTTGGGCAAGGAGAGATGAAAATTATTTGTGAGCATTGCTCTAGAAGTGTGTGGTTCCACTATGATAGCCACTAGCTACATATGGTTATTTGAATTAAATTAAAAGTAAATACAATGATTTAGTTCCTCAGTCGCATTAGCTATATTTTAAGTATTTAATAGTCACACATCACAGAAAATTTTATCAAATAGTGTTTCTCTAGATCACTGGTTCTCTGCTAGTATACAATCATCCAAGGATCTTCAGGGGTGGGGGTGGGGGAGGAGGAGGAGCCCAAGCCCTTCCAGGCCCACTAAACTGGAATCTCTATGGAGAGGCCCAGGCATTTGTGAAGCTTCACAGAAAATTCTCATCTGTAGCCCTGGTTAATAGCTACTGCTCTAGAAGCTCCGTGGTTACCATGGTAACGACTGACCCTCAAGTGTTGTGGGGGAGACCTGGGCTTACAGAGAGACCCAGAGTGGGTTCCTCTCTGTTCAACAAATGTAGTCTTTTCACCTGGGGACCGCATGGACAGCAGCTGTAGTCCAGGATGTGATGAGGATCTCCTCATTATGTGTGCATGATGCAGCCGTGTAAGCCCGAGCTCTTTACAGGAGAGAAGGGTGATGTTTTGGCTCCAGGTGTATCTGGGGAAGGGCACATGCTATTCATTACTTACTAGTCCAGTTGTAGTTAAATTTGAACTTCCTAAAGAGTCCCAAAAGAATCCATGTAGCTCCAAAATTATGATTGGGAACATTATTGATACAGAGACAGGACTGGCAAAAATTGTTTTGGTTATGTTGGAAATAACACTTTATTATTATTATATATTGACATGTAGTAGTGATTTGGGACATGGTTTTACTATAATTATAGCTGTTTTTTGTTTGTTTAATCCTCACCTGAGGATATTTTTCCATTAATTTTTTTTTATAGATAGAGTGGGAGTGGGGGAGAGAGAAACATCGATGTGAAAAAGACACATCGAGCCCAGCTGATGTGGCTCAGTGGTTTAGCGTTGACCCATGCACTAAGAGGTCACCTGATGGAATCCAGGTCAGGGCACATACCCAGGTTGTGGGCCCAATCCCCAGTTGGGGGCATGCAGGAGGCAGCCAGTCAATGTTCTCTCTCATCGATGTTTCTCTCTCACTCTCCCTTTCTCGCTAAAAATCAATAAAGGAAAAAAAATTTCTTTCGTTTTTTTTTTTTTTAAGAAAAAGACACATTGATTGGTTGCCTCTTGCACAATCTCAACTGGGGCCAGGAATCAAACCTGCACCTGGGGTAGATGCCCTTGACCAGGAATCAAACTCTAGACTCTTTGGTCTGCAGGCTGATGCTCACACCTCTGAGCCAAACTGTCCAGGACATGATTATAGTTTAGATGAGGCTACTCTCCCATTATCGCTCTTACCTTTTCAGCTGAGATTTCATCTGCAGCCTAAGAGAGAACTTCACTTCTACTTTTTTCCTCTTGATATTTAGAAGAATAGTCCCTGTGGCTTTTTGTCTTATCCATTTTTCTCATGACAGCTTGAGTTCCTCTATTATAAAACACTTAGGTAGTACTTTGTCCCCACCCCCAAAGGGAACCAATTGTTTGAATACCCCACCCTTATTTTGGAGGGGTTTTTGTTGTTGTTTTTAAGGTCTTACATACCTTAAATTATAATTTATTAGTTATAGAATAACAGAACTAGAAGAGACCCTACGTGTAATCTACACCTGTGGTTCTTTTTCTTTTATTTTAAGTATTCTTGTTGATTATTTGAGAGAGAGGAAAGGAAGAGAGAGAAAAACATCAGTGTGAGAGCAAAACAACAATTGGCTGCCTCCTGAACGTCCCCTACCATGGATCACAACCCAGACATGTGCCGTGACTGAGAATTGACCAGCAACCTTTCTGTGTACAAGATGATGCCCAACCAACTGAGCCACACCAGCCAGGGCTAGGCCTGTGGTTCTTAAAGTGTGGCCCTCAGCCAGCAGTATAACCATCACCTAGAAACTCTTACAAAGGCATATGCTAGGCCCAACATGAACATACAGAATTACAGACTAGGAGTAGGTCCCAGCAGTCTGTGGCTTAAACTTTCCAGGTGATGTTGATGCATGTTAAAGTTTGTGAACCACTGAACTCCTTGTGAGTTAATGATATTCAGGCCCAGAGTATTAATATTTATTTTTCACTCCCAATTTAAGATTTAATTTTTAAGTATTATGTCAGGCCCAGGCTTACTCTCCAACCTGAGTGTATCTTTGGTAAGGTGCTTAGTGAAACTTCCCTCCTCCCCTCCACACCACCAGTAGATATAGGTAGGCATCTCTGGCAGGGGAAAGTGTTCTCGGGCTCTGTCCTATATAGCTCCAGTAGAATAAAGTTATGTCAACAAGTGAGTGAACTGATTAAACCTGTTGCCCCACAACGGGCTGAGAGAAAACTATGTTTGTAGCCAAATAGTTGTGAGTTGAACTTTGAGCTTTTATTACTGGTGCTATGCTGTACCTCTATAGCTTGTTCTTTGAAGAGACAAAAGCTCTATCTTCCTTGTACTCTCAAACTCTTGGAATATTAAAGGAAATGAACTTTTCAGGTAAGATGCACAAAGCTGTAAATTTAAAGTCACAGTTAACAACTGTAACTTAGCCGTGTTACCCATTTGGAAGAAAGCATAAATTTAAGTGCTTGTGCCATAGTGCAAACAGGAAAAGAGTGGAAACATCTAGATGCATGTGATTTTGAATGCCAAACACAGTGTTGAAGCATCAGTTTTGGTGTTGAACAAGATCATGGCAGAGTATAGAATATAGAAGCACTGTCCTGTCCCAACTGCAGGGCCTTTGTCCAGTTTTCTACGTCATAGAGTACATATATCCATTGCTCCACACTTGGCCTGTCCCTTGAATCTCAAGTAATACCACACTTACAAAGTAGTAGTGTATAGCTTACAAGATGCTATCACAGACTGGTGGTATTTTCATTTTACATATGATAAATCAAGGTTCTGAGGAAAGTTAAATGACTTGCCCAAGGGTTACTGGATCTGTGCCATTACTTTTTTATAATAACTGTTTTTCTATGTGTCATACAGACCTATATGTTTGGGTTTGTGTTCATATTGGCCAGAGGCTATGAAAATTTTAGGTTAATGAAATGCTTTTTATTTTGTAGCCATCCAGTCCGATGGATCAGATGGGCAAGATGAGACCTCAGCCATATGGTGGAACTAACCCATACTCACAACAACAGGGACCTCCATCAGGACCGCAGCAAGGACATGGGTACCCAGGGCAGCCGTATGGGTCCCAGACCCCGCAGCGGTACCCGATGACCATGCAGGGCCGGGCGCAGAGTACCATGGGTGGTCTCTCTTATGCGCAGCAGGTAGATGGTGACTCCTATTACCTTAACCCTTAATCTGTCCAGGATCTTGTCTTGAGCTATAGAATCAGAACGTGTCTTGGGCCTTTCAGCTGGAATTGCCATCTTCCAGTAATTTACCAAAATGACTAACATAAAGGGAAAGAGGAGAGGCACCCGCTATATGTTCTCTAGGCCTTTTAGAAAACATGCAGTTGTTCCTTTGGTCACATATGTGAATCTACAGGAAAGGTGATATTGTAGACATCAAGGAAATGGCACTGTTTAAAAAGGAATGCCCCACAAATATTACCATAGCAGAAATGGAAGAGTCTACAGTGTCACCCAGCATGCAGTGGGCATTGTTGTAAACAAACAAGTTAAGGGTAAAATTCTTCCAAGAGAATTAATGTACATATTGAGCATATTAAACACTCTGAGAGCTGAGATAGCTTCCTGAAATGTGAAGGAACGTGATCAGAAAAAGAAGGAAGCCAAAGAGAAAGGTATTTGGGTTCAACTGAAGCTTCAGCCTGCTCCACCCAAAGAAGCACACTTTGTGAGAACCAGTGGAAAAGAACCTGAACTGATAAAACCCATTCCCTATGAATTCATAGCATGATAAGTGTTTAAAAAAAAAAAGACCTCTGTACTGTTTACACACACAAAAAAAGAACATGTCTTTGGCTTCTAAACTCCTTGAAAGGAGCATAGGCCAACTGGCTGTTAGTTGGTGTGCTACTTACAAGGCCAAGGTTGTAGGCACCATCCCAAGTGTACTGGAAGGAAAACTGCTTCCTGGCCACAGGCTGTACATACATATCTGTCTTCTTTGACCTGGCTGGCCTGCTTGTACCCACAGAATGGTGATCTCTGAATAAGATGGGAAGAAAGAAAGGCAGTGGCTGGAAAACCACTGCTACCACGAAAAACCACTTGTGACATGTTTCCTGGGGATAGAAGATCTGTCTGGTTTAGAGTGAATATTTAGGAGGGACTGGGGGTAGAAGAAAAAAGGAAGCTTGAACAGTAAAATGCTAACAGTGCTATTATAAATGTTAAGATTTCCCTCATCTCCTTTTGTCTGGTCACCCACACCATTATTATTTTTTTAAATCCTCACTTGACTTTTTTTTTTTTTTGCATTTATCTTCAGAGGGAGGGAGGGAGGGAGAGAGAGAAAATCCATGTGAGAGAGAGACATCGACTGGTTGCCACCCACACAACTCCAACCAGGGCCGGGACAAACCGCAATCGAGGTACATGCCCTTAGTGGGAACCGAACCTTAGTGGGTGTCTCTGGTCTGGGGGCCAACGTTCTAACCACTGAACCAAACCGCCCAGGACACCAGTAGCTTTTTTTTTTTTTTAATCCTTACTCGAGGACATTTTTTCCTTTTTTGTTCAGATAGAGTGGAAGGGAGAGAGAGGAAGAGAGAGAGAAACATCAACGTGAAAGGGACACATCGAATGGGTGCCACTCGTATGACCCAACCAGGGCCAGGGACAAATTGCAATCGAGGTACATGCCCTCAGCAGGAACTGAACCTGGGTCTCTCTGGACCGTAGACCGACAC
The DNA here is from genome assembly GCF_014108415.1 of Molossus molossus. Taxonomy (NCBI): domain Eukaryota; kingdom Metazoa; phylum Chordata; class Mammalia; order Chiroptera; family Molossidae; genus Molossus; species Molossus molossus. The sequence goes on along the minus strand of NW_023425347.1, from coordinate 86,350,791 downwards.
TCTAACCGCTGAGCCAAACTGGCCAGGGCACCAGTAGCTTTTCATAGTCATTTTGTTTTAATAGCTTTTTCTACCATTTGTATTTGAGTGATATTTATATTGAAAATGGTGAGAGATAGAATATAAAACCTAACTTTACTCCTAAAACTTTAAAGCAAGGTGTGCACGCCTTTAAATATAAAAAATGTTTTACTGTCACTTTTGTTTCAATGAGAAAATGAAGGAGAGATGGGGTAGATAATATTGTTGGTTATTTTTAACTTTTTTTAAAAATATGTTTTTAATTGATTTTTAGAGAGGAAGGGAAAGGGAGAGAGAGAGAAACATCCATTGGTTGCCTTCTTCATGCCCCCAACACACACACACACACACACACACACACACCCCACCCCACCCCCCAACACACACACGGTATCAAGCCCTTGACCAGGAATCGAATGTGTGATTTCCTGGTACATGGGAGACTGCTTGATCAACTGAGCTGCACTGGCCAGTGCTTTTTTTTTTTTTTTTTTTGCCTACTTACCAAATGTATTCCCAGTGTCTAGAATAGTGCCTGGTACAACTAAGCAACTAGGCTCTGGAATATTTTTTGAATGAATAAATGAAAAACAGATCCAGAGTAGCTTAGTGATTTGCACACTGTCTGGATTACTAAACCCTAGGTTTTTCAGTCGGTTGAGCCAGGCTGCTGTTGACTATTCATTGTGGCTAGGATACATATTTCTAGTGCTTATTAAAACAGTCTAGGCCATGATAAAAAAAGAGTAGGCTCATGGTGAAAACAGCTTCTCTTGAACTCTGGTAAATGGCCTAAAAACTAAATAGTGTAAATTTTCTGTGGGTGAATGCAGTCCTCTTGTAAGTAAATCAACTGGTAATCCAGCTTGGCCATGCTTGGCCATTCTTCCTGACTCATTTTAGACAGGGATGGTGGAAAAACCCTGGGCATTCTAAGTGTGAGGCTTGGCTTGCCTGCTTTCTGTACCCGTTCATAGGGCATAACTTCTGACAAAATACCTCACCTTTCTTTTCTTTTTCTTTTTTCTTTTTTAATCCTTACCCAGGGACATGCTTTTATTGATTTTAGAGAGGGAAAGGTAGAGAAAGAGAGAGAAACATCAGTGTGAGAGTGAAACATCGATTGGTTGCCTTTTGCACATGCCCCGACCAAGGATCAAATGAGTAACTTGGGTGTGTGCCCTGGCTAGGATCTGAACCCGTGACTTTTCGGTGTACAGGATGACACTCCAACTGACTGAGCCACACTAGCCAGGGGTATCTCACCTTTCTTCATCCAGAATAGTCAGTGCTAAAACTGTATCTTTTCCTTTCCTACAGATTCCTCCTTATGGACAACAAGGCCCCGGCGGATATGGTCAGCAGGGCCAGACTCCGTATTACAACCAGCAAAGTCCTCACCCCCAGCAGCAGCAGCCACCTTATTCCCAGCAACCACCATCCCAGACCCCTCATGCCCAACCTTCGTATCAGCAGCAGCCACAGTCTCAGCCACCACAGCTCCAGTCCTCTCAACCACCATATTCCCAGCAGCCATCCCAGCCTCCACATCAGCAGTCTCCAACTCCATACCCCTCTCAACAGTCTACAGCCCAGCAGCACCCCCAGAGCCAGCCCCCCTACTCACAGCCGCAGGCACAGTCTCCCTACCAGCAGCAGCAACCTCAGCAGCCAGCATCCTCGACACTCTCCCAGCAGGCTGCATACCCTCAGCCCCAGTCTCAGCAGTCACAGCAAACTGCTTATTCCCAGCAGCGCTTCCCTCCACCACAGGTAAGATGCCCCTGCCTCTTGCTCTTCCTTATGTGTAACCACAGACAGCTTGGGAGTTGGTATCATAAGAACTTTGCCATACAAATTGGTTCTGTAAAGGGCACTTAAAAGCCAATTAAACTCTGGATAAACATGCTAACTGGATTGATTGAACTAATAAAGGCATAACCTTAGCTGCTTGAAAACCTTTACCTCTCCTTACTCATGAAGAAATAGAGCAATGCAAAGTTGCATAGACAGATAAATTGAAGATAATGGGACTGATTTTTTTTTTTTAACTAGCATTTAGAACTTAAACATCCAACTAAATTTGGTCTTTTTTTTTTTTTAACTTTGGGAGGCTGTGCTGTTTATTCATTCTAACTGCTATTCCATTCTGCTGTTGCCTCAAAATATTTTGGACCCCTTCATATGAAATTGCCATCAGAGCTGACAGCACACTCCATAGAATATTCTCAGTGGTGGCAAATCCTTTGTTGTTGTTGTTGTTGTTGTTGTTGTTAATCCTCACCCAAGGATATTTTTTTTTATAGATTTTTAGAGAGGGTATACAGGAGGGGTGAGGGGAGAGAAAAGGAAACATCAATGTGAGAGAGACACATAGATTGATTGCCTCTTGCACAAACCCCACTTGGGGCTGGGGAACCTGCAACCCAGGTGTGTGCCCTTGATTGGGAATCGAACCCATGACCCTTTAGTTCATGGACTGAAACTCTAACCACTGAACAACACTTGCCAGGGCAAATCTTTTTGTTTTTTTGAGAATGGATATGACTTTTGGAAATTGCTAAAATTTATTTGTAACCATGTCTGTGAACAAGGTTGGTGATGAAACTTACCTTGGACTTTATTCTTTTTTTTTTTTTTTTTTTTTTTTATCCTTACCCGAGGACATTTTTCCATTTTTTGTTCAGGTAGAGTGGGAGGGAGAGAGAGGAACAGAGAGAGAGAGAGAAACATCGATGTGAAAGGAACACATCGAGTGGCTGCCACCCGCACGACCGACCAGGGCCGGGGACAAACTGCAACCGAGGTACGTGCCGTTAGCGGGAACCAAACCTGGGTCTCTCTGGACCGCAGGCCGACACTAACCGCTGAGCCAAACCGGCCAGGGCTGGACTTTATTCTTGAAAGAGCATAAAGAACAGAAATAACTGAGTGATGATGATAGGTCCACTAAAGATTTTGTGCATTGGTGGCATTGTTGGAAAACTGTTTCATCCTAAGATGATGACTTTGAAGGAAGTGGTAGTCATTTAATGCAAAGGTTCTAGCGTGAGGTTTTTGTTTTGTTTTAAATTAATTGGTCTCATTCCTTGATAGATAGAACTTGAAGTTAGTCAGACTTTAGAATTTAACCCCAAGAAATAGCTCTGTGGGTGGTGATCAATGGTCACCAGTGCCATCAGAAAGAGTCTTATATCCACTGTTGACATTCCTGTCTGGAGAGCCACACTTTGTATTTTTCTGCCTTCAGATGACAATGTGTGCAGTTGGGCAACCTCTCCCACCCAGCTTCTCCTGTATAGGAATCCCATAGCCCTTTCACTATGAAGCAGGCTTGCCTGGTTTGTCAATGTCAGACCTTTACAGCTTTTGTTTTTCTTGTTTTAGGAGTTATCTCAAGATTCATTTGGGTCTCAGGCATCCTCAACCCCTTCAATGGCCTCTAGTAAGGGAGGGCAAGAAGATATGAACCTGAGTCTTCAGTCAAGACCTTCAAGCTTGCCTGTGAGTATGCCTTCCACCCTCTAAAAGATGATCGGGGACAGAGAGGAAAATAAAGAAAACTGTTTTCTGGTTGGATGTTTTGGTGGTATTAAGTTAAATGAACAATGAGCTATTTCTTGAATTCAGGTTCAAAATTTTGAATAGGAATTTATAGACTGGCCTTGTAGAGTGTCTGTTCTGGCTATCTGCCCAGAGAATAGGTTTGTTATCTCTGTTTAGAGTTTTTTGTTTTGTTTTTAAGTCTTGGCCTCTTAGGCATGGACCATATGAGAGACAGAGGAGATGGAGATGTTGGAAGCACTGTCTGCTCTCCATCAAAGTTCAGAGAAGACTCAAGTTTTTGTTTGTTTGTTTGTTTTTTAACCTTACTTTTGAGGTCTGAATAAAAGCAGTTTTTCTGGTTGGTGTTTTGTGTGAATAGGTGCTTTTGTCTTAGTAGAATGTTTGGTGCTCAGATGCTTGATTAGTGTTTATGGAATGGACTGACTGTATCTTGAGAAAGGCAGTATGGTCTGCTGATTAAGAGCTTGGGCTCTAGAGCTAGAGTTCCTTGGTCTGCATTTTGACTCTGCCACTAACTCTTTAGCCTTGGGCAAGTCACTTAATCTGTCCATGCCTTAGTTTTCACATCTGTAAAGTGAATCTAAAAGTACCCACTTCATGGGGGTGGTTGTTAACACTAAAGAGGTTAATATAGAGAGAGTGCTTGATAGATTGTAGACATTCCATAAATGTCAGCTATTATCATCATCCCAGAGGGCATGGGGGACTGTACTTGATACCTGAAAGGCAGTTTGCACCAACCATTTAATAGTAGGCTGGTTCTGGGAACACACTCTTAGTCTTAGCTCTCCTACTACATGTGGGCAGGTCACTCAGGTTCTGAAAATTAATCTTAGGAGTGAAATGGGCTGCTCTGAAATTCAGTAAGATAGTAGGTAGCAAACCCTCCATTACAATTCTGTTTCAGTTAGGAAATGGAAATTGAGCCACACGTGCCCAGACGATTCTTTTGACATTTGGATTCTATTTGGAATTGAAGCCTATCTCTTTCATTAGTCTGACATGGGAAAAAATGGTTTCTAAATCTTTGAGGAATAGAAAGGAGGCAGGAACTCTCTTCATTATGAAGCCTCCCCTGGTTTCCCCTGAAGATCTCTGAGCCATAACCTTAGTGGAACAAGGTCTGTGGAATCCCTCAGCACCTGTATTCTGGCTTCTCAGGCCAAGATGAAGAGCCACTGACAGATTGGACTTCTGAGACTTTCTCAACTGAGGGTTTCAGGGAGGAAGTGTCTGAATAAGGCAATCCATCTTTGTTCCTTTTTCATTAATGTTTGTAGCAATTCTTTTCTGCATTCTGAACTTCACTGGAATGTGCTTTTCAACCTGATTTAGTCAGACATGTTTAACCACTCCCTCATTGTCCGTGGTCTGTGGCTAAATCTCGGTGAGGTGCTATTGTAGCAAGAACCCACATTGATGAATTTTTGCCAGTGCTATAAGTTGCTCCCCACCCCATCAAAAAGTTTCTGCTTGTTCCTAGTGACCTTTTAACAGAATTGTTGTATTTTTTAGTCTTGAGAAACATGGTATACAAGGTTAAGAGCCTTGTACTGTTGAGACCAAGAGCTTCTGATTTGACCTAGTGAAGTGAAGATGCTGGCAGCTTCTTAGACCCAAGGGAGGGTTGTTCTGGGCAGCCAATCACAAAGAGCATTCCCAATTTCAGGCTTCTACTATAGATTCATCCAAATGGGTCATTTGCTCTGTGGTAGAAGCTCCATGTGGGAGGTGAGCTGGCTGGCTTATTGGCATCTTGCTTTTTATCCTTCTGCTATTTGGACCAAGAAACAAAAGGTGGTTTTTCTTTGAAATTTTGGTTTGATGCCAGATTTGCCTAGTGAGGCTGGGAAACAATCACATCTGAAGAAAGGAGGAGTCGGGGTTCCCTACAAATGGTCCTCTCCTTTCTTAAGCAGCTGTGTTAAGGGATCCTGAAGGTTTGCCAATGTATTCCTTTATTCAAACACCTATTTGTGTTGGGCTCCAGAGAAGATGCTAGGCTCACTGGAGAGCAGTTCCTCCAGTTTTCATATTGCCCTCTTCACTCACTCATTCACCTTACCACTTAGCGCTAAAGGCAGTATGATTATGACCCTTGATTTAAAGACTCAGTATCGTTTCTGATCCTGATCATTACAAAGTTAGATTTTGAGGGGTTTTCCCTCCTACTGTTGTCCCTCCCCCCCTCCCCCAACCTGTCCCACTTTCTGATTCAGGGATGGCACTTTGAGAACCTTTACTTTGTCCTTTTTGCTCTCTGCTGCCTTGTTCTTAACTTTCTTTCAGTTTTTCTAAGGTCCCATGCTTTATTTTTCTTGCTTCCAGACATATTCTTTGTACATATTCTTCTCTTTGCCTAATATACTTTTCCTTCTGACTCCTCTAGTTCATATTTTATTTTATTTTTTTTTTATTTTTTATTTATTTATTTTTTGTTGTCTCGTCACTTTATGACAGCTTTATTGAGATGTAAATCACATATCAAGTGAACTGTTTTATTTTTATTTTTTTATTTTTTTCCACATCTTTATTGTTGGATGTAAAATGTATTACAGATGTTCCACATTTTTCCCCCATTGACCCCCTCCTCCCCACTCCCGCCCCCCTCCCACCTTTTCCCAAACTATTGTCCGTGTCCATTGGTTATGCATATAAGTTCTTTGGTTTATTTCTTCCCACCCCCCCAACCCCTTTCCCTTTGAGGTTTGTCAGTCTAGCAATGAATTTGTGCTTCTTAATCCCTTCACCTTTTTCATCCATTCCCCCAACCCCTTTCCCAACTGGCAACCAATAAAATGTTCTCTGTATCTATGAGAATGTTCCTGTTCTTCCTGTTCATTTTGTTTGTAGATTCCATTGTTGATAGATATGTATTCATTGTCATTTTGTTTGTTCATACATTTTATCTTTTTCTTTAAAAAGACCCTTCATCATTTCATATAATAACGGTTTGGTAGTGATGAACTCCTTTAACTTTTTCTTGTCTGGGAAAGTTTTTATATGTCCATCGATTCTAAATGACAGCTTTGCAGGATAGAGTAATTTTGGTTGTAGGTTCTTGGTTTTCATCACTCTGAATATTTCTTGCCACTCCCTTCTGGCCTGCAAAGTTTCTTTTGAGAAATCAGCTGACAGCCTAATGGGAACTCCCTTGTAGATAACTAGCTGCCTTTCTCTTGCTGCTTTTAGGATTCTCTCTTTGTCTTGAACCTTTTGCATTTTGATGATGATGTGTCTTGGTGTGGGCCTCTTGGGGTTCATCTTGTTTGGGACTCTCTGTGCTTCCTGGACTTGTATGCCTGTTTCCTTCACCAAGTTAGGAAAGTTTTCTGCCATTATTGTTTCAAACAGGTTTTCGATTTCTTGTTCTCTCTCTTCTCCTTCCGGCACCCCCAAGATGCGAATGTTGGCGCGCTTGAAGTTGTCCCAGAGGCTCCTTACACTATCCTCATTTTTTTGGATTCTTTTTTCTTTTTGCTGTTCTGGTTGGGCGTTTTTTGCTTCCTTATATTCTAAATCGATGGTTTGCTCCTTGGATTTACGTACTCCATTATTGAAGCTATGTAAATTATTCTTTATTTCAGTTAAAGCCTCCTTCGTTTCTAACTGTGCAGCGATCATTTCTGACTGGTACTTTTTTATGCTCTTGAGGCCCTCACTGAGTTCATTGAGCATCCTTATAAGCAGTATTTTGAACTCAGCATCTGTTAGGTTGCTTATCTCCATTTCGCTTAGTTCTTTTCTTGGGGTTTTGTTCTGTTCTTTCATTTGGGACCTGTTTCTTTGTCTCCTCATTTTGGCTGCCTCCCTGTGTTTGTTTCTGTGTATTACTTAATGAGAGGTATGGGGCTCGCTGAGACCCGATGCTGCTCGTTTGAAAGAATTTAGGAAAAACCTGAAGCAGGATCCAAGACAGGCCAATCCTATGGTTAAGCAAGTAGCAACAGCTTGGGTGGGCCTGAAAGTTGGGTGGGGCGGGGCCTCAGGGAGTCAGCAGGGCGGGGCTACCAGTGTGAGCCAGGTTGCTGGAGTCCCAGATATGGCGACTGTCTGCCGCCCCAGGGAAGGGCTCACCAAAGGAACAAAGGCCTCTTACAGCACGTTTATCCCCGAGAAAGCCCCCTCTCCAGCCCTCACTCCAGTGCCAAACAGCTCAGTTCTTCCCTGTGTGTCTCTGGTGCCCCTCGAGCTGCCTCCCCTCCGAGCTTAGAGGGAGAGAGTCCGACCAGTCCGTGCGCGGGCCCTTTAGGGAGCTGCCTATGGCTCCAGCCAGGTCAGCTTCCCTGAGCCTCAGTTTCTGCTGGTTTTTCCAGCCAGAAGTTATGGGGATTCTCTTCCTGGCACTGGAAACCTGAGTGGGGCACCTGGTGTGGGACGGGGACCCCTCAGTCCTCAGGGAGGACCTTCCCAGCTGCGGGATCCTCCTGATTTTTATCCGCCACACTTGGGTGTGGGACCAGCCCGTCGCGCCTCCGCGCCGCTGCGCCGCTGCCGCCACCCCTCGCGCCGCCGCCCCTCCTACCGGTCTGGATGTACTGTAGCTGCTTTTTTTTTTTTTAATTCCGTATTTGTAGGACTTCCATTCAGCTTGATTTCAGGCGGTTTGGGATGATGGTTGTTCTGTAGTTTTGTTGTAACTTGTATGTGGTTGTGGGAGAACGCGATACTGCGTTTCCCTACGCCGCCATCTTGACCGGAAGTCCTCTAGTTCATATTTTAGACTGCATCTTCAAGATCAATCATTTCCTTAGAAAATTTCCTAATCAAGTTTCAGAACTCAGATTAAATAACTTCTATAATGCCTTCACTAAAACGGCAGTTTTTTGTTTTTTAAAGCCTGCAGTATTTATGACATAAAAAAGTATAAAGAGCCTTGACCAGTTTGGCTCAGTGGTTAGAGCATCCGATCGAAGGGTCACAGGTACAATCCCCGGCCCTGGTTGGGGTTGTGTGGGAGGCAACCAATTGATGTCTCTCTCTCTCTCTCTCTCTCTCTCTCTCTCTTATATCAATGTTTCTCTATTTCTCCCTCCCTCCCTCCTTCCAGTGTATCTAAAAACAAATCAGTGGCGCCCTGGCCATTTTGGCTCAGCGGTTAGAGCATCGGCCTGTGTTCTAGAGAGACCTGGGTTCGGTTCCCGCCGAGAGCACGTACCTTGGTTGCAGTTTGTCCCTGGCTCTGGTTGGGGTCGTGGGTGGCAACCAATCGATGTGTCTCTCTCACATCAATGTTTCTCTCTCTCTCTTCCTCCCTCTCTCCTCTTGCTCTATCTGAAGATGAATGCAAAAAGTGTCCTCGGATGAGGATTTAAAAAATCAGTGGAGCCCTGGCCAGTTTGGCTCAGCGGTTAGAGCAGGGGCCTGCGGTCCAGAGAGACCTGGGTTCGGTTCCCAATAAGGGCACATGCCTCGGTTGCAGTTTGTCCCCGGCCCAGGTTGGTCGTGCGGGTGGCAGCCACTCGATGTGTTCGTTTTCACGTCGATGTTTCTCTCTCTCTCTTCCTCTCTCTCCCTCCTACTCTATCTGAACAAAAATGGAAAAATGTCCTCAGGTGAGGATAAAAAAAATTTAAAAAGTCAGTGGAAAATAGATTAACAAAAATGGAAGTGTGAAGGATAATTTGGTGCCTGAGTACTCATCTGACTCATCTGTAGAAACTAAACCTGTTGACATAGGTAAAAGCACCTTAGGAAGCCCTCTGGGATCACTTTCACATCCTTTTACACTGAGAAGCACCATCTTATATGTGAGGTTTCTTTGTTTTATATTCCATTGTTCCATATATGATGCAAGAGTATTTCGCTGATATCTCTACTTACTTGGGTCTCTTCCACTAGATGGTAATCTTCTGGAAGGCAGGAACTGTATTACTGTCCTCTGTGCTCCCAACACCTATCACGTGATTCCCAAGACTGGTGGTTCTCTATCTTGGCTGCATGTTAGAATTACCTGGCGAGTGAATGGTTTTTAAAATCAGTGGCTGGGGTTCACAGAGTTCTGATTTGTTTGGTTTGGGGTTGGGCTCTGGTATGGTTAGAAGCTATACTAAGTGATTATGATTTGCAGCCCCGGTAAAGATCCTTTAGTCCAAACTGTGTCAGGTTTCTTTGCTGTAATAGACTGTCTTAGCACCCATGATTCTTGTCAGTGCTTCTCTCAGTATTAATTGCAATACCTTATTTAATGTAAACTTAGTGAGGGCTAACTTGCTCTGTCTTACTCATTGCCATCATAGTACCTGGCATATAGTAGACTCCAACTCATTGAATGAAGGAACCTGGGCAGTATTCATTACATTGCTCATCCAGAAAATTTATGTCTGATGGGACAGCTTGACCATATTACCAGATTGTTTTAATTGCTAGGGTAACAGACTGTTATGGGATGGCCCAAACTCCATTTTAAAGAATGGATTAATTTATTTGTGAGTCCTAAAAGTGGCTTAGGAAGAATTTGGGGTTAGAGTTTGTCGTTTATCTTATAAAATAGTTACCACTTCACCTTATGTTAAAGGGATGGATGAGCAAATCTCCAGGTGTTTCATTAAGTCTTTAATTTTCTTTATTTTGGAGCAGAATCTTTAAGGGACTCTGAAAATTGGTATCTGACATTTGATTATTTATTTATTTATTTATTTATTTTAATCCTCATCTGAGGATATTTTTCCATTTATCTTCAGATAGAGTGGGAGGGAGGGAGAGAGAGAGAGAGAGAAAGAGAAGAATCAACGTAAGAGGGACACATCAATTAGTTGCCTCTTGCACAACCCCGACCAAGACTGGGGACCGAACTGCAACCAAGGTACGTGCCCTTGACCGGAATCAAACCCGGGACTCTTCGGTCTATGGGCTGACACTCTAACCACTGAGCCAATCCGGCCAGGCTTTTTATTATTATTATTATTATTATTTTCTTTATTGATTTTAGAGAGAGGGGAAGGGAGAGGGAGAGAGAGAGAGAAACATTCATGAGAGAGAACATTGATTGGCTGCCTCCTGCATGCCCTCCACTGGGGATCGGACCCATAACCTGGGCATGTGCCCTGACTGAGAATTAAACCAGCGACCTCTTGGTGCATGGGTTGACACTCAATCACTGAGCCACACTGGCCGGGCGATTATAGTCATTTTTTGAGAATGACTTGGAGTTACATCTTTAATTTTTTTTTTTTTTTAAATCCAAACCCGAGGACATTTTTCCATTTTTTTGTTCAGACAGAGCAGGAGGGATAGAGGGGGGAGAGAGAGAGAGAGAAACATGGATCTGAAAGGGACACATCAAGTGGCTGCCACCCGCGCGAGAGTTGCATCTTTAAAAGCTTCTATTTTAGTAATTCATCCAAGTGTATGTGGCTTCCCTAGAATAATGAATGCTTCCCAAATTTTTCTTACTTAGGCACATTTGTAAATTTACATTTAGTCTTGAAAGTTTACCTGGGATAGGGTTTTCATTTAGTGGTGGAAAATAGATATAGGATTGAAAGCTCTAATCTGGAAAGATTAATTAAATTGTGTTTCTCAAACTTTAGCATGCAGTAAGAATCATATGGTAATAAATTAAAACACAGATTACTGACCTACAAAGAAAGATTCTGACTCAATAGGTGTGGGGTGGGACCCCAAATATTTGCATTTCTAGCAAGCTCCAGGTGGTGCTGAAGTTGCACATGCCGTACTTGAATAACAATGAGTTTAGATAGTCCTTTGAAAAGGGAAGAAAAAAATCACTAGACTAAGAAACCTATGGTAACCTGAATAATAATGGTGATTTACAATATAGTTTGACTCTTGATGATCTGGAGGGAAGACTGTCCTTTGACAATAGTAGAAAGAAAAGAGACTTGGGAGAGAAGGGTTACCTGCAGTTGTGGCCTCAGTGCACTTTATTCCTGGGTTAGGACAGCCCTTGACTGCCAGCACCACCCGGGGAGCACTCTACTCTGGCACCCATCACTGTATCCCTTCCATAAGTTAGTCACCAGATCCTAGTTTACCTCAGAAATGGCTTTTGAATCTGGTTTCTGTTGTCCTTCACCCAGTGTCTTGCCACAGCCTCCTGATGGTTCAGTTTCTTTTCCTTCCAAGTCAGTCCTCAACATAATCACCAGAGTGATCACCTTGAAAAATCAAGCCTGGCAGATAACATTACTGCTGTAAAACCTCTGACTACCTGTTGCCTATAGGTTTAAGCCCAAGTATAACATACAAGTTCCTTTGTAATCTGGATAGTGAGAATATTGAAAAAAAAATTTTTTTTAAGTAGGTACATTTACTGTCCTTAGAGTAAAAACTGGTGCACTGTTTGCTGTGGGTATTACATTGAAGGCAGGTAGGCAATAGACAAGAGTTGAGCTTCGATGACATCTGAGGTAAACTGAACTCTTTAATCTGTACTTCTGAATATGACATGGTAGCTACCCTCAAGGATCCTCCTGGGTTTCCTTAGTGAAATAGATAGAAGAATGTGTGCCTAAATGTTTCTGTGACTGCTGTCAGAGTTTGGTGAAGTCAGTGATCCATTTATGTCTAAATACTTGAGGGAAGACATCATGGCAGAAGTTTAGAATGAGCTAGGTATGGATGTACTTGGGTGGCTGGAAACCAAAAGAACAGCCTGAGCAGAGGCCAGGTGGGGGTAGGGTGCAGTATAGGTGACTATTTTTTTTAATCCTCACCCGAGAACATTTTTGCATTTATCTTCAGATAGAGCCGAAGGGAGAGAGGGGAAACAGAGAGAGAGAAACATTGATGTGAGAGAGACACATCGACTGGTTGTTACCTACATGATCCCAACCAAGGCCGGGGACAAATTGCAGCCGAGGTAAGTGCCCTTAGCAGGAACCAAACCTGGGACTCTCTGGTCTGCAGGCTGACGCTCAAACCACTGAGCCAAATTGGCCAGGGCTAGATGACATTTTGGGGGCTGTTCAGAGTCAAGCTTTTTGGGGTGGGGAGTTACAGCAGGGAAGCTAGATCACAGGGGTTGGGCCCTGGTGGGCTAATAAGAAAGACATTTGTTAGCATCTGATTTATGGGCCTGCTGATATGTAATTAGAGAAATAACATGATAAAGCTAATGTTTAACAAAAATAACTGGTGTGTAGTTTGGTTGGAAAGGGGGAGAGTCTAGAAAGGGGATAAATTAAACTGCTGAAATACTTCTGGCAAGAAGTGTGGAGATCTCTCTTATTCACTCATTTGCATAGCTACCTAGTCCCGATTGTGGGATGTGCAGGAAAGAATCTATAGAACCGAGAATAAGTAGACCCTTCTGGGTGGAAAATATAATGAGTTTGGTTCACTCATGAGGTTGGTGGGGGGGTGGCAGGTAGATAAATCTCATTGACAGAAATAGAAAGGTTAATAGGAAAACTCTTTTTTAGCATAAGTTTTGTTCCCTATAGTGAGATGTCTAAAAACAAATGCTTAGTTATTAGTTGGAGATTGGAGACTGACACTTGTCTGTCTCCAATCAGACAGTCTGAATAGAGTTTGAGAATTGTCTGAGTAGTGGTTAATAGTTAAACAATGGAATGAAGTAGGCCTTCCAGGCCATGGAGTGTGAAGAGAGGAGCCAGATAGAAGCCTGGACAATACCTATGGTCATTGTGTAGGAAGCACCCAACATATAACCTGAGAGATCGGAGGAGGATCAGGATAGTGTCATATTTCTGTCTGGACTGCAGGCTGACGCTCTAACCGCTGACCCAAACCGGCCAGGGCAAGTGTCATATTTCTGGAAGCCAAGGAAGATGGTCCACATCAAATTTATATTTCAAGGAGTGTAAAGTTGGATTTGGTGTGAAGAGGTTATTGGGATCCTTTTTAGGTAGGGAGTGAGCCTGGGTTCTGAGGACTGTGGAAAGGAAATGAGCAAGGGAAAGGTGTCAAGGTAAAGAACATTCTTGAAAGTCACTGAAGGATGAGGCAGCTGAGTTGTCCCAAAAGCCTCAGCTTCATCTCCAGACCTGCATGTGTATAAGGCAGATAGCAGGGTGAAGATTGGCAGAATATTGGAGAATATCAACGGGCACATTTTTTGGGAGTCATGAGAAAGGAATTAAGGGCACTCACTAAGTTAGCTTACAAGGGACACTATACCCTAGACTGAAAAAGTCCTAGAGGCTGCTGTTGAAGATCTAGATCATACTTATTTCTTCTGGTTAGGTAGGTGTGGAGGTTATTAATGGCAGGAGTGAGATAGAAAACAGGATTAGGATTTTTAATGTCTTAAATTATCAATATTCTTCTATCATTTGTGTTTCCAAGCCCTTTGGATTTCAATTTACAACATAGTAGCTATTACCACTCATATTTTACTACCGTGATGCTCTCAGGCCCTGAGAGTTTGGGATCTGGAAAGAGGAAATGGGAGGGCACCATACTGTTCCTGTAGAATCCGAATTTAGAGAGCAGGAGTAAAGCCAAGAAAGAAGCTACAGCCTATACCAATCCTCCTAGAAGGTCAGGAACTGAAATGTGCTGCGTAATCACTCCTGTTTTACATTATAAGAAACTAAGGGTCAGAACCAGGACTTGGCACTGGCCGGTTTGGCTCAGCGGTTAGAGTATCGACATGCAGACCAAAGAGACCTAGGTTCAATTCCAGCTAAGGGCACTTACCTCAGTTGCAGTTCGTCTCCGGCCCTGGTTGGGGTTGTGCGGGTGGCAACTAGTTGATATGTCTCTCTCACATCGATGTTTGTCGTCGGGCCCCCCCTCCCCCCATCTGAAGATAAATGTAAAAATATCCTCGGGTGAGGATTTAAAAAAAAAGAAGAATCAGGACTTGAATCCAGCTTTCTCTCTGATATTTCAGAATTACTTCCTATCGGATCCTCTCTTGTTTAGCCAAAAAGCCTCAACCCCTTTGCCATTTAACATTTACTAAACTTGTCCTAAAAGAAGGAGGATCAGTGGATTTCCATCTCACTTTTGTTTTCCCAGACCTTGTGATGGAGGCACAGGTGAGTTGTAAAAAGGGCAGCTGAGCGACAGGAAAGGGTAGGAAAGGGAAGATGGGCAAATCCATAGGGCAGGCCTGCTGGAGGAACTAACCAACTAAGGAATCACTTCAAATGGTGGAAAGTTAACTAGAGTTTGGTTCTTTGGTTTCCCTTGTGTTAGATGGGAGCAAGCTCTTATAACACAGTGTCCTGATTAATGGTAACTTTAATCAGCTATATTATTGCTACTGAAAAAATGTGGCCTGTTATCTAGCAGCACAGACTGTCACCTGGGAGCTTGCTAGAAATGCAGATTCTCAGGCCTTACCCCATCTTTATAGAATCCAGTACTCTTAACAAGATCCCCAGGCAATGGTTTTAGAAGCAAGGCATTTTAGATCCTGAAAGCTGAGAGTAGATTTTTCAAATCTGGGGACTATGGAGTAAAATTAATTTGCTGTGTCTAATAAAATTTAAATAAGCTTTTTAAAAAGTAATTTCTCTTTATTGATTTTAGAGAGAAAGGAAGGGAGATGGAGAGAGGTAGAGACATCAATGAGAGAGAACATGAATTGGCGGCCTCCTGCATGCCCCCCCCCCCCCACTGGGGATCAGGCCCACAACCCAGACATATGCTTTGATGAGGAATCGAACCAGCAACCTCTTGGTGCATCTGCTCAACCACTGAGCCACACCAGCAGGGTTATTTAAATAAGCCTTGCATGTGGGGGATAGGAGTGGGAGACTGTTTTGTGGGTGCATGGGGGCCCTTGCACCCCATGCCTATAGTCCATACCCCATTGTTGGGCCATTCACAGCTCCCAGCATACCTATAGAGCTTCATCTCTGGCCACTCAGGTGCACCTTAAGCTTCTTGCAACGCCTGGTCCTTCCTGCATTTTCCTTTTGCTTAAGATGTCTTATTCCCTCCTCACTCCCCCCAACTACTTCTCTTTATTAATGCTCAGCAAACTTCTACTTTGGCTTCAAAACCTAGCTGAAATACCCTTCCCTGGGACATCTTCCCCTTTTTCTCCAAGCACTTTCTTCATGTTCACATAGATTATGTTGGTATCTCTGCTTTGAGGCCCTAGGTTTGTATCTGACCACATGTATCAGGCAGATAATTCAGTAAACCTAGGTTCTTGCTATTACCTGAGCTTGAGAGCCAGCTTTTTGTCATCTGGGTGTTGTTGTTTTTTTTTATATCTGAACATATATCTGTGTTTGTTCCCCTTGAATTGTAGCCCAGGTGCTCTCACAAAGTCTGAAAAAGGAAATCCCTACCCTCCTCTGTTATATCTGCCCAGAATGTTCAGAGCAGTGTGTACCCTGTGCAAGTAGCCGTCCCTTCTCTAGAAAGCTGGTTCTTTGGCAGGGCTAGCCAATCTAATTCTCCGTCTTAGTCACGCTGCTCCAGCCCTGATAACTGCGTGGTTGGTGTCTGCTTGAGCTTGTGCTGGTTGCAGCACATTTCTGTATGCTTGTTCCTGGGCCCATTTCCTGTTTCTATTCTAGTCGCTGGTAGCTCAGCTCAGCTTCCTGCTTGTGTGTCTCACACAGATTCCTCTTGCTGCTGGTACCTTTTGTTTTCTTCAGAACAACTTCAATCTGAATATTAACTGAGCTTTTACTTCTAGTGTGATAGCTCCTGGGGTCAGTTACCTACTGAGGACTGTTGGGAAGTTACACTCTCCCCAACGCCCCCCCCCCCCCCCAACTTGCTATAGGAAGTTGGTGGTTGCCAGAAATTGGTATAAGATAGATAAGCAGGGATCTTGTGCAGGCCAAACTTATCTTCATTCATTATGCACAGGGCTGTCAGGACAGGTGTCCCATGATTCTTTTGCACCTGGAACTAATAAACATGTACTGCTGCTGAGGAAGACACTTAGTGCCCTTTCTAGCCCAAGCCCAGAGAATACTTATTTTGGGTTGGGCAGGTAATGCCATCCTCAGCAAAGTAAAAGCTTACAGAGAATATGAGGAGGAAAAGGAAAGCATGTGCTGACTCAACCTTCATCTTATGTGAGCAGTTCAACCCTCCCAGAGTTTAGAGTAGAGGGAGAAGGTTCCTTGGAGGTTATAAAAAAGAAGTGAAGGTGGTTGTCCCAGACAAATGTATTTTAAAGTTCTAAGCCCCCCGCCCCCTGCCCCCATCTTGTGTATTTTCCCCCAAAAGATGCTGGCTTAGCAGAAAATATGTTTGTGAATAATTTTGTTCTCTCTACAACTACTCTTTGGGATCATCTGATAATACTGTGTCACATAGAGTGGTTTCTACCCTGAATCCTAGGCCTACGTATGTTTAATAGGAATTTAATGTTGGGAATTGATCTTACAAAATTGTTAGAACTGAAGGAGCAACCTCTAGGCTTGTCTTTCAGGAACAGAACCTAGAACTAGATTTGACCCACCAGGGGAACTCCTACTTGTGAACCACTATCAGATTGATTGCTCTTAATCTGCTATTCGGGTATCAGTAAGCTGGAATCAAGAAGCAGCAGCAGTCACTGCTGCCAGAACCAACACCCAGTTAACGAAGATGAAACTGAAATGCTCCTGCAAAAACAAGTGAAGGAGACAGAAACATGACCTCTACCAAACTTTAATCTTGATTCTGTTTTCTAATTAGCAGAATCTGAATTGTATCCAAAACCCATCTGCAAGAGATTCTGGGAACTGTAGTTTTCAGCTTTTTATTTTTATTATTTTATTTATTTGTTAATCCTCACCTCAGGATATTTTTCCACAGACTTTTAGATAGAGTGGAGGGGGGGGGAGTAGAGAAAACATCAATTTGAGAGAGGCACATCAACTGCTTGCCTCTCACACAACCCCAACCAGGGCCAGGCATCAAACCTGCAGCCCAGGTGCATGCCTTTGACCAGGAATTGAACCTGAAACCCCTTGGACTGATGCTGTAACTGCTGAGCCAAACCAGCCAGGGCAGTTTTCAGCTTTTTAAACTTCTACAATTAGGAAAAGAGTAGAATGGAGGCAGCATAAGTTAGACCACAGAATATTTACCACAGAATATTTACTCTCCTTACCCCTTACTTTACATATGAGGAACCTAAGGCACAGAAGGGGTAAAGGGCCTGCCCAAGGCCAATTCAGTAAATGAGAACATTGGGTTCCCTGACTTCCAGTCCAGTGCTTTTACTATTAGGACCAAGTCTTGTAAAGGACTAGCAAAAAGCTCCTTTAAGAGAAGGAAGAATGCCACATTCAGAAAGCAGGCTCTGTCTTCCATATTCTCTTCTCTTTGGAGAAATGGAAGGAGGAGATAATGGAGTGATACTGGGTTGAGATTTCTTGGCAAAGGTAGTGAAAAACTAGAATTTCCTGAAATTCCTGAATCAACATATGGATTAACTCAGTTGCCTTGATGACAGTGGCTTTCTTCCACCCATCCCCCTTTCCCTCCTATTGGTGCTGTCTGCAAAGCTGTCATTGTTCTTCTCTGAAAAGACTGACCAAAATCAGAAAACCATTCTACCAGATGTGTGATTGCTAAGCTGTTTTTTTGTCCTGAGGTGGGTGGGGGAATCTTGAGCTTTCTGAACAAGATATAAACTAAGACACCCCCCACCCCCAAAATATTATCCTTATGCAAACCACTAGAGCTTCTCTACACCAGAATAGAAATTTGTTCCTCTAAACTTGATCCAGATGGGAGGACCCTTAGGCGTGGAAGTATGTTAACATACCTGATAAATCAAGCATAGAATTAGCTCTCTATTGTCTTTTTCTCATGTCTCTTAAAATATTTGGTGTTCTGCCTCAAAGCTGTGGTGAATCCGGAATGTGATCTAGTGCTGTCCCTTTAGGGGCCAGTGCTTGGTCTCTTGCTTTATTCACTTTTGTGGCCTGAACCTATTCCATCTCCCCACCTGGTGTCAGCATGGAATTGGCTTGTATTGTGACATAATCTCTGATTGCCATGAAGCAGAACTCACCTCCAAGCTGCTAGCTTGCTTCCTTCCCATTTGACCTTTCCTGAGGAAGTTAAGAAGTCATGCCTTGTTGAAGGTGGGAACTAGGGGTTGAAGGCTCAAGCTGAGAGTCAGCAAACCTGTCCCTTAAGGTTAACTTTGATGTGGGAGGAATATTGAATATTGTCTACTGAGATGAGTGAAGGTAATTTCCTGACATTTTGGGGAAGGTGAGTGAGAAACCAAGTTCCAAATAAAAGGGATCAGTGTTCAGATGAACTATTATCAAGAATATTCACTCTCCCATCCCCCATTTTCTAGTTTTAGAACTTGACTGTGTCTCTTCTATGTTCAGAATTGTTCTTTTTTGTTTTAATGGCCTTTGAGATTGATGGCTGTCGTTTCTGGCTTAAGATTATATCCATTCCCCACTCTCTCAGGTCTGTTTGTTCCACTCCTCCACCCCCCCAATATTTAGATTTATGTGGACCACTAGGCCCATGATAGAGAGGACCACTGGCAAATATTGATTTAGGGTTTTATTTTTAATTTAAAATTTTTTTTATTGATTGATTTTAGAGGGAGAGTAACATTGATTTGTTGTTCCACTTATTTATGCACTCATTGGTTGGTTCTTGTATGTGCCCTGACCAGGGATTGAACCCACAACCTTGACATATCAGGATAATGCTCTAATCATCTGAGCTACTGGGCTAGGGCTAAATTTAGGGCTTTAAATACCAAACCAAGGAGGCCATGCAAAGCTATGTTGAACACAGTGCCAACTTTGTCTTCCCCATTTGTGCACATTATTACACTTTGCTTGCTTTTGTTATCTTTTTGTTGTTGTTCAGATAGAGTGGGAGAGAGAGAGAGAAACATCGACGTGAAAGGGACACATCAAGTGGCTGCCACCCGCACGACCAACCAGGGCTGGGGACAAACTGCAACTGAGGTACGTGCCCTTAGCGGGAACCAAACCCGGGTCTCTCTGGACCGCAGGCCAATGCTCTAACTGCTGAGCCAAACTGGCCAGGGCTATCTTTTTTTTTAAGTTGTTTTTTTTTTTTTTTTTCTTTATTGATTTGCGAGAGAAAGGGAAAGGGAGAGAGATAAAACATCCATGAGAGAGAACATCAATTGGCCGCCTCCTGCACACCTCCCACTGGAGATCAGGCCCACAACCTGGGCATGTGCCCTGACTGGGAATCGAATTGGCAGCCTCTTGGTGCATGGGTCAATGCTCAATCACTGAGCCACACTGGCCAGAGTGGTTGTTACAATTTTGAGGGGCAGCCAGATGAGATAGAAACCTAAGGCAATACCCCCTCCATCTTTTTTGTAAATCTTCACCCAAGAATATTTTCTTGTTTATCTTTAGATAGAGTAGGAGGGAGGGAGGGGTTGGGGAGATAGAGACACATAAATCGGTTGTCTCCCACAGGACCCCAACCAGAGCCGGGGACTGAACTGCAACTGGCCAGGGCAATACTTCCTCCCTCTTGCACTTCTCATGCCTAGAATTCTGCTTTTTTTCCTCTGTTTCTTTCCTCTCCCCTGTTTCCTGCCCTCCTTGCTCAAGTTCTAGGATTCAAGCTGATGATGAGCACGATGAAACAAGATCTGTGTAATTGGCCTTCCTAAAAGAGGAATGATTGACTTGGAGAAAGTAGGAAGTTCCTAACTTCTTAGCCTTCTCTAGCTTTACCATGCTCATTTCCTGCTGGGATTAGAACAGCTCTATTCCATAAATATGCACTGTTCTTAACTGCTCTAACTCAGGCCCAGCTCTGACCCAGTTTCTTTCTTTCTTTTTTAATATATCTGGAATGAAGAGTCTGTTAGTTAGTGACCCTTAAAACACTGCATTTTTGGCCAAGAGGTTGTTTCTGACTAGGTGAGACATCTCTTCTGGTCCAAGTGAGAAGCCTTTGCAAGGGAAGGGGATGTGTGTCAGAAAGCTGATTCAGGTTGGTAACATGGTATTATGAAGGCCTGGTGAGGAATGACAATCTGGAAAGCAAGGTTTCAACTGATCAGTGCCCTGTGGGAGTTCTAGAGTCTTTTTTTTTTTTTTAAGTTGGGAACCTGGATTTTTAAGTTTTTTAACCCTCACCTGCAGATATTTTTCCATTTATCTTCAGATAGAGTGGGAGGGAGGGAAAAAGAGAAAGAGAGAGGGGGAGACATCAATGTGAGAGGGACACATCGACCAGCTGCCTCCCGCATGTCCCAGAACAGGGCCCGTACCGCAACCGAGGTACGTGCCCTTGACTGGAATCGAACCTGAGACTCTTTGGTCCGCAGGCCGACACTCTAACTTCTGAGTCAAACCTGCCAGTGTGGGAACCTGGATTTTTTTAAATTGATTGATTGATTTTTAGAAAAAAGAGAGAGGAAGAAGAAACACTGATTTGCTGTTCCACTTATTTTTATGCATTTATTGGTTGATTTTTGTACGTGTTCTGTCCGATGATTGAACCTGCAACCTTGGCATATCAGGATGATGCTCTAGCCAGCTGGCCAGGGCTGCATTTTTTAAAGTAAAATCTTTGAATTATTAGAAGAGTCTGTGTAGGAGTGTTGGGCAAGGGATTAAAATGTTCACTGGAGCCTGTGGATCTATCCCTGCAGCTTCTTGTGGACTGCCCATATAGCTTTGGCTCCTTTGGAGATGGTCCTTAGAATTACCCTGGTGGTGGGGGCCAACTATGGGGACCACCATCTATGCATTGCCAACTCTCGTTGTGTTTGGTGTTTGTTTTATTGGTTTGGGGAGGGGGAAGTGCAGGGGAGATGTTGAGCAGAAGCACTCAATGTGATTAAACCTATAGCCAAGCAGATCTGTGGGAGCAGAATATCGACCCCTGGAAAATCAATGGCTGCTGCAGTGGCCAAGCTGCTGTTTGCAGGGGCTCCCACCACAGGAATGCAGGCAGCATCACAGTCTTTCTTCTTTCCCTTTTATACCTCAGCAACACCCTCAGCCTCCACCCAGTGGGTCAGACTCACCTCACAAGATTTTGCTGGGATGGATTAGAACAGTAGATTTTTATATTTTTGTAATTAGATTGAAATTGCTCCAACGACACAGCCCTGCCTCCTGACAGCCTCCTTTTCAGACTGTTCTTCCCTGCAATGCATTTCTATTGAGAGCTCTTACCCAAGTGGCCAAGATCCATTCAGGGTTGCACTTTTCAATTTTAGACAGCAGTTGGTTCCCTTGACGCCATCACCCAAGAGTACCTCCCTGAATGTAGAGGTCTAGAGTTCAGGTGCAAGGTTAGGGTGGGGAATTATGATTAAAGCAAAGAGAGGACGAATTGAGATTGGGTCTAAAGAAGATGCTTTTTAGTAGATTATAGGTTCAGCAGCATTTATCATGCATTTTGTCTTTTGTGTGTCTGATATTTTTTTGGTAAATAACAATAGGAGAGCCCTGGCCGGTTTGGCTCAGCGGTTAGAGCATCGGCTCATGGTCCAGAGAGACCCAGGTTCAGTTCCCACTAAGGGCACGGATCTCGGTTGCAGTTTGTCCCTGACCCTGTGTGGGTGGCAACCAGTTGATGCGTCTCTCTCACGTCAATTGATCCCTCCCCCACCCCCCGCTCTATCTGAAGATAAATGCAAAAATGTCCTCGGGTGAGGATTAAAATAATAACAACAACGGGAGAATATAGCCTGGTTCTACTCTGGTCCCACAGGCTAGTGGGGAAAAGGACAAATTCAACACAGTGCTGTTAGTCCTGTAACACAGGGTTTAGAGGACCATTGAAGGGACTCTGGATCCTGTCTGTGAGGTGAGGGACAAAGGAAATTGTGCTATGACTATGGAGGCTTTGCCCCCACAAAGCTGTTCTTGTCATCGACGTTTCCAAGGCAAAAAAACAATTTTAGTCTATAGCTGCTGCACCTAATGTGTGACTTCAAGCGATTGGTTTTACCACTAATTCTTTGGATGGGAAATGGGTCACGCTGCTATATTAGAGGAGAGCTCTATTGCCCATTATTGGAGCATGGCTATGGGCAGGGGATTGCCCCCACAGAGGAGCTTTCTCATCTTATAGTTTGGGGAATGGGATCCTAAAAAAGGCCCAATTGTCCTCCAGTTTGGAAGGATGGCTGCAGGGCTGGGTGAGGAGGAAAGTGTGAGGTTTTGAAATTGCCTGAGTTGAGGCCACCTAGATAGATGTCAGGGGTGTTTGACTTTTCTCTTTGGGTCACAACCTTGTCTTGGTAATAGGATTAAGGCATATTCAGTATGGAAATCAGTAGAAACCAAATACCTACCTTCCTGGAGCTTAAATTTCTGCTTGTCTCCCTAGATTCTAAGTCATTCTCTTCTTCCTCTCCCCCTGCACATTAAGTGCCTTCTAAGGACCCAGAAGTGAGAAAAAGTACTATACCTTTTAGGGTAGAAAAAGTAGGTTTAAATTAAGAGAGTTAAGATGAAAGGGTTGATTTGAAGTAAACTATGAAAAGAAGGTTAGAAAGCAAGAGTGGTTTATAGAAGAGTACCTAACAAAGAGGGGAACATGTAGCATTGTAGAATTGTATTATCTAGTTTTAGTCTTCTGCAGAAGGTCGAAGCGAGGCCTGATGAGGTTAGCTTGTTAGAGTTACTCAGCATCTTGGAGACGAGTTGTTGCCTGACCTTGTTTGGAACATGGAGCTCTTGATAGTGGCAAGCTTCCACCTTATGATGGGAAGAGTGCAGGCTTTGAAACCAGAGAAATATGAGTTTGAACCCCAGTTCTTCTGTTTAATAGCTCTCTGTCTTTGGGCAAATCATTTAACTTCTGAGCTTCCTAGTTCTTTGTTAAAATGGGGTTGATACCTACTTGAGAAGATGATCGTGAGAACAAAATGTGAGTCAAACATGTACCTTGGGTTGAACACATGATAGTGACATATTTGTCAGTTCTGCCTCCCTTTGAGAGGGAGACACAAAGGGATTTGCTTTATTCCTCTTTTCAATATTCTTTGAATTTGGAAATTTGGTCTCCCAGAGCTTTTATTTATGCATTCTGATGTGTATATAAAGGGGATTTTTTCTTAGAAGTGGGCCCCTAAAAAAGCATTGTGAAGACAAGAAGAGTGTGACTCTTTATCTATTGTGTATCCTCACCAGGCAGCCAGAAGGTACCAGGAAGAAATGATCCATCATCCCCAGAACAATAGCCTATTGTAGAAAAAGAGAAGAGGGAGTTTGGTGAGGGATTTTTGGAAACATGGGGTAAGGGGTTAGGAAATAGAGTTCTTCCAGCCTATCCTGGAGCAATTTCTGCTATTCCAAATAGTGAATGTAGTTGAGGCAGGAGATGATACTTGATCCTAAGCTAAAAGGATGATGTCAGCCTCTGCATCTTTTCTTCCCCCTTCCTTACCACCTGCTTAGCCCTAGTGTGGAAGTATCACCAGTAGCAAGAGGCAGCCTTTTCTGTATGTTGATTTGTTCTCGGTATTTTAGCCAGCACCAGTTAGTCTGCTCTCTAGGCAGGGATGGCAGTTAATCTGTTGGACTGAGACCACTCATTGGAACAATGGTGCAGCAGCTCCATACTGTGGAACCTCTACCAGTCTGGGTTGGGTCAGATCACCCTTCCTTCCATTTAGCAAAGACTGAAGGGGGCGGGGAAACAGAACCTATGACTGAAACTTTATTGCACTAAACATTTTTTTAAAGTGTTTGATAGAGAGGTAGCCTCTTTTCCTCCCGACCCGTGATAAATATGTTGCTTAAGCAAGCGTTTATGGAGAAACCAGGTCTCCCGAAAACGTATGTGCCTTAAGTAATCCCCGTGTAGTTAAGTTTGTTTTGTTTTTGAGTTTGTCAAATCTGTTGCTTCCTTTCCTACCATCTGCCTTTCTTCAAGGGTTTTCCAGCCTCTTCTGTATTCTTTAGGATTTTCTCCCATTCTCCAGCATGGGAGTAGCCTCCTGCCATAGCCATGAATCTGTTAGCCTAGGAAAATACTTGACAAATTGCTAGTGCAGATTTGGTCATTTCAAGCTGTGCATTTGGACTGTTTTCATTCAAGGATCATTATTTAAGTAAATATGGTTGCATTGCAAGGTTCCCATCACACAGACCTGCACAGACTTACTTACAAGCATGTGTGTGGGATTTACCTGGCTCTCTTGGTGGGTGATTTCCCTGCCAATAGTTAGTACAACTTTGCAAAAGCTCTTCACAAGTGAAGGAATATGAGGAAACCATGTAAGGGTTAACAAAAGCTTCATTTCTCAAAGATTCAGCCAAATTTATGAGAAAAACCTGAATCTGAGCATTGTCATGAGCCTGTTCTTTAGATTTGCCCGTTGATGTTATTTAATCTGCTCAGCAAAGAACTGATGTCATCTTCATGAGGCCCCGTTAGGATATTATTTAAACCCCCCTCATTTAACCCTGATCTGGTATCTTTCTGCCTGAAAATGTACTTCATCAGGCAGCCAATTCATGTTAGAACTTGCAGCCCTTTCTGTGAGAGCACTAGCAATCCCCTCCCCCTCCACAACACACCCAGTGAGGTATGGACTGTGTAATTTTGGGCATGGTTTTGTTGTGGTGTGAAGAGAAGGTGTTAGCTGCTGAGTTCTGTTTGTCAGCAGAGCCTGACAAACCCATGCTGGCACTCACTGGGACTGGGCAACCAATCACAGCTGGAACAGTTATCGTCATGGAGTCCCTATGGGCTTTCTCTATCAGGTCACATCCCAAAATAACATTGGGCAGTATTTCAAGTGAAGAAACGAAGTCTTTCAGGGCTGTAGCCAGCCTGGAGTGTGAGATTCTGTGTGAAATAGTTGGACCTGCTCCAGTGCTTTTGATCTGCATGGTAGATGAGCAATAAAATGCATGAAACACGTTGGAAACACGTGAGGAAATTCTCCCTGGCTCTGTTGCTTCCTTGGAACTGGCAGGGCAATGAGTGGGCTGATCCTCACCTCCCATCTCTTAGCAGGATTATTCTTAGAGGAGAGCAAGCCCAGGAAAACAGATCTTTCCATTTAAGAGGTAGTGCTGTAATTCTTTCAGTGGTTCTCCTAGAAGATACCTGTTAGGCAGGCCCTTTGGGGAGTACTAAGAACCTGAGTCCTGAAATTCTAAAGACAGACCCCACTAGGGAGAATTGGGGCTGGAATTGATTGAACTTTGTCTGTGATAAGTATGTTGTGGAAAGCCAAACTTGTTAAGCACATTGAGGTCTGACTCAACAGCCAGACATCCGGCTTTTTGTGGAACAAAAGACCTGAAAAACTGGCTTTTTGTAGGGTAGAAAGCTGAAGTGTCTCCTGTGCAACAAAAGGACATGGAGTTCAGAGCAATATCTGTTCATGTAGATAGAAGGGGGGAGACTTCTTTTGGAGTCTACCCTTACAGCTCCCTCCCATTTCCTAATAAAAACATTTACTTATGCCCTGGCCAGTTTGGCTCAGCGGTCAGAGCGTCGGCCTGCGGTCCAGAGAGACCCGGGTTCAGTTCCCGCTAAGGGCACGTACTTCGGTTGCAGTTTGTCCCCGGCCCTGGTTGGTCGTGCGGGTGGCAGCCACTCGATGTGTCCCTTCACATCGATGTTTCTCACTCTCTCTCCCTTCCTCTCTCTCCCTCCCATTCTATCTGTACAAAAAATGGAAAAATATCCTCGGGTGAGGATAAAAAAAAAAAAAACATTTACTTATTGTCAGTCACCAGGACTGAAGGGTATGTCTTACATCTTACACTGCTTGTGTGTTGTCATATCTCTTATACCAGGGTATTGCTACTGGTATTGCATATTTCATATGATCCTGACCATATTGTGACAGTGGCGTTTCATGCGTATGCCCCAGGGTGTCACAAACTCAGATTTATCCAGTCTTCTCATTGTATAAGGAAACCAGAGCCTGGTTTGTTGCCAGCTTGCCCAAGGTCACAACTGATAAGTACCAAGAGCTGGGCCTTAGTCTTCTAACTCAAGGATGTGGTGCTTTTTCCTCAGTCCATATAGTATCAGCATAATGGAGAGCTTGGGGTTCCGCAGACCTGAAATCAAAATCTAGTGTCTGGCATTTACTTGCTGGATGACTTAGACATGTAACCCAATCTCTCAGAGCATCAGTTTGCTCATCTTCAACATGTGAGTGGTAGAAGTACCTACTTCTAAGAATTGTAGAAAATTAAGTAACTCTATAGGATGCCTAGCATATCGTAGATGCTCAAATGGTAGTTATTGTTAATGTAAATGATCTGTCCTTTCCTGTGCCAACATTTTGGTTCTTAATTTTTGTTATTTTTAATCAACTACCCTCATGCTGACCAGTTGCCATCTGATGAAAAGGACAGTTTGAGAGATTGGCCTCAAATCAACCAAATCAGAGAGATAAGAATATTAATGCTACTGCCTTCCCCACTATTATATTTGTGCCTAGGAATCCCAACCCATGTGGTACTGCTGTTGACAGTGGTTTATTTCACACTTTTTTCTCCAAGGATCTCAGAGCACTTTACCAAGACTGGCAGCTCTCTGAGTGCCTCTGTGAAGGAAGCCACCACCTTGTCACCACAGATATCTCCAGGGTCTTGAAGCCCAGGCTCAGAGGGTTCCAGTGTTTTTGTTTTCTTCGGGCTCCTGGGATACCGTCAGCTGGACTAGGACATTCACTTGTGGATCTATGAAGAGTCTAGTTTTGTACAGAAGTGTGACTGAAAGAGCATCCGCAGGCCCTGCTCTGACTCTGTAGCCATGGTTGGCGGGTTGTGGTTGGGTTTTTTTTTCTTTTCCCTCCTCAGTTCCTCAGAAGGTCTCCAAGGTTATACTCCAAATTGAATAGGGTTCCTCTGTTGAAGGTAGCAGAAAAAGGAGCAAAGGGGGACTTTGGCTTTACCTATACTCTCAGAACTGTTTTTACCATGAGAATATTCATGTTTTACTTAAAAGACAGAAATGTTCAAGACATTATAATTTTTCAAAGCCATTTGAACAGAGCCAAGTTCTTGTCTTATGGATAGGCCTTTGATTCTTATTCTTTTCCAAAATACACTGATTTATTTATTTATTTATTTATTTATTTATTTATTTATTTTAATGTTAGCAGGTAGTTTTTATTAGCAGAAGCTGTTGGTTTGATAAGGGATGGAGACTATAGGAAGGAATGCTGAAGTCCCTAAAAGAGAGCATTGGGCTGTGGCTTCTGTTACAGACCAGAGATTAACAAGTGGCTTTTGAGGCCTTTTCTGGCATACATCATTGGCTCCTCTCATCATCTTGCTGCCTCTTTGAGTTTACTCTCCTTGGCTCAGATAGCTTAGCCCTCAACATGGAGATGGAATCCTCCTCTCTTGGGATGAACCTAGGGCTCTTGTTTTAATAGCTCCAGGTACTTTAGTCCTTTGAGGGGAAGAGGCTCTTTGGTGTTACCTAGAGAAGGGCTTTTTGAGTTCCTGTCCACGTTGGAACTATTCTAATTGCATTTCTAAAGCATGCTGTGGTGTACTAGTTCTGTTTCTTATAGGAAAGCTAGCATTTTCTGACTTCTCAGCTAAAACTGAGAGCTGGATATAGACACAAATGCACACCTACCTGCCTTGCTTTCAGGGCAAGCTTTGTTTCCATAGAACTCAACAGAAGGTCCAGTCAATCTGGATACTTGGAATAGAGCCTAAATGTGCCCTCTAACCTCCAGTGTTATTGTGAGAGTTACCTTGAACTGTTATTTCCAAGGTGAGCTTGTTATGGGACTAGGAATAGACTCAAATCAGGCCTCTTCAGATGTGTCTCTTTAAGAGAACTCTTTTCTTATCCAAAACTCTCATACTTTGTTCAAGGTACAGTTAGTTTCTAGTCTGAAGTTAATGTGTAGTGTTCAGCCAGTGGTATTACTAGAGAATGAACATAGGGCAGGGGGTAGGGTTGGGGGTACATTTCCTTGGGTGAATATTTTATATTTTAAAATATGGTAACTTGGAGAAAGTGAGTCCTTGATAAATGTAGGTTATAATAATCTGATAGAGAGGGTATCTGTGATTATTGCCCAAACTTGCTAACATACTCTTATGGCTTCTGGTATTATCCTGGCAGCATTTTATAAAGCTTTCTCAGTGGAAAAGAACTAAAGGCTCACTGAATTGCTACTCTCTTATGACTGTGGAAGTTGAGGCTGGGAAAGAAGATAAAAGTACTACATTTGCTTCTGGTGGATAGACCAGAAGTCAGCAAACTACAGATTGTGGGCCAATTACTTTTATTTTTTTATAAATAATCAAATGATGCCCTGGCCAGTTTGGCTCAGCAGTTAGAGCATCGGCCCGTGGACCAGAGAGGCCCAGGTTCAGTTCCCACTAAGGGCACATGCCTCGGTTGCAGTTTGTCCCCCAGCCCCAGTTGGGCTTGTGTAGGTGGCAATCAGTCAATGTCTCTCTCTCTCTCATGTCGATGTTTCTCTCTCTCTCTTTCTCCCTCTCTCCTTCCTGCTCTGTCTGGAGATAAATGCAAGAATGTCCTTGGGTGAGGATAAAAAACAAACAAACAAGTAAATCAATATAAATAATCAAATGGGTGTGGCTATGTTTCAGTAAAACTTTATGTATTATCTGTGACTGCTCTTTTGCACTACAATGGCTGAATTGAATAGGTGTGGTTGAAGAAGACTATATGGCTCGCAGAGTCTAAAATAATTTCTCTCTGGCCCTTAATAGAGAGTTTGCTATACATAACTATGGTATCATGACAACATAATGTGTGTAGTACTCTTGCCCTTGGTTGTTTAAGGAAAATGTTAATCATGTAGTAGGATCGTTGAAAGAAGGGTCTTTCTGCCTAATATTGCTAATTGAGGTATTGTGGTATGTTTCAGGATCTGTCTGGTTCAATAGACGATCTCCCCATGGGGACAGAAGGAGCTCTGAGCCCTGGAGTGAGCACATCAGGGATTTCCAGCAGCCAAGGAGAGCAGAGTAATCCAGCTCAGTCTCCTTTTTCTCCTCATACCTCCCCTCACCTGCCTGGCATCCGAGGCCCCTCCCCGTCCCCTGTTGGCTCTCCTGCCAGTGTTGCTCAGTCTCGCTCAGGACCACTGTCACCTGCTGCAGTGCCAGGTACCCTTAAGTGCTGGGTTTTGCGGGGAGGGAATGGGGACTGGCTTCAAACAATGTCAGTGAGCCCCAGCCTTCCACTGGCAGAGAAAGCGTTTCTGGTCATGTCTGCAAAGCTTCCCTTCGGCATTTGAAGAAGGAGATGGGAGCCCCTTTTTGGCGCTCTCTGTATGTGGTACTGGGATGTGCTTGGCCTTCCCAGGAGCCATTTCCAGCTCTGAATTGACCTCCTAACTAGAATTCCAGGCTTAGCCATGATTGGCTTACTTTCTCTGTCTGGAGCAGGCAACCAGATGCCACCTCGGCCACCCAGTGGCCAGTCGGACAGCATCATGCATCCTTCCATGAACCAATCAAGCATTGCCCAAGATCGAGGTAAGAGCCTGAGCTTGAGGGAGGGATAAGGCTGACACTTGAATGAATACCTTTTGGAGAACTATATGATCATGAAGCTTAGGACAATCACAGCAGCAATTGTGGAGTTAAGAGTGGGCTTAGCCATGTTGTGGCTCCAGAACTGTGTTCCCCCATAGTCATTCTTTGTTTCTCGGTGTTTTTGTTTTGATGGATTCCCCCATACATTCATTGTGCCTAATTTGGTCAGCAAATGCTAAGTTTCATCTTTACTCTTTAAAACCTGCATCATTTTGTTTTTTTGTAATTGCTATTTGCCTTTTCAAACCCCCATTTAATAGAGAGTTGGCATGATCTGGTTAATGGCTATGTCACTTTGGAGGGTGCCTAAAGTGGCACACAATTATATAGCAAATAAAGTAGAGACTTCATTCAATTAGTTGCTAAATAAAATGGTGAAGCCTAGGATAAGGGAGAGCTTTTGTTCCCATTGTACCAAGGTAATAACTATATGGGCATTACTCACAAATAGGTTACATGCAGAGGAACCCCCAGATGCCCCAGTACAGTTCCCCCCAGCCCGGCTCGGCCTTATCTCCGCGTCAGCCTTCTGGAGGACAGATGCACACAGGCATGGGCTCCTACCAGCAGAACTCCATGGGGAGCTATGGTCCACAGGGGAGTCAGTATGGCCCACAGGGTGAGTATACTACCCAGTTAGGAGTACATAGAGATGAGACGAGAAAACAGTTCCTTGTCTGAGATGAGACAAGAAAACAGTTCCTTGTGTGATAGATATGCTGCTATCTGGGCTGGGGTATGTGAATAGGACTGTTCTTTGCCTTTAATTCACCAAAGCCAGGCCCTAAAGTAAGGCAGGATTGTCATCATGGGAAAGTCCTTGAATATCCCTGAGCCTCTGTTTTACCTATAAAATGGGGATATGGTGTTTAGCTCAAGACTGAGTACAGACACTTAATAAATGGTAATTATTGGTTATTATACTTGTTTTTAGTAAATTAGTCCTAATAGAATGGATCTTTCTTCAAAATTAGCCCTATGTGAACTAAAATGTCTTTTATATAGCATGGGAGAGAATACTAGAATATAAAAAAGAAATAATTTGGGGAGTTGTTGGACCTGGATCTGGATAGCAGCAAAGCCAGACTTGCTTACCAACCAGTCTTGCTCTGTGCTGTCTTTAAGATGAAGGGACAACTGAGGCCCATGTTTATATGCTTTTGCCCTCTCCTTTACTTTTTTTTTTAATGGGGTAAAGGGTATCATGAAGTTGGTCTCTTTCCAGACCAATTGTTTATCATCTTTGGAGTTTTAGGGTTTGAGCAATATTGGTGAGTTGCTAATGAGTCACTAACCAAGTCTCTGTCTTCTTTCCTTTTTCCTCTTCCAGGAGGCTACCCCAGGCAGCCAAATTATAATGCCTTGCCCAATGCTAACTACCCCAGTGCAAGCATGGCTGGAAGCATGAACCCTATGGCTACTGGAGGTCAGATGCATGGGCAGCCTGGCATTCCACCTTATGGCACACTCCCTCCAGGGAGAATGAGTCATGCCTCCATGGGCAACCGGCCTTATGGCCCTAACATGGCCAATATGCCACCTCAGGTTGGGTCAGGGATGTGTCCCCCACCAGGGGGCATGAACCGGAAAACTCAAGAAACTGCCGTCGCCATGCATGTTGCTGCCAACTCTATCCAAAACAGGTAAGACCTAAGAAGTGAAGAGGGTGTCAGTACTAGGAAATAAATTGTAGAGTCACTCAGGTCATTGAGATAGTTCTGGACCTAAATCATGTCATCTTGGCTAATATGCATTTTATTGAGAGCTCTTTAAAAACTAGGTTTTTTTACAGTGAAAGACACAGCAAAAGCTCTGATTCTTAATCATCCTCGATTGGTATCGAATTTCACATGACCAGTGAACTTCATAAAGCACAGGTTATTTTGATTAGTAAAAATAAGTCTTCAGAGTTTCCTCATTTCTTCTGTCAATTTAGTTTCTTAGTTTCCAAAGGGATTTTTTTTTAAATCCTCACCCAATCGCTTCTCGGCCTTTTGGCTAAGATCAAGTGTAGTATCTGTCTTATCAGTTTAATCCTCACCTGAGGATTTTTTTCTTCTTCTATTTATCTTCAGATAGAATGGGAGGGAGAGAGGGAGGAAGAGAGAGAAACATTGATGTGAGAGGGACACATCAACTGGTTGCCTCCCGCACCACCCCGACCAGGGCTGGGGACAAACCGTAGCCAAGGTACATACCCTTGACCGGAACTGGACCCGTGACTCTCTGGTCTGCGGGCCAAAGCATTGAGGAAAACTGGCCAGGGCTCCAAAAGGATTTTTAGTAATACACATGACTTGGCTCTGTGGTGTGAGAAATAAAGAATGATAAGATTCTGGTTTGCCATTTCTCCTACTATTCTATGTGGTCCTGTGCATTTGACTTTGGTGCTAAGGTACAGAAAGCTCATGTGATTTGGTTTAATGACTTGAAGATTCATCCCTTCTTATCCACAGACTACAGTATATATGATTCCTCTCCTTTTTTTAATAATTTTTTCTCTCTCTCTTTAGAGAGAAAGAGAGAAACATCAATGAGAGAGAACATTAATTGACCGCTTCCTGCATGCCCCCCACTGAGGATCGGTCCACAACCAGGGCATGTGCCCTGACCGGGAATCAAACCGGTGACCTCTTGGTGCATGGGTCAATGCTCAACCACAGCCAGGCAGTGCCTACAGTTCTTAAAGTGATTCGTCTTACTGGGATGTTGATGAATCAAGGCAGAATAGGGTGCTTGACTGTAACTGTAAAGAGGTGGGATTTGGTTAGTGCTTCAGAAAGATGAAAGCACAAAGATTGTAGTAGGCCCATCAAGAAAGAATGCAGAGCCTTACCCCTTCCACCCAGGTGCTTTGCTGTTTATTGCTCTAGTTTGGTTGGGGTTTGATGTGACAAAGAGTGATAAAATTGATCATTTTAGGCCTTTTGGCTTAGAGATGGCTCTCAAATGGAAACACTTTTGACTTTGAAGGTACCTTAAAAGCTGGCAGTACTTAAGAGACAGGGTAGGACCTTTATTCTTCAAGGAGTGTTTCCTTAAAAATTAAGCTGTGGTTTTCCATTTGGGGCTTGAACCCTCTTAGAACCTTTTGTGAGAGGTAGAAAATAAAATATTTAAGTCAGGTCGTGGTGATTGTAGTTTGGGGGACCCATACACTTTTTCCTTATAAGGCTAACTGGATGATCTTGGCTCACACAACCCTATTTAGCTCAAGTCCAAATCTGAAAGCTTAGTGTCTCTAACTTTTGTGTATGTGTGTCTTTCTGTCTTTCTTTTTTCATTTTCTGTCTTAGGCCACCAGGCTACCCCAATATGAATCAAGGGGGCATAATGGGAACTGGACCTCCCTATGGACAAGGGATTAATAGTATGGCTGGCATGATCAACCCTCAGGGACCCCCATATTCAATGGGTGGAACCATGGCCAACAATTCAGCAGGTAAGTCTTAGTCATTGCTCACCTAGGGATTTCTTCCGGAGTAATCTTCATGTCACAAACCTATTAAAGTTAAGAATTTTTTTCTCTCTTATAGGGATGGCAGCCAGCCCAGAGATGATGGGCCTTGGGGATGTCAAGTTAACTCCAGCCACGAAAATGAACAACAAGGCTGATGGGACACCCAAGACAGAATCCAAATCCAAAGTAATGATTTATATTTTTACTCCTTTCAACTTCCTTCTATCCTTTCCAGTGATAGGAAGGAAAAAGAAGAGGGTGATTAGACTCTAGCTTTTTATGATACCAACTAAATTGTCTCAGAAAAGGTTGTTTCATCTTTTTTTTTTTTTTTTTTTAATCATCCTCACCCGAGGACAT
This sequence comes from Molossus molossus, assembly GCF_014108415.1. Lineage (NCBI taxonomy): Eukaryota > Metazoa > Chordata > Mammalia > Chiroptera > Molossidae > Molossus > Molossus molossus. The sequence continues at coordinate 86,316,987 of NW_023425347.1, read as the reverse complement.
TTTTCCATTTTTTGTTCAGGTAGAGTGGGAGGGAGAGAGAGGAACAGAGAGAGAAACATCGATGTGAAAGGGACACATCGAGTGATCGCCACCCGCACAACCAACCAGGGCCGGGGACAAACCGCAACCGAGGTACATGCCCTTAGCGGGAACTGAACCCGGGTCTCTCCGGACCGCAGGTCAATGCTCCAACTGCTGAGCCAAACCGGCCAGGGCTCATCTTCTTATGAAGGGTCCCAGGATTATAGCTCATTAAATTATGTTTGAGTTAATCTATGGGTTTCTGATGTAAAAAACATAACGTTCTCATAGCTCTCTGTTATGGAGGAAATGCCAGACCTGCAGTGTAGAATTTTCTGTGAAACTGTATCACCTGTCCTTGTGCATTGATAGATGGTATGTGCCATGGGCAACTAGTTGGACTTTTCTTCCTGGACTGTATGTACTAAGAGCAACAGGAATGGTTGGTGCCCTATGTTCTGTAAAGGAGGAAATGAAGCAGGCAGGGTTTGGGTCCTTTGCCTCCCTGTAGGTTGGTACTGACTGTGCTGTCTGTTGGGCCATGTGGCAACCTGGGGACCAGGTTCAGCATTTGAGTAATTCGAAACATTTCTGCCTTTTGTCATGCCTCATTTTCCCTATTTTATAAAGTAGGGGAAATAAAAAATCATAGCTGCCACCTTCTATGGACCTTCACTCCTGGCTCCCAGACTCTTTTAGCCATCCTCCTAGTCTTGGACCAGGATACTATCCAAAGCCTTTCAAGTAGTTGGGCAACTCTTCCTTTCTTAAAAGGAAGTAGAGTGTTTTGTTTTTTCCATTTTAGTCCATCCCATTGTCTCAAGATCATGTTTTGAGTTTCTTGAGTTCTCTGAAACAGTCTATAAAAGTGTCCAGCCCCCAGGGGCTCGGTTGTAGTGTCATCCCATATACCAAAAAGATTTCAGGTTCAATCCCTGGTCAGGGCACGTACGGGAGGCAACCGCTTGATGTTTATCTCTCTTTCTCTCTCTCTCGCTCTAAATCAATAAAAACATATCCTCAGGTGAGGATTTAAAAAAATAAAAGTGCATCCAGGCTCCTAGGTAAGTAGTGGTAGTAACATTGATGTCAGATGGACAAGGATTTGACACTCAGCCATGCTACTTGAAAGCTGTGAGATCTTAGGCATGGCCCCCTTATGCCTGCTTCCTTATCTTTTAAGAGGGTATAATTTATAGTGCCTAATATCTAGAGGCATCTAGCACAGCACCTAAATGTAATATATAGTCAGCATTTTCCTTGTTTTACAGGAAGAGGGTCTAGCTCTCTTTTGGCCTTTCAGCCTAACAAAGGCAGGGCAGGTGTTAGTAACCACCCCAGAACAAGGTTTGTTGCTATCCTAATTAAGGGACTTCTAAGACCCTTGGCATAGGCTTTGAAATCTAACCAGTTCCTAAGAATCTTGATCTGCCCCTTCCAGAAATCCAGTTCTTCTACTACAACCAATGAGAAGATCACCAAGTTGTATGAGCTGGGTGGTGAGCCTGAGAGGAAGATGTGGGTGGACCGTTACCTGGCCTTCACGGAGGAGAAAGCCATGGGCATGACAAATCTGCCTGCTGTGGGTAGGAAACCTCTGGACCTCTATCGCCTCTATGTGTCTGTGAAGGAGATTGGTGGATTGACTCAGGTGAGTGCCTGGCACTTGACTTCTCTTGTGGTTTCTACAAGCCTCTGTCAAGGTACTCAGTAGCTTCACCTAGCGTCATTTATCCCACAGGGACATTACCCTCTCCTACTCTCTCTCTCTCTCTCTCTCTCTCTCTCTCTCTCTCTCTCTTTTTTTTTTTTTTTTTGGTATTTGCCCCGGGTGGGAACCAAACCCAGGACTCTCTGGTCCGCAGGCCGACGCTCCAACCACTGAGTCAAACTGGCTAGGGTTACCCTCTTCTACTCTCTGAATCCCATACTGACAGACCTGGGAGCACAGGCTTCCAGAAGATTAGACTTCCAAAAGGCTGAGACTTCTTGGTAGGATGAAGTATTAGTATTATGTTTACTGTATGTATAGGGTCGCACTGGTTTGCAAAGATAGGGAAAGCCTGTGGGCATTCTGATTCCATGGGAGGCAGCCTGGCACATTAGACAAGGGTAAGATTCAGAGAGATAGGACTGGTTTTGACTCCTGTCCTAGCTACCACTTATATGGGACAATAATAAAGGTTTATAACCACTCTGAGCCTTAATATTTCTTGTTTTTTCTTAATGTTTTATATTTAATTTTTTAATTTAATTTATTTTTTATAGATTCCCTTTTTCCCCCATTGACACCCTCCTCCCATTCCCACGCCCACCCGACCTCCCAACCCCAGCAGTGTTGTCTACGTCCATTGGTTATGCTTATATGCATAAGTTCTTTGCTTTATCTCTCCCCCCTCCCCGAAGTTTGTCAGTCTAAACCCTACTTCTATGTCTCTGGGTCTATTTTGTTCACTACCTTCCTAATATTTCTTATTGTAAAGTAGGGACAGTACCCTGCTAGACTGTCTAAAGCTAGAAATAATACAGCTTTCAGCAAGATTTCTGCCACATAAATTGGTCTGCAAAATGGTACAGTGGCCTACCCTGGTCAGTTTTGCTCAGTTGGTTGTCATCCCATGCACCAAAAGGTCACAGTTTGATTCCTGGTCAAGGCACATAAGGAAAGCAATCCATTGATGTTTTTCTCTCTCTCTCTTTCCCTCTCTCCTCCTTTATGTCTAAAACCATATATATATATATATTTTAAATATGTTACAGCGGTGGCCAGAGTAGTTGCTGACCCTTTCTAGGAAACTTCCCAATAGAGATGGGATTTTAGGAGCTTTTTAAAAGAAATGTTTTATGAAGGGAGAAGTAGGTGGGAAGTTGTGTTTAGTTACTCTGTATGGGAGACTGAAGTGAATGAATTCATCTCTGCTACAAACCTCTGACCTGAACACCACCCTGAGTCTTGCCTCTGCCCTGATACTTTATAGCTTTGTATTACACTCAGCCCAAGAGGCAAACAGGTGACGCAACGCTGGCAGCACAATTGGCTTCCAAACTTTCCTCCTAAGTGTGTTCTATAGTCATCAGACCAGGAGCCTGTTGTTGGTTCTGAGTTTGTGGCTGACCTCGGGGAGGCGTGGCTGGGAGGGATATATTCCAAACCTTCTAAATCAGAAGAGGAAAACAGCTGTCACCAGCAGAAAAGAAAGTGATTGGAATAAAGCCAACCAGCATTCAGTTATGAATTCCCTCTCCCTTCAGGCTTTATTTCCTTCCCCCACAAAGAAAAATAAAATGACACGTGTGTACCGTCACATAAGTGATGTGGGAAGCAAGGCCACAGAGGCTTCTGAAGTGACCCTGGGCTTTTCCTGCTGTTCTCCTTGGTGCTAGTTCTCACACACAGGCCTCTCCTGCCTGTAAGGAAAGGAAGTATTGAGTTAGGTTTGGTATACTTTTAATTGGGTGGGCTTCTGAACTTAAGATAAGGTACAGAAAGAATCCCAAAGTCTGGGCCTGCCTTAGTTTACAAAAGGCTGCCAACCTTGTATATGCTATGATGTATTTGCTATGAACTCTACAAACAGTGCAGTGGAGAAAAGAGTGCTGTTATAAGTTAGTTTGTGAAGGCTCCAAGAAGGCAAAAGCTGAGTCCTTTTTCTGAAGGATTTGTAGGGTTTATGTAGAGGGAGAGGCCATTCCAGTTGACTGGCCCAGGTAGCCTGGAGATGGAAGTGAATCTGGAATGTAGTCTGCCAACCCTATCTCCAGCTTCAAGACTCTATTCAGCTATTACCTTCTCTAGGAAGTTTTCCTGGTCACCTCCCCTCTGTCTGGGTTTGTTCTCTTTGCTTCCTTATCACTCTCCTCTTTGGTGTCATTGGTACCAGATCAACAGGTTTCACAATATACTGAATTTCCTTTGTGGATTGGAACTGGAAAGCCAGTGTTCCCAGCCCTTGAGAGATAGGCTTGCCACATGGTGGGCAAACAAGCATAGAATACATGAAGAAGGAGACCTGCCTGACTAGAGCAGACAGAGTAACTAAACAGATTGGGAATGGTATGTCCTGAAGCTGAGAAAAGGAGGCAGGACTGTAGGCTGGCTTCTGGGAAGGCACAAAAGAAGTCATAGGGTCTCCACCATCTGGGCAGTCAGCAGTGACTGGTGAGGGAGAGGGGCTTATAGTTACATGTCACTGAGATGTAGGGGAGTAATGGCACAAGAGTGTCAAAGGAGCCCAACACTGAAAAAAAATCAGATGTGAAAACCCCCAATTTGACAAAGTCAAGCAGGGTGGATGTTGATGTTACCACACATCTCCATTTTATAAAATGTTCATTTTTATTGGTGCATTTAAAATAGGATTTGGATCCGATGGTGATTAGCACATAATTTTTCAGCAGTACACATGAACAGATCATACCTTCTTAATTCTGTTCTGTCTAATAGTGATGTGAAATTTGTCCTATTATATTTTCCCTAATAGTTGTAAAGATCTGTGGATAGAGTCTGCTGAGGGTAGAAGAAAGTCAGCCACAACTTTAATGTTTATTGTGGACTGTCCACCAAGTGGAGTTAACTTTTATGATTAACTGAAAACTGATTCCACAAGAGATGGGTAACTGGTAGCCTGATGGGGTTTGGGACTTGTGGGCAGGAAGATGTACCCCGGCTCTTCTGGTTGGTTGTGCAGGTCAACAAGAACAAAAAATGGCGGGAACTTGCGACCAACCTCAATGTCGGCACCTCAAGCAGTGCTGCCAGCTCCTTGAAAAAGCAGTATATCCAGTGTCTCTATGCCTTTGAGTGCAAGATTGAACGGGGAGAAGACCCTCCCCCAGACATCTTTGCAGCTGCTGATTCCAAGAAGTCCCAGCCCAAGATCCAGCCTCCCTCTCCAGGTAGGGATTGGGTGAGCTCCACCAAGGCTCACCCTTCAAGGGTAGTATTCAAGTGTCCAGGCTTCTTGTTCACCAGCGCCTGCCACAAGGGATGTATGCTCTGCCCTATCACAGGACGTATTGGTTGGCAGACAGTGGTGACTCCCTTGGGAAATAGTCTGCAGCAGCCCTTAAGTTTTAATTTTCATTGTGTACCTGGCATTTTGCCAAATGTTTTTAAACTAGTGAGTGGGAGGGATAACAGAGGAGTGGGGAAATCTGACAAATAGCATTGAGGCAAGACCATCCAGGATCTTTGGCCCATTGATGTCATGTCAGTGCCTTAGACTGCATTTCAGACTAGAGCCCTGAATTCCCCAGGGAGTTGAGATGGCAGTGAATGGGAAGGAAGTGGTGGGGAGAGGATATGAATGGGACTCTGATAGGCGTGCCTCTGCCTACCCTCCTATCTGAGAGGAGGCTGGGGCCTGGGCAGGCATGGGAAGGCCAGGACTCATAGAAGTTTGGTGTAAACACATGTGCTCTGGTGTTGACCTCTGAGGGTGTAATGAATGCCTAAGATGACTCATCAGCTGGGGAGGCCCAAGCAGTGGGTTATCTGCTTCTGGGAATGGTAACTAATGGAAAACATTAATTACTGATAGTTCTGTGCTCATCACCTTAGCAGTGGTTCTCAACCTTCCTAATGCTGCGACCCTTTAATATAGTTCCTCATGTTGTGGTGACCCCCAACCATAAAATTGTTTTTGTTGCTACTTCATAACTGTAATTTTGCTACTGTTATGTCTTTTTCTTTTTTTTTTTTTTATCCTCACCCGAGGACATTTTTCCATTTTTTGTTCAGATAGAGCAGGAGGGAGAGAGAGGGGGAGAGAGAGAGAGAGAGAGAGAAACATCGATGTGAAGGGACACATTGAGTGGCTGCCACCCGCACGACTAACCAGGGCCGGGGACAAACTGCAACCGAGGTACGTGCCCTTAGCGGGAACCGAACCTGGGTCTCTCTGTACCGCAGGCCAACGCTCCAACCGCTGAGCCAAACCGGCCAGGGCTGCTACTGTTATGTCTTAGGCGACCCTTATAAAAGGGTCTTTCGACTTCCAAAGGGGTTGCGACCGACAGGTTGAGAACCGCTGGCCTAGAGGAACATTTGAACCTGACTGGTGACACTGGTAGCTGCTTGAGAATAGGAGCTCCTAGGCTCCTAATGTGCGCTGCTTATTTGGGACCTCTCTACCCATGATTCTGGGGGCTTTGACTGGGAGCTTGTGTACCAGCATTACATGGTCAGATAGGGTCCTTAAGGGGAAGTGGTCAGGGAAGCTAATGCGGAGACTCAAGAAATCAACAGCATGGTAATGGTATCACCATACCACTCCCATTCTCCAAATGTGAAACAGCAAGGACCATGATAGAGCCCTCAAATTCTCTGAACTGGTCTTGAGATTTCCTATGGAGAAAGGTGACTTAGGCTTTAAAGAACCCTAGCTTTAGTCTTATAACAGTCTTTTCTGAAGAAATCCCAGCGTGTGTTTCTGAGAGTTAACACTTTCCTGGCTCACCCCGCATTTCTGTCCACAGCTGGATCAGGGTCTATGCAGGGGCCACAGACACCTCAGTCAACCAGCAGTTCCATGGCAGAAGGGGGAGACCTGAAACCACCAACTCCAGCATCCACACCACACAGTCAGATCCCCCCTTTGCCAGGCATGAGGTAAGGCCACAAGCAGGGCAGGTGGTTTGTGGGACCCTGGGCAGAAGTGCATGAGCTCCTGTGTGGTCTGGTGTGGTCCCTGCTCTGCTGCCCAGCTGTTGACTTCCATGTGTTCTGTGTTATCAGAGGAATTGCTTTATTTGGGGTTTAATTGACTTTCCTTGCTCTGGAGCAGGAGCAATTCAGTCGGGATCCAGGATGCTTTTCCTGATGGAAGTGACCCCACATTCCAGAAACGGAATTCCATGACTCCAAACCCTGGGTACCAGCCCAGTATGAATACCTCTGACATGATGGGGCGTATGTCCTACGAGCCAAATAAGGATCCTTATGGCAGCATGAGGAAAGGTGACCAATTGCTGTTGGCCTTATACTCTTGAGGACAAAGCAGGGAAGCGGGGTGGTAGCTTGAGAGTGATTCGGATTCTTGAGCCATCCTCTGAGATGAGGCATTTTCAGACCTAACTCTACCCGTCTTCATCTTTTCTCCCTTGTCTTCCTCTCCCTGCTCTCACCTTGTTACCACTTAACAAGTACATGTTTTTTGCTGATTGGGGCCTCTTTAGATCTCTGTTTTAAATCTGTCAGGAAAACTAAAGGAACAAACGAGCTCTGAAGAGGTCATGGGTCTTTGGGGCTAGGAGAATGTAGATTGCTAGGCTTGCTCACCTACCAGTTTGCTTACTGCCCGCCTTTCTGCACCCAGCTCCAGGGAGTGATCCCTTCATGTCCTCAGGGCAGGGCCCCAACGGCGGGATGGGGGACCCCTACAGCCGAGCTGCTGGCCCTGGGCTGGCAAATGTGGCAATGGGACCACGACAGCACTATCCTTATGGAGGTCCTTATGACAGAGTGAGGTAAGCATGGCCCCCACTCCTGTCCCACCCCAGAACCCCACAGCTATAGTGGACTCAACATCATTCTACAATTTTGTTTAGGACGGAGCCTGGAATAGGACCTGAGGGAAACATGGGGAGCACTGGAGCCCCACAGCCTAATCTCATGCCTTCCAACCCAGACTCGGGGATGTATTCTCCTAGCCGCTACCCCCCACAGCAACAGCAACAGCAGCAACGGTGAGTGAAACCTGGTTTCAGTGCTACTGTGTTTCTGGTTTTGCCATTTCCCACCCTGATCCTCTTTTTCCTTCCTCCTACAGACATGATTCCTATGGCAATCAGTTCTCCACTCAAGGCACCCCTTCCGGCAGCCCCTTCCCCAGCCAGCAGACCACAATGTATCAGCAGCAGCAGCAGGTGAGGAGGGTATCTGTATCTTTTAGAGGGGTAGAAGCAAACCAAGTCCAGTGAGTATCTGGTGTAGCCTTGTTGACAGCTGTGGTTCTTATGTCCCTGAGTGCAAAGTATTAACTTCCCCCCGATTGTCCCTGTCTTAGAATTACAAGCGACCGATGGATAGCACATACGGCCCTACTGCCAAACGGCATGAAGGGGAGATGTACAGTGTGCCATACAGCACGGGGCAGGGGCAGCCCCAGCAGCAGCAGTTGCCCCCAGCCCAGCCCCAGCCCGCCAGCCAGCAACAAGCTGCCCAGCCTTCCCCTCAGCAAGATGTGTACAACCAGTATGGCAACGCGTATCCTGCCTCTGCTGCTGCTGCTACTGAGCGCCGACCAGCAAGTGGCCCCCAGAACCAGTTTCCATTCCAGTTTGGCCGAGACCGTGTCTCAGCACCCCCTGGCTCCACTGCCCAGCAGAACATGCCACCACAAATGATGGGTGGCCCCATACAGGCATCAGCTGAGGTTGCTCAGCAAGGCACCATGTGGCAAGGGCGTAATGACATGACCTACAATTATGCCAACAGGCAGAACACAGGCTCTGCCCCCCAAGGCCCCGCCTATCATGGTGTGAACCGAACAGATGAAATGTTGCATACGGATCAGAGGGCCAACCATGAAGGCTCATGGCCTTCCCATGGCACACGCCAGCCTGCATATGGTCCCTCTGCCCCTGTGCCCCCCATGACAAGGCCCCCTCCTTCCAACTACCAGCCCCCACCAAGCATGCAGAATCACATTCCTCAGGTATCCAGCCCTGCTCCCCTGCCCCGGCCAATGGAGAACCGCACCTCTCCTAGCAAGTCTCCATTCCTGCACTCTGGGATGAAGATGCAAAAGGCAGGGCCCCCTGTCCCTGCCTCTCATATAGCACCTGCCCCTGTGCAGCCCCCCATGATTCGGCGGGACATCACCTTTCCACCTGGCTCTGTTGAAGCCACACAGCCTGTTTTGAAGCAGAGGAGGCGACTCACTATGAAAGACATCGGTAAGGAGGCCTCTCTGATTAGCTTGTGTAATCTGCCCCTTTCCATCTTGTCCATTGTTCTCTCTCTATCCTAATATTCTGGATGAGGTAAAATCTGATTGTGTTGACTATAAAACAGAACCAAAAAAATTTGGGTGGCCCTGGTCGGTTTGGCTCAGCAGTTAGAGCGTTGGTCCTCGGACCAAAGAGTCTTGGGTTCGATTCCCAGTTAAGGGCACATGCCTTGATTGCAGGCCCACGTGGGAGGCAACCAATCCATTGATGTGTCTCCCTCTCTCCCCTTTCCACTCTATCTAAAAATTAATGGGAAAATATCCTCAGGTAAGAATTTAAAAAAGAAAAATTGGGGTAAGAAATAAATCTGATTTCAGGCTTTTACGGAAAGAAGTGGCTATGCAGTGATGCCCTAAGAGGGCCTTTGAAGAGCAGATATATGTTATCTCCCAGATAGGAATGGCCTCCCTTTGTTATCTTCATAGTAGCCTGACTGATGGGCCAGCCCTGGGGGTGACCTCCAGCCAACCTGGGCTTGATGGATGGATGACATGGAGATTTTGTTTCAGGAACTCCAGAGGCATGGCGGGTAATGATGTCCCTCAAGTCTGGCCTGCTGGCAGAGAGCACATGGGCATTAGACACCATTAACATTCTACTGTATGATGACAACAGCATCATGACCTTCAACCTCAGTCAGGTGAGTACAGGTGCCTGGGGAAGATTGGAAGGTTGGAAGGGACTGGGATCTTCTTGAAGTTGATAGTGCAAAGTGACAAAGGAAATTAAGCTGTCCCCGTCTAATGTGGTCTCCTTTCTCTTGCTCCCTCTCTGATATCTTCTATACCAATACTTTGCCACTGGCCATGGGCTCAGAATATTGAAAACAGTAATAATTTGTGTAAGGTATCAGGATTGACTTCAAAGAGAATTTGAAAGAAATTCTTTGGTATTGATAAGAAATGCAGATTCTGTTGATGTCAGCTAGTATACCATGTTTTCTGGACTACCAAGAAGAACCTGTAGTCTTCATCGATGATTAGAATAGTTTCTTTATTTCCTTCCTTATTTTATCCACTTGAATAGAAGAGACCTTTTTGATCCCATTTTCCTAAGGTGGGGGCTAAGGGGTGGGGTAGAGGTTGATGATATTCTTGCAGAGGTGATTCTCCAGACCCTCTCTCCACAGGACATGCCCTTGAGTTTTCCCAGTAACTGGGAAGGTTTCTGCTGTACCATCCTACTCTTTCTTTTGATCAACCTTAGTACCTACCAACCAACCCCTCTATCAAGGAACTGACTTAAGGGGGCATTATTATTAATAGTTACCGTTTATTGTGCCCTCGCTTTGTGTCAGGTTCTTCATATTTTCTTTCATATCATACAGCAGCGTTCTGAGGCAGATGTGGCCACTTAGTGATGAGTATATAGGCTCAGACTCTTATCTTTGCCTAGATTCACACAGTTGTTAGCCTTTCTGATTCTAAAACCTAACTTTATATCTATTGTATAATTTTGCCTCCCATGAGAAAATAGAAGAAAATTGATTGAGCAATTTTTATATTCCAGTCATTTGATATATTACATTTAGACCTCAGAACAACCCTGTAAACTTTAGGAATTTCCGGAAAGATGGAAAAACTATAGCTTAGAAAGTTAAATCTCACAGCTAATTCCTAGAAAAGCCAGAATTCAAACCTTGATTTTTCTGATTCTATAACCCTTATTTTTTTCATCCTGCTATACTGGTGCACCAGAAATTGATCTTACTGGAAATAAGGGTTTTCTTTTAGAGGTAAATGGCCTATACAAGATCCAAGCTGGAATTTGGCTCTCCCTAGCACCAGCTTGGACTAGTGTTTGGCGAACCATAGCCTTATCCCTCTCATTATGTTGCATGATTCATGGAGGTCCAGCCTCCTAGAATGTTGGGGAGCTTGAAGAGAAAAGAGCAGATAAACATCTGTTCAAACTGCATTCCCTCTCTCCGCTCCTGTTGTGAGGGGTCATCCCACCATGCCTTGGGCTCCACTTGGCAGTGGGATATAGTATTTTAAGAGGGACAAGAACAGTAACTGACAGGTAGGAAACTGGGCCTGGTGAAGAAAAGCAGAAATTGATTGGGAAAGAGGAGGCTGAGATGTGGTGGCACTAGTAGTGAGATGCAGAGCTTTTGGTCAGCATTTTCATCCTAAAGATAGGCTTGCATGAAGGTGGGTTGGTTGGGTAGAAGAAGGAACTTTGTGCCCATTATGGGAAAGGTTAAAAGACTCACTCTGTGAAAAGCCTTTGGAAAGGAAGCACCTCTGCCTTTCTTAGTAATACAGATATCTGACCTGGAAGGAAGGGGGGAGATCAGATAGAAGACCCTTGGAGGCTTCTTAAGTCATGAATTCTTATCTTAAACCACTTTTCTCCCTTAATTTATTTCCTGTTCTTTCTCTTTTAGCTCCCAGGGTTGCTAGAGCTCCTTGTGGAATATTTTCGACGTTGTCTGATTGAGATCTTTGGCATTTTAAAGGAGTATGAGGTGGGTGACCCAGGGCAGAGAACACTGCTGGACCCTGGGAGATTCAGCAAGGTGTCTAGTCCAGCCCCTGTGGAGGGGGAGGATGAGGAAGACCTTCTAGGTCCTAAACTAGAGGAGAAAGAAGAGGAAGTAGTTGAAAATGATGAGGAGATGGCCTTTTCAGGAAAGGACAAGGCAGCCTCAGAGAATAGTGAGGAGAAACTTATTAGTAAGTTTGACAAGCTTCCGGTAAAGATCGTGCAGAAGAATGACCCGTTTGTGGTGGACTGCTCAGATAAGCTTGGGCGCGTGCAGGAGTTTGACAGTGGCCTGCTGCATTGGCGGATTGGTGGGGGGGACACAACTGAGCATATCCAGACCCACTTTGAGAGCAAGAAAGAGCTGCTGCCTACCCGGCCTCATGTGCCCTGCCTACCAGTCACCCGGAAACATGTCGCAGCAGCAGAGGGTACACCAGGGACAACAGAACAGAAGGGCCCCCCACCTGATGGCCCTCCAGAAAAACGGATCACAGCCACTATGGATGATATGTTGTCCACCCGGTCTAGCACGTTGACTGAGGAGGGAGCCAAGAGTGCAGAGGCTACCAAGGAGAGCAGCAAGTTTCCATTTGGCATCAGCCCAGCACAGAGCCACCGGAACATCAAGATCCTAGAAGATGAACCCCACAGTAAAGATGAGACCCCACTGTGCACCCTTCTGGACTGGCAGGATTCCCTTGCCAAGCGCTGCGTCTGTGTCTCCAATACCATCCGAAGCCTGTCATTTGTGCCAGGTAACGACTTTGAGATGTCCAAACACCCAGGGCTGCTGCTGATCCTGGGCAAGCTGATCCTTCTACACCATAAGCATCCAGAACGGAAGCAGGCACCACTAACTTATGAGAAGGAGGAGGAGCAGGACCAAGGGGTGAGCTGCAACAAAGTGGAGTGGTGGTGGGACTGTTTGGAGATGCTCCGGGAAAACACTTTGGTCACGTTAGCCAACATCTCGGGGCAGTTGGACCTTTCCCCGTACCCTGAGAGCATTTGCCTGCCTGTCCTGGATGGACTGCTACACTGGGCAGTCTGCCCTTCAGCTGAAGCCCAGGACCCCTTCTCCACCCTGGGTCCCAACGCTGTCCTCTCCCCCCAGAGACTGGTCTTGGAAACCCTCAGCAAACTCAGCATCCAAGACAACAATGTGGACCTGATCCTGGCCACGCCCCCCTTCAGCCGCCTGGAGAAGTTGTATAGCACCATGGTGCGCTTCCTCAGTGACCGAAAGAACCCGGTATGCCGGGAGATGGCCGTGGTATTGCTGGCCAACCTGGCGCAGGGAGACAGCCTGGCAGCCCGTGCCATCGCAGTGCAGAAGGGCAGCATCGGCAACCTCCTGGGCTTTCTGGAGGACAGTCTTGCTGCCACACAGTTCCAGCAGAGCCAGGCGAGCCTGCTCCACATGCAGAACCCACCCTTTGAGCCAACTAGTGTGGACATGATGCGGCGGGCTGCCCGTGCACTGCTGGCCCTGGCCAAGGTGGACGAGAACCACTCAGAGTTCACGCTGTACGAGTCACGGCTGTTGGACATCTCGGTATCACCATTGATGAACTCATTGGTTTCACAAGTCATTTGTGATGTACTGTTTTTGATTGGCCAGTCATGACAGCCGTGGGACACCTCCCTCCCTGTGTGTGTGTGCGTGTGTGGAGAACTTAGAAACTGACTGTTGCCCTTTATTTATGCAAAACCACCTCAGAATCCAGTTTACCCTGTGCTGTCCAGCTTCTCCCTTGGGAAAAAAGTCTCTCCTATTTCTCTTTCCTCCCAGCTCCCCTCACCTTTCTACCTTTCTGTTCCTTGTCCACACCTTACTCCCCTCAGGACCCTATCCTATTTGAAAAGACAAAGCTCTGCCTACAATAGAAGACTTTTTTATTTTAACCAAAGTTACTGTTGTTTACAGTGAGTTTGGGGAAAAAAATAAAATAAAAATGGCTTTCCCGGTCCTTGCATCAACGGGACGCCACATTTCATAACTGTTTTTAATGGTAAAAAAAAAAAAAAAGGAAAAAAATACAAAAAAAAACCCTCTGAAGGACAAAAAAGGTGACTGCTGAACTGTGTGTGGTTTATTGTTGTACATTCACAATCTTGCAGGAACCGAGAAGTTCGCAGTTGTGAACAGACCCTGTTCACTGGAGAGGCCTGTGCAGTAGAGTGTAGACCCTTTCATGTACTGTACTGTACACCTGATACTGTAAACATACTGTAATAATAATGTCTCACATGGAAACAAGAGAAAAACGCTGGGTCAGCAGCAAGCTGTAGTTTTTAAAAATGTTTTTAGTTAAATGTTGAGGAGAAAAAAAAAGGCTTTTCCCCCAAAGTATCATGTGTGAACCTACAACACCCTGACCTCTTTCTCTCCTCCTTGATTGTATGAATAACCCTGAGATCACCTCTTAGAACTGGTTTTAACCTTTAGCTGCAGCCGCTGTGCTGCCACGTGTGTATATATATGACGTTGTACATTGCACATACCCTTGGGTCCCCACAGTTTGGTCCCCCTCCCAGCTACCCCTTTATAGTATGACGAGTTAACAAGTTGGTGACCTGCACAAAGCGAGACACAACTATTTAATCTCTTGCCAGACATCGCCCCTCTTGGTGCGATGTTGTACAGGTCTCTGTAAAAAGTCCTTGCTGTCTCAGCAGCCAATCAACTTATAGTTTATTTTTTTCTGGGTTTTTGTTTTGTTTTGTTTTCTTTCTAATCGAGGTGTGAAAAAGTTCTAGGTTCAGTTGAAGTTCCTGATGAAGAAACACAATTGAGATTTTTTCAGTGATAAAATCTGCATATTTGTATTTCAAACAATGTAGCTAAAACTTGATGTAAATTCCTCCTTTTTTCCTTTTTTGGCTTAATGAGTATCATTTATTCAGTATGAAATCTTTATACTATATGTTCCACGTGTTAAGAATAAATGTACATTAAATCTTGGTAAGACGTTTGTGAGGCTTTTTATTTTCAAACTATTTAAAAGCTTGACCTTTTGGGGGTGTGGGTCCTGTTCTTGCCACTCTGCCTTGGTGTGCTCTCTAAAAGGTGGATGGCATCCTGGACCCTGTCATTTCTGCACCATATTTCATTTTGCCTGTAAGAGGAAGTTCTAGGCATTAAAAGCTTGTTACCCTCTTGAAATAAAGTGAGTTTAAATAGCCAAAGAAATTGATGATACTCTAGAACAGCGATTTTCAACCATTTTCATCTCATGGCACACACAAACTAATTACTAAAATTCTACAGCACACCAAAGAATATATTTTTTGCTGATAAAAAATAAATATACTTTTGATTCATTCACACCTGATGGCTATTGTGTTGGCTGTTGTCATTTCTTTTATTTGACAATCTACGGGAAAAGAGGTCAATGCCCCTACTAGTAAGGTATTGTGTGTGTGTGTGTGTGTGTGTGTGTGTGTGTGTGTGTGTGTTTATCCTCACCCGAGGACATTTTTCCATTTTTTGTTCAGATACAGTGGGGGAGGGGGGGGACATTGAAGTGAAAGGGACACATCTAGTGGTCGCCACTCGGACGACACAACCAAGGCCGGGGACAAACCGCAACCGAGGTACGTGCCCTTAGCAGGAACCAAACCCGGGTCTCTCTCTAGACCACAGGCCAACACTCCACTGCTGAGCCAAACCGGCCAGGGCAAGGTATTGTGTGTTTTAAAATTTTTTGGTGCACCAGTTGAAAATCGCTCTCCAGAAAGAAACCTGGATAGTTGGCAAAGGGAATGATCTCTATTTTTCTTAGAAATTGTTAACAGCCCTGGCCAGTTTTGCTCAGCAGTTAGAGCGTCGGCCCGTGGTCCAGAGACCCGGGTTCAGTTCCCGCTAAGGGCATGTACCTCAGTTGCAGTTTGTCCCTGGCCCTGGTTGGGTCGTGCGGGTGGTAACCACTCGATGTGTCCCTTTCACGTCGATGTTTCTCTGTCCCTCCCACTCTATCTGAACAAAAAATGGAAAATGTGTTTGGGAGAGGATTAAATAAATAAATAAATAGAAATTGTTAACAATAAGACAACTGTTTATCCGGAGGTTGCCTCCAACTTAATCATTAATTTTTCCAGACTGGCTCTCTCTGATTCCAGATGAGAACATTCAGCTGCTTTCTCTGGAAATTTAGTTTTGAACATATCCAAACTAAAATGCCCTCTTCCTCTAGAAACCTGCCTCTCCCATAGTTTTCTCAGTAAAGGACAGCTCTGCTGCTTGGCAAAAAAAATCCTCGACTACTTTTCATTTCCACATCCAGGCTGTTAGCACTTTTCAAAAAAAAAGAATGTCCAGCCCGGCCTATGTGGCTCAGTGGTTGAGTGTCAACCCATGCATCAAAAGGTTGCCAGTTCAATTCCTGGTCAAGGCACGTGCCAGATTGTGGGCCCAATCCCCAGTGGAGGGCATGCAGGAGGCAGCCAATCATGTTCTGTCTCATCGATGTTTCTCTCTCCCTCTCCTTCCTCTAAAATCAATAAAGAAAAAAAAAATCAGTCCAGCCACTACCACAGTAGTTGAAGACATAACTTTTTTTTTTTTTTTTTATCCTCACCAGAGGACATTTTTCCATTTTTTGCACAGATAGAGTGGGAGGGAGAGAGAGGAAGAGAGAGAAACATCGACGTGAAAGGGACACATCGAGTGGCTGCCACCCGCACGACCAACCAGGGCCGGGGACAAACTGCAACCGAGGTACATGCCCTTAGCGGGAACCGAACTTGGGTCTCCCCGGACCGCAGGCCGACGCTCTAACCGCTGAGCCAAACCAGCCAGGGCCATAACTTTTTTTTTAATCCTCACCCGAGGATATTTTTACATTTATCTTTAGACAGAGTGGGAGAGAGAGAGGGAAACATCAATGTGATAGAGACACATATACTGGTTGCCACCTGCATGACCCTAACGGGCCAGGGATGAACCGCAACCGAGGTACGTGCTCTTGCCAGAATTGAACCCAGGACTCTAGTCTGCGGGCCGATGCTCTAACTGCTAAGCCAAACTGGCCAGGGCATATCTTTCTTGAATTCTCAAAATATCCTCCAAACTGCTGGTCTCCCTGCTTCCACTTCACCTGGTTGAACCTATACTCAACATAGCAACCAGAATGTTCCCTTTATCCTCACTCAAGGACATTTTTCCATTTGTTGTTCAGATAGAGGGGGAGGGAGAGAGGAAGAGAGAGAGAAACATCAACGTGAAAAGGATACATGGAATGGCTGCCACCCACACGACCAACCAGGGCCGGGGACAAACTGCAACCAAGGTATGCGCCCTTAGCAGGAACCAAACCCAGGTCTCTCTGGACTACAGGCCGACACTCTTAACCGTTGAGCCAAACCGGCCAGGGCCAGAATGTTCCTTTTAAAACCAAGTCAGATCATGCTCACTTTGGCAGCACATATACTAAAAAATTGGAACAATACAGAAAAGATTAGCATGGCCCCTGCACAAAGATGACATGCAAATTCATGAAGCATTCCAGAAACAAAATAAAAGTAAAACCAGCCCTGGTCGGTTTGGCTCAGCGGTTAGAGCGTCGGCCTGCGGTCCAGAGAGACCTGAGTTCGGTTCCCGCTAAGGGCATGTACCTCGGTTGCAGTTTGTCCCCGGCCCTGGTTGGGTCCTGCAGGTGGCAACCACTCGATGTGTCCCTTTCACGTCGATGTTTCTCTCTCCCCCTCCCACTCTATCTGAACAAAATATGGAAAAAATATCCTCGGGTGAGGATAAAAAAAATAAAACCAAGTCAGATCAAAATCCTTTGGTGCTTCTCACTCTGAGTAAGGGAAAGTCCAGATCATTATAACAGCTTACAAGGCCCTCTGTTGTCTGGCTTGCTGTTACCTTTCTGGTCTTCTCTCTTCCCCTTTGCTCACTACACAATACAGGGCTGTTTCCACCTTAGGGCTTTGCACTTACTGTTTCCTCTGTCTAGAATACTCTCACCAGATAACTGCATGGTTCAAGTCCTCATCTCCTTCAAGCCTTTGCTCAAATATATCAGTGAATCTTTCCCTGACCACGCTATTTAATATAGCAGTCTGCTCCCCTGCCTTATTTCCCTTCTCTGCCTTAATTTTCTTTGTAGTGCTTGGTATCATACAGCCTATTGTATATTGTACATATCTGTCATCTTACACTGGAATATAAGTTCTCTGAGGGCAGGGGGATTTATTTTGTTCACTGCTATATCCTTGTCCTACAGCACAGTCTGGCACATAGTTGATTAATGAAATGTAGATGTTGGCCAGATGCAATTACTTTTATAGGCTAATATTACACTATATAGCTTCTCTGTTCATCCACTTCCTTAGGGAAACTGTGGAGAAACCAGAAGCAGTTACAGAAAAGTGCTATCGTGGACACTTAGAAGTGAAACTTGAAACAACAGCTCTCTATTGAGTACCTACTTGCGTACCAAACAGTACATCAATCCTTCAACAGTCCCATGCCTGTGAGATTAGTATTCTGGCTCCCATTTGATAGTTGAGGAAAGTGGCTCATATACCAACCAAGGTCTTGACTCCAAGGCCTATGGTCTTCCTAATTCACCAGACTGTACCTTCTTCCTAAATGGCTAAGGCCCTTCCCATTAGGCCTCTCAAGGTCAAAGAACAACCAGAAGTAACTGGATCTAGTAGTGGAGCTCAGGAGGCAAGATTTGTTTTTGTCGTATTTAGTGTGAGGTAAAATTGTCCCAAGAATTTCCAATCAAGTTTTTATCAAACTAAATATGGCTGTTAATATTTGGGTCAGGGACAGGAATGAATAATTAGTATTTCTCTATTGAGAGACAGAGAAATAGAGACAATTGGCTAACCATCAACCAAGATGCCTTCTTAGGACTCTTCTGGAAAAAGACTAAATAGGAAGTTTTCATATCTGTATTTTGGTGAGCAATATTGCTAATAGCTCATTTTTGCTCTGAGCCTCTTGAACTCCACTTTCTAGTGTAGAAAGGGCATTTCTGGGCTGTGTGTGGAGCATTGCCTAGGAGTTTGGTTTCCTTGGTTCCTTTCATTTGCTCTCCTGCAATGCAGGGGGCGCCTAGCCTGGTCTCCAGTTTCTGACTGGAGTTAGCACAGGCCAAGAACTGCTAGCCACTGAGCTGTGAGTAATTTGCTTTTGAGAAGTAAATAGAACCTTGCCAGTAGAGCCCAGGGGTGTGGCCAGTAGTTATTTTCCCAGGCTCCTCCCCACCCCCCACCCCAATGACCTTAACCTTCTTTCATAGCTGGAGAGCAGCCAAGTCTGGCCTAAACAATACTCTCAATCTCATTGGCTCTTTTGCCTTGCAGCCACTGCCACCCCTAAGTGGCTAAGGCCCTTCCACTAGGCGCCTCAGTGGGGTCAAAGTTTTAAAACTACCTAAACACAAACACCAAAGAACGGGTGAAAAATAACCTAGTGTCCATGGCCTTTGAGGGATCAGTGTTTGGGTCCTGCAATTGGGTCCTGGAGTGGATGGGCAGCTTCAAGTGATACAGCAGAAGCCCAAACGTATGCTTTTGGCCACCCCAGGTTTCAGGATGGATGTAAATGTCACCCAGCATCCTTGGAAACTGCCAATGAATGTCTTTTATCCATAGTGAAAGGAAGTAGCATCAAGTTCTGGTAAGGCACAGCTGCCTGTCATCATAGTCATTAGCACTGCCCACTAACAGCTGGCAGCGACAGGTATCAGAGGCCTGTGTGGTTACTTGTATCCCATAATGGTATGGCTTCAAGGCCAATGTCCCAGATCAGGGTCAGTTTCTCCAATATTCAAATAGGATTAGGGTCATGGAAAGTTTAGTGTCTGGAAACTGAGCTACTGAGAATAGATCCACTGTTCTGTTTCTCTGCCTGGGGCCAAAGCCATCTCCAGATGTGACAAGAGGAAAGCAAGCCAGCTACAGAGAGAAATGAGTTGTCCGGTTGCTTCAGGGAAGAGAGTGCTCCATGAGAACTTTCTCCACACATTCAGTGGAAAAATTACTCCTCCTTTCATTCAGGAGGGTATCACAGCCCATCCTTACTGAGTACTTGTTGTCAAGCACTATAAGATCCATGAAGTAGATATTTTTTAATGAGGACAAGAACTGTGTTTGCGTTGCTCAGTGTTCATCCTCATCCTCTCTCACAGAGCAGGCACTCCCATTTTGTTGAATAAATCAAACAGGTAAGATGGGAATTTAGTGGAGGAAAAAGTAGTTAGGAGTTGGTGTGTGCCCTATATGGTATTCCTGATATAGCCTGTAAAGACTCAGTCGTGTGAAAAAAAGGAAGAGAGGAAAAGAAGCAAATGAGAAAAATTAAAATAGTGTGGAGCCCTGGCCAGTTTGGCTCAGCAGTAGAGCGTCGGCCTGCAGACCAATGAGTCCCGGGTTCAATTCTGGCCAAGGGTATGTACCTAGATTGCGGCTTGTCACCGGCTTGTCCTCAGCCCTGGTCGGGTCATGCAGGAGGCAACCAGTTGATGTGTCCCTCTCACGTCGATGTTTCTCTCTCCCTTTCTCTCTCTCTCTACCTGAAGATAAACAGAAAAGTATGCTCGGGTGAGGATTAAACAAAATAAAATAGTGTGGAGTGTTAGAAACAAAAAACAGGGAGGTTAGAGACCTAAAATTAAGTCCCACCTCTGCCACTAGCTGTGTAACTTCAGGCCAGTCACTTCCCCTGAGTCTTTATTCCTGCATCCATAGACTATAGGTATCAGGTTAAACAAAATGATTTATTCAGCAGATCTTTTTTTTTTTTTTTTTTTAATTTTAGAGAGGGAGAAAGGGAGAGGGATAGAGAGATGGAAACCTCGATGAGAGAGAACATCAAATGGCTGCCTCCTGCATGCCCCCACTGGAGTTTTGGCCCACAACCTGGGCATGTGCCCTGACCAGGAATTGAACCGGCGATCTCTTGGTGCATGGGTCGACACTCAACTACTGAGCCACACTGGCCAGGCTATTTACCAGTTCTTTACTGAGTATATACAATGTGCAAAGCACTGCTCTAAGTGCTGGTAACACTTTGAACAAGGCTCCCACTCTCAGAGTTTACATTCCATAACAGGAAAACAGATGAGTAAAACTCATGGACAAGACAGTCAGGTGGTGAAGAAAACAGAACAGGGTGATGAGACAGTACAGGGTGGTGGTTGTGGCTGGATAGTCAGGGAAGGCCTCTCTGAGCAGGTGACATTCAGCTGACATCCAAATGCAGTGGGTTTGCCAAAGGATGGTCTGGCAGTGAAGTTTTCATGTTGCATGAGCAGAGCCAGGCAAGTTCAAGAAACAGAAATGCTGTTAACGCTTACATTCTAGGATTCTAGAAACAGTAATGCATTGTTTAGGTCAGGGATTTATATTGTGAAATTGCTTCTTGGTGGTGTAGGATATTTGCTTCTTTAATGTAAGGGGCTGGGTGGTGTAGAGTCTTTCTGGAGCCCTGGAATACATCTCTGCCTCCCTGGTTCCACAGTGCTGGTCGCTCAGCTGGCTCCCTGTGCACATGCAGGCTCCATTTTAGCTGCTGACTCTAAAAGCAGACTAGATAGTGTTGCCTCTTCCATTACTTACTCACAGCCTTGGAGGCCCCGAACCCCCTCCCATCCTACCTAGTCTTCTATTCTGACAAGCCAGGGCTTTGAGAGCACAACATTCAGCTTCCTTGTTTTCCTGTCAGAGCAGGAGCCAGAAAATGAAACAGGAAATAGAGCGGAAGAGGAGCGGGGTGTAGCAGAGAAGGAAAGGAAGGAGAAATTGCAGGAAAGTAGAGCAGAAGGTCTGGATAAAGTTCCACCTCTAAAGGGTGACAGTTGAGCTTTTAAAAAACATTCTGACTTGTCACAAGAGACCCCTATCCTTTTTACAAGTAGATTTTTGAGGGAATTTAGTGTGGGCAGGGCGAAACTTAAGAATACATGTCTTTTCTCCATGTGAATTCACAAAGTGAGGACAGTTCATTTCTCAGTTTTGCCTTTGCAAGCAGAGTGATTGTTTGAGGCTTCTAGAATCTCAAGCCACAACCTTTGGCCCCGGTCACGAGTGTGCCCTGCAGCTTTGCCGGTTCGCTCGCAGACCTCTGGAGCTGAGAACAAGTGTGTGTCACTGAAAAGCCTAGGCGAAGAGTCTTCTAAACTCCATTTTTTCCCTTCTCCTTCAACGCACAAGTGAAATGTGATTTATACTTTATCCACCTTACACACAACAAATACCTGAAGAGCAGTTTAGGTCTCAAGGCCTGCAATGAGTTATAAAGAATCAAAATATACATACACTGCCCGGCCCCCACAGAAGTGATCTGGGCTAGCTCTTTTGCCTGAGAAATAGCAACCATCTCCTTTGTTCCCACCCACATGAGGAGCAGTTGCTGAAGATAAACCCCTCCCTCAGCCAGGGCTGTGGCCAGAAGCTAACCCAGCCCCTAGCTTCGTTTGGAGGGCAGATAACTGAAACCACAGAAGAAGGCTTTGGAATCCTGAGAAACAAATCCACCAACGGGAGAAGGATTTATTATCTGTTTCCTTTAAGTAGGGTGCAAAGTTGTTCTAACAGTTTCCGTTACAGGGGTACCAACTGGCCGCTCCTCCCTAACAGACGGTTTTGTTGAGTTAGCTTCTTTTTTTTTCTTTTTTTCTTCTTCTTCTTTTTTGGCCCCACTTCCTACGAGAGAAACTGCTTGAATGAGGAAGGAGAAAGGAGTCCTGGGGGGGGGGGGGGGTTCTCTGAAGTCTCCTTCATCATTCTCATTAGCCACCTGAGGTGGGGCTGAGGACTGAAGTAGGGCAGGTCCCTGGTAGCTGGAGGAATGGAAAGTCAGGGGGATCCCCCACTTTCTTCACACCCAGGACGTAGGGTGCCGCTGCTGGCCACAGAAACCCCAAGAAGGCTTTACTTTCTATTCACAGAACATCTATCATGTGCCAGGTCCTGTGCTGAGTGTTGTTGCCTGACAGCAGGGAAAGTGCTGCTCTGGCTTCTGTGAAGAAAGAGGCCGCGGGGCAACCCCCAACTCCGAGAGTCCTGGCACACATCGGGAACTCAGTGCGTGTCTGTGGGATGGAACTGGGGCAAGAACACCGACTCTGAGACAGCAGCCGGGGGACTAACTAAAGGTGGGGAAAGGGGCTTGAGGAAAGTGCAGTGCGGGAGGGAAGTCTCCAGGTGTGTCACCAAGGCGGGAAGGTGCCAAGGCAGAGAGCCGATGAGTGGACGGGCCCTGTCGTCCACGCCCCACTTGCTCGGAGTCATCATGGCCGCCGCTGAGGGGGCGGAGCAGCTCCGAGTCCGGGCAGGAGCGGGGCGGAGCCGCCGTCGGCGGAGCCAGTGCGCAGGCGCGGACCACTCAGGTGCCCGGATGGAAGAGCTAAGGTTCGGGCTCCGCCTGGGAGATCGGAACGGGCTGACGCTGGGGACCCGGCGCCAGCGTGGGAGCCCTCAAGTTCTTCGGGGAGGGAAGTTGTCAAACCGAGGCGGAGGGAAATGAGGCGGAGGCCGCGGAGAAGCGGCGAGCCCCGCCCCTCCGCCATAGCGGCCTCCAGTGCTGCCTCTTCCTTTAGTCTCCCGCGCTCCCTTGCCTTCCGGGCCTGCGGCCGGGCCCGGCCCTACTGGCCCTCTCGGAAATATCCCCTGGGCCCTCTGGGGAGAGGAGATGCCCGATCCCCCCTTGGGAATGTGTCTGAAAGAAGTGGGCTAGAACGGACTTTAGACGCAGCTGGATTGGGCAGAAGGTGGTCCCTGGCTCGCGACGGCCAGCGAGGCCTCTGGCCTTGAGGACCCTTGGTTAGAGCGATTTCTCAGCCCCATAGAGGATCCAGGGCTCCAGTTCGGCAGGCTTCCCTGTATTCTCAGACAGGGCCTTCTCTGCCCTCAGCATATCCAGGAAGAGCTTGTGCCTTAATTGGACAAGTACCAGGCTGGATTTGGGAGACCTGGGTTGTAAACCTGTCTCGCTCGGAAGGAGCCCATCCCCTTTGGCCGGGGTAAGGCTTGGTGAGAAGACCATGAGGTTTCAGAATAAAAAATTTTAAATAACATTCTCTCATTTTAAATAGAGCCTTGGATGTGTCACTTGACCCCAGTGAGCCTCAGTGTCCACATCTATAAAATGGCGATGGTAATTATATTGGCCTCACAGGGTCTAATGAGATCTCTGATATAAAACTATGGAGATTTTTATTACTTACCTCTCTGGGGCATATTTATCTCACGGGAAAATAGAGTTAAACTAGTAGCTCTGTTCTGCCGGTTCAGAGTGATTTGGCAAAGGGGTTGTTGGGGTGTGAGGCTGGCAATCAGATGAGAGGGAGAACTCACTGGCTTTATTTTGTTTTTACTTGACTTACCTGTAAACTTAAGTGTAGGCTACAAGTCTCCTGTGGTTGCTGGGGCTAGAGCTTGACTCTGGAGAGAGGAAGGAAGAATGGCAGCCTGGTGAAGAGGCAGAGGTGGGTTAAGTGCTTTTCTATTCCTAACTTCTGTTCTGCATGTGGGTGGGAACTAAAGAAGGAAAAAGTGAAATCACCCAAGGATAGAGAACCAGCAGCCGTGTGAGGTTGGCTGTGCCTGTTTCTGCAGTTCCTCTCGATTCAGGGGGTCAGATGTTGGAAATGTTGGGTAGATTCACAAACTACCTCCGTTCTCTGGGGTTTTCAGAAGCTTGCCTTTGAACTGAATTTTGATGAGCAAAACCGTGTGGCGTTGGTGGCCCCTCCCTTCCTCGTGATGGAGTAAGCAGCAGGCGCCCCCTTGTGCTGAGGACAAGTACTGTAGCTATTGGTCAATCTTGCTCCCTTTCTGGAGAAATTGTCTTTTCCTATGGCTTCTGTGACTTTGTAGTCTTGCTCTTAACATGAGTATGGTGAGAGTAATACTCGGAGCAGTGATTTTATACCAGAGCTAATGGACTAGTGATGCCACATCCTGTTATTGCCACTCCACTCAATCAGAACACAGGTTTAAAATGTCTGTTTGGCTGGCCGGTGTGGCTCAGTAGTTGAGCATCAACCCATGGACCAGGAGGTCACCAGTTCCATTCCCAGTCCAGGCACATTCCAAGGTTGTAGGCCAAATCCCCAGTGGGGGGCATGCCAAATGATGTTCTGTCTCATCAATGTTTCTATCTCTCCCTTTCCCTTCCTCTCTAAAATCAATAAAGAGCCCTGGCCGGTTTGGCTCAGCGGTTAGAGCGTCGACCTGCGGTCCTGAGAGACCTGGGTTCGGTTCCCGCTAAGGGCGCGTACCTCGGTTGCAGTTTGTCACCGGCCCTGGTCGGTCGTGCGGGTGGCAGCCACTCGATGTGTTCCTTTCGCGTCGATGTTTCTCTCTCTCTCTGTTCCTCTCTCTCCCTCCCACTCTACCTGAACAAAAAAATGGGAAAATGTCCTCGGGTGAGGATAAAAAACAAACAAAAAAAATCAATAAAGAAAAAAAAATTTTTTTAATAAAATGTCTGTTTGTTTGCTGGGCCCTGGGGATATAGTTGTGAGCATGACAGACAAAGCCCCTGCCCTCCCAAGCAACTTAATTAAGCAATTCAATACAGACCACAGAGCAGAGTGCAATGAGAGCCTATCACATAGTCTAGTGAAGATCAGAGAAGAATTCCAGACAAGTGATACCTAAAGGTTTGGTAGGTATTAGCCAGATAAGAAAAGAAATAAAAGTCTTCCAGCCCTCCCTGTTAACTTCTCAGTTTAAATATATATTTTTTCCTTTAGGGATAGAGCCTAAACACACATCTGGAACTCAGTGGATGTTTGCAGGGTGGAACTGGGACAAGAACACCAAATTAGGGAGTTAGTTACCTCTGATGCTCTTGCCTTCCCTTCTGATTTCCCAGACTGGTTCTGTAGGAGCCAGTGCTACTTCTTTTGTTAGAGCCCAAGGAATTGTTTTGTTTTGTTTTTTAAAGCCTGAAGTGCATTCCTTGCCTCAGAATGGCTTTGCAGTTGTTTGTACATTGCTGCCATTCCAACAAAGAGATGGGAAATAAATTTTCTCCATCCCTAGTAGTCAACTTTGTCTTCTCCCTAAGTTTGTTTTAGCAATGTGAGCTGACTGAAGTCCTGCTGAGTAGTGGTTTTCTTTTCCTTCTCCACTTAATTTAACAGACCAGCTGAACACACATCAGAGAGCTAAACTGAAGTGTATAGTCATTATGGTCTTCCAGTTCAGTTCTATGCCCCATTTATGGGACTCTGGTTGGGGACCTAGTTTATTATTCTGGGCAAGAGAAAATGGGCACACACCAAAATAGCAATCACAATATAGATGTAGTAGTACTTCACACTTTAGTCCATTTTACCAGCATGACAGTTTTGTGTGATGGGCAAAATAATCTGATCTCATTTTATTCATAACTGAGGTTCAGAAGGACTATATGAGAATTTGTGAGTGACAAAGCCAAGACTTGAACCTAGGTCTTTAGTTCCTGTATACGGGGCACTCAATAGGCTTTTTAATGATTTTCTGTGATTTTGCTTTCCAGTTTCATGCCTATCTGTGTGGAACTTTCCCAACAAGAATATAGTGTGTCACAGTGACACCAAGTGACATCTGCCTTCAAGATGCTCTTCCCTCATCTGGGAAGTTAATTGTTAAATTTGCCTAGTGATGCTGAAGGGGGAGTCTCCTGTGAAGAATGCTTTCAAAAATTTACTTTCAGCCCATGTGTGACATTTCTTCCTTGGGTTTTGGAGTTTAGAAGCCTGAAGGGAGCTCAATCCTGGCAGTAACACCCCTGAATTCCTGTGGTGAGAAGATGTGGCCCCTGGACCCATCCCGGAAAGAGGTGCTGAGGTTTGCGGCCAGCTGCCGGGCCGTGACTCTGGTGCTACAGGTGAGTCTCTGATCTTTTGTCTTGAGCATGCTGTTGCCACTTGACTGGGGTAGACACTAAGAATAGTCCCCATCTTTTCACTTCCCAGGTGTGCCCCTCCATGTGGTTGGAACCATAGACACTTAGGCTTCATAGCTGAAAAGTGGGCAGGACGCTTAGGAATGGTCTGCTAATCCCTTGTTTTACATATGAAGCATCAGAGGCTTAGAAAGCTTAAAGAGATTCTCTAAAGTCACACAGCAAGTTAGAGAAGAGCCAGAATCAGACCCTGGGTTTTCTTTCCTTTTCTTTTTTTGATAGAGTAGAAGGAAGGAAGGGAGAGAGAGAGAAACATCAATGTGAGATAGACACACGTTGATTGGTTGCCTCCCACACGATCCCGACTAGGGCCGAGGATTGAACCTGCAATCCAGGTACATGCCCTTGACCAGGAATTGAACCCAAATCCCTTTGATCCTCAGGCCGACACTCTAACCACTGAGCAAATGGGTCAGGACAGACCCCATGTTTTCTAACTCCTAAGCTAAAGATCTTTCCAACAGACCATGATGTTCTACAACCAGAGATGCAGTTAAGGTGTGACAGCTCAAAGCATTGCCCTGGGTCCCCTAACCAGGAGATGGAGCACTATGTCAGTCAGTTGAGTGGGAAAGAGTTGGCACTGTCCTGAGACCATCTGTGTATATTTGTTTAGTCAGTAGTGTCTCCTGCTCTTCCCCCAGGTGCCTCACCCACATAGTCCTCAGAATGCATTCGCACTTTTGCCAAACTTTCTTTCTCATCTAAGGCTGTCCTTACACATATTTTAATCAGATTTTATATATATATATATTATATCCAGTGCCTAGCACAGTGCCCAGCGCTTAGTAGGTCTTCAGTGTGCGTCAGTGAATATAGTCAACACCCTAAGTATGTTATATTAGCATAATTTATGTGTGCCTTTCATCATAAGTTTCATTCTCTCTGAGGCTCATAGCTGATTCCTTTATGGAAATCTCCTTTCCTCTCTTTTCCTTTACTATAAGAGGCATAGCAGGCTCTACTGGATGTTTCTCTCTCCCTCCCGCTCTATCTGAAGATAAATGCAAAAATATCCTCGGGTGAGGATTAAAAAAAAAAGCTCATGCCATCAGAATATATTGTCAGTTATCCTTCATTGTTGCCCTCATCTGTGTTAATAACAGCTCATTCCTTGAAGGTTTTAGCTCCTGATTACCTGTTACTCTTTCCAACACAACTGCTGATTTCTTGGTGGTTTGAATATTAGTAAACTAACACCTGACTACTATCTCCTATCTTTTCAGCTCACTTTCTCTAGTACTAGAGCTCTAATGATTCTTCCAACCTCTCAGGATTTATAATTCATTGATCCTACCACTGTTTTATTGACTCTCACCCACCTCAAGGCTTTAGCTCCACTTCTTTTTTTTTTGCCTTTATTGATTTTATTTTATAAGCATTATTCTGGATGTGTCTGTGAGGATATTCCTGGATGAGATTAACATTTTTTTCCTTTGATTTTTGAGAGAGAAGAAGTGAGAGAGGGAGAGAAAGAGAAACATTGATGAGAGAGAACATTGATTGGCCACCTCCTGTATGCCCCCCACTGGAGATCGGGCCCACAACTTGGGCATGTGTCCTGACTGCAAATCGAACCAGTGACCTCTTGGTGCATGGGTCATTGCTCAACCACTGAGCCACACCGGTCGGACTCCTTTATTGATTTGAGAGAGAGAGGAAGGGAGAGGGAGAGAGAGATAGAAACATCAATGAGAGAGAACATTGACTGGCTGCCTCCTGCATGTCCCGCATTGAGGATTTGGCCCACAACCTGAGCATGTGCCCTGACCAGGAAGCAAACTGGCAACCTCTTGGTGCATGGGTCAACGCTCAACCACTGAGCCATGCTGGCCGGGCTCCACTTCTTACCTAGCTTAGATTCCATGCTCCATCATGCATGCCTGCATAGCTCACTCTCTCCTTTCTTCCTATGCCCAACCTTGGTTAAACTTAGTTCTATCCATTCTGTGCTTACACCTGCCCAAAATAATACACACAACTGTAGTAACGAGTTTCCTTTTATTCAAGACCATTAACCCACCTGGCTGGTGTGGCTCAGTGGTTGAGTGTTGACCCATTCACAAAGAGGTCGCTGATTCAATTCTCAGTCAGGGCACATGCCTGGGTTGCGAGCTCGAGTGTGCTGGAGACAGCTCATTGGTGTTTCTCTCTCATCAATGTTTCTGTCTCTCCTTCTCCCTTCCTCTCTACAAATCAATAAAAACATATATGTAAAAATTTTTTAAAAGATAATTAACACAAGTAAGTCCTTAGTGCTACCTGGTAATGTTAGTGTATTTCCCGGGTCCATTCACCTCCCCGCCCCACACACATATTTGTCTGCACATCAGAAAAAATCCCAGTGCCCAGGCTGTAACCCATACCAGTTCACTCATTAACTCTGGGGGAGGAACCCAGGCATCAGTATTTTAAAGACTATGTGGATGTGCCCAGCCACTGTGGCTCAATGGATCAAGTATCATCCCATGGACTGAGAGGTTCCAGTTCAATTCCTGGTCAGGGCACGTGCCTGGATTGCAGGCTCAATCCCCAATAGGAGGTGTGCAGGAGGCAGCTGATCAATGTTTCTCTCTCTCTCTCTTCCTCCCTCTCTAAAAAAAATCAAGAAAAATATATTTTAAAAAAAAACTACTTGGGTTATTTCAGTGCATGGCCTATTTTGAGAACTGAGATCATAGATGATTTATTTTACATATGTGAGTTTTACATGTTTGCTCAAGTCTCTAACATCTTTTCCCCAAATTACTTTCCTGAGTGAAAACTCAGAAAGATAGAAGCAATCAAAAGCAACTTTCTGCATACTCAAACCACATCCATCAGCACACCTACATCTTCACCTCTGTGCCTTCAGTGTGGAAGGTTGGATGAGCTGTCTGTCCTCCTCTCAAAGGCTAGCTCCTCCACCTTTTGCTTGCTCAAGAGTTCTCAGTTCTCTTTCTTGCATACTTATTTCTTTTCTGCTGGATTATTCCCACTTGCAAACAAATACTTATCTCCCGACTCTTAAAAAAAAGGAGCCCAGCCCTGGCTAATTTTGCTCAGTGGTTAGATCATCGGCCTGCGGTCCAGAGAGACCCGGGTTCGGTTCCCACTTATGGCATATACCTCGGTTGCAGTTTGTCCCTGGTCTTGGTTGGGTCATGCGGGTGGCAAACACTCGATGTGTCCCATTCACATTGATGTTTCTCTCTCTCTCTCTTCCTCTTTCTCCCTCCCACTCTATCTGAACCAAAAAAAAAGGAAAAATGTCCTCAGGTGAGGATTAAAAAAAAAGAGCCCAGCAGGTGTGGCTCAGTTGGTTGAGTGTCGTCCTGGGCATTGAAAGATTGCTGGTTCGATTCCTGAACAGGGCACATGCCCAGGTTGTGGGCTCAATCCCCAGTAGGGGGTGTGCAAGAAGCAACCCATTGATGTTCCACTCTCACATCAATGTTTCTTTCTCTCTTCCTCTCCCTTCCTCTCTCTAAAAATCAGTAACAAGCCCTGGCCGGTTTGGCTCAGCGGTTAGAACGTCGGCCTGTGGTCCAGAGAGACCCAGGTTCGATTCCCACTAAGGGCACGTACCTAGGTTGCAGTTTGTCCCCGGGCCCCATTGGAGTCGTGTGGGTGGCGGCCACTCAATGTGTCTCTTGCACGTTGATGTTTCTCTCTCTTCCTCCCTCTCGCTCTCCTGCTCTGTCTGGGGATGGATGCAGGAATACCCTTGGGTGAGGATTTTTAAAAAAAGAAAAAAAAAAGGCACAAACCTGGGTTGCAGATTCGATATCTGGGCCCAGTGGGGTTGTGTGGGAGGCAACTAATCAATGTCTCTCTCTCACATCAATGTTTCTTTCTCTCTCTCCCCCTCCCTCCCCTGCACTCTATCTAAAAAATAAATCAATGGAAAAATATTCTCAGGTGAGGATTAACAACAACAAAAATATATATGTTAAACAAATTAAAATTTCTCTCTAGTCCACATGGTCATTCACCTACTACCCCATTTCTCTGCTCCCCTTTACAGCAAACCTTCTCCAAATAGTTGTCTGTATGCACTTATCTCCCTTCTCCCCTTCACTGTTGAACCCAGTCTAGGCAATCTTCTCTCTCCTCCACCCTGCTGAAAAAGCTCTTGTCAAAGTCACCAGTGATCTTCACATTGCTAAATCTAGTGGTCAGTTTTCAATCCCCATCTTACTTGACCTGTCGGCAGCATTTGACAGAACTCATCACTCCCTTGCTTCACTTGGTTCTAAGACACCATGCTCTCCTGGTTCTCATACCTCACTGTTCCTTCTTTTTGTGCATGTGGTATGGAAAGCACATTTACTAAACCTGGGGACAGTTAAACAAGGAAGGGCTTATAACAGAAGAAGCATCTCTTCTCTCCTGGGCAGGGCTGCTTTGGATCTCTAGAAATGTTATAGAAAACAAATTAGTCTAGGTGGGGCTGCTTTGGCTCACTGAGAAATCAGAGAAAAGGGGACCTTGGAGACAAGTTCAGAGGCTTAGCCTTTGCTCCCCTGGTTGCAAGTCTTGTGGGGTCCCTTAGAGTTTAGAAGATGCACACCAGAGAGGGAAGAAGGAGAAGGCAAAGGCAAAGGCTTACTCCTGGGAGGGGGCGTGCGCCTGACTGTTCCTTCTTTATCTTCACTGCTGGATCCATACCCTCTTTCAAGTCACTAAATGTTAGTGTGTTCAGGGCCCTGTCCTTGGATCTCTTCTTTTCTCTATCTGTATGTCCTAGTGCTTTCATTCAGTCTCATACCTTTAAATACCACCCATGTTCTTATGACTCCCAAATTTATATCTCTATCCTTGATCACTCTTCTGACGTTCAGACTCACATATCTCACTGCCTCACTAACCTCTGCACTGGAATGTCCAACTCAAATGTAACTAGACCGAAACTAACTGATTCTTCCCAACAAATCTGTTTGTTTTTTTTATTTTTTTTTTTTTTTTATCCT
Source organism: Molossus molossus (assembly GCF_014108415.1). Classification (NCBI taxonomy): domain Eukaryota; kingdom Metazoa; phylum Chordata; class Mammalia; order Chiroptera; family Molossidae; genus Molossus; species Molossus molossus. The sequence goes on along the minus strand of NW_023425347.1, from coordinate 86,285,649 downwards.
CACCCGAGGATATTTTTCCATTTCTTGTACAGATAGAGTGGGAGGGAGAGAGAGGAAGGGAGAGAGAGAAACATCGACGTGAAGGGACACATCGAGTGGCTGCCACCCGCATGACCAACCAGGGCCGGGGACAAACTGCAACCGAAGTACGTGCCCTTAGCGGGAACCGAACCCGGGTCTCTCCGGACCGCAGGCCGACGCTCTAACCGCTGAGCCAAACCGGCCAGGGCTGTTTGTTTTTTTTAATCCTCACCTGAGGATATTGTTCCATTGATTTTTAGATAGAGTGGGAGGAAGGAAGGGGGGGAGAGAGAGAGAGAGAGAGAGAGAGAACATCAATGTGAAAGAGACACATAGATTGGTTGCTTCCCGCACAACCCCTGACAGGGGCCAGGGATTGAACCCGCAACCAAGGTACATGCCCTTGACCGGTAATCGAACTCACAACTCTTCAGTCCATGGGCCAACACTGCCCTCTGAGCCAAACTGGCTAGGGAAAATCTGTTTTTAATTTTGTTAAATAGTAATTATTTTGTTCAGTTGCTCAACCAAAATCCTGATTCTCCATCCCACAGGCTCTCTTCAATGCCATCATCCCAGATCACCATGCAGAAGCCTTTTCTCCTCCTCACCTTGTCCCATTGGGCTCTATGGATCAACTTGTGGAAGGTCTCCTGGGTGGCCTGTCTCACTGGGATGCTGAGCACTTTCTGTTCATTGCTGAGCATGGCTACCTGTATGAGCACAACTTTGCCTTCTTCCCTGGTTTCCCCCTGGCCCTGTTGGTGGGGGCTGAATTGCTAAGACCCCTGCGGGGGTTGCTGAGCCTACGGAGTTGCCTGTTAATCTCAGTAGCATTGCTCAATTCCTTGTTCTCTATCCTAGCTGCAGTCGCACTTCACGACCTGGGCTGTCTGGTTTTGCACTGCCCGCGCCAGGCCTTTTACGGAGCACTGCTTTTCTGCCTCAGCCCTGCCAATGTCTTCCTGGCTGCTGGTTACTCAGAAGCTCTGTTTGCCCTCCTGACATTCACCGCCATGGGACAGCTGGAAAGGGGCCGAAGCTGGACTAGTGGACTCCTCTTTGCCCTTGCCACTGGTGTACGCTCCAATGGGCTGGTCAGCATTGGTTTTCTTATGTATTCTCAGTGCCAAGGCTTTTTCTCTTCTCTCATGGTGCTGAATCCTCTGAGCCAGATCTTGAAGCTGATGGGCTCTGTGTTCCTGTCTGTGCTCACACTTGGCCTTCCCTTTGCCCTCTTTCAGTATTATGCCTATACCCAGTTCTGTCTGCCAGGCTCAGCCCACTCCATCCCTAAGCCCTTGCTCCAGTTAGCTGTGGACAAGGGCTACCGGATTGCAGAGGGAAACAAGCCACCTTGGTGCTCCTGGGAACTTCCTCTAATATACAACTATGTCCAGGATATCTACTGGAATGTTGGCTTTTTGAGATACTATGAACTTAAGCAGGTACCCAATTTTCTTCTGGCTGCGCCAGTGGCTATACTGGTTGCCTGGGCAACTTGGACGTATGTGACCACCCACCCTTGGCTCTGCCTTACACTTGGGATGCGAAGGAACAAGAACAATGAGACCCTAGAGAAGCCTGATCCCGGATTCCTCAGTCCTCGGGTGTTTGTGTACCTGGTTCACGCTGCGGCGCTGCTGCTGTTTGGCACTTTGTGCATGCACGTTCAGGTGAGGTGGATTCCTGGCTGGGAAAGGATGTGAATACAGGCAAAACCCCTGGGCCAGGAATGGGAAGATGGCAACTTCTCCCATCTGGGTGACCTGTGCCTAATTGATTTATTCAACAACTGTGTGGGGGTTTTTTTTTGTGCTAGTCCCTGGGTCAAACCACTGAAGGTGGAACTTGAGTAAGATAAGATTGCTGCCTTAGTGGATCATGGTAGAAATAGGAGACAGACGTTGAACAGATAAAATTATAGCATAGTGTGACGGGAGAGGATTTGCTGTTTTGAGACAAAGTATTGTGGAAGCACAGAGGAAAACAGTAGCTGACTGAAGAAGGGCATCATATTTATATCAGATCATAAAGAATAAGAAGAAATTCTATTAAGAAGCAAAGTAAGGCCCTGGCCGGTTTGGCTCAGCGGTTAGAGCGTCGACCTGCGGTCCTAAGAGACCCGGGTTCGGTTCCCGCTAAGGGCGCGTACCTCGGTTGCAGTTTGTCCCTGGCCCTGGTCGGTCGTGTGGGTGGAAGCCACTCGATGTGTTGCTTTCACATCGATGTTTCTCTCTCTCTCTCTGTTCCTCTCTCTCCCTCCCACTCTACCTGAACAAAAAAATGGGAAAATGTCCTCGGGTGAGGATTAAAAAAAAAAAGAAGAAGCAAAGTAAGAATATTCTGGGCAAATGAAGGGTGTGTGCAAAGACGTGAGCGTTGTGAAAGAACCTGATTGGACTGAGATATAGAAATAGGCACAGAGAAGACCTCTGGGACCTTACCCTAATACACAGTTATACCCAGAATGTCAATTTGATAGTTGATTTTCTAACATACTCTGAGCGGGTGCTCAGTTTTCAGAGGAGACATCTTGTGCAATGTTTGGGGTGGTGGTGGGGATAGAAAGTGGGGAAAGGTTTGATTATTCGATTTTTTATTGTTGTTCCTGGCTGTGGCTCCAGTTTCAACTTAACCCCAAGGAAGACTTTTTCCTCCATGCTGGCCACTCCTTAGCCATTTCTGCCTCTTGGAGACACATTGGCTGTTTGTAAAGTTCTCTGGCTGTGTGAATAAGAGGCACATGAGAAACAGAAAGCAGCATTCTGTGTTTGTAGCTGAATTAACTAGTAGAGGGAATGCCAGCAAAGCTTAGTGTTTCCAGGTAGATGAGGGAGGCCATTTGGCTCTGAACTCTCCTAGAAGAAAGAATGTTGAACCATAGTATCCTCTGTCCCCTTTCCCTCTGCTTTGCCATCCCTATGGGATTAGAGAACCACCTTACGTTCCCAAAGACCCTCATCACAGCCTAGAGTTTAGAGTCTAGGCCCTGGGGTAAAATTGGATGCCACAGAGGTTTTTTTTATTGATTGACCCATTATTTTGGTAATTAGTCTGTAGCTATGTTTATTTGTAACATTGAGGTCATCTGAGTGGTATCACACACAGCTCTGTAAGGCAGATCCTAAGCTCTGCCAAAGTTTGTGTCCATTGCAATACATTTTTAGTCATGGGGTTATAGTTCACCCAGCAGTAGGGATGCCCCAGGCTGGTACAATTTGAGGCAGTGACATTATAACAAATGTGTGGGCTTCCTACTCTTATGATTTTCAGGTTCTCACCAGGTTTTTGGGCTCCTCCACTCCTATTGTGTACTGGTTTCCAGCTCACTTGCTTCAGGATCAGGAGCCACTGCTGAGATCCCTAGAGACTGTGCCTTGGAAGCCTCCTTCAGGAAACTCCCCACCAGGACAAAAGATCCCCAGAAATTCTATCATGGGACTGTTGTACAACTGGAAAACCTGTTCTCTAGTCACACGATGCGTTCTAGGCTACTTCCTGACATACTGGCTCCTGGGACTACTCCTACATTGCAACTTCCTGCCTTGGACATGACCTGCAGTCTCGAGACAGACTTGAAACCAACTTAACCAGGGATCTGAAAGTACAAATACATAAATACGCTACCTGCACTGCCTTGGAATCCTTACTAGACCCTCTCTCTCTGTTTGAAGGTTGGGTAGGAATGGGAGCAATATGAGCCATTAGAGAACCCCTAATGGTCCTGGCTATGAAAAACTTTAGAGTAGTTAACTATTTTCACAGTAAGTGAAAAAATCTTATTCCAAGTCTAAAGTATACCTGGATCTGTCTCTTCAACCAAGCACAGTAGAGATAGTCTTAAACTTACCTCTGACCTACATATAAATTTAAATATAAATTTTATCAGCCCTGGCCTGGTAGCTCAGTTGGTAGGAGTGTCATCTCGATCACCAAGGTTGCTGGTTTGATCCCTAGTCAGTGTACATGCAGGAATCAACCAATGAGTGCATAGATAGGTGGAACAACAAATCTCTCTCTCTCTTTCCCTCCTCTCCCTTCTCTCCCCCTCCCTTCCTCTCTCTAAAAATCAATAAATAAAAATCAATAATAAATGTAAATGTCATCAAAGGCTCTAGCTAACAGGCTGGTAATAGTCCACATGCGATGGCGGAGGCTTGAACAGTGCAATGGCAGTAGGAAGTAAAGTGGGACCTTCTTTTCTAAATGGGACATTGTTTCTGATGATTTGTTCATTTAGTTATATGAAGAGTCTTAAAGATATGCACATTAAACAACTTTGGGTTATATGAGCAATTGATTACCCTTTTAAAAGGAATACAAATTACAATCCTGGCTGGTGTGGCTCAGTTGATTGAATGTCATCCCATGCACCAAGAGGTTGCTGGTTGGATTCCTGGTCAGAGCACATGGCCCAGATTGCCATCTCAATCTCCAGTTGAGGTCGTGCAGGAGGCAGCTGATTGATGGTTCTCTCTCATCAGTGTTTCTCTACCTCTCCCTCTCTCTCTAAAATACATAAAAACATTTAAAAATAATATACAAATTATGTATGTGTGTGTGGGGGGGGGTCATAGTAAGAACAGCATTGGAAAGACTAAAAAGAAAAGGAGAAAACAAGAGCATTGCACAAGGAAGCAGGAGACCTGGATTCTAGTCCTCTCAGTAAAACCCACTTAACAGCCCTGGCCGGTTTGGCTCAGCGGTTGGAGCGTCGGCCTGTGGACCAGAGAGTCCCGGGTTTGGTTCCCACTAGGAGCACGTACGAAAACAACAACAACAAAAAACCCACTTAGCAGCTGTGTGACCTTGGGAGCGTTTTCAGAGCCTTAGTACCTGTCCTGAAACTAGGAGAAATGATATTATCCATAAGGTGAGTTGGGGGTGGTGAACCATATAATCTCTTGTAGGTTCCTTTCTCTAATATCTTAAGAGCTGCCTTAAAGAATGGAATCATCCCAGTCTAAACATTTATGTAGAGGCTCAAATGTGATTTTAGGAGAAAATATTCAGTTCTGCTTTCAGCACTTGAAAGAAACTTTCACGCCCTGGCCAGTTTGGCTCAGTGGTTAGAGCATTGGCCTGTGGTCCAGAGAGACTCGGGTTCGGTTCCCGCTAAGGGCACGTACCTCGGTTGCAGTTTGTCCCCAGCCCTGGTTGGTCATGCAGGAGGCAGCCACTCGATGTGCCCCTTTCACATCGATGTTTCTCTCTCTCTCTGTGTTCCTCTCTCTCTCCCACTCTACCTGAACCAAAACAAAATGGAAAAATGTCCTCCGGTGAGGATTAAAAAAAAAAAAAGAAAGAAACTTTCACCCTCCTTGGGTGCAACTCTGAGTAACTTAATTGACCTTTTCTCTGAATGAGGAGAAGCAGTGGCACCTGGCAAATAGGCTCCTTGTCCTGCATAGGTAAACCTGTGCCAGGCAACTAAGTGGTCAAAGTGGTGACTGGTTTGTCTGCCATGCCAAATGCCTGTGCTTACCTGACTGGTAGACCTGGGTCAGAGGAGCCAACATGGCAGCATGAATTGATAAATTGTATGTAAGTCCAAGGTTGAATGAAATGGTACCTGACTGGCCCCATTTGCTTATGAGCCTATCACTTTAATGGTTGTAAGATCATTGACCCCTGCAAAGCTATTTTTGCTCATTCTTTGAGCCAAGTAAGAAGCACTGCATCATCACCATTTGAGCAAAACATTACAAGCAGAAACTTCTAAATGAATGGTTAATCGTAAGTAGCTCTAGAGAGCCCTGAGAATTGGAATTTTGACACGCTCCCTCTGACCATGACAGAAAGCTAAACTTGCCAGCTGAAGGGAAGCTCCTGGCTGAGACCCAGCACCCTCTGTTGGAGCTTCTAGTCAGCCTGGCCAATAAACATTTCCCATCCATTACCCCAGCTTTAGCACAGCTGAGAGAATTTGGTCCAGAGTCAAATGCTTCTGAAAATGTACACACAGATTGGGGCAGCCCTCTGCCTTCTGCCAAGACACTCGAGTGCCCTTCTTGGCAAAAGATCGTCGCTACCCTAGTGTTCTTCCAGTTGGCAGAAATTGTTCCCTCCCTCCTCATCAACAGCTGCAAATCCAGGGACTTCCACCCTGTGTGCAGAAAGAGCCGAGGTCCTGTTTCAGCTCTTCATTACAGAGGTAGGAGCACTAGACTCTGCTCTCATGCATTCTCCACCTTGTCTCTTCTTGGGAGATAATCAGGACTGATTGGTACCCTACTGGAAGAGGTGACTCAAACTCCACAGGGTAGGGAGTGATTTATTTCACTGCTCTGGCAGTCTTAGCTTAGCCTTTAAACTAGATCTCATCACCCCCAGAAACAAGTGATTTCAAGGACCAGAGACCCTATAAATGGGAATCCTACCTTCTCAACTAAATCACTCTAGTATTCAGCAAAGACCATTATGGTTACAGTTGATCATACAGGAGATAACTGAGGACCCCAGGTAGGCGGACACACCTGGTGTGACCTGGAGACAACACAGTTTTCTCTTTGACCTTGGAGGGATGGAGTTGCTCTTCTCTAAGGATCTAAGGAATGGGCTGATTTTATGGCCAGCAGCTGTCCTTTTACCATCCTATTAACAGTCTTTAATAGTCTGGGAGAGGGACATGAAGGGCTCAAGGCAGGAAGCTTCCTGTTTACCCTGTGGTCTAACAATACTGCAGCTGGGTTGGGCGTCTACAATTTCAGAGAAAAGTAATTTCCTTCTGAGACCCAGCTAAAACTGAAACCAGAACTTCATGTACCTATAAGTCGATGCGTTTTTGTTCCTTAATGAAGGTGGGAGGAGAGGGAATGTTTGACATGTCTTCACCAGTCCTCCTGGGGGGGGAAAAATCACTCCCTTTCTGAAATAGATCTTCTCACCTTCATCTAAAAATGTAATGTGTGCAGGCTCAAGGGATTTGATAATCGATCAATTCTTTCAGCAATTGTTTATTTATTCCAATTTTAGGGGAATAAAGATGACTTGCTATGGCTCCTGTCCTCAAATAACTGTCTCATAGAATTGCTAGCAGATACACAGAAACATTAATCAAGATAGAAACTGATCAATTCTGGGGAATGGAGTGATACTTAAACATCTTGCTCTATATCTCTCTACTTTAACTTTTTCTGATGAGGTTGAATTAAAGCTTTACTCACATGCTTAGGAAAAGGTAACTGAGGTACAGAGTAAGTATTCTGTAAATTCACACAAGGTGGAGATGCCTTCCAGCTGGGAATACCTGAAGAAGCTTCATAGAGAAATGGCCTTTGAGCTGGACTTTGAAGGACAGGTAGGATTTTAAAGTTAAGGATAGAGAATGAGCCCTAGCCTGTTTGGCTCAGCAGTTAGAGTGTTGGCCTGTGGACCAAAGAGTCCCGGGTTCGATCCCAGCCAAGGGCATGTACCTCGGTTGCGGTTCATCCCTGGCCCTGGTTGGGGTCGTGAGGGTGGCAGCCACTCGATGTGTCTCTCACATTGATGTTTCTCTCTCTCTCTCTCTCTCTCTCTCTCTCTCTCTCTCATTGATGTTTCTCTCTCTCTCTCTCTCTCTCCTCTCTCTCTCTCTCTCTCTCTCTCTCTCTCTCTCTCTTTCTCCCCTTCCCACTCTGTCTGAAGATAAATGTAAAAATATCCTCGGGTGAGGATTTAAAAAAAAAGAAAAGTAGAGGATGAGTAAGAAAGTAGGAAGTAGAACAGGACAGGGAGAGCTTAGTTTGAGTGGAACCGAGGTATTGTCATTGTTGAGATCTAGGCCTTGAAATCAGCCCCAACCCCAACTCTACTGTGTACTAGTTGTATACACATAAGCCAGGTACTGAGTCTCTACGACTTAGTTTATTCATCTGTAAAATGTGGGTAACACTTTAGCTCATAGATGTGAATAATTACATCTGTCTCATAGGCTTGTAGTTGGAATTAAATTTAAAGTGTTTAGAACAGTACTAACAAGGGAGTAACTGCATTTGGACATGAGTTTACAATGCAATCAGCACATTCATAGGCCAGGAAATGTGGAACTGGAGACAAGGAGAGGGCTCAGGGAGCCATCCAACCAGACATGATAATTATAGTGGCCACGAGATTAGATTTGATTATCAAAAGGAAAACTGTAGAGAGAGAAAGAGGGTCTATAAGACCCTGGACAAGTGACTCAACTTCTCTAAACCTGTTTTCTCATCTCTGTAATAGGGGTGACAGCACCTATCACGCAGAATAGTTATAATGATTAAATGAGACACTGGATAAAGCACTAGCATGGTGCCAGACAAGTAGAACTTCATGAAAAAAATAAGAAAGAATATTATCATTATCATTATCATTATCATTATCTTCATCATTAAAGGACTAGAAACAAATAGTTTTGCAGGAATGGAGAGTTTCAAGAAAGAAATGGTTACCAGGATCATATGCTGTTAAGGCTAAGGAAAGGATGAGGAAAGTAGACTAACTGCTGTAACAAACAACTCCCAAAATTCAGTGTCTTAAAAATAAGTTTTTCTCTCTATGTTTTTTTAAAATCTTCACCAGAGGATATGTTTTTACTGATTTTAGACAGAGAAGAAGGGAGAGAGAGAATCATCGATGTGAGAAAAGTATTGATCAGCTGCCTCCCACATGTGCCCCAACTGGGGGTTAAACTTACAACCTAGGTATGTGCCCTGACGGGAAATCAAAACTGCAGTCTTTTGGTGTATGGGACGATGGTCCAACCAACTCAGCCACCTGGCCAGGGCAAAAGTTTCTTTCTTGTTTACACTGTAGTATAATGCAGGTTTGGGGAGGGAGGCCTGTTCTACCCAGTCACTTGGGACCCAGTCTTCTTCCATTCTGTGGCTTTGCCGAGAGAGAGAGAGAGAGAGAGAGAGAGAGAGAGAGAGAGAGATTTTAAGGAATTGGCTCATGATTGTGGAGGCTGGCAAGTCTAAAATCTGCAGGGTAGGCCAGGAGCTGGAGTCCCATAAAAGAGTTAATGTTGCATTTTGAGTCCCAAAGCAATCTGCTGGTAGAATTCCCTCTTTCTCAGGGGAAGTCTGTCTTTTTCCTATTAAGGCCTTCAATTGATTGAATGAGGCCCATCCATTTAATGGAAGATAATCTACTTCACTCAAAGTCTACTGATTTGACTGTCAATCTCACCTAAAAAAAATACCTTCACGCCCTTGCCAGTTTGTCTCAGTGGTTAGAGCGTTGGCCTACGGACCAAAGAGACACGGATTTGCTTCTGGCCAAGGGCGCGTACCTTGGTTGAGGTTTGTCCCTGGCCCTGGTCAGGGTTGTGCAGGAGGCAGTGACCAGTCCATGTGTCTCTCCCACATCGATGTTTTTTTCTCTCTCTCTCTCCCTCCATTCCTTCCACTCTATCTGAAGATAAATAAAAAGAATATCCTTGGGTGAGGATTAGAAAAAAAAAAACCTTCACAGGCCCTGGCTGGGTAGTTCAGTTGGTTGGAACATCGCATCTATATGCCGGGGTTTCAGGTTCGATCCCCTGTCAGGGCACAGACAAGAATCAACCAGTGAATATATAAGTAAGTGGAACAACAAATCGATGTTTCTCTCTAAAAATCAATAATTTTAAAAAATGCATTCATAGCCCTGGCCAATTTGGCTCAAGTTAGAGCATCAGACCATGGACCAGAGAGTCACGGGTTCAATTCTGGTCAAGGGCACACACCTCAGTTGTGGTTTGTCCTCAGCCCTGGTCAGGTCGTGCGGGAGGCAACCAATTGATGTGTCCCTCTCACATTGATCTTTCTCTCTCTCTCTCTCTCTCCTTTCCTCACACTCTGTCTGAAGATAAATGGAAAAATATTCTCGCTGTCTGGCCGGTGTGGCTTAGTGGTCGAGCGTTGACCCATGCACCAAGAAGTCGCCAGTTCAATTCCCAGTCAGGGCCCAGGCCCAGGTTGTGGACCTGATCGCCAGTGGGGGGCATGCTGGAGGCGGTCAATTGATGTTCTCTCTCTCTCTCTCTCTCTCTCTCTCTCTCTCTCTCTCTCTCTCTCTCTCCCTCTCTTCTAAAATCAATAAAGAAGCCCTGGTCAGTTCGGCTTAGCAGTTAGAGCGTCGGCCTGCAGTCCAGAGAGACCGGGTTTGGTTTCTGCTAAGGGTGCGTACCTAGGTTGCAGTTTGTCCCTGGCCCTGCTTTGGTCATGCGGGAGGCAGCCACTTGATGTGTCCCTTTCATGTCGATGTTTCTCTCTCTGTGTCTCTTCCTCTCTCTCCCTCCCACTCTATCTGAACAAAAAATGGAAAAATGTCCTCGGGTGAGGATCAAAACAAACAAACAAACAAACAAATAAATAAAAAATCAATAAAGAAAAAAATTTTTAAAAAAGAAAAAGAAAAATATTCTCAGGTGCGGATTTTAAAAATGCCTTCATAGACGCATCTAGAATAATATTTGACCAAATATCTGCATACTGTGGCCTAGCCAAGTTGACCCACAAAATTAACAAAACAGATTTCTGCTCTATTTGTTTCTAGTCAGATCCATGTGAGACTAACCACACTCAAGTTCTTTCCTATATAGAATTATCAACCTGATATACTTATTTGCTTCTTCACCCCTTGCTTCACTTTCAATGTAATGGTGGCTACTTTAAAGCTGTGTTAAAAAATAAGTGGGAAGGCCACACTCTTCACCTGATATTTGCCTTAGGTGATCATATCTTTCAATTCCTGTGGTTCAAGACATTTTTCTTTGTTTTAGATTTTTAGAGAGAAACAAAGAGAGAGTGGGAGAAACACTGATGTGAGATCAAGACATCAATCGGCTGCCTCCTGCGCACCCCCACAAAGGATTGAGCCTGCAACAAAGGCATGTGTCCTGACCAGGAATCAAACTAGCAACATTTCAGTGCATGGAATGATGCCCAGCCATCTGAGCCACACCAACTGCACCAGAACTTTTTTCAATCTTGTACTATTTGTACACATCCAGAGTCAGTCAGCTTTTCCCACCCTGAAAGGTCCATAACCTCTAGACTTTCTCTATATAGTTGTTCATATGGAAAACAATACAATTAATAAACTATATAATAAAACAAAAATAAACTCTGGTTTCTTGTATTTACAACTGTAAACCTACTTTTGCCACACCCTGTATTTCCCTTCCATGTCTGCTTGAAAACCAGTTAATTCTCACCTAAGTCCACTTTTTCCTTCGGAACCTGTGCCAGTTATTAAGTTATTGTCTTTCAGCTCCAAACCCACCCTCCTACTTTCTGCTATGAGATACTGGAGGTGGGATTCTGCAAATCACGTTTCTGCTTTGTCAACTGGCTCTATGTTTGGCTCTGCCAATAATGGCCACCAGAGGGAGATAATGAGGCCAGAGGAGGAAGAAAGAACTGTTTGCTTCCTGTTCCTGTGAAGTCACCCCAGCAATTCTCCTTCACCCTGGCAGCAGCAGTTCCTTCCTGTCGCAGGAGCTGAATCCACTTTGCGGTTTTTTTCCAACAACTGCAGAACCAACTTTATAGTGTCCCACTCAGCGACACCAGCACCAACTGGGTAGCACCCCTTTCCTCAGAAGTGTTGGTCCCTCTTCCAAGTTCAGAGATACCAGCACCACCCTTGGAGGTCCAAGTTTCAGCTCTGTAGCACCCCTCTTCTAAATGTCTAAGTTTTAGTAATTCCAGACTCTTCCCTTTGCTCTCCTAGCCCTAGGAATTATAGATGCTTCCTGCAATTGCTGCCTCTGTGATAATCTGTTTCCTTTTTACCCTTTCAGTTATCTAGTTAACAACTCTATACCTAGTTAACCATTCTAACCATTCTTTTTTTTTAATCCTCACCTGAAGATATGTTTCCATTTATCTTCAGACAGAGTGGGAGGAAGGGAGGGAGGGAGGGAGGAAGAGAGAGAGAAACATCGATGTGAGAGAGACACATCCACTGGCTGCCTCCCACACAAACCCAACCAGGACCGGGACAAACTGCAATGGAAGCACGTGCCCCTGGCCAGAACTGAACCGTGACTCTTGGTTCACGGGCTGATGCTGCAACCGCTGAGCCAAACAGGCCAGGGCACTAACCATTAAATTAAATTCTGTTTGTCCAATCAGTGGTGTGGTTGCTGTCTCATTAGCTGGACCCTGACTGCTATGGAAATTGGTACTAGTAGTGGTCCCAGGAAATAGACTTCAAAAGATAGGATTAGGGAACGGGTTTGGTTGTCTCATTGAGTTTGAATGTACTAAGCTCCTTGCCAATGAGAAATGTGATGCTACTAATCCATGGCATGCTGTGGCATCATGATTAATCAAATTATCACCTGAGGAGATGAAGTGCCAACTAAAACAAGTGCCTTGGGGGCCTAAATGGTTGTTGCACTTGACTGTTGTGGCAGTGATGATGACTACAGTGACTTGGTATGGGAGGAATCCTTCTGAATGCATGAGTCCTTGCAGAAAATGACACATTTGGGTCTTTAAACTCCCCTTTCGCCCTGGCCGGTTTGGCTCAGTGGTTGGAGCATTGGCCTATGGACCAGAGAGTCCCGGGTTCAGTTCCCGCTAGGAGCACGTACCTAAAATAAATAAATAAACAAACAAACAAACAAACAAACAAACAAACTCCCCCTTCAAAGTCATAGTAAGAGAATCAGCCCTGGCCAGTTTGGCTCAGTGGTTAGAGCTTCGGCCTGCGATCCCGAGAGACCCGGGTTCGGTTCCTGCTAGGGGCATGTACCTTGGTTGCAGTTTGTCCCCGTCCCTGGTTGGGTCGTGCGGGAGGCAGCCACTCGATGTGTCCCTTTCACATTGATGTTTCTCTCTCTCTCTCCCTCCCAGTCTGAACGAAAAATGGAAAAATGTCCTCGGGTGAGGATTTAAAAAAAGAGAGAGAGAGAATCATAGAGCTTCAGTGATAGCCATAAAACATCTCTTATTTGCTACAAATAAAACAAACAAAAAATGTATGCATGGTGCAGAGTTACATCAGTTTAATTTAGTCTTACTAAGTCTTCTGTGATTGAGAAGGAGTGGGGCCCTGAAACTTGGAATGGGGATAGCTGGTTTGAATTTCTTCTAGGTTCTCAAAGTCTCCTCCATTCTGCTAGCTGCTAGCAGATGGGAAGGAGAGCAAAGATCATCACCTGGGAGTTTTATGAGCCAGCCTGTCACTTCCACTCATATTCTATTAGCCAGAATTCAGTCACTTGGCCACACCTATCTACAAGAGAGGCTGGGAACTATGGGCATTTGTGAGAATGAGTAGTTTATGCCACACAAAACAGGTCACTAGGGACATATATGATAGAAGTTTTAGGAGAGTGATGTAGACAGGCCAAATTGTAAGAAGTTAAGAAATGAATAGGTGACCAGTAAGTGATAGCTACTCTTTAATGTGATTCTAATGAGAGAGAATAAAATAAGCCTGAAGCTAGAGTAAGGAGGTAGCCAAATACGGAAAGCTGTTTCTGTTGTTGGTTTTTTAGTTTAGTTTTGCTTTTTAATTGGTAGAGGAGAAGTGAGTATGTTTGCTGTCTCAATGAACGGGAGGAGAGATAAGACATAAGTGGAGGGTTGGCCACAGGCAGGGATATCCACATATTTAAGATAAAAAAAAAGGATAGATTAATTAGGAAATATGAGGTAGAGCCCAGCCATTGTGGCTCAGTGGATTGAGCGCTGTCCCATGGACAGAGAGGTCCTGGTCCGATTCCTGGTCAGGGCACGTGCCCGGGTTTCAGGCTTGATCCCCAGTAGGGAGTGTGCAGGAGGCAGCCAAATGATGTTTCACATTGATGTTTCTATCTCTCTCTCCCTTCCTCTCTCTCTACAAAATCAATAACAAACATATTTTTAAAATATTTTTTTAAAATAAGAAAATATGGCCCAGCCAGTGGGGCTCAGTAGTTGAGCATCAACCCATGCACCAGGAGATCACCAGTTCGATTCCTGGTCAGGGCACATGCCCAGGTTGTGAGCCAAATCCCCAGTGGGGAGCATGCAGGAGGCGTCCAATTGATGTTCTCTCTCATTCATGTTTCTATCTCTCTCTCCCTCTCCCTTCCTCTCTCTCCAAAATCAATAAAGAAAAAAAAATTAAAGAAAATATGAGGTAAGCCCTGGCCAGTTTGGTTCAGCAGTTAGCGCATCGGCCCGTGGACCAGAGAGGCCCAGGTTTGGTTCCCACTAAGGGCATGTACCTTGGTTGCAGTTTGTCTCCATTCCCGGTTGAGGTTGTGTGGGTTGCAACCACTCAATGTGTCTCTCTCACATTGATGTTTCTCTCTCTCTCTCTTCCCCGCTTCTCTCCTTCCTGCTCTATCTCAAGATAAATGCAAAAAAATAAAAAATAAAAATGTCCTCGGGTGAGGATAAAAAGAAAATATGAGGTAAAGAGGAGGGAAGCTGAAAATCAAATTGGTTTCTATGAAGTGACAAGGAGCAAGAAAAGTTTTAGGGTTTAAAGAGGACCCAGTTGAGGTGGGACAGCAGGAATGTGTACTGGAACTAGTATGTCCAGTTTTGTGACTTTGTTCCATAGCCAAGGAGTGAGAGGGGAGGAAGCCCACAACTTGATTCACTCCAAGGTGAGGCTCATCAAATCCAGAATTGTTGACACCAAGGGTATGGCTGGGTCACCTTGGATATGTGTACCAATTAGTGATCCTTGAGGCCACTATTGTTGCCTTTCTACCCTTTCCCATCTTGAATTTTTTAAAAAATGTTTTTCTTTATTGATTTTAGAGCGAGGGAGCGAGGGAGCGAGGGAGCGAGGGAAAGAAACATCAATGAAAGAGAACATCAATCAGCCACCTCCTTCATGCCCTCTACTGGGAATAGAGCCTACAACCTTCTGCATGTGCCCTGACTGGGAATCAAACCAGGGATCTCTTGGTGCATGGGTCCATACTCAACTACTGAGCCACAGGGGCTGGGCCCCATCATGTATTTTGACTTCCTTTCTTACTCTCTCCTAGCCTAATCTCTAGCTCTCTCTTTTCCTTACGTTTTCCAACAAGCCCAGTGTGGTGGGCAGACCATAAGGTGACCCCCAGTGATTCCTCCCTGCTGATATTCACATACCTTTGTGTAATCCTCTCCTCTTGAGTTAAAGTGGGACCTGTGACTTTCTTCTAACCTACAGAATATGGCAAAAGTGATGGGATGTTGTTCCCGTTACATATACAGTTGACCCCTGAACAATGTGGGGGTTGGAGGTGCCAACCCCTGTGCAGCTGAAAAATCCATGTTTAACTTTTGACTCCTCAAAAACTTAGTTGTCCCTCTGTATCCACAGGGGATCAGTTCCAGGACCCAGGCAGATACCAAAATTTGCAGATGCTCAAGTCCTCTATACAAAAAGGAGCCCAGCCAGTGTGACTCAGTGGAGTGAGCATCCCCCCAGTGCAGTGAGCATCCTCCCATGGATTGAGAGGTCTTGGTTCAATTCCCAGTCAGGGCACATGCCCGGGTTATGGGTGGGCTTGATCCCTGGCAGGGCACGTGCAGGAGGCAGCTAGCTGATAAATGTATCTCTCTCACATCGATGTTTCTATCTCTCTCTCCTTTCCTCTCTCTCTAAAAAAACAGTTAAAACATATATACATATATAAAGACACATACTCAAGAGGTGACACTTATTAAAAGTAATATTAAAAAAGAAAGAAAGAAAGAAAATGGCGTACATCAATGCATATAGTCAGTCTTCCCCATCGTGGACTCCCAACTGTGGATGAAAAAAAATGCAGGTACTTACTGAAAAAATTATGTGTATAAATTGACCCGTGCAGTTCAAACCCATGGTGTTCAAGGGTTAACTGTATAATAAATTACATCATCTAAAACTTTGTCTTATCAGTCTAGTGCTAGAGACTCTCCTTGTGGGCTTGATGAAGTAAGCAGCCATGTGGGAGAAGCCTACATGGCAAAGAACTGTGGTAACCTCCAGGAACTGCAGATGGCTGAGGGACACCTCCAACTGACAGCCAGCAAAAATCACAGGCCCTCAGTCATGCATTCGCAAGGAAATAAGTTCTGCCAACAACTTGAATGGGCTTGCAAGCCGATTCTTCCCCAGTTGTGTCTCCAGGGAAGAATGCAGCCTCGCTGACACTTTACCTTGATTGTAGCCTTCTGAGACTAAGCAAAGGACTCGTGTGTGTTGTTGTAAACCGCTAAATTTGTGGTAATTAGTTACACACCAATAGAAAATGAATGTGTCCAGAATTCTGAAAGACATTAGGGCCCTGTGGCATGAACCCTACATGAGGTGACTCCTAGAAAACCCTGGGTCTCGGTCCACATTACCGAGCTGGGTGAGGAAGGCCAGAGCATATGCCATATACAACTACTGGGCACTTTGAACTTCAAGACAGGAATTAACAGGCCCCTGGCTTTCAAAGAAGATTTTGTCCCCACTCTCGCCCCTGCTTGCCCCGCCAAAGGCCTTCCCAGTCAGTCCTCAGAGATAGGTGAAGCCTGGCCCTGGAATTCGATTGCAGAAGTAGATCACGAAGTCCACCACTCGAATCTTGGTGCTTGGCGCGGTGCCCGGATAGGGGACGTCCAACAAACAGTTTGCTTGAAATGGAACAGAAAGCCCTCGAGCGCGCGTCTGCTGCCCTCTCGTTGTGCAGAAGGGACCGGGGCGGCTGGGTTGCAGGGACTGGCGGCGCCTGCATCGGGGCAGGAACTGGCTGCGGGCCTTAGCGCCATCCCGGGCCCAGGCGGAGGGGGCGCTGCGGCGGGAGGCCGCGCCGGCGGGGGCGGGGCCGGGCGGGGCCGCCCCCAGCAAGTGAGCGAGCGCTGCGCGCCGCCGCCGCTGCCGCTGCCTCCTCCGCTGCTCGGCCCGGTCCCGGTGCGGCGCGGCCGGCCCGCGGGGCGCGGAGGCGAGGCCCGCGGCCGGCCGCATGAAGGACTGCGAATACCAGCAGATCAGCCCCGGGGCCGCCCCGCCGCCCGCCTCCCCAGGGGCGCGCCGCCCGGGCCCCGCCGCGCCCCCTGGTCCGGGCCCCGGGCCCCCGCTGCCCGCCGCTGCACCACGCTGGAGCGGCAGCGGCAGCGGCAGCGGCAGCGGGAGCATCGGCCACCGCCCACGGCGCAAGTGGGAGGTGTTCCCGGGTCGCAACCGCTTCTACTGCGGCGGCCGCCTCATGCTGGCCGGCCACGGCGGCGTCTTTGCGCTCACGCTGCTGCTCATCCTCACCACCACCGTTCTCTTCTTCGTCTTCGAGTGAGTCGGCGGCGCCTCCATCCCTACCCCCTCCGGCACCTCATCCCCGCTGGTCTCCTCCGTCCCCTGCCGCACACCCGACCTTCCGCAGCCCTTGATGGGCACTCCAGCTCCTCTGGTACCCGCTGGGCACCCGTCCTCTTCCACCTCCCCGGCACTCCCCCTCTTCCCAGCACCTGCCAGGCACCCTCCACTCCCTGCCTCTCTGGGCCCGCATCCTCCCTGTGCCTCTTAGAGTCTGCCTTCAGTCCTCTCCATCTCCTTGCATGCATTCTCTCTCATCCTTTCTCCCTCGTCCTCATCCTCCCTCCCAAGCCACCCCATCCTCTGTGGCCCCTCCCTAGCACCCCCATCCTTCCCTGGCACCCTGCCTTTGCCAGCCTCTGCCAGGAATACTGCCCTCCCATGTCTCTTGACCCCCATCCTCTCTGCCATATCAGAATTGCCCCCCAGCCTTCCCTGGCTGCTTGGACAGATCTGCTCTCTCCTCACCTATCCTCAGGACTGGCTCTGGCCCACCCCCATTTTTTTCTGATCCCTTGAGGCATCTTTTCTTTATACCTCTTCCAGATAACTTCTGAGTTTCTTCCATGGCCTTTGGCTATATACTTTCCATCACAGATTTTCTAGTCATCTTGTTCATTACCTTCAGGGTCCTTTGAGGGTCCCCTCGGTCATCACTACTCTCAGACCCTTCCTCTCCCCTTGCTTCTCTCCCATTGCTTGGGTCCTCAGGCAATCTTCCCTCAAACATCTTTGGGCCTCTCAGGCCTACCTTTCCCTCTCCAGCACTTTCCTTCACTTCTTCAGAGCTTCTTTTCCTTCCTCAGTCTCCTGTCCCCCATCAGATACCTCCCAAGCCCCTCCCCCCCACTTTTAACTTCCTGGCTTTCTTGCCCCTCTCAACATTTGGAGTATCCTTCTGACCTGTACATGGCAAGAACAGCTTATAATGCCTCTCTATTTTTCAGGAGAGTCCAGAGTACTTTTGTGTGTCAGGTCACTTTTGCCCCCATGAGTTTTAACCTCTTCTTATCCCCAGGATTGGCCCACATGGTACCTCCATTTTATGGGTGAGGAGTGGACATCTGTCAGTTAGTTAACTGGGGTCACATATTTGTATCAGAAGTTTTCCACCCTACCCTTGGTTTCTAGCTTCAGCCACCTGCTACATGATTCCTTGCACACACACATACACACACACACACACCCCCCATGCTATCTGAGCTCCACTTTCCCCTCCTAGATCTCCCCATCTTTTGTGGTCTTACTTACTTATACAGTGTGGTTAAGAACACATCTCTGGAGCCAAGAGACCTGGTTTAAATCCCAGGTCCACCACACATTAACTGTGAGACTTTGGTGCAGTCACTTCACCTCTCAGAGCCTCAGTTTCCTCATCTATAAAATGGGGCTTATAACAGTACCTGCCCCCGCCCTGGCCGGTTTGGCTCAGCGGTTAGAGCGTCGGTTCCCGCTAAGGGCGCGTACCTCAGTTGCAGTTTGACCCCGGCCCTGGTCGGTCGTGCGGGTGGCAGCCACTTGATGTGTTCCTTTCACGTCCATGTTTCTCTCTCTCTCTCTGTTCCTCTCTCTCCCTCCCACTCTACCTGAACAACAACAACAAAAAAAACAGTACCTGCCCCCTAAGGTTGTTGTGAGGATGGCATAAAGTCATGCATGTAGCTTTTATCCTATAATAAGAACTTAATGATGGCTGCTGCTGTTACTGTTGTCTTGGCTAAAAAACCCTTCCCCGAGGCCTGTGGCCATGACAAATGAGGCTACCACAAAGATACTGCCCCCCCAGGTAACCTTTCCAGCTGCCAGATCATGTATCTGCAATCTTGGGTTTCCCCTTGAAGCAAGATGAGGACTTCCTACCACTTAGCTTCCCCCTTTCACCCTTCCCTTCTGAGTCAGGGTGGATACAAAGTTCTGGGATAGTTTAGCAAGCAGAAGCTCTGGGAAGCTCCCATTGTCCCCCACTCCCATGCCCCTGGGCTAAGTTTCAGATCCATGTTGCCAGGCTTGTCCAAGGGGGTGTTTTGAACATTTCTTTTCCAGTATCCTGCCTGGATCTTCCCACTGGGCTGCAGCAAGGCAGGAGGGCAGGAGGGAGCAGTGCTTGCTGTGGGTTGGCCCTGTGACCTACAGTGTGGGATTTGGTCAGTTCAGAAGTTGGACCTTCTCTGGGCTGAGTATCTTCACTGGTGACAGACTTGTCACCAGAGAGGGAGGAAGTGAGGGCTTCTGGGTTCAGGGAAAGCTTGTGAAACATCTCATCTTTATCTGTACTCCTCCTCACTTGGGGTGGTGGAGTTGGCAGGGGAGTTTGGGTTTGGGCCAAGAGCTCACCTTGGTGTGCACTGGGGTGAAAACTCAGTAGGGAGCTGGTGTGATGAGAATGCTGTTGGTGAGGGTGTGGAGGAGAGGTGCTCATTCTCACCTTTGGCTCTGGAGAAAGGCAGAGGTGCTCTCTAGGTCCTTCCTACCGAAAATGGTTTTGCTTCGTTGTGCGGTTTGGTAGATTAATTGCACAGGCCTCCAAGCAGGGCTCCCAGCTTCTGCTCTGCAACCGCCCCCCCCCCCCCAATAGTGTACCTTTAATTGTAAGTCAGACCTGAGTCCTCCCTGGCTCTCTGGATTAGGTCCAGAGCCCTGATAACAGATTTCCTCCCTGTGTCCATCTCCTCCTGCTACCCTTGTGCATTTCTCTCCAGGCACATCAGCCTCCTTGCACACTCCTACACCAGGTCCCTGCACCTTTAGGTAGCCTCCTGGCTCACTCCCTTACTCTCTTTTGTCCTTCCCTGACCATCCCTATAATATAGTAAACCAGTCCCTGCCCCACAGTCCCTCTGCCCTGACTTACTGTTCTTGTCTGACATACCATATGTATACTTTTTAATTGTTTCGTGCCTTTCTCCATGAGAGCAGGACTTTATTCTCCTCACTATTGTATCCTTAGTGCCTAGAACAGGGCCTGGTGTGTAGTGGGAGCTCAATACAATAAATATTTGTTGAATGGCCCTGGCTGGTTTGGCTAAGTGGTTAGAGTGTCAGCCCGTGGATCAAAGAGTTGTGGGTTCAATTCTGGTCAAGGGCACACACCTCAGTTGCAGTTTGATCCCCGGCCCTGGTCGGGGTCATGCAGGAGGCAACCAGTCAATATATCTCTCTCATGTTGATGCTTCTCTCTCTCTCTCTTTCTCTCTCTACCTCCCTCCCGCCGTCCCTCCCACTCTATCTGAACATCAATGGAAAAATATCCTCTGGTGAGGATTAAAAAAATATATATATATGTGTGTGTGTGTATATATATTTTTTGTTGTTGTTTAGTTGTTGTTGAATGAATGGATGGACAGAGCATTTGCTGGGAGCCTGGAGACCTCAGTCCTGTTACTGGCTGGGTGACCTTGGATCTGGCTGTGGGTTTCAGAGTCCCCCTTTGTAAAATCAGGGGGCTGGGACTTGGTGTTTCTGAGGTCTCTACAAGTTTCCGACTTCAAGTCTTCTCTGTCTCCCAAGAAGTCTGGTTGGACATGGACTGATTGAGTTGTTATGTGAGTGACATGAAGGGTTCAGCTCTTTTTGAGGTTCGGACCTAGGGAGCACTGAGATGTTTGGAGCAGAATGGGTCCCACTTTGAGCCCTTGGCTTTGGCAGTTTTTGCTCCTCAAGGGATGGGCCACTCTGGAGGCCAGAGCCTCCGATAATGGAGGCTCCAGAAATAGCATGTAGGTGCCCACAGTTTTGCTTCCTACTAGTATGCCAGCTCCTGGAATCTTGGCTGATTCGGGCCTCCCAGAGGCCAGTCATCTCCCAAATAGCAGCTCCTCACCCCATGAAGTGCCGCCATGGCTCTGGGAGGGAAGGCAGCAGAGGACAGTGGTTAACAATATGGGGGGGCCTCCAAATCAAACTTGTACACAGGGTGTTCTCCAAGCCAGCTGGGGTCAGGGGTCTGACAGAACTGACTTGGGACATCACCCTTTGGGTAACAATGTCAGTGGCTAGACCATGCTCTTCTCCCAACCCCCTTCACCTAGCTAATCCTACTCATTCTTTTTTCTTTTTCTTTTTAATATGTTTTTATTGATTTGAGAGTGAGAGAGAGAAGAAGGGAGAGGGTGAGAAAAAGAGAAAGTAAAACATCCATTGGCTGCCTCCCATACCCCCCTACTGGGAATTGAGCCCAAGACCTGGGCATGTGCCTTGACCCATAATCGAACTGGTAACCTCTTGGTGCATGGGACAATGCTCAACCAACTGAGCCACACCAGCCAGGGCGAATCCTACTCATTCTCCAGGTTTTAGCTTAGGCATCTCCTTTAGCCAGCCTGTTTTCCTGATGTTCTGCTGCCTTCCTTTTCCCCATTATAGCAAGCAAGGCCCTGTGTGGCAATTCTCTGTTTACATGTCTGTTCCCCTCACTAGACCATAAGCCTCATTGAGGGAGCAGGAGACTCTTGTCTTATTCACTGCCAGTATTCCTGCTTCTTATTAAAGATGTTGCCTAGCACATAGAGGGCTTCAGTAAATGTTTGTGGAGTGCATGACTGACTGACTGAATGAGTGAGTGAACATTGTCATGGATGGTTCATCTCAAGTGTCATTCCAATGAATTGGTAGTAGCTGCATGAAGCTCTGCGTTTAGAAGGATTCTGAGGCTGCAGCTAAGTATAGGGGTTAAGAGTACTGGGATCTACTAATCACATCTGTCATGGCTCAGGGCAAAAGTGCAAGAATTAGTTGGTGGTGTCAGGCATGTATGGAGCAGTGGCTGCTGCCTCTGGGAGAGGCTCTATTCAAGAATGTGGTATTTGCTGGGATGGCAACACCTGCCTAGTGCTATAGCCCTGTGCCCCAGGGACTCCTTGGGGTAGCTGCTTATATTTCTGTCTCTCTCTCTAGCTGTCCCTTCCTGGCCCGCCAACTGACCCTTGCCATCCCCATCATCGCTGCCATCCTCTTCTTCTTCGTCATGAGCTGCCTGCTACAGACGAGTTTCACCGACCCTGGGATCCTGCCCCGGGCCACCATCTGTGAAGCAGCTGCCCTGGAGAAACAGATTGGTGAGGCTCCTACTTCAACTGAAGCTGTGTCCCCCAAGTCCACATTCCCTGATTTGAGAGGAGGCTTGGTTTTTCTTCCCACACTATGCTAGGAACTGGGGGTCCAGTAGTAAGCAAGGCGGGCAGGAGCTGACAATAGAATGGAGGAGACAGATGATAAATAAGTGAGCAGATAAACAAGAAATGCTAGCAAGTGAATGCTGCGATGGCAGCCAGCAGAATACTGAGTGCTTCCTGGGTGCCAGGCACTGCTTTCACCTCTTTATATGCATGGTCTTATTGAATCACCCAGTAAGTCTATGAGGTAAGTACTGTTGTTATTTTCTTTTTACTGATTAATTCGAGTCTCAGAGAGGCTACATACATGGTCCAAGATCACACAGTAAGTGGAAGAGCTGGGAGAGACCCCAGGCAATCTGACCAGAGCTCCTGCTCTTAAATATTTATACACACTTACTCATTTACTCATCAAACATTTATTGAGTCCCTACTATGTGCCAGGTACTTTTCTAGATGCTGGCAGTATAGCAGTGAACAAATCTGACAATAATCTCTGCCCTCTTTGAGGTGACATTCCAGTGGAAAGAATAAAACAGCAATGAAAGATCTAGAATGTGAGACAGAGAAGAGGAAACTAGGGAGGTGGGAGGGGTGCAGGGGGAGAGTGTTTGATTTTATTTATTTTAGAGAGGAAGGGAGAGAGAGATAGAAACATCGATGTGAGAGAGAAACATCCATCAGCTGCCTCCTGCACGCCCCTTACTAGGGATCGAGCCTACCACCCAGGCATGTGCCCTGACCGGGAATAGAATTGGAACCTCTCAGTCCATGGGATGACGCTCAATCCACTGAGCCACACTGGCCAGGCAAGAGTGTTTGATTTTTATTTATTTATTTATTTATTTTTAAATATTTTGTATTGATTTTTAGAGGAGGGGGGAGAGAGAAAGAGAAACATCGATGTGAGAGTGAAACATTGATCAGCTGCCTCCTGCACACCCCTGCCAGGGATCGAGCCTGCAACCAGGGCATGTGCTGGAATCGAACCAGCAACCTTTTTGTGCACAGGACAATGCCCAACCAACAGCAGTTCCAGCCAAGGCAGGACAGTCCTTTTCCTACCAGTCTCAACGTAGTTTCTACTCTAAATCCTTGGTTACAAGATTTTTCTTCAGCTAGTCTTCAGTTGGTTATTTAGGTTGATTGCTCTATATTCGGTTGTAATTCCAGTTTGGTCCTGGGAGGTGAATGAATGTAACATCCACCTAGTCCACCACCATCCTGACTGTCCCGAAGTTTAGCCGTTTTAAAATTAAGACTGTTGCCTTCCAGTGTTCACTAACCCTAAACTAATCACAACCTTTTCCCAATCCTTACCAGTTTCCCACTTTGAAAGACTCATCTTAAACTTAAACTGAGTCCTTACCCCAAATTCCTGAAAATAACTTACCCAAATATTTCTTTTCAATTATTACCAAGATTCTGTCAAGCTGATATTCTTCCTTACTATAGGTTTAAATACTCAGCTTTGTTTGATCGATGGTTGTTTGCAGCGATTCTTATGGGGAATCAAAAATTGATAGTCATATCTTTTTGAAATATAAATGGAAATATTTGTTTATTTATTTATTTATTATAGGTAAAATGATATAATTTCTGAGATATGTTCCAAAATTAATTTTTTAAAAACCAGAGAAACTAGATTGGGGTAGTAAAATTGGTCATAAAGTTTTGAAGATGGGAGTTCATTATAATACTCTGTCTGCTTTTGTATGTTTTAAATTCTCTATGATAATAAAAAAGTTATTTTTCTATTTCTAGTCCTTAAGAGGAATGTTCATTAATATCACATTAAAGTTACACTATTTGGCCATAACTACTAGACTCATATCCAGAGAGCATCTAGCCAAACTTTACCTAAGTTATACTGAATTTTACTCCTGATGGAAGGCAGGGAAAAGCAGACTGGTTGTAGATTTGAGAGAAATAATTATTTGTAATGCTCTCCTACAACACTCTAATGCATAACTAATAGATGTAATAAACTTAAAATTGACATTTAAATCTTGGTTAAAAGGGGATAGAGTACATTTTTTTGTGCTTTATTTATTCAGAGAGTGAAACTGTGCTATAGTCTGCTAAATTCTTAGTTGTGCTTAGAATGTGCTCCCTCCTATGTTCTATTCTGGAAAAATGAAGCTGCTTATTCTTTCTTAGAATCTTAGACCCTGAAATGGGCAGTTGTTACGATTACACATACACACAGAGTGATGTCCAATTTAAGGTTTTGAATAGCTACTTGTATAAGTTGACTTTTCTTTGCATTTGTATCAAGGAGGGTCTAGCTCAGGTGGATGTCCTGGGAACCAGTGAGGCTCTTGCTTAAGTCTATGGGTTGAAAGTGGCATTTTGTTGTTGTAGCTTATATCGTATGTTGTTTTAAAGTAGTGTCCAAACTGGGAAGGTAAGGGTTTGGGCTGCATGATATTCCTTAGGTCATATCTTTTCTGGTTCCAGTTGCCCATCAGGGTACAGTTTGAATAGGCATTCTCATTAGTGGTGCATCTCCATCCATGCTGGAAAAACTTGGACATAATCATTCCAAACTGTCCACACTTGAGCCATGACCACCTGCATTAATGAGGCTGCCATAGTATGGGTTTTTAAGAAAACAGGTGAGGAACTCTCTCTGGAGAAAATCCGAGCAGTAGAGACAACAGGCAGCAGCCATTTCGGATGAGATGAAGGCTTATAAAATCCTCTGTGACAGGAAAATGCACAACACAGCCGGTTTTAACCTCTCCTTGGCTTCCTTCACTCAGAACTCCAAGAGTGTTTGACTTTAAGTGGGGTGATCAGGCCCTGGCCAGTTTGTTTCAGCAGTTAGAGCGTGGGCCCGCAGACCAAAGAGTCGCAGGTTTGATTCCAGTCAAGGGCATGTACGTTGGTTGCGATTCGTCCCTGGCCCTGGTTGAGGTCATGCGGGAGGCATGCGGGAGGCAGCCACTCGATGTGTCCCTTTCATGTCGATGTTTCTCTCTCTCTCTTCCTCTCTCTCCCTCCCACTCTATCTGAACAAAAATGGAAAAAAATGTTCTCGGTGAGGATAAAAATAAATAAATAGGGTGATCAGAGAAGGCTTTTTGAATGAGGTGACAAAGAAGCAAAAACCTGCAGAGATGAAGGGTTGAGTTGTGGGGATCTGGGGGAAGAGCATAGTAGGTATGGGGAGTGGGCTAATTTAAAAATATGTTTTTAGCCCTGGCCGGTTTGGCTCAGCAATTGGAGTGTTGGCCTGTGGACCAGAGAGTCCTGGGTTTGGTTCCTGCTAGGGGCACAAAGCAAAAAAATAAAAATAAAATAAAATAAAAATATGTTTTTAGCCCTGGCTGATTTGGCTCAATGGTTAGAGCATTGGCCTGTGGACCAAAGAGTCCTAGGTTTGATTCCGGTCAAGGGCACATACCTCGGTTGTGGTTTGTCCACCAGCTGATGTGTCTCTCTCACATTGATGTTTCCCTCTCTTCCCCCATCTCCGTCTCCTTCCTACTCTATATGAAAAAAATCAATGGAAAAAATATCCTTGGGAGGATTTTAAAAAAAAAAGAAAGAAAATTAAATATATATGTGTGTGTGTGTTTATATTGCCCTGGCTGGTTTGGTTCAGTGGTTAGAGCGTCGGCCTGTGGACTGAAGGGTTGCAGGTTCAATCCCCAGCCCCAGTCGAGGTCGTGTGGGAGTCAGCCAATCGATGTGTCTCTCTCACATTGATGTTTCTTTCTCTCTCTTCCATTCTATCTAAAGAATAAATAGAAAAAATATCCTCGGGTGAGGATTAACAAAAAAAAGTTTTTGTTGATCTGAGAGAGAGAGAGAAAGGTAAAGGGGGAGAGAGAGAGAGAAAGAAAAACATTATATATTCTGACTGGGAATTGAACCGGGGCCTCTTGGTGCATGAGATGACACTCAATTAACTGAGCCACACCAGCCTGGCAGGGAGTGGGCTAATTTAGATTAGGTAGTCAGGGAAGGCCTCTAGGAGGAGGAGCCACTTGAGATGAGCCCTGAATGATGCAATAGAGTCAGTAATATGTGGTCTGGAAACAAAAACCAAAGCCTGGAGTTGCAAACAAACTGGCGTGTTTGAGGAATGGCAGGAAGGCCAGTATAGCAGAAAGGACCTGTGCTCACAGGCACTCCAGATGTCCCTTGATTCCTCACAGTGTGGGTCCCCCTGGATATGTGGACAGCAGGGGCCAGGGTCTTAATCTCAGCTTGCTCCACCCCTGCTCCTTCCTGCTGAGAGGTGACATCAGTATTTGTACACCTCCCAGGTTTCCGGTTCGTGGTTGGCTCCTTCCCCTTACAGGGTGGCTTTTAGACAAGCTTTTAAACACCCAGTTAGCCCTAAAGAGACCTCATGGGCTGTAAATGTCAGAGCCCTGCTGTACCCACCACAGGAAGTCATTCCACTAATCTCTGCAGCAGCTCAGGAGGGTGGTAGGAAGAGAGAGGATGTTCTCTTGCTTTTTATCTGTTCCTTGTCTCATCCTCTGCCCAGGCCCGTCTTCAGCCACGTCCTTGGCTGCTGTCTTCCTCTGCCTGTATCCAGCTTCCTTCCTTCTTGCACCCCTGGGCTACTTGGCCTGGTTCCTTCTCTGTCAGAACCCCAGGGTCTGACTGGGTCAGTCTGTCTGACTGCGGGTAGGCCCAGCTGAAGCCTCATTTCTCCTTCCTCCTGGTGGGAGCTAATCGGGAGGCAGGATTATTGTCCAGCGCAGCCTGGGCTCAGAGGCCTGGCTGCCTGGAATCCTCTGCCTCCTGTGAGCTGTCTGGGTAATACTGACAGCAGTAATCCCCCGTGTTTGGGGAGAGCTTGACTGTGTACTAAGGGCTTCCCATCCATTATGCCCATAAATCCTCACAACAGCCAGCTGTGCCGATGCAGAAACTGAGGCAGGTGATCAGACTGGAGGGTGGAGGTGTGGAGATGGAGTGTGTGCCTTGACTCCCAAACCCCTTACTTTCTCTTCTGAGATGGTCACAGCTCCTTATCCATATGTCTCAGCTCAAGTGTTTTACACTCTGGGAAGTCTTTGCAACCCCAGTTGGGCCACACTTTCCATGACACATTCCCAAAGCACCTTCTACTGCCATCTTGGCCCTGGGCTGCATGGTGGTCATTATGGAATTGTTGGGCAGGCCCAGTAGCCTTTCCTAGATAGTGAGTGTCTTGTTCACCCTGTCAGCCACATGGACAGCTGAGTGACTTGGGCTCAGTGTATGAGCCTCCTTGCTGTCCCCAAGTGACTAGTGGAGAAACAGTAGGAACTTCTCCCAATTAGGCATTACGGGTTTGATCATTTATGTGTTGATTCTATATGCTGACTCCTAAGTGTGTGTGTGTGTGTGGGGGGGGTGTCAAAGGTAGGCCTGACTGGCCACCACAGGTGAGATCAGGCTTTGGAAGAGTATCAGGGACATCAGGAGTATCTTCTGTCTGGAGGATGTGGAGAGGCCGAATGGAAAGGTGCATTGAGCCAAACCGTAAAGTTTGGGTGGAGTTCAAGCACAGGAAAATGGGTGAGGGGTGCCCTCCAGACTGGAACAGAAGGAGGAGAGGACAGAGTGGGAGGAAGGGGGACAGGTGTGGGACCCTGAGCAGGCCATGATGGCTGGAACACCGGGAGAACTTCAGAGAATTAGGGAAATTCTCCTTGGAGGATGGAGTGGAGGCCGTCTTGTGGGGCCCACATGTCATGGTTGGAGACTCTTTTGAGAATAGTTGCCAAGTCTAGAAAGTGGCATCTTTGAGGGTTCTGAATTCTCAAACTTAAACAAGAGGCTTCCAGTCAGGATGAAACATTTTCTTGAAAAGGACTAAGGTCACTGATCTTTTTTGAGAAGGTTGGGGACTGGCTCTGAGGTGGTGATACTGTTCATATAAACGTGAACTGATGACTACGCCACGGTCCATGAAGGCTGCGGGCTTCTCATGTTGGCCTCATAGGCCAGCAGCCCTAGCCCAACAGGATCTGGCCCAGGACTCCCAGGTTGGATGACCAGGGCTTCTCAGTTTTCCCAGGACTTTCCCTGTTTTAGCACTAAAAGTTTCCTGTCTTGGGAAACCACTCATCTGCAGGCAAACCGGCCCTCGGTCACCCTTGTCTGAGATCCTGAGTTGTCATCTGGCAGGTTGTGCAACTGGATCACCCTGCAGGGCCACACAGAGTCCAGATGCACTGGGCAGTTGGGAGAGAGGTAGGAGGTTGGGACATTGGCCCGTAACCTCCTGTTGTGATAGGAGACAATAGAAACATCTACATTTGATTGACAGACACTCATCTAGACAGTCACAACTCACAGGACAGACACAAAGACCTCCTTTTTCTCTGCCAGCACATAGCAGGTCACAAACCCCAGCCTGTCACCAGGACATCTCCCCTCAGGTCCTTCCACAGCCCAGGACCAACTCTGCCCTGATTGGTTCTGCTGACCAGGCCTGGACACCTGACCTCTCCCTTCAGTCATGGTTATCTCTCCAAGACTCAAATTTGTCCCTGGCCCTTCATGGCTCAGAATTTGAGTGACTCTAGCACCTTTCTTTTTTTTTATCCTCACTTGAGGACATTTTTCCATTTTTGTTCAGATAAAGTGGGAAGGAGAGAGAAGAAGAGAGAGAGAAAAAAAACATCGACATGAAAGGGACACATTGAGTGGCTGCCTCCTGCACAACTCCAACTAGGCCCGGGGACAAACTGCAACCGAGGTACGTGCCCTTAGCGGGAACCGAACCCGGGTCTCTCTGGACCGCAGGCTGACGCTCTAACCACTGAGCCAAACTGGCCAGGGTGACTCTAGCACCTTTAGCCTCATTTCCTGAAGATTGGTCACTGGAGCACAACCTTTGTGACTTTTGCCCTTCCTGCACCTCATCCTCATTTCTTTAGTATTTTCTTTCAAATGGCTTGTTTTTAAATGTAGTTTACAAGGAAATTTATATCTCCCCTATAAGCAGAAAGTCAATTGTTCTGCGTAGAAGATAATCATAAAAAGAAAAATAATAATATGGGATTCTTGCAGTTGCCCACTGAAAGTAGCCACTTTGAGGCCTGTGGGGATCACAGGTATTAAGGTATTGAAAGTAGAAATTTTCCTTTGTTGGAATAAAAGGCTTGAAAGAGATTTTTTTTTATTTTTATTTTTTATTTTTGGTGGTATATGCCCCTAGCGGGAACCGAACCCAGGACTCTCTGGTCCGCAGGCCGACGCTCAACCGCTGAGCCAAACTGGCCAGGGCTTGAAAGAGAATTGAAAAGGGAATAACTTTGCCTTCTTTCCACCATCTCGGAGCCTGTGGAGGCCTGCAGGGCACGGACTTCTATCACAAATATGTCTGGAAGGCTGTGGCACAAAGTCATTTTTGCTGGCCATAAGCAGGGTCTCCAGAACCAGAGGGAGCACACAGCTCTTCTTAAAATTGAAGTTGCTTGTGCTCAAGATGAAACTGAACTCTGACGAGGCAAGAGATGTGCTTGTGTGTACAAAGCAAAGAACACACAGTGACTCCTGGTGGCAAAACCAGAGTAATCTGGGAAAAGGTAACTTGGGCTCATGGAAACAGCAGCGTGACTTGTGCTAAATTCCAAATCAACCTTTCTGCTAAGGCCACTGGACACAGAATTCATGTAATGCTGTACCCCTCAAGGATTTAAACTAATTGAAAAGTAAATAAATAAAATGGGTATTTATTTATTTATTTATTTATTTATTTATTTATTTATTTATTTTTAAATCCTCACCTGAGGATATGAGGTTATTTTTCCATCTATTTTCAGACAGAGTGGGAGGGAGGGATGGAGAGGGTGGGGGAGAGAGAGAGAAGGGGAGAGAAAGAGAGGGAGAGAGAAACATTGATTTGACCCCAATCAGGGCTGGGGACCGAACCACAACCCTGGTACATGCCCTTGACTGGAATTAAACCTGTGATTCTTCAGTCCTTGGGCTGATGCTCTAACTGCTGAGCTAAACCAGTCAGGGAAGATTTTTTTTAAAAGGGGGAATTCGCCCTGGCCAGTTTGGCTCAGCAGGTAGCGAGTCGGCCCACAGACCAACGAGTCGCGGGTTCGATTCTGGTCAAGGGCATGTACCTTGGTTGCAGTTCGTGCCCAGCCCTCGTGGGGTCGTGTGGTTGGCAACCAGTCGATGTGGCTCTATCACATTGATGTTTCTCTCTGTCTCTTTCTCTCCCTCCCTTCCACTCTATCTGATAATAAGTAGAAAAATATCCTTGGGTGAGGAATAAATAAATAAATAAATAAAAGGGGGAATTTCCCTGGCCGATTTGACTCAGCGGTTAGAGCATCAGCCCTTGGACTCAAGGGTTTCGGGTTTGATTCTCAGTCAAGGGCACTTACTTCGGTTGCAGGTTCAATCTCCGGCCCCGTTTGGGGTCGTGCAGAAGGCAACCAGTCGATGTATCTCTCTCATATTGATATTTCTCTCTCTCTCTCCTTCCTTCCATTTCACTCTCTCTAAAAATCAGTGGAAAAATGTTCTCTGGTGAGGATCAACAAGGAAGGAAGGAAGGAAGGGAGGGAGGGAGGGAGGGAGGGAGGAAGGAAGGAAGGAAGGAAGGAAGGAAGGAAGGAAGGAAGGAATGAATGAATTAACTTGCTCATCACATGATTCAAAGTTGCTTGGTGTCATGACTTGCCTGTCTGTAGAGGTGCACTTGCCTGCAGGATCAAAGCAAGCTCTAGCCCACCCTCCTCCCCATCTGCCACTCTCCAGTGCCCCAGACACACGCTGCTGTTAATGCCTCTGTGCCTTCACTCTGCCGTGCCCTCCTCCCCTGGCAAACTCGAGGAATCATTTTCTGATCCAGCTTAATTGATGCCTCATCTTTTGTTGCTTTTTTAAAAAATTATTGATATTTAGAGAGAGAGGAAGGGAGAGGGAGAGAAACATTGATGTGAGAGACACATTGATTGGCTGCCTTCCGCACAACCCCGATCAGGGCCGGAGATTGAACCTGCAATCCAGGTATGTGCCCTTGACTGGAATCGAGCCTGCGACCCTTCAATCCACAAGCCGATGCTCTAACCACTGAGCAGAACCAGCCAGGGCTTTTGTTGCTTTTCAAAAGGATGCTTTCTGCCCTCCCCCACATTTTCCCTTCTGTATTCTCACAATATTAAATCTAGTCACTAGTAATACCCTTAGTTGACTAGCCTATGGGTTAGATGTTTCCTATGTCATCTCTAATTTGCATCATCATCTTACAGGGTTGACACTATCACGCAGTGAGGAAACTGAGGCTTTGAGAGGGTTGAGCAACTTCCTCAAAGTCATAAGCTAACAGGTAGCTAGGGCAGGTTTCAAAATGAGATTAGACTGGCCCCAGAGTCACCACACCTGACTCACAGTGCTTCTTACACTGACTGTAATTATCCACTTGGGCTCACTCTACCCTCAGGCTGAGCTTTTCCTGTATTCCCAGGTTACCATTAAGCCTGTCTGTGGTAGGGGCTCCACACACCTCTGGAATGAACAGAAATGGTCAGATGGGGATTACAGTGACCCAAGGCTCTTAGCCTGAGCACTGTGACTGACTTTGAGCTGTCCCGGAAGTTGGGGAGACCGCAGCTCTACAGCTGTTTTCTCCACAGGTGGGGAAAACAGAAGGGCAGCAGGGCCCAGAAGGACGGTAGAGATTCCTCCCTTCCCTCACTAAAACCTTCTCAGAAGGTCATGACCAGTCCCAGGGGGCTTCCAGGCCAGCCACTGGGCTTCATTCACAGCCCCAGCCATTCAGGTTCTGACTACAGAACATCTGCCTGCACTTCTCAGTGGGTAGTGGTTGGGATATAGAGGCCCATAGCAGGTCCCTTGGTTAGGAGGAAGGTGTCTGGAGATTCATTTGTTTCTCAAGGCTATTCAGTGGGAAGGAGCTCTCCCACCATTACCACTTCCCCAAGGGGTTAGTGTCCCACCTGGAAGGCAGCAGGAAGTCCTCGCTAACAGGAGGATGCCTTTGTACTTCCTGGGGAAGAGCCAAAAGCAGAAAACCCTGGAGTGCATCTTAGATTCCCTTGGGGCAGGGATAGCATCTTTTTTTTTTATCAATCTCTTTCTTTATTTCTTCAACCCAATATTTTCTAGCCCTGGCCAGTTTGGGAACAGTCTCCAGTTCGATATCTGGTCAAGGACACGTGTCTTAGTTTCAGATTCTATTCCCGGCCCCTGTCAGGAACATGTGGGTGGCAACCAATCAATGTGTCTCTCACATTGATGTTTCTCTCTCTGTCTCTGTCTCTGTCTCTGTCTCTGTCTCTCTCCCCCACCTTCCTCCCTCTCACTGTATCTAAAAATCAATGGAAAAATATCTTTGAGTGAGAGTTTTTTCTGAACCAGTGACCAAAGAAAACATATTTGACTCATCTATATGTCCTTGCTCTGTCTTCCCTTACTGCCACCCCCAAGCCTTGTACAATAGGTTGGCATAGTAGAGGTTAATGTTTGCAAGAATGAACAAATTAATGCCTTAGAAGACAAGGATGCTAATTTCAGCCCCATCTTATACTATTGGAGTGAAGTCAGTTTCCCCATCTGTAAAATGGGGGCACATATCCCCTTACCTAGCCCAGTATTTTTTGTGCATCAGGTGAGACAGGGAATGTCAGTACCCTTCGAAAATTGTTTTTCTCCATTAAAACTTAAGAGGCTTGAGCCTTGTAGTAATAGCAAATGGACTTCTGGGCACTAACAAGCTACCACTGGTAGTGGCTGCTGGGAGGAGTGGGTGGCATCTGGGTGGCACCCTTGCTCCAGTGGGACACAGTCTCTCCTTTGCCTCTGGCTCTTGGCAGCCTAAGGAAGTTGGGTGTGCAGAGCTTTACTTTCTCTTTCTCTGAGTTCTAGAGAGGAGGAATCCTGGCCCTGAGGCCAGGACATACTGGTAGGAGTTTCCTCCCAGCCTTAGAGGAGAGGCTTGGGTTCTTCTCTGCCCTGGGGAGGCCTGTGGGAACCCTTCGAGGACTCCTGTACTTTTAGTCCTGAAGAGGGTCTTTGGCTGTCCTTCACTCACAGATGAATTGCGTTCTGAATTTTTTTTGTAAATCAGTTGTTTGGAATATAGTGTTACATAGAAAAAGCAATAATAATGCTAATACTTCTTTTATTTCTATTTTAAAATGTATTGTTTTCTTTTGCCCCCCCCCCCCACCTTTTTGCTTCTTATAATATTTTTTTAAATTGACTTTAGAGAGCCCGGCCAGTGTAGCTCAGGCGATTGAGCCTCGTCCCATGGACTGAAAGGTCCTGGTTCAATTCCGGGTCGGGGCACATGCCCAGGTTTCCGGCTCAATCCCCAGTAGGGGGCGTGCAGAAGGCAGCCAACTGATGTTTCTCTCACACCAGTGTTTCTATCTCTGTCTCTCTTCCCCTCTCACTGAAAAAAACAATTAAAAAAACATAAACTGTTTTTAGAGAGAGAGAAAACCATTGATTTGTTGTTTCACTTATTTATGCATTCATTGGTTGATTCTTTTTTTAAAATATGTTTTTATTGATTTTTTTTAGAGAGAGAAGAAGGGAGAGAGATAGAAACATTGGTTCATTTCCTGGTGGTCAGGGCACATGCCTGGGTTGCGGGCTCGATCCCCAGTGGGGAGCATGGAGGGGCAACTAATCGATGTATCTCCTTCATATTGATGTTTCTATCTCTCCCTTCTTCTCTCTCTAAAAAAAATCAATAAAACATATATTTTTAAAAATATTTGAGAAACATTGGTTGGCTGCCTCCCGCACTCCTCCTCCTGGGCATGGAGCCCACAACTCCATGCACTCCTCCTCCTGGGCATGTGCCCTGATGGGGAATCGAACTGGGAACTCTCAGTCCATGGGACAATGCTCAATCCACTGAGCCACATCAGCTGGGCTTTGGTGGATTTTTGTATATTCCCCGACTGGGGATCAAACCTACACACTTGGCTTATCAGGATGACATTTAACCAAGTGAGCTACCTGACCAAGGCCTATATAGATTTTATTAAACATTTCATAGTAAATCATAGACACTTTACCCATAAATATTTCAACATGTATCTTTAAAATCTAAGGACAACCTCCGACATAACCACAATTCCACGATCACATCTAGGAAAATTAATAGTTCCCAAATTTCTAATTTATAGTCCTTTCCCCCAGTTACCTTCCAAATGTCCTTTTTGCTGTGTTTTATTTTATTTTTCACAACAGGATCCAGTCTAGGATCATGCATTGTTTAAGTGTCTTTTAACTTAGAATCATCCCCTCCTCTTTTATTTATTTAAATTTTTTTTCTCTCTATTGATGTTAAAGAAATGAAGGGAGAGGGAGAGATAGAAACATTGATGAGAGAGAACATCGATTGGTGGCCCCCTGCATACACCCCACTGGGGATCAGGCCCACAACCTGGGCTTGTACTCTGACTGGGAATCGAACCAGTGACCTCTTGGTGCATGGGTGATCACTCAACCACTGAGCCACACCAACTGGGTTATTTTTAAATTTTTTAAATGTATTATTATTATTATTTATTTATTTATTTTTTGTCCTCATCCGAGGACATTTTTCCATATTTTGTTCAGATAGAGTGGGAGGGAGAGAGAGAGAGAGAAACATTGACATGAAAGGGACACATCAAGTGGTTGCCACCCACACGACCCAACCAGGGCCTGGGACAACCTGCAACCGAGGTACGTGCCCTTAGTGGGAACCAAACCCTGGTCTCTCTGGACCACAGACCGACGCTCTAACTGCTGAGCCAAACCGGCCAGGGCTATTTATTATTTTTAAATTAATTATTTATTTTTTATCCTCACTCGAGGACATTCTTTCCATTTTTTGTTCAGATAGAGTGGGAGGGAGAGCGAGGAAGAGAGAGAGAGAAACATCGACGTGAAAGGGACACATCAAGTGGTTGCCACCTGCACGACCCAACCAGGGCCGGGGACAAACTACAACTGAGGTACGTGCCCTTAGCCAAACCCAGGTCTCTCTGGACCGCAGGCCGACGCTCTAACCGCTGAGCCAACTGGCCCGGGCTTATTTTTTATTTTTTAAAATCGTCACCCACAGGCACGTGTTCTAACCATTGAGCAAAACTGGCCAGAGCACCCCTCTCTTTTTGTAAACGACTGACTTTTGTTGGTAATCAGGCTGGTGATCTTGTAGATGCCCCACCTTTTGGATCTGATTGTTTTCTCGTAGCATTGTTTACTTTGTCCCTCCTGAAATTGGAAATTGGATCTAGGCTTGAGCAAATGCAGATAAACCTCACCAAGCCTTTCTGGGGTCTCCTTCTCTGATATCCCTTCTCAGAGTTGTGTAAAGCCAGCCTTGTGTGAGCAGGTGTGTAAATACCTAACAGTCTCAGTAAGTGGTAGCAGTTCTTAATATTTGTCCCCACCCTAGGCTGGCATTTTACCCTAACGTCTGTTTCCTGGAAAGTTTCCCTGAGGCTTCTCTTGTCCCAGCCAGGCTTCCCCTGGGCTGGGGCTCCTGTCTCCAGGCTTGGACATAGCCCATCTTTCTCTCCTTCCAAACTCAGACAACACAGGCAGTTCCACGTACCGGCCACCCCCTCGGACCCGGGAGGTAATGATCAATGGGCAGATGGTGAAGTTGAAGTATTGCTTCACATGCAAGATGTTTCGGCCACCCCGGACGTCACACTGCAGTGTCTGCGACAACTGTGTGGGTAAGTGGGGGGCTTCAGGGAGGGATGTGGGGAGCCCTGAGAAAGATGGAGCCCTGGAGACAGGGGAATCACTCATGTGAGGCTGGGGCAGGGATGGCATGTCGGAAATATTCAGGGTTGGGCAGAAAGTCTGGTTCACTCAGATTTGCTCTGACCGAGGAGAAACCTGGGTATGGCCAGTGAGCTCTGAGTGTGACCATTGGTGTCTTGGCTTCAGCCCAGTATCAGTGGATTCCTTCCCCCTAGCTCTGAAGTGTGGCACAGACACAGAGAGGCCCTAAATTCTTCTTTCAGGCCTCAGCCTGGTCCTCAGTAGGCTCTAGGTCCCAGGAACCAGAGACTGGAGCAATAACATTCTAGATATGTTTGGGCCAGAAAGGAAATGATTTACCATCCAGTGCCCAGGACCAGCTATACTGAAAGACTTCGATCTGATTCCCAGGGCTTGGAAGGGACAATAATCTGGGAACAGAGGAGTTTAAGCTGCTGAAGTAGAGAGGATGTAGCCAGGATTGGAAGCTGAGCTGCTGACCCACACTGCAGTGGTTGCTGGGGAACCAGAGGTTATTTTGTCCCCTCTCCCTGCTCTCTAGAGGCTGGGCAGCCCTGGGAGGTGTCATAAGGGAAATGCTATGCAAGAGGACCCAGGTGAGCCGAGCTGCTGTGACTGTGCACAGTCCTCGGGCAGTGAGCTCATCAATCTGACTCAGCATTCCCTGAGTAAAAGAACAGTGGGGAACACCCCATGATGCAGGCAATGAAGTGGGTGAGTCAGTGGGCATCATTCATCCATGAGAATTCTGCTCCACCCACCGCCTTCGAAGGGTGCTGGCCTTGGTGTGAGGCCTGCAACAGGCTTGTGACCCATATTCCCACAGGGGACTTCCCTAACCAGTCTGGGTGTGACCCTACCCCTGGGGACATGGAGCTGGTATGAGATCAGCTCTCTGACCAGGCCTTTGATGCCAGTTCTCCACTGGTTACAAAGCGGTCTAGCTTCTCCCTGGGCCTCTAGTTCTAGACTAAGGGACAGAGGTCACTGGTTGTTGGCATGTGGCCAGAGTTGTAGGCCAGGCAACAAGTACTTTTTGTTGGTCTTCCTTGTATAAAGCACTACTAGACCATGGGGTTCAGCTCATTGTGAGGCCAACACAGGCCCCCTCATGGGAAACTGGCCAGTCTGCTAATTGTAAATAAGTAGATAAAAGCTTGGGCAGAGTGCTGCAGAAGATAAGTGCTAGGGCAACAGGACAGGTAACAGGGGACCCTTACCTTGTCTGGGTTCAGAGGATACTTTCTTAAGGAAGTAGCTTTGCAGCCAAAACATGAAGGAGGAATTACCCTTCACCAGGAAAGAGATGGGAAAAATGTGTGAGTAGTGGGAACCGGTTCTCAAACGACCAGAAGCAGGGAGTGTCTGAGGAACTGAGAGCTGCTGGTGCAGAAAGCAACGGGGTAGGAAAGCCCCAGCCGTGGTGTGAGAACTTCGAACACCCATGCTGGTTTGGTTGCAGGCCAGGGCTGCACTAACCGTCTCCCCCGGCCCTTTTCCAGAACGGTTTGACCATCACTGCCCCTGGGTGGGCAACTGTGTGGGGAAACGGAACTACCGCTTCTTCTATGCATTTATTCTCTCCCTCTCGTTCCTGACGGCCTTCATCTTCGCCTGTGTGGTCACCCACCTGACACTCCGTGAGTTGGTGGTGGCAGTGGGAGCGGGGCGAGCAGAGGGCGGGCTAGCAAGCTCAACCAGGCTGAGGAGCTGTGATCACCATCCCTCTGAGCTGCGTCCTCTCCTGTTTCTTCCTCCTCAGGCTCTCAGGGAAGCAACTTCCTCTCCACTCTGAAGGAGACACCAGCAAGATATCCTTTGCCTTTTGTTTGCTAGTGGATGCTCTGGTGGGAACTGAGGCCCCTTTACTGGGGTGGGTCCCCACACCTCAGTCTGTAAACAGAAGGCAGTGGTGTGCAGCCGATGTTTGCCCTCTAGAATCCAATATGCCAGCTGCTTCTGTTCATGCCCAGGCTTGAGCTGATTCTAAATGGCCAGTTGTGGGGATGGGTAGCTGAGGACTCTCCGGAGCCACAGTCCCTGTCTTCCCTTAAGACAGCAAGCTCCCTGGACTGCATAATGTCCACGGCTCTTGGTGCTTGGAACCCTCAGTTCCCTCTACTGTCCATCACCCTGGGCTCATTCTGCTCTTTAGGGGAGCTCCTGAACCCTTCTTGGGGCTCAGGAGGTGACCCTGCTGAGAAGTGGTGACTGGGCCATAGGAAGGCTGCAAACTATTTCCTTTCTGGGGAAGGCTAGGTGAAAAAGGCTGGGCGTGGCAAGATTCCAGGTACAGAGGAAGCTCCCAGCCCTGATCCTGGTTGTGGGTCCTTGACTGCCCTGCTCACTGTGCTGGAGTTGGTGATCTGCTTCTTCTCCATTTGGTCCATCCTGGGCCTCTCAGGGTTTCACACTTACCTCGTCGCCTCCAACCTGACAACTAACGAAGATGTGAGTAAGGCAGGAGCAACCCCTCATTCCTGAGCAGGACCCTCAGCAAGAGGCGGGGCTAAGGGAGCTGGAGTGGCAGCAGTGCAGCTGACTCTCAGACTGCTGGGGAAACATGGGTGAGGGTGATAGGCAGCCAGACAGCTCCTGCCACTGCTCATTAGTTAGCCCTGGGACACCCAGTGCAGGCCTCTGAGACCCCCGCATGCCTTAGTGCTTAGTGCCAGCTCCCAGGGCTCCTAAGATGCTTTCTCCCTGACCCCACAAAAGCAGCTTTAACAGTCATTACATTTGGCCAGCACATTATTGTTTCCAGAGTTCTTTCAGTTCCCATCATCTCTTTGGGTCCTTTTGCCAACTCTGAGGCAGAAGGAACAGGGATGCTTTTTCTTTATTTGATGGCTGAGTGACTTGCCCCAAGGTCATACAGCTGGGGAGGGATAGAGTCAGGATTTCTCCCAGAAGCCATGGCCATGGCTCACTGTCCCCTGCTGCACTTGTTGGCAGCAGACCTGTGACTGTTCTTAGGTGTCCTTGAGGTTCCCTGAGGCTTCCTTATTGAGGGGGCAGCCAGGACAGGACTTTGAGTTTCCATCAACCCTCCCTACCTGCTGCCTTACAGACCCCCACCAACAAGCATTGTTTGAGCACTTACTGTGTGCCCAGCCCTGGGCCGGGGATCTGACCTCCCCTTCCCATTCTCCCAAACAATAAAAAAACAGACAAGAACATCCATTCCAGGGCCACCATCTGCTACTACGGGGCCCACTGACCAACAGAAAATACATTTCTTCTCAGTTGAGGGAACAAAACTTAACACACATAATAGGGTACCATGTCCTGGATGATTGGTACAGAGCAGAAATGACGTCAGCCTGCATTTCCCAATGTGGTTTCCTGGTTGCTGGTTCTGTAGGATATTACTAGAGGCTTAACCAAAAAAAACTGATATGGCCAGATTAGTTCGGAAATCTCTGGGTTAAAGTTAGGCAGGTGTCCTTCACTGCTAAACTCCTCAGTGCCTTTGATAGCTGGCTTCACAGAGCTAGAAATGGACAAGATTTCG
The DNA here is from genome assembly GCF_014108415.1 of Molossus molossus. Taxonomy (NCBI): domain Eukaryota; kingdom Metazoa; phylum Chordata; class Mammalia; order Chiroptera; family Molossidae; genus Molossus; species Molossus molossus. The sequence goes on along the minus strand of NW_023425347.1, from coordinate 86,246,037 downwards.
TCTGATGCTCCAACAGTGCTACCAAAGAGTTGGTATCAGAGAGTTCCCTATTTTTCAAATGAGGATTCAGAGAAGTGGTGATCTGTCCAGGGTCATTCAGTGAGTCAGTGGCAGGGCCAGGGTTCACAGTCAGGCAGCCTGAGCCCTTGTGCCCTTGTCCTGCCCTCCAACTTAGGTGACTGACAAGGGACGATGCACCCAAAGTTTCTTTGGAGGCTTCTCTGACTCTTCTCTGTCTTCTGTCATGTTCAAGGCCTCCTCCTCTCTGCTGGGTACCCCCCAAAATCCAGAAGTCTCCCACATTCTCTTGAATGGCCCAGTTTAAAGATGTATCCCCTCTAATAGTCTAGCTTGAACTGGTTTCAGAATTCGCCAGTTTCCCCCTGCCTCTAGACTTCCCTCCTAGAAAGCAAAGCAGCCCAGACGGTGTGGTTCAGTGGTTGAGTGTGGACCCATGCACCAAGAGGTCACTGGTTTGATTTCCAGTCAGGGCACATGACCAGGTTGTGGGCCTAATCCCCAGTGGGGAGCATGCAGGAGGAGGCCAATCGATGTTCTCTCTCATCAATGTTTCTATCTTTCTCTCCCTCTCCTTCCTCTCTCTCTAAACAATAAAGAAAAAAAAATTAAAAAGAAAAAAAGGAGACCTGGCCAGTTTGGCTCAGCAGTTAGAGTGTCGGCCTGCGGTCCAGAGAGTCCCGGGTTTGGTTCCTGCTAAGGGCACATACCACGTTTGCAGTTTGTCCCCGGCCCTGGTTGGGTTGTGTGGGTGGCAACCACTCGATGTGTCTCTCTCATGTCGATGTTTCTCTCTCTCCCTCCCACTCTATCTGAACAAAAAATAGAAAAATGTCCTTGGGTGAGGATAAAAAAAAAGGAACGCAAAGCAAAGGGTGGTACCTGACCTAGACATCCTTCCTGCTTGCAGATCAAAGGCTCGTGGTCCAGTAAGAGGGGCGGTGAGGCCTCTGTCAATCCCTACAGCCATAAAAGTGTTATCACCAACTGCTGTGCTGTGCTCTGCGGCCCCCTACCTCCCAGGTGAGACGGGGGTGACCCTATGAGTCCACACCTCTCAAAGGTTCTAGAACCAGCAGACCTCTTCCCACATTACATTCCTATGTCCACCATTCCCTGCTGAATGTATTCAGGGCATTTTTCACATAAAGGAGTTTTATGGAGAGTTGTAATTTTTAATCACATGTTCATTATAGAAAAAAAATAAGTACAAAAAATAAAAAAGAAGAGTATTAGATCTTACTCCCCAGTGATAACCACAATTAATGTTTTGGCCACCTTTGAGTGACGCTGCCCTTCTGGTGCTGCTGGCCAGACTGGGTGGGGCCCTCCATTCTCCCTCTTGGCAGAAGAAAGCCCTGGTGGTTCAGCCCTGCTAGAGAGCACCCCATCCTGACAGCAGAGGGCACCAGAGCACCAGACCCAGAGCTAAATTGCAGTGGACACTGTGGGAACAAGACTTCCCACACCGTCCCCCTTTCTTCCCACCACTCCTGCCCTGAGGGTTGGTGGGGTGAGGGACAGTAGGAATCCCACTATCTCCAAATGCCTTTTCATCCTTACTTTTCCCCTCACTCGCAGCCTGGCTTCTTGGCAGCCACACAGAAAGGAAGATGAGCTAGTTTCAATAAACTGAATTCTGTGGTCAAAAGCCAGGTGTTCAGAGTGCAGAGAGAGGGCCCTTCTGGAGGGAAGGAGTCTTGAGCCCCCAGCAGGAGGACAGCTCCCTTTTCTTCAGACTTTCTAGGGCTTGGACTTCCCTTGGCTGGGCGGTGGACTCTGTCATTTAGCCCCCAGTCTGGAGCCCTGGTGTCAGGCAGAGCTCTCACGTGTCTGCCTTATGTTTTGGAAGCCTGATTGACCGGAGAGGATTTGTGCAGTCTGACACCGTGTTGCCCTCGCCCATCAGAAGCGACGAGCCAACCTACGGAGCCAAGGCTGATGCCAGCATGGTAGGAGGCTACCCCTGAACCCGGCTCAGTACTTGTCACCTGCTGGCCTGTTCACCTTCACCTGCCACCCTCCACACCTGCCGGGACCCTCCCCATTCCATCCAAGGGAAGTGGAGCCGCCAAAGACTCGAGTCTTTTCGTATTTATTTCCCACCCTGCGTGGCTGTCCCCACACTGTTCCATGGCTGTACCCTCTGCTCCCTAAAGCTAGGTTCCCATGGCCTTGGGCCTGAGATTCCCCCCAAGCTGATCAAGTGGCAGGGGTGACAGAATAGAGAGGCCAGGGTCAGGTGCCTAGAGGACCACACCAAATCTCTGTGCCAAGGCAAGCCCTGTGTGAGTGAGGGTGCAGATTGAGTGTACCGCCTCCCAGTTAGGGAAGCTGCTGAGCCCTGCTGAGCCAGGGTCCTGAAGCGAAGTGGGACCTATGAGCAGTTGGCCCTGGACAGCGGGCTATGGGAGAGGATGCTTCCATGGGCTGCTTTGGTTTGCAATGTCCTTTATTCTTTTTGTGATGATCATTGTTTTTACTTTGGTTTTTATTTTTTGTATGGAGTTGGCCAATAGGATAAAGCTGGGTTCTAGGTAGAGAAAGCAGAGTTGGGGATTGGGGGAGGGCAGCCTGTCAGAGGAAGCCAAACCAGCCAGCCAGGCACCCAAGACCTCAGCTCCTGCATGATTCCCGGGCAGCACACTAGAAAGTGGGGGCCTTGCCCTTTCTCTGCCCATGGAGAGTTCTCTATGGGATCCCAGCCTGGCCCCCCACCTCCCTCCCAAGTCAAGTCTGGGATGGGTAGGTTATACTCATGCTGGCAATACTTGAAACGGGTTTATTAATGCTGGGTATTTTGCACAATTTTATAGACCTCTTTTCTACATAGCATTTTTTAAATGTAAGAATTTTTTAAAAGTCAGCCACATTGCTGTCTGTGTAGTGCCAGGTTAAGGATTATCAGAAGGCAAATTGATTTTAATAAGTTTATTATGAGACCTTCTGGCTGTGAGTGAGAGAGAGAGAGAGAGAGAGAGAGTGTGTGTGTGTGTGTGTGTGTGTGTGTGTACATGTATGTGCTTGCCCTGTACAAATGTGGTTGGCTCCCACTTCCCCACGTCCCCTGGGCTGCCCTCCTCTCCACCATCCCCCTCCAGTGTCAGCCAGCAACAGCAGGAGCAGCCTGAGCCAAGGGGACAGGGAATGTGTGCATTGGTTACAAGAGACTCCTGGGCTGCTGTGGCTCAGCCCCCATCCTCCTACCTTTCCCTCCTCCAGGGACTTCAGACAGCCAGTGGCTGGGGATTCAGCCACCCCCACCTCACCCCTACTACCTAGCCCCCAGTTCAGGCTTCCAACTGGGATCTGCCTAGACAGGCTAAGGCTGGGTGTGGTGGATGGGGTGATGGCTGTGAGGAGTGGCTGCCATCCTACAAGCCACACCTCCTCCTCCAAGCCCCAAGTGTGGGACCTGGTGCCAAGGGCTAGAGGATAGGGAGTCTCTGCCAACTGGAGGCCTCTATCCAGAGAAAAGGAAGAAAGGAGCAGGGTGGGCCAAAGCCAGTGAAGAATGGCCTAAATCTAAGCCAGAAACTCAGAGGGTGTCTCTCCTCTGCTGGGAGCTGTAGTTTCTTGTCAGCATAGGAAATTGTCCCTCTATCCCCCTCCTTGGCCCTTTAAGGGGGCTGAAGTCCTTGAAAAGTGACACAGGAAGTCTCCACCTTGCCCTTTCTTGCTCCAGAGGCTAGTAGGTCACAGGCAGCTGAGAAGTGGCAGCCACAGAGGGTCTCCTCTGGGAGAAACTGCTTCTCTCCGGCCTTGGTGCCCTGGGCCATGCTGCAGTGGCACTAGGAGGTGGGTAGGATGCTGGCTAGAGGAGGTTGACTCCCATCTGCCTTTTATTTAAGCCAATATTCTTTGTTCCTGCTTGTAATAAAACTTTTGTTTTTAAGAGTTGGTTTGCTTTGGTTTGGTTTTTGTTTGTTCTTCATTTACTGAGGCCCCAAAGGCAGCTGTCTGTTCTTTCAGTCAAACTTGGTCTGTCCTGGGGAGACAGACAGAAGACAGGCAGCCCATTGACCTGGCTAAAGTTCACCTCTGCTGGCTAGAGTCTGTCTGCTAGAGTTGAACAGAAAGGGCTGCAGCTAGGCTCCATAGGCATATAAGAAGAGGCTATCCTGTCCCCTTTGTCCCCTCTACCTTCCCCTGCCTCAGGGGCTTGGAAACCCCCCCAAAATTGCTTCTTCTTTGCGGTCTTTTTACTCTGACCCCGAGTGACTGCTCAGTTAAGAAAATGTATATGAGACAGTAGATTCCAGGTTGAGAGCTGGAGCCTTCCTAGCCCCCATCCCCATCTGGGCAGCAGAGCGCAGCCAGACACCTCATAACATTGGCCCACCTCTCCGGTATCTCCTCCAGGAGGACACCTGTCAGGATTTTGCCATCTCCTGCACAGCCTGAGGGGAGCTAACAGACCTCTTTGCAGAGGGTTAGCTGGTAAGACCATATCTCCCCTGTTAGCCAGTACTGCCCGCTCCCCTCACACGTCATCTCATCCTCATTGCATGCCTCGCCAACCCCATGGAGCCCATTCATCTGTCTGGTGTGTGGTGTGGTGTGGTGTGTGTGCTGGTGGTGGTAGGGTCCCCAGGGCTCCCCCCTGAGCAGAAGGATGGGGGTATGGGATTAGGGCAAAGAGCCCAGCCCCACTCCGGATGAGGAAGTAGCTTCACACATAGCAGCTCTCCAACTGACACAGGAGGTGAAGGGTGAGGATGAAGAAGGATGGCGTACCTGCTCTAAGGTGCCTGGCCCTGTTCTGGTGGTGTCCTGGTGTGCAGGGGCCTTTGATCACTAACATTGTGTCCTGGCTTTCTGTCTCTGCTGAGCTTTCTCTCACCTGCCTGTTTTCTCTCCTGCTTTGTTGCTTGCTGCCCGAACTTTGGCCCTTCTATGGGGAAGAGGCAGGTGCTGTGGCACCCCTGTAGGCCTCTTATTTCCTCCCAACCCTGCTAACCCTCTCTCTTCTCCTTCTTTGCTGTCTTGCCCGGGATCTCCAGTGTGTGCAGGGGCTTAAGGACCTCCTGAGGACTGCTGCTCTCTGCCTCTCCAGGAGTGGCCTGGGGGGAGCCAGGCACCCGGCACCTCCACCTGCCTAATCTGTGGCCCATCTGCCACCATCTGTGCCTACAGGGTCTACCCCCAAGCCTGCCCCACACGTGTGCTCTCTAGGGTGCCCCCAGAGACGGCAGGGGCTGGCCTCTTTCCCCTCATCCCCACTCCATGCTGGCCAGAATGTAGAAAAAGCCATAATGCAGCTGTCATCAGCACAATGATGTAATACTATGCTGAAACTTGCCCTCCCCTCTTCCACCTTACTTCTTCCCCAGATTTGTAAGGTGTCAAGACTCTTTAGGAATCCTGCCTTACAGCCTGCCCCCCAGAATCAGGCATAGCCATAGTCGAGCTAAGCAGGTTTCTTCAGGAGCTGTCTGGGGTGTTGATGACGCTGCTGAACAAGTTTGGTAACAGTTTTAAGCACAACTGGTTTGACACTGTTCCCACGGCCCCTTCCACCCCCAGCACTTGAGTAGGAAGGTTGCAAGGAGGATGCTTGTACCCTTTGCTCTAGGCATTGAGCTAGCTCTGACAGCCCCTTGTTCTTCAGAGGAACTAAAGGAAACCGGGCTGGGCATCAGAAATCCACTGAGCCCATGGCTGGGGCTGCTTGTCTGCTGTGGTGTACCCCTTTTTTTTTAACCAAAATAAAGATTTCCCTCTTCTTGCCATACCTTTGGCTGTCTGGTGCCACCCTTACTTTGGGGTCTGGGGGTAGGGTGCAGATGAGTGTGCAGAACTGCTGGCTTACAGCTGCCAGCTTTGTTCCAGCTGGTCAGTGCTATTTGGAGATTTTAAAATGGCACAGTGGGCCTGGCCGATGTGGCTCAGTAATTGAGCATCGGCCCATGCACTAGGAGGTCACCGGTTTGATTCCCAGTCAGGCCACATGCCCAGGTTGTGGGCCTGATCCCTGGTGGGGGCATGCAGGAGGTGGCCAGTCGGTGTTCCCTCTCATCGATGTTTCTATCTCTCTTTCTCTCTTCCTCTCTCTCTCTAATATCAATAAAGAAAAAAATTTGTTTAAATGGTACAGTGGGCCCTGGCCAGTTTGCTCAATGGTTAGAGCATCGTCCTGTGGACCAGAATCTCAGGTTTGATTCTGGTCAAGGGCATGTACCTCGGTTCAGTCCCCGGCCTGGGGTCATGTAGGAGCCAACCAATCAATGTGTCTATCTCACGTCACTCTTTGTCTCTTTCTCTCTCCCTCCCACTCTATCTGAAGATAAATGAGGAAAAAAGTATCTTCAGGTGGGAAATAAATAAATAAATAAATAAATAAAATGGCACAGTGGCCCTGGCTGGGTTGGTCAGTGTATCGTCCCAATACACCAAGGTTGCTGGTTCCATCCCCAGTTAGGGCACATACAAGAGTCAACCAATAAATATATGTATGGGTGGAACAACAAATTGATGTTTCTCGCTCTCTCTAAAATGAATCAATCAATACGTAAATTTAAAAAGGCACAGCAAAGCCAGAAGTGGCACAGGAAGAATGACCAGCATCCTCTGCCCTTCCAGAATTCCTGGTCTCGGTTCCAGAGACCTTCAAGTCTTAGCTGACCTCTGAACTCTGAACGGTCCCAACCTAGGCTGGGACAGAGGGTTTGACTCTAGTCTGGGACTGTCACACCCCTGAACTGAGCCTAGCCCAGGATAAAACTCTCGTGGAGCCCTCCCTCTTCCAGCTGCCTCCCCACATCAGGATATATACACAGTGTGCTAAGAGCTAAAAAATAAATAACAACAGCGGCCATTTAGCAGGGACTTGCCAAGTGCCAGGCCTGTTTTCCCACCTAAACCTATGAGGACATTGCTGTCAGCGTTTTTACAGATGAGGGAACTGAAGCTTGAGGAAGGCATGAGTAGCTCAGACTCTCCCAGGTTCAAATACAGAATTTGAATCTGTCCTTCTGCACTACCCAAGGAATACATACTGCTGCTTCAGGAAGAGGGTATTTCAGAAAAGGCAAAGCAAAGCCAGAAGAGAAACCCTAAAATTAGAGAATGTCATTTATAGTCAGCAGGGGGCTTAGAGATGATCTGTGGGGCCTCCTTGTACCAATGGGGAAACTGAGGCCCAAAGGGAAGAACCTGCTCAAGGCCTTATAATAGAGCTGTAATGCAGCCCTACACCCTGAACTCATTCCATTTTATTTCCAAAAATTCCACACCATGTCCTAGACTGGACTGGTCTAGGAAATACTATAAATAGCAGTGTCTTGAGGAAAAGTCTCAGGATAGCTGACTCACTTAAAAGTAATCTAATCCCCCCCAAAGGCAACTAGTTGAGTGAGCTCTTGGCTGGATAACTGAACTCTAGTTTATAACTAGTCAGAGGGAGAAGATGATCACCTGTTTAGTTTGATTATTCCAAAACTGGAAAATTTTCCTAGAAAGTTCTTCCTGAGATCTTAACCAGAGACCCTCCTGCTGCAATCAAGAGCCCTGTCCTCTGTTCTCAGTGGAGATAGACAACTAGCTGCTGCCTCCCTTCTCTGTTCCACAACCCTTCAAAGCCTATTTACCAGCTCAAAAGGGTTGGTTGTCTCTGGGACCAGAAGCCTTGCGCCTGCTGGTAGGATGGTTGCTATGCAGAAGGGTGGGAGGTAGGCAGGATGAGGAAAGCCCCTTTGGCTGCAGTGCCAGCTCCTGTCCTGCTGACTCAAGCGGCTGACTATGGAACTCTGTGCCCTGCTAGGGCCTGCTGCCTCCTGCCTGCCTGGGCTTCTGGACTTGGGAAATGGAGGCCTGGAGGCAAAGGGAGGTGCCTGAGACAGGAACTGAGTCAGGATCTCAGGTATGACAGGCCAGAGCGGAAAGGAGATGTCAGGCAGGCTGGCCCCCAGATTCAGCAGGGGAGGGGGAGGAGTGAAGGGGCTTCCTTTCTCTTGTCCAGAACTGTGCTGAGGGCAGGGAGCTTGAGTGTGAACCACCACCAGGTCTCCAGGCTTGAGGGATGGAAAGGAGAATGCTCCCCCTAGAGACAGAAATAGCTCTAGAATTGGCAGGCCCTGACTCCCAGGTTTATGCTGTTCTGGTATCTTCAGCTTTCCCCCATGACTTGGAAAGCCTGGGCTGGGTGACTAGACAAAGTAAAGTCCTTGAGGGCCCAGAGGAATGTCCAAGATGGAGGAGGAGGCAGTCAGTGTTAAGTGAGCACATTTGACCATTTATCCATCTTCTTTCCCAAAGAGGCACCTAGCTGGGCAGGCTCTGGTCTTTGGCTGAAGCCTAGTGTGGGGCCCTTCCTCATTTCATAGGCCCCAGCTCCATGTTCATGCTGTGAGTGTATATTTTTATAATAATAAAGTTGGTTAGATATTTTTTACATGATAATAATAGTTACCATCCACTCAACTAAGTGCTTTTCATCAACTCATTTAATCCTCACAATAAACCCCATTTTACACTTAGGAAAACTGAGGCTCACAGAGGTTAAGTCACTTGGCAAAGGCCACAACAGCTTGTAAGAATTGAACCTAGCTGATCTGATTCCAAAGATACTGGCTATTCTGTCTCTCAGAAAAATAATACATATTCACAATTGATAACTTGAGAATAGGAAAAAGGGGGGAAAATCACTCACAGTCTCACTACCTAAAGATACCCTCTGTAAGTTGCATTTTAGTGTATTTCCCTTCCATCATTTTCTGTCTGATTTGAGCAAAGCTTTCAGGGTATCAAGCCTAAAATTCCTTCTGTTTCTTTGGAACACCTATAGCATTAGCCCAGATATGTTTCTGTTTTTTCTTCTAAAAGGCATATCTCACTTTGGGGCCTCAGTTCTGGCCTAAGCCTCCCTCTCTTCAGAAAGGGAGTGTGGGTGTTCAGACACCAAGAAGAACTCAGGGAGGGACAGGCCTGTGAAATGGTCTTGGCTCCAGGATTAAGCGGCTGGATCCCAGTGAGGAGAGTCCCACCTCTGAACCCCATCTGAGCTGTAGCTAGAGGTGGGGCAGATAAGCAGGAAGCCACCTTCATGGGTGCAGTGCCAACAGTTTTAGATAAAACCTGTGGCTGACACAAGGACAGCACCCTAGCTAACAGGGACAAAGGGTTGGCAATAGAGAAACCCCCATCTCTGAGGCCAGAGGTCAGAGGTAGAGCCATGGTCAAAGGGAAGGGGCAGTAAAACTTCTGAGAGGCAGGCTGTGGGGAGGCAGTCCTTAGCTGGGACTACTGCCCCATAAAACAAACTGGTATGTGTCACCACCACCTCCTTTTTCTTAGCCCTGTCACACTCCCCAGTTGCTAGCGTCCCCCCTGGGGAACCAAACTGGGCTGAGCACCCAGGTGGCCTGCTTCCCAGACTCTGACAGAAGGTGAGCTGAGTCAGGCAGGAAAGTGGGACAGCCAGCAAGCTGGGCCCCCACCCTCTGTGAGCCCCACTGATACAGGATGGCTGGTGGCGTGGAGGGGGCAGGTGACCTGGCGTGAAGAGCCAGAGGGTAAGTCCTCAAACAAGTGGCAACAGGCCACCAACTTGAAAGGGAAAATTGTGCTGTGATGGGAAAGGTATCCAACAAACCTACTGGGTGACTAATTACAACGGCTGTGCTGGAGCGTCAGAGGCTGCTCATTAAACACTTCATTAAGTGGCACCCTGAAAGCTGCCACCTGTGCATTCTGGGAGTTCAGTGGGGACAGGACCCAGAGGGAGAATGAGGATGGGGGATGGAACCATTTCAAGAAGCGTGGATCTCACTTCTAAATACATCCTGGAGCTCACAAATCAGAGGCTTTGGTGGGAGAGACACCAAAGTAAGTAGGATGCAGGGGACTTAGTAGCTGTATGACCTTGAGCAAATCTCATCCCTCTCTGAGCCTTAGTATTCCTAGCTCTAAAGTGGGGTAGTAGTCACCATCCTGCCCACCTCACAGAGACATAGCAGGGATTAAATTAGATTATGGATACCAAGGTGCTTGGGAAACTGTAGAGCCCTGCCTAAACTGATCTCACCTGACCCAGGGTGGGAACCTATCTGGCAGGAATAGGAGCCCCATCCTCCAGCACCTGGCTTTATGGGGTCTGCCTAGGCTGATGCAGACAGGTGGCTGAGCAGTCCCTAGAAGGACACCATGAAGGAGAATCTGATTTGAAAAACTGGGTCAGCTACCTAATGTGGGCACCCATGTAATGGAAGCCCTGAACAAGAGGGGCAGCCTGGAGCCTGGAAAGTTTGCCTGTGCAGGTGGCGCCAACACCCAAATTTCTCCTGCTGACTGTCCTGATGACTCATCCCACATCCCAGCCCTTTTACCTTTAAGGAAGAGCTGGAAAGGGTGTGGGGAAAAGAGGAGAGGTAGGTCCAGGGCCTCAGTCCCGCCCTCTGCCCCTCCTCCTCCCCACCCTGCTCAGGGCCAGGCCATCCAGCCAAAAGGCAGGCAGGGATCAGGAGAGGCACAGAATTCGGCTTGGTCCCGAGGCAGCCATTTAGCCCGCCGCCTGTCTGTCTGTCCATCCCCAGATCCATGGAGAGAGCAAGTCTGATCCAGAAGGCCAAGTTGGCAGAACAGGCCGAACGCTATGAGGACATGGCAGCTTTCATGAAGAGTGCTGTGGAAAAGGGTGAGGAGCTATCCTGCGAAGAGCGAAACCTGCTGTCAGTGGCCTACAAGAATGTGGTGGGTGGCCAGAGGGCTGCCTGGAGGGTCCTGTCCAGTATCGAGCAGAAAAGCAATGAGGAGGGCTCGGAGGAGAAGGGCCCAGAGGTGCAAGAATACCGGGAGAAGGTGGACACTGAGCTCCGGGGCGTGTGCGACACCGTGCTGGGCCTGCTGGACACCCACCTCATCAAGGAGGCTGGTGACGCCGAAAGCCGGGTCTTCTACCTGAAAATGAAAGGCGACTATTACCGCTATCTGGCCGAGGTGGCCACTGGTGATGACAAGAAGCGCATCATCGACTCTGCCCGGTCAGCCTACCAGGAGGCCATGGACATCAGCAAGAAGGAGATGCCGCCCACCAACCCCATCCGCCTGGGCCTGGCCCTGAACTTTTCTGTCTTCCACTATGAGATCGCAAACAGCCCTGAGGAGGCCATATCACTGGCCAAGACCACCTTTGATGAGGCCATGGCTGACCTGCACACCCTCAGTGAGGACTCCTACAAAGACAGCACCCTCATCATGCAGCTGCTTCGAGACAACCTGACTCTGTGGACCGCCGACAATGCCGGGGAAGAGGGGGGTGAGGCACCTGAGGAGCCCCAGAGCTGAGCCTCGCTGCTACCCTCCCTGCCCTGCCCTGCCGCTCCAGTCCCCCACCCCCAGCAGAGAGGACTAGCATGGGGTGGGAGGCCCGACCCTTCTCCCTGAATGCTCTGCCCCAGCTCAGAGGCTCCATAGAGAGGGACCAGCAGAGCTGAAGCCACCTGGAGCCATTGGGTCCCACTCTTCCTGCAGCTGTCGGGTGCTCCTAACCACTGGTCATTCCATCCAGCCCTGCTCTCTGCACCCCTTCTCGAGACCCTCCCCGTGAACGGGATCACTTCTTCCCCCCTCTTGATTCCCTCCTGACCCTGCTGCCTCTGGATCTTAGGAATTGAGGAGTGTCCCACCCTTGTGGCTGAGAACTGGACCGCATGGCAGAGAGGCTGGAGAGTGAGAGTGTGTGTGTGTGTGTGTGTGTGTCTGTGTGTGCGCGTGTGTGTGACCCAGAACGAGAGGGAAAGCATGCCTGCTGGGTGTGACCATGTTTCCTCTCAATAAAGTTCCGTGACACTCCTCCTGTCTTTTCCAGTTATTGGCGGAGGGCTGGGGCTGGGATTGGTGTATGATTTACAGAAAGCCTGACTTTGTACCTCTAAATTTAGGGCCTGAACCTCCCATGGGGCTGGTTCAGTAGGCAAGACTCTGGGGCCGATGACTCCAGGTGAGAGGCCGGGGGTCAGGCTCTCTCCATCAGGCCTCAAACAAGCCGGTCTGATCCCGGAGAGGGTCAGGCGAGCGCAAAGACGGCTCTGAGGCTCCTCTGCTGAAGAGCTCAGATCTGAGGGGACAGGAAACCAGTACGGTTTCAGGTCTGAGGTCTGAGGACGGCGCCGCATGGATATGCTGAAGTGAGCAGCATACCGAGCACTTTCAAATCGGGGATAGTCCCACCAAGGCGCTCAGCTCTGAGAGGCGGGAAGTACGATCTGAGGCAGGGGTGTGACGCCGCCATTAAAAAAAGCCCAGCTCTGAGGAGAGAGGAACGCACCCCCGCCCCGCCCCGCCCCAGCATTCTCAGACGAGGACAAAATGAATCGGGCTGGCGGAGAGGAAGCGCAAGCCGGGTGGAAGGAGCCTCGGGGAGCAGAGGCCGGTCCAGAGCGTCGGACCCCATTACTTCCGCTCCCAGGGACAACATGCCTGACCCTGCGGCGGTCTCCTTCGGTCCCGCCTTAACAGCCCGGGCTGGGGGCGGGCCCAAAGCCGATTATCATCCAATCACGGGAGGGTGATTGCTCAAATACTGGCCAATGGGAGGGTGAGCGGCGGACGCACACTGCGCGTCTTCCTGACGCCCGCAGAGCGTTGCGGATTCGGAGACGCCCTAGCGAGACTGAGGCGCCCCTACCGCCCCCGAGCGCCAGGGGCGGTGCTTTCCGGGTTTCGCCCAGACAAGTTGCTAACCGCCGGGTGGAGAGCTAGGCACCTCAGAGCAGCGGGACGGGGCGGTGTGGAAAAAGCAGTCCCCTCCCTTTGAGTCATCTGCTTAACCCGCGGTTCGGGGCTGGCAGGGCCGTCTGGGAAAAGGCCACCAAGGCGTCCCCACCACACACCAGAGTCCAGGTAGCCCTGAATTGGTGGCCAAGAAACTTGGATTGTGGCTGTGTCTTGGCTGTGCGACTTTGGAAAAGGCCTTTATATCTCCCTGGGCCTCAGTTTCCCCTTCTTTATCAAAAGTGGCTTGAACTAATGGTTCTCTAATGAAAACTGAAGAATCTGGGTTCTGGAGTCAAGATGCCTGGGTTTGACTCCCAGCCTGCCTTGGCCAAGGCTCTTAACTTGCTTACTTTAAAAAATATATCTTTTTTTATTGATTTTTTTAGAGAGAGAGGAAGACAGAGAGATAGAAACATGGATTTGAGGGAGAAACATCAATCTGCTTTTTCCTGCATGCCCCTCACCAGGAATGGAGCCCGCAAACCGGGAATCAAACCAGTACCTCTCAGTCCACGGGACCTTGCTCAGTCCACTGAGCCACACCAGCCCGACCTAATTTATTTGCTTGCTTGTGGAGATTAAAAAATAGTACCTTCCTCTTAAAGGCTTGCTGTGAAATTTGAGAAAATAATGTAGCCTGGCTGGTTTGGCTCAGCAGTTAGAGCATCGACCCTGGGACCAAAGAGTTGTGGGTTTGATTCCAGTTAAAGGGCATGTACCCCGATTGCGATTCCTCCCCAGCCCTGGTCAGGGTGGTGCAGGAGGCAACCAATCAGTTTGTCTCTCTCACATCGGTGTTTCTCTTTCTCCCCCTCCCTCCCACTCTATCTGAAAATAAATGGAAAAATATCCTCATGAGGATTAAAAAGAAAATAAATGCACTTGAAGTAGTTCATAATACATGTTAGCTATTATCAATCCTTCCAGCATCAGTAGTCTAGGATTTATCCGGCATTTCTGTGCCAAAAGCAGAATGATCAGTCAGGCCCAGTCCTAAAGAGCAGCTTTACTGTCAAAGCTGACCTGCATGCTCACTGGGACACCCGAGAATGCTGGCCTGACATCAGATGGTCACTCCTCACTTGGCATGATTGGGGGAACTCAGCCCAGCCTCATCAGGTTCCCCAGAGTCTTAAGTTTGGCTACAGCCACGAAACTCAAAATTGAAGGGCTCTGATCAGAGTAGTAATTCTACAGGAGAAGTTAGCAGGACCACTGGGATACCTTCTGCAACCCGTTTTCTCCTTGTCTTTCCTGGAAGTGTGTTGGATTTCCAAACCAGACAGAAACTCTGGGCTAGTGTAAGTGACTCCCCTTCAGCTCTGAAAGTAACATAGTTTCTCTTACCAGACAGGTCTGGCAACTTTCTCTTAATGAGGTAGGTCCTGGGAAAGGAACTTCTTTCTTTTCTCTCAGCCTTCTACCTTGCCTACTCTCTCTGCATCACTCATGGTTGCCCTTTATGAGGAAAGAAATAAGCATGTTGATGTTGAAGGATTTCAAAAGCATCCGGTGTGGATGTTTCTTTCTTACATCGATGTTTCTCTTTCTCTCTCTCTCCCTCTCCGTTCCTCTCTCTACAAATAATAATAATTTATTTTTATTTTATTTTATTTTTATCCTCACCTGAGGACATTTTTCCATTTTTGTTTTAGATAGAGTAGGAGTGAGAAAGAGGAAGAGAGACAGAGAGAAACATCGACGTGAAAGCAACACATAGAGTGGCTGCCTCCCGCACGAACCAACCAGGGCTGGGGACAAACTGCAACTGAGGTATGTGCCCTTAGCGGGAACCGAACCCCGGTCTCTCTGGACCACGGCCCGACGCTCTAACCGCTGAGGCAAACTGGCCAGGGCTACAAATAATAATAATTTTTAAAAATCAATAAAAATCAGTCCCAGAAGGCAAAAAAAGTAAGAATGCCAACCAAGTTCCATGGAAATTTCATGGTGGCCATTCTCCCATTCCCATTGTCCTCTCCAATTGAGCACAGTTAAAACTTCCAAATTCCAAAGTCCATCTTCAGGTCGAAACTTAACTAACCAGTTTCCCTCCCCCTTTAACACATATATGTGCTATTTTACCAGCTCCTATCATTTGTATAGGCAGTTATGATTTCATATCTACTTGATTCTACCTCTGGGTTTGCAGCTATGTCCTGGGCTTATTTCTTGTATCCTCAGAGAGCTCTTAAAAAATAGTAACTTTGTCCCATTATTCATTCTTTCTTCCCAGTTGCTCCAGCAAGGTTTTGTGTACAGAAAGGTGCTTAGAACTTAGTTTTCAAATAATCCTTTCAAATGCCTGGAAATCTGGTTTAATGCCAGGTCCTCAGTTGTGGAACAAGAAATATAGCTGGTTCTGAGAGGAGGCAGGGCTATCTAGACAGAGACTAGCTCACAAGGATTCAAATAATCCCAGCCCTATCCTTTCTGCTCTTCCAGAGTATCCCCCAGGAAATGAGGTCCAGGGCTTGCAAAGATCTTCCTCTCTCAAGAATTTGACTGGTATGGGGAAAATTTACAACCTAAGATTATCTAGAGAAGATGCCTACTCTTTTTTTTCTTAAATCCTCACCCGAGGATATTTTTCCATTTATCTCTAGATAGAGTGTAAGGGAAGGAGACAGAGAGAGAGAAACATCTATGTGAGAGAGACACATCGACTGGTTGCCTCCCGCACGACCCTGACCAGGGCTGGGGACTAAACCGCAACCGAGGTACTCGCCCTTCACCAGAATCGAACCCATAACTCTGGTCCATGGGCCACCGATGCTCTAACCACTGAGCAAAATTAGCCATGGTGAGAAGATACTTACTCTTATTGGTTCTGTAGATCCACAGGAGTAGGTAATAGAGGGCAAGGCCTTCTCAGAACCAACCACTCTAGGGAGGCCAAGGCACTGGTGTTAGGCAGACCACTGTGGCTCCTTCTAGAAAGGCAAGATACTCCTATACACAGACACATCCAACATCCAAATGTCCAGTGCCTTTTGGGGAAAACCTGACTTCAGATGCTTGCACCAAGATTGTTCTAACAGTGCCCCACTCCAACTTCTTCCTAGAGAACAGAGTACTGTAATAACAGCAGCGGGGCCTGACCTTGTAGCTCAGTTGGTTAGAGCATCGCCCCATACCCCAAGGTTGCAGGTTTGATCCCAAAATGAGTCAACTAATGAATGCATGAATAAGTGGAACAACAAATCGATTCTCTCTCTCTCTCAAAAAATAAAAAATAAAAGCAGCAGACATGACTATTAGCATCTTTATTTTGCAGATGAAGAGAATGGGACTTGATTCAACTAAATAACCTAATAACCAAGCTTATACAACTACTTATGTGCCCAGGGAGTAGAATGGATCTGACTCCAAAGTCCATGATTTTTAAATAGCTATTTTCAAATTGTGTTCAGAGGGTTCCCCAGAAACTGCCACAGGGCAGGAGCCCAGTGGTCAGGGTCTCCCATTTCCACACATGGCCAAAACAGCCACACATATATCTGTATTTTACATTGGAGTTACATGAGTTAAAAATAAGTTTGAAAAGAACCACATTATGCTATGCTGCCCTGATCCTAAGAATCAAGAAAATCTTACTCCACTCTCAATCTAATGCCACCCTAGGGGCCAGCAGAAAGGAATTGTCTTAAATGAGAAAAAAAACTGTGTAGTGGACCAGCTTCCTGGCTCGTTCACCAAGTTAAGGTTTCCTTAATCTGGTTACATCCTTTGTTCCTTTTCAATTCTTCACCCTGTTCACAGGTTCTACACATCCCCCAATCCTTGCTGTGTGTGGGGTGAGGAAGGTAGGTTTCTAGAGGGTACATCCCTCTCCTCTCAGAACCCCCAGCCCCACCTACCCAGTGAGTCAGGGGCCAGGAATGTCTGTGGGGGCAGTAGACAGGTATGTCACCCTGGGGGTGCCAGAGGCTGATTCATCTCTCTTCTCCACCCAATCTTCTCCTTACTGTTCTCTGGGAAATTTAACTCTGTCTAGAGATAAAAGAGGGAGATTCCAGACTCTGAACTCATGGAGTCTTCAATCTGTGGCTAGGTATAGTACTTAATACATCAGATTATGGTATTCAAGAAATATACGTTGAAAGAGAAGGAAGGGAGGAAGGAAGACACATTTTCTCCCCTTTCTTCCTCCAGAATAGTTACCTGAAATTTCCTTGTCTGAGTGTAGAGGGGACTGATTTTTAACTCAATAGATTGTGCAACCACTCGTATGTTTTGAATTGGGACAAATCTTACCTGTGTCCCAATGTCCCTTCTGTGCAATTTGTATGATTCCATAGAGCAATTTGGAGGCTTTGGGACTAATATACATATAGGAAGAGGCCACCAGTCAGTGAAGGAAGCTGTATTTGCACAGTAAGCACACTTCTTGAGATTTTGTTTATTTGGGATGGCTTTGAAGGGGCCTCTCATCTGCCTTTTGTACAAATGTTTCAGAGTTTTGGATAGGGAAAGAAATTTCAAACTTTGCTATTTATTCCCCTCACAGCTCCTTAGTCTTAAGCCACCTGGACTCCTAAACTTCTGGGGCTGTCTGAGGTTGGCTACCTGGCCAGAAATGAAGGACACAATCAGTTGTAAATGAGACTTAAGACTTCTGTCCTCAGTAGGCCTGATGCCATTGAGATATATGCTAATGTGGGACTCTTCTTTCTAAAGGGGACAGGAAGTGGAGGTGGGCAGCCCAGACCAGGCTGGGTAAGTGCTCAATGGCCAGAGCAAGAGAGAAGAAAAAAGGGAAGGGACAGGGAGGGGACTACTCAGCATGTTAGAAAATTTCCTTCCAGATGTCTGGGGCAGTTGAGCCTCCCCACTGCTTTCAAAAACTGGGTGGGTCAAACAACAAGGGTTGGTGAGGGTGTGGAGAAAAAGGAACTCTAGTATACTGCTGGTGGGAATGCAGACTGGTGCAGCCACTATGGAAAACACTATGGTGTTACCTTAAAAAATTAAAAATTGAACTTCCATTTGACCCAGTGATCCCACTTCTAGGAATATACCCTAAGAAGCCTGAAACACCAATCAAAAAGAATATATGTACCCCCATGTTCATAGCAGCACTATTTACAATAGCTAAGATCTGGAAACAGCCCAAGTGTCCATCAGTAGATGAATGGATAAAAAAGCTGTGGACATATACACAATGGAGTACTATGCAGCTGTAAGAAAGAAAGATCTCTCATCCTTTGAGACAACATGGAGGGACCTGGAAAGTATTATCCTAAGCGAAACAAGCTAAACAGAGAAAGACAAATATCACATGATCTCACTTATTTGTGGAATATAATGAACATAACAGTCTGAGGAATTGGGTAGACCAGAGACGTGGAAGTAGGGCACAGACTGACAACCCTCAGAAGAGGAGGGGTTGGGGGGAGGGAAGAGATAAACCACAGAACTTATATGCATATAAGCATAATTGATGGACACGGACAACAAAGCCGGGTATATAGAGTGGGGGGTATGGGGAGGAGGGTGTCAATGGTGGAAAAAAAGGAGAAACATCTGTAACAAAAATAAATTAATAAAAAATTATATATAAAAAAAAAAATCCGGGTGGGTTCAGCTGGTGTGGCTCAGTGGATTGAGTGTCATCCCATGGGCTGAGAGGTCCCGGTTTGATTCCTGGTCAAGGCATATGATCCCCAGTAGGGAGGGAGGGCGTCCAGGAGGCAGCCAGTCGAGGTATCTCTCTGACACTGAGGTTTCTTTTCTTTTTTTCTTTTTTTTTTTTTTTTATCCTCACCCGAGGACATTTTTCCATTTTTTGTTCAGGTAGAGTGGGAGAGAGAGAGAGGAACAGAGAGAGAGAGAGAAACATCGACGTGAAAGGGACACATCGAGTGGCTGCCACCCGCACAACCGACCAGGGCCGGGGACAAACTGCAACCGAGGTACATGCCCTTAGCGGGAACCGAACCCGGGTCTCTCCGGACCGCAGGTCGACGCTCTAACCGCTGAACCAAACCGCCAGGGCGAGGTTTCTTTTCTTTAAAAAAAATTTTTTTTCTATATTTATATTTTTAGAGAGAGGGAGAGAGAAACATCGATCAGAGAGGACATTGATTGGTCACCTCCACATGCCCCCACTGGGGATCAGGCCCACAACCTGGGCATGTGCCCTGACCGGGAATTGAACCAGCGACCACTTGGTGCATGGGTCAACACTCAACTACTTAGCCACACCAGCTGGGCTCACATTGATGTTTCTCTCTCTCTAAAAAATATTTCAAAACAAAACAAAACTGGGTGGGCCTTGGTAGTTCTGGGATGGGTCTGAAGTCACTCCCCTTCTCCTCTCAGGAGCCTTGAGAAAGAACAGAGACTCTCCAAGATGGACCTTCCCACAGGCCCTAATGAGATCCTCAGCCAATGGGGTGAGTGTTTTGCTAATCCATAAACAGCTAAGAGCAGACTAGTTGTGCTTCAGCTCTTTGGACTTTAGGACATCACCCTCACTCCTAAACCTCTTTGGGTTGGTCTCTGATAAGTTCCAAATGCTATTTTCCAATTGTTGGAGCCCCAATTCAGAGCCAGGAAATGCATCTATCCTAATGTCAGGTTATTTAGCTGAGATGACCAAGATTCCTTCTAAAGTACTCAGACATGGCTTCCTCCCTCCAGCAGTTGTTCACAATTTGCCAAGTAAGATCTGGAGGAAAGGGGGGCATTTCAGGAAGAGTCTGTGAGATATAAAGTAGCATTTCTCTGGAAGGCATGTTGGCAATATGAACCTAGAATCTGGAAAACATCAGCCTTTTCATTTCTAGAACTTTATCATATGTTAAAAAGTCAAAGATTCAGACAAAGATTTGGGTACAAAGATGTTAATCACAGCACTATTTACAACAGCAAAAAACTGGTAATGACTTATAAGCTAACCATGGGAACTTGAGTAGGTAAACAATGTTATAGCCATACTACAGAATATTATCATGTAAACATTAAAAGGTCTTTATATTTTTAATTACATGAAATAGTGTCAACTATAAAAAGCAGGTTACAAAGCAATTATAGCATAGCTCACTTATATAAATGCTCTATCCCTCCGCATGTATAGAAAAAGAAAATATACAAAATATATTTAAATATAAAATTTATCAGATTGTTTTTATTTCTATGTTATGGGACTATGGGTCTAATTTTCTTTTTATTTTCCAAGTTTTTTACTTGTTATTTTTATCAGGAAATTAAAACAAAAAGAAATCTTAAGGACAGTTGCCATATCCCAGACCATACTGGAGGATGGTCTTTCTCCTCCCCTACACATTTCACATTGAACAGACCTCACCTGGAACCCAGACATCTCATCTTTCTGTACTGTGCTGTCCTCTCCCCAACATGACAGTCATTCTGCTATCAGTGGGAGGTAGAGAGAGCTACATTTATTGGAAAACATCCTTGCTGTCACACCTATGCCTGAAAATAAAGTTTTGAATTATTTTATCCTTCTCTCCATGACTGCAGAGAATATACTCAGGGTGCTTGGATATGAGCTCGTGAAGTTCTAAATGACACCTCTTTCCCACTGGTTTGCTGTGGTGATGGCGTAAGCATCAAAACCCATGACCACAGCTACTGGTACTGTTTTAAAAAACATAGCACTCATCCTCACTCCCTGATGAGGGATTTGTCCAGCAGCCTGGGCATCAGAATTACTGGGCTCCAGGCCCCATAAGTGACTCAGAGACAGCCCCAGGTTGTGTCTCCTGGCCTCAGTTTCCCTGGCTTGCTCTGTTGATACTCCCCACCTACTGTACAGGGTGTTAATAGGAGTGAGGTGCTTTGAACTCCGCAGATGAAAGAGGCTGGGGAAGCAGCACCCAATTATTATTCCCTGCAAGGCCAGGCGTGGGAGCGGAGGTTGGGTGCTTTCATACTGTTCCAGCCACAGGAGCCTCCTCATAGCCCATCACTCTGCTCTGGCTATCAAAACTGTAAAGCAAAGCTCAGTCATTCCCACCTCAATGCTACTTCAGAATAGCTTTTCTTAAAATGCCCAAACCACCAATGACCTATCGTCCCCCTAATGATTTATGACTTAGTAATGCTCTACAGGTGTCTCAATTCTTTCTTCTAATTGGCCTCAAATCCTGTGGGACATGGGCCACAACTTTTCACCATTAGTATTCACAAAGCTGCCCTGGCTGGTTTGGCTCAACAGTTAAGAGCATCAGCCCGCGGACTGGGGAGTTTTCGGTTCGGTTCCTCTAGGGGCACTTACCTCGCTTGCAGTTTGTCCCTGGCCCTGGTTGGGGTTGTGTGGGTGGCGACCAGTCAATGTGTCTCTCTCACATCGACTTTTCTCTCTCTCCTCTCTCTTCCTCTCACTCTATCTGAATATAAATGCAAAAAAATGTCCTTGGGTGAGGATTAAAAAAAAAAGGTCAGCAAAGTGGACTATGAGAACCAGGCTGACCAAAGCTCAAACTCATCTGTTTCCTTCATATAAAGTGGGGCTTAGTAATAGTTCCCATCTTGTTTGTATTTCTAGCAGTTGCTGTGTGAACCACATGAGGACCAAGTGTGTGAAGGCACTCTGTAAAATGTCAAGCCCGTCACATGTGTTAGTTAACAGGACCCAATATCTACAAATAAGACTTCTAGCACAACTGCCATTGGTCCCCCTTGTGACTCCAAGCTACAACTGCAAAAATAAGCCTGGGGTGCCATCTATTGGTCGAAAATGTGAATTGCACACAACCAGTTGCAACAAGAGCAAAAGACAGAAAAGCAAACACCAGTATTTTGCCACGCCCCTCAAGTCATATTACATACTTAATATCGCCCTTTAAACAATGCATTTTGTATAAATAACTTCACTTTTAAAGTAAACTTTTAATCACTACTACAAATAGAAACTAAATTAGCATTTGCCAAAAATAGAATAAAACTGTGAAATAAATACAATGAAAATAAAACATTAAGATCTAATTAGCCCTGGCCGGCTAGGCCCAGCTGGTGTGGCTCAGTGGTTAAGCGTCATCGATGTTTCTATCTCCCTCTCCCTCTCTCTTCCTCTTGCTCCAAGATCAAATAAAGAAAAATTAAGATCTAGCTACACAGTATCCCCTGTGAGAGGTCAAGCTTAAGGATTACTGTTAAAATGGAAGATTAACCTAAATGCACCACTGGAGAATAAGTGTTAATCCTCTAGTACTGTGCTTTGGGGGAAATACTGCTCTGTAAGAAGAAATCGAACTCTTCTGAGGGAAGGCGACATTCACTTGTTCTACCCCCAGCTCCCTGGATGGTTGATGAAAGTTTGAAAGTCACAACATATAGGAGAAAACAAATTCTTGTATTGTAGCACATTCCATCATAGCCTGAGTGGGGCCAGAGCTGAATTCCTGGTGGCAGTGCTCAGAGCTCATGAGTACTGAGGGTATAGTAGGTGCTTTGGTTGCGCCACATCTGGCTTTTGGCTAGAAGTCCTTTGCAGGGCTGGGTGTCCCTTCATCAGCCTTCCAGGTCTGGCAGGGAGGCCTGTTTTTGGATCTATAGCCTGTTGGGCTGTCCGCTGTGGCTTACTGGGAGCTACAGCTTTCCCCAGTGCTGGATTAAGTGTCTTATTCTCCAGAGCCCAGCTTGTTGTTACAGCTTCATGGTTTCTTGCTCCACTGACTGGTCTGAGGGTGCCAGGTACTTCTCCTGGATGCCCAGGGTGCTGAGGGAGGGTACGTCAAGGATGATAGCATGGGCAAGGATAGAAAACTGGTCTGGGCAGGATCTGACCTCTACTGATGCCAGCCTTCCAACCATGTCTGGCAGAGTTCTTCTATTCTTCTCCCTTCCTCGTAGCTATAGCTTCAGGCAACAGGGACCAATTGGGTTTGAGAAGCCTATCAAAGCAACCAGACTCAAATGCTCCTCTTCCTCACATTGCTGAGGATCAAAGGACTGGAGTGCTAACCCTTCCCCTCTGTGTTACGACACATCCCAGAGCTAGACCATGGGGATCTAAATCCTTATTTTGCTATCTCCTTTTCTCATCTGTAAAATAAGAGCTGTTATGAATATCAAATGAAACAATGACTAGAATGCCTAGCATAGCACCTGGCACACAGTAGGTGCTTAAGAAATGTCTGTGACTTCTCTTCTGCCAAGGGAGAGAACTCAAAGGAGTTCAAAGAAAACAATAAATTTCTGTTTGGGCCACAGGGTGTCACCTCTATGGACAGCAGTAAGGACACAAATCAGATTCACAAAAGCAAAGACACTGCTAATGAAACCCTGTGAGGCTGGCTGGCCTAAGGCCCAGGTCTGACTAAGAGACAGGGGTTGACCATGGCCAGGTTGGCCACCATGGCTGCTCTACTAGATGACTCCAGTGTCAGCAGCTGAGATTCTACAACCAGGGAGACCAAGGTTTGAACTGTTCTTCCAACACATGCTGCGTGAGGGGTCTTGGGCTCGTCCCTCTCAGAGCCCCAACTGCCTCATCTGTAATAGGGGATTGAATAAAGATTAAACGACGTACTGCAAATGGAGTATGTAGCCCACCAAATGATGTTCAGATTAGACCTTTCTTTACCATCTCATGGATCTATCCATCAAATCCATCTCACCCTACACAGGTTCTGAACCTCTGTCCCCTCCCCTTTACTTTCCTCAGGAGGTAATACCTTGTTCCTGTGCAAATCAGCCCTGAGGATCACTCAGGATCAGTGGGGTCCATCTTGTTTGATGTGGAATAATCTCAAACCTGTCATGTCTGGCCTGAAGCTCACATTCCTGAGCAGGGCACATGAAACCCCGAGTTCTCCTACCCATCTCTCTGGCCCTATCTCTGCTCTCCAGCCAGAAGTCCTATCCTGCCTACAAGTCATGCCATTCTACTTGCAACCCCTTAAATATGTCTATCTTGAATTCCTGTGCCTTTGTATACACTGTTCCCCTTGCCTTGAAGTTCCTTTCCCTCTTAATCAACCTGGCTAATCCTCACTTTGAAATGATGCTCAAATGTCACTACCACCATGAAGCTTTCTTTAACCACTCACTCCTCAGCAGAGCTGACTTTCCCTTCTTTGTACCAATCCCTAATTACCTTACACACAGAGTAAAGTTGAACTTTAAGGAGATTAGGGTGGGGGGTGTGGCTCAGTGGTTGAGCATCAATCCATGCACCAAGAGGCTGTAGGTTCAATTTCCAGTCAGGGCACATGCCAGGATGCAGGCCGATCCCCAGCGGGAGTCATGCAGGGGCAGTTGATGGATATTCTCTCTCATTGATGTTTCTCTCTCTCCCTCTCCCTTCCTCTTTCTCAACAATCAATAAAAATATTAAAATAAAATAAAATCAGCACAAATGCATATGGTTAAAAATAACCTTATCCCGGCCGGTTTTGTTCAGTGGTTAGAGCGTTGGCCCATGGACCAAAGGGTTGCGGGTTTGATCCCCAGCCCCCCATCAGGGTCGTGTGGGGAGACAACCAATCGATGTGCCTCTCTCACATCGATGTGCCTCTCTCACATTGATGTGCCTCTCTCACATCGATGTGTCTCTCTCACATCGATGTGTCTCTCTCACATCGATGTGTCCCTCTCTCCCTCCCTTTCTACCTCCCTCCCTTCCACTCTCTCTGAAATCAATGGAAAAAAATATGCTCAGATGAGGATAAAAAAAAAGTTCCTCTTTTTTTGCTGAGCACATGTAGATGAATTTGCCAATATTAACTGTATGTGTGAGGCAGCTCTTCAGTCCCTTCTTCAGGCACTGCACACTCTACTGCCATCATCTGTAATTTGTCTATTTCCCTGTGAGCTTTGTTTCCCATGTATGCAAGGCCTGACACAGATCAAAGTGTTGGCAAGAACTATTTTCCTCCCTACCCAAGGACTCCGGAGCACACCCCCCGCCCCTGCCTTGTCTCCAGCACCCTGTGTAGATGCCAAATCTCTGAAACCAGCCTACAAAGCCTGGTCTTCCCTGTCCTACCTCACATGTGGCCTCTGTGACCTGAGAGACACCTACACATAACCCTCATTGGTCCAGTTCGGAAGGTCTAGCTACCTCCCAAACAGCTCTGTCCCAGGGTCCTCTCGAAGACAGCACATCTGCCAGCTACCATCCCTTCCATCCACATGAGAAACCTTCCTTTCCTTACCTCAGTGACTAGCGCAACCACCCATACCACTGTCTAAGCAAGAAACTAGGAGTCTAAATTCTGTACCATCTCTATCTATCTGTCTGTCCTATAACCATTTATCACCTTAGTATTTTTCCAATCTACACAATTCTATTCTCACCACTGTTTCATCTTTTCTCTTCTAGAGTCTGTAAAAACTCTCCTGCCCCCCCATTCATATCCCTTAAATGCATTTTCCACACCTGGAGGAGCTTTTCAAAAATGTACAACTGTTCATGTCACACCCTGCTTAACAATACTATGCTAATTCCTACTGCTCACCCACAGGCAAGCCCTTACCTCTCTCCGAAGTGACCAATGCCTTTTCATTCCTGGGCCTCTGTATTTGTTGCTACTTCTGATCAATATTCTCCCTTGTCCTCAGGTACAACCAACCCTGAAGTCTTCTAAAGGACCAGCCTTTGAACATGAAAA
This sequence comes from Molossus molossus, assembly GCF_014108415.1. Lineage (NCBI taxonomy): Eukaryota > Metazoa > Chordata > Mammalia > Chiroptera > Molossidae > Molossus > Molossus molossus. The sequence continues at coordinate 86,220,721 of NW_023425347.1, read as the reverse complement.
ACAGTCGCAAGGGAGCCCAACTGGTCAACATGAAATTAGTCACCTACAAGGACAGATGTAGTCATTCCTGAGTCCTATGTCTCCCCCAGCTTGCTGTGGCTGAGAAGCTAGATAGCAAGGATACGAGGAGAAGTGGAAGTCAGCTCCCATTGCAGCAGACATCATGGCCTCTAGGCTTCGCTGCTCTTGGACCCCGAAGCAGTAGCCATTGGCTTTATCCACAGCCTGCAGGACCCGCTGGATACTCTCCTTGTCCTGGGCAGGGAGGAGAGAAACAGCTCTGTGAGTGAAACAGAGGTGTGTGGAATTAAAATTGCACCAAACTGCTTGTAGTCCCCAAACAACCTCCAGAATCCTGTCTCATGAAGCCTCTGTATATGCAGCTTCCTTGGCCTGGAGTAGTTCTACATGTTCCCAGAGGCCCAGCTATATCTCATCTTTCCTGACCACCAACCCACCTAAATTAGAACAGGTAGCTCCTCTATGCACAACCACAGTTCCCCGGGCTTACCCATATTGTAACTCTGATCCTGCCATCTTCATAACTACTAGTAAGTTATTAACTCATCTGCCTCCCCTACTAGACTGCACCCCTTGAGGTCAGGGACTCATTTGTTGAGGTATTCCCAGTGCCTGGCACAGAACTTAGCTAACAGTAGACACCCAATAAATATGCATGCAACCTATCTACTCATCCACATAAAAGTAATAAGAACAATTCATATATCACATGATAGAAAGGAAAGATCAAAATAATGCATTACAGTTCTCACCACAATGCCTAGCATAGAAAGCAGGTAGTTGTTATGATTAATATCACAGGTTTCACCTCATTTTAGAGAAGAGTGGCATTAAAAGGGAAGAGACAACTTTGTTCAAGTCCAACCACTGCAGAAAGGAATCAAACATGCACCAATGTCTCCCAGGTTATCTTTGTAGGGTGAAGGTGAGAGGCACAGGGTTGGGTATAACTTTGCAAAGTCAACAAGCAGTTGCTCATCTTGAAGGAACCTGAAAGACTTGTTCCTGACCATGGTCAAGTATCTTGTTAGTGGCTTTCAGGGAACAAGTGTAGAAAGGACCCAGCAACACAGAATAGATAGGGCCAAAATTTGGCCCACCCTCTTTTAAAAAAAAAAAAAATTTTTTTCTTTATTAATTTTAGAGAGAGAGAGGAAGGGAGAAGAGATAGAAACATCGATGAGCGAGAACATCGACTGGACACCTTCTGCATGTCCCCCACTGGGGACTGAGCCCACAACCTGGGCATGTGCCCTGACCAGGAATCAAACCGGCAACCTCTTGGTGAATGGGTCAGTGCTCAATCACTGAGCCATACCAGCCAGGCTGTTCTACCCTCTTTACTGGAATCCTGCCCACTAGAGCCCCTGGTACCAAATCAAGGGGATCAAATGATAGTTGGACCTAGCTACAACAAAGACCACCATTTGAACCCTCACAGCCTCCTGTAGCCTTGGCTTGATGAGGTCGCAGGCACTGTCAGAGCCTATAGCCAAGGGAAGAGGCCTCTTAGTCCCCGAGTCCCTGGTACCTGGATATTGAGAGGAATGAAGGAGACCAGGCTATAGTCTTCAATGAGCTGCACCAGTTTCTCATTGAGCTGACGGTAGTGGCGGAAGAAAGGGTCCGAAGCCAGGTGGTCAAGCAAGTAGGAGAGGTCCAGGACCTCTGTGTAGTAGTCCAGGTTGAAAGCTAAGGAGAGAAACCATTGTTCAGGAGCAGCTGGCATCAGGCTAAAACCCCAAGGACAGGGACCATGTTTTTTCTTTCTTCCTCTGCCTTCATTCTCTCATACATTTATTCATTCAACAATGGCACTGAAGTTTCTACGAAGAAAATAGTTGGTTTCACCTGCTGGCTCTGTCATTTACTAACTATATGGACAAGTACCCACCTCATGAGGCTGCTGTGAGGATTAAATGCTATAAACCCCAGTGCCTAGTACAAAGAAGTGCTTGGTCAACAGTAGTAAATGATGATATCGAACATGTACCAAGTACAGTGCTTGGTGCCTCCCTCATGAAACTCAGAGTCAGGTAGTACCCCCAGGACCCAGCACACACTACACAGACTTTAGCAGAGTAGCATCTGGGTAAATCTCTTTTCCTTTCTGGGCCAATTCCTTCTTAATGTAAATGAGGAGACCAGACTAGATGACTCGGGTCTCTGATTCAGTTCTACAAATACAAACTTCCCACTAAGAGAAGAAAGTAGGTCTGCACTGTTCATTTCAGCCTGGAAAACTCAAATGGTTGGGCTACTCAGCAGGTCTGTCCCAAAGTGAGCCAAGGGAGCAGGCTGTTAGAGATTAATCAATTCACTCATTGGCTCTGCCTCCGACCTTTTAATCAGCTCTAATTAGAAACTGACAGCCCTGTGCCTACAATGAAGAATGTTCTAAGTATTCCAACAAATGGATTGCTTGACAGGTAGGTTTCTCAATGAGAATTAAAAACTGGAGCCCTGGCAGGTTTGGCTCAGCAGTTGGAGTGTCGGCCTGTGGACCAGAGAGTCCTGGGTTTGGTTCCCGCTAGGGGCACGTACCCCCCCCCCCAAAAAAAAAAGAAAGAAAAAAGGAGCCAGGACTCGGCTGGTGTGGCCCAGTGGTTGAGCGCCGACCCATGCACCAAGAGGTTGCCGGTTCGATTCCCGGTCAGGACACATGCTCAGGTTGTGGGCCAAATCCCCAGTGGGGGGCATGCAAGAGGTGGCCAATCAACATTCTCTCTCATCTATGTTTCTCTCTCTCTCTCTCTCTCTTCCTCCCTCTCTATCTGAAGATAAATGCAAAAATGTCCCCGGGTGAGGATAAAAAAATAAAAGTAAATAAAAGAGAATTAAATAGTACAGGTTCCTTTATGCCTACTGGTCCCTCTACTAGAATAGTTCTCCCTTGGCTGGCTCTTCACCATTCAGGTCTCAGCTCAGATGGCACTACTCTCTCCCCACTTACTGTCCCATCGTTTAGTTTTAATTCCTTCATAATACATATTACCATCTATAGTTCCTTTGTCCCCCAAAACCAGAACAGTATATGGCACAAAACAAATGAGCAGGGGTCAGGACCTGACTGTGGCTATAATCACCAGGTCATGCATGGTCCCTGGAGGCAGTTTCCTTCAGCTGAGATCTCTGATTCACTCAGTGCAGCCACTACCCTACACCTTGCCTGCCCAAAATAGGAGCACTTACCTAGCTTCCCATAGTGCTCAATGAGGTCCATCTTGGAGAGGAGGTTGACGTGGGGCAGTTCTACATGCAGCATGGTGGCGAGGGAGGTACACAGTACTGAAATGAACTTGGCAGGGTCTGTGCAGTAGTGAGAATCCACTAGGTGGACAGCAGTCAGCTGGGAGGGGAGGAAGAGACAGGTTGAGAGTGGTCTGGGGAGCTGGAGAACATCAGAGCCTATGTCTCCCCCATCAGATTGGGAATGCCTGAGGACACAGTGCAAACCTTCCCCATTAGCCTTTTTTTTTTCTTTCCGCATTATCAGGATATTTATTTCAGCTATATTTTTCTTTTTAGTGATTACACTCTTCAATCTCAAATTCTACCAGCGAATCAATAGTTCATGATTACATACTACCTATCTAATGAGAATATATAAGCATTTCTAAATAAGGGAATTACAACAGTATAAATAAAACATGGCATTTTCTTATTATTTATTTCTGGTCACAAATAGTGAGCCATTTATAACAAGTCAATCCCATTTTTATGGTACAATAGCTAATCAACCTGACTTAAGTCTGTTCCTCACTGTGCTTAAATCAGTGATACATGTTATACTAAGTTTTACAGAAACATGAATTTCCCATTAGTCTTTTTCTTCTGTTTCATTCTAATAGCCACACTCATTTCCTTCTCCCAGGAGATATTGGCATTTTTCTTACAAGATGCCTTGCTCTGAGCCTCTCAGTGGGCAACTGGTTCAATTCCCACTACCTCTGACTCCATTTTTTTCACTTACTTTTCTCCCCATCTCACACAATCGCCATGCCATTTTCTACATAACTCCTTCGATACTTCCAATAATTACAAATTGTGTACGAACACATCCATTTTACAGATGAGAAAACAGATTCAGAGATAAACTGACTTACCCAGGACCACACAGCGAGTCAGTGGCAAAGCCAGAATTCGAAATCATACCTGTTACACTCCAAAGAAACTCCGCCCCTGCCTCGCTGTGTGACAAGTGGGTGTGACATACCATCCCTGTCTTAGTTCCTTCATCTGCAAAATGGGCCTGCAGACCCAAGACGCACCCTAAGGTCCCACTGGGCCATCTGGGAGAAGATGCTGCGTAGGGCGCCATGGTGCGTGCAGAGCTCCACTTGGCCTGGGCAATCGAAGAGGAAGTAATGGCCGCGGAGGGGGTCAAGCTTGGCACGCAGCCAGTCCAGATTGGCCTCCAGGTACTCCATGCAGTATAGCAGGCCGCCGTTGGGCCCCAGTCGCAGCGCGTCCATAACGTCGCCCAAACCCACCAGCTCGCTCACGTCCACGGCACACTCGTACGGCAGCCCCTCGTTGGCCGGGTCCAGGTTCACTACTGCCACGCGCCGGCCCATAGCACGCAGGAACTCGCTCATGCCCAGACAGTACGTGGTCTTTCCCGAGCCCGGCGGCCCGATCACCGCCTGCCCAAAGGCGGTGGTCGGAGCGGCCCTCGCCATGGGTTGCACTGGGCCCGTGCACAGCAGGTAAGCTCGGCGGGGAAACAAGGCAGGCGACCGCTCGGGAGACGAGCGGAGGGCGACGGAATTCCCGACGTGCACTTTGCGGGTGGGAGGCGCGGTGGCGATGCCCCGAGTTACCTAAGGAGGAACTGCAGGCAGCCCAGTAATGCAAGGAGAGCGAACGGCCGGGTATTGACCGGACCGGCACCAACTTCCGGAAGACTTGGGAAACGGCGGAAGTCCCGCCTTCATGGTGACGACAGAGCTCAGCGCCGGGGATGTGCTTTTACTCCCAGCCCGATGGGTCCGGTTATGGGGCGCACGTGGGGGCAAGAAACCTTTTCCAGGATTTACCCAATCTACCTCTAGGCCCAAATTAGAAGAGAGGGGGAAATCCGGTCATAAAGTTCTTTATTCTACCATTCCGTGGCAGACCCGGCCACCTCCCGGGAAGTCTCCGCTGTCTTTTGTCCAAGCCAGTCAGGGGTAGAGGCAGTGGGCCCACCCCAGGACCACTGTGGCCTTCTGAGCACCACAAACCCTCTTCTCTTCCAGGTCTCTTTCCTACTCTTTCCGGCCTTCAAGGTGACCCCACCCAAGGAAGCTTCTGCTGATAATCTCAGTCAATTAAGCTTTTCAAGGTACTGGGGGGTGCGCAACAGCGGCAAGCCCAAACAGGGACCAGGATTAGGAGACCAATGAAGAGAGGTAATTAAGCCCTGGCGGTTAGTGTTAGCCCTCAGGCCAGAGTCATGGGTTTGATTCCCAGTCAAGGGCATGTGCCTCAGTTGGAGGTTCAATCCTCTCAGCCCTGGTAAGGGTTGTGCTGGAGGCAACCAATAGATGTGTCTCTCTCACGTGGATGTTTCTCTCTCTCTCTCTCCTTCCTTCCCTCCCACTCTATCTGAAAAATCTATGGAAAAACATCCTCAGGTGAGGATTAAAAAAATAAAAGAAAGAAAACTATTAGCCTGGCCTGTGTGGTTCAGTGGTTAAGCATCGACCCATGCACCAAGAGGTTGCCAGTTCAATTAGGTCAGGGCACATGCCCAGGTTGTGGGCCCGATCCCCAATGGTGGGCATGCAGGAGGCAGCCAACTGATGTTCTCTCTCATTGATGTTTCTATCCCTCTCCCCCTCTCTCTAAAATCAGTACAGAAGCCCTGATCGGTTTGGCTCAGCGGTTGGAGCATCAGCCTGCGGACCGGAGGGTCCTGGGTTCGGTTCCCACTAGGGGCACATACCCCCCAAAAAAACAAAAAAAATAATCAGTAAAGAAAAAAAAAAGAGAGGCAATTAAGCCTTTATATCAAAGGGGAGGATAGGGAGCCTTTTGGGAAAAAGCCCCTGAGGTAGAGAGCCAGAAGGCAAGTTTAAAACAAAGCACCCTGAAGGAGCCTCACAGATTGCTGCTCCCAGACTTCTTCCTGCTTCGGTGGGAGATAAGGCCAGGACAGAGGTTTGCTACTGCAGTTAGGAGTGATCCTGACTAAGGAAGCCCCTGAACCTGTCACTCAGGCTCTGAGAAGCTTCCAAGGCAGAGCTGGAACCCCTCACAAAGGTCATGTCTGTCCGAAACTTCATGCTGGTGGGTGGCTGGCGTCTGAGCAGCAACTCCCCTTGGTCCTGGGGTAGTGGCTCATCATAGATGGTGGAGATGAGCCCCAAACCAGTTCCACGACGCCTCTTCACTTGCCCAAATGGCTGTAGCTTCTCTCCATGGTACCTGTTTAAAAAGGGGTCTCAGTGAGAGGGCTGCTCTTTCTTAAACCCCATTTAAAGGGGTTGGGAAAGGACAGAAGTAAGCTACTGCATGTCTGGTTTGTCCCAAAGACAGAGCCTTTAAATCTGGATCTTTGCTCTCCAGCTACCTTATCTGTTCATTGACTGACAGTGCCAGCAACCAGAGGCCTCAATGCTTTCATTTTATTTTACTTATGTTTTATCGATTTTTTTAGCAAGAAAGGAAGGGAGAGAGATAGAAACATCGATCGGCTGTCTCCCACACGACCCTTACTGGGTATCGAGCCCTGACAGGGAATCTAACTGGGACCTTTGAGTTCGTGGGATGATGCTCAATCCACTGAGCCACACCGGCCAGGCACAATGCTTTCATTTTAAATAGTACACCGTTTAGAACAACTGTCACCAGTCTGTGACTTAGTCACTCCCTAATGGCAGTCATCAAGTCCAAACTTCTTAGACTAGGGGGAATGATCCCCCATCCCAGGAGATCCAGACCTATTTTTTCCTTCTAACTCTATTTTGAAATTTACCCTCTAGAAGTCTCCAGCACCCACCCCAAAACCAGAGGGAAGGAGGAACCATGGTACAGCTGAAAAGCTAGCTTGGGCCCCCAAGGGAAGTCCCTCAGCCATACTCACCCCAAACCATGCTTGCATCTGGGGTGCTGGCCATCATTATCCAGGGCTTCAGGCATCCCTGAGCACTGGCTGCCCAGGCCCTGGCCCTCAGCCCAGCCCTGCTGCTCCATCACCTTCCGTCCAATGCCCTGCAGAGGGAAAAGAAAAGACTCAAGATGGGGCTCTTGTGGAGGGCAGGGGAAGGAGGAAGAAAAAGAATGGAGGTAGAGAAGGAAAAGAGAAGTCAATAGATTAGGCATAGTACTCACCTTGGTGTGGCGCTCAAAGGTGCCCACCTGGCGTTCAATCACAGAGCCATCCTCCTGGCCATTGCGGAGTCTCCGTTCCAGACGCATTTGGACAGAGTCCCGGGCATCCTTGTCTCCACCATCTGAGGAAGCAGAGCCCAGTTTGCAGAAGGGTCTCTCTCAACAGCATGGGGGAAAAACAGGTGTCTAGGACCTCCTCACAATATTTACATATTCATCTTTATGGTGTTTTATTGTCTTATTATTCTCTCTTTCATTAGACTGGCAGCTTGCCAAAAATAGGAACCATGGTTCTCCCATCTTACAAATGAGGAAATTATGGTGCAGAAGAGTCATAGAGCCAACAAAGAATTAGATCTCAGGTCTTCCCCTATTCTCTCCACCCAGGTCATTTTTGACTCCAAAATCTAAATTCTTAACCAGAGTGTGAGCTCCTGACCTTTACTCTACCAAGGTCTGCCCACCAGAAGCAGAGCTCCCTGAGGGCTGTCCCTGTGTGTCCTTGCTCCACAAAAACGAAAAAGGTTCTGCCTACAACCTGCACTTAATGCACTCAACTAGAGATGTCTTAAGAGAGGAACCCTCTCCATGAGCTATCCCAAGGGAGCTGGTGTACTGTCTCGGACTCTGCTAAGCATGTCTGGTAAAGTGTCACTGCAAAACCAGGGCACCAGTTCCACCTCCCAGTACCACAACCTTTGGCCCAGTACCAGTACCTCTATCGTAGTACACACTCATGTCCACATCCCAATCATCGGCCGTCTGTTCATCGAAGTCTGCAGGTATAAAAGCATCAAGCAGAGTGAGCTAAGGACTCTCAGTTCTGTTGAGAGTTAAATCTAGACTTAGACATATATTCTATAATTTGGGTTTTTTTGTTGTTGTTGCTGTTAATCCTCATCTGAGGATATTTTTCCACTGATTTTTAGATAAAGTGGAAGGAAGGGGGGAGAGAGAGAGACATCAATATGAGACACATCAATTGGCTGCCTCCCGAATGACCCTGACCAGGGCCGGGGATCGAATCTGCAACCAAGATACATGCCCTTGACCAGGAATCGAACCTGTAACCCTGTGGTCCATGGGCTGACTCTAACTGCTGAGTCAAACTGGCCAGGGCTAGAACCTGCGGCTTTGGATAGTAGTTTTAAATCTCACCTCTGGGAGGGTCATTCAGAATTTGCAGGAGGGCATTTTCTCTGTACTGATTCTCTCACCCCTAAAAAGGATGACTGGTTTCTCTCAAATCCAGTTAAGATAAGCCACTTTCCTAGCCCTTTATTTGGGCCCGCTGCCAGGGATTCCACTCTCTGGAACATAAAGCCCAGAGCAAATGCAGCAGGGATCATTCCTGCCCTTATCTGGTGCCAGCATTACCTCCTTCTTCCTCCTGCCAGAACTGGGCATCAGTGTAGAACACCAGGCCAGGGCCGCCTTTCTCCCACTTGAGCTCAATCTCCTCCTCAAAGAGCCTCTCAGTGGTACGTTCCTGCCCGGTCACATCTTCATGCAGCGCTTCATGTCGCTCCCACTCCTCACCCCGGTCATCGTCCTGGGAGAAGGGGAGAGGTGACCTGCTTGTTTAGCTTCCTGACCTTATGCCCACACGGAGGGCAGCTCAGGGCACAGGAGGCCCATGAGATGGGTCCTCAGCATCATTCCTCCAAATTTTTCCAAGATAAAACACATATTAAGTCCTTGAGGCCTTGAACATCTCTCTATCCTGTTTTTCAACGTGGCTCTTTTCCCTGACAAAACTGATACACTCTTATTTTTGTGTTTTTGGTCATATTGCTCCCCTTGCCTGAAATATCTGCTCTTCTCTCTCACCACCTTCTATTCACGTGGTTAAATCCTCCTCATCCCTCAAGTTCTACAGCCTATATAGAGCTGCCCACACTGCGGCTCAAAGCACTCTCACTGGTCTCTGAATTTCTCAGTTTTAATCAGTACACACTGTTTAGGCCTGTACATGTGATATCACAAAGAAAGAAGGGACACGATTCATACCTATCTATTGTCTACCATGTGTCTGGCCCTTCACATAACCTAGACCTTTAATCACCCCAACAACCCTGTGAGGTAAGTACCATTATCCCCATTCTACAGATGAGGAAATGGGTTCAAAGTAAAGGGATTTGCCCAAGACAGTACACCAAGAGAGTAGCACAACCAGCATTCACATTCAGCTCACCATACCATATAGCCTTTACAGATGCTGGTTTCAGGGAGATTTAAGGTCCTTTGAGGGCAGGAAATAGCCTTAGACTACCTTTGGAATCCTGTGCTAGCCCCTGTGTTTACAACTGCTTGACTGGACTTGTGGAATGATAGGATGCTCATGGTTTTTTGTTTTTTTTTATCCTCACCCGAGGACATTCCCCCATTTTTTGTTCAGATAGAGTGGGGAGAGAGAGAGAGAGAGAAACATCAACGTGAAAGGGACACATCGAGTGGCTACCACCCGCACGACCCAACCAGGGCCGGGGACAAATCGCAACCGAGGTACATGCCCCTAGCGGGAACCGAACCCGGGTCTCTCTGGACCACAGGTCGACGCTCCACTGCTGAGCCAAATTGGCCAGGGCTGGATGCTCACGGTTTGAAATCTTGGGGGCCCCTATCCGGGTTAAACTTCAAGAGTCTTCAGGAATCACTGCTGCAGAACAGTGCTGGAGAAAAGTCCAGACAGTACCACATGAGGATGTGGTCCAGATGTGTTAGCAACTGTGTGCTTGAAGCTTTGAAAACATAGGTGAATTGATTTTTACTCAGAGTTAAAAAAAAAAAAAGTTTCCCACCAAATAACACCTCTCCTGATTTTATGGATGAATAACCAAGTTTGGAAAGAGGTAGAAGAAATGTGTATTTCATTAATAAAATTAGAGTGGAAGCTAGTGTTCAATCCACAGACACAAGTTCAGAAAACAGAGGTGATTTCTCAGCCACATAATGCAAGCACACAGAAGTTAGACAAGCAGCAAAGGGGACTGGGTTCACATGCCAGCTCTGCCTCTACTTGCTTAGATGATCTTATCTTTTGGTAGTAACTTTTCATCTATGAAAAGGACCCTCCTTACATTCCTTCCGAGGGAATGAAAAGAAGACCCCTTTGAGAATCTTCTGATAAAAATCGTCCCCTCTCCCCAAAGAAACCCATATTCACACATACAAATGCAGTTATTACATTTAATGCTGGGGAGTTCTAATTCTTTGGAATCTTCCCAAGGGCTCCAGGTTCAGAATTCTTATAATATATAATTGAAGAGTGGTATTTTTCTTTCTTTCTTTTTTTTTTCTTTTTTGTTAATCCTAACTAAGGATATTTTTACATTTATCTTCAGACAGAGTAGGAGAGAGAGAAACATCGATGTGAGAGAGACACATCAATTGGTTGCTACCCGCACGACCCCAACCAGGGCCGGGAACAAACTGCAACCGAGGTACATGCCCTTGGCTGGAATCAAACCCGGGACTCTTTGGTCCGCAGGCCAACACTCTAACCACTGAGCAAACTGGCCAGGGCAAGAGTGGTATTCTTTTTTTTTTTTAATCCTCACCCAAGGACATTTTTTCATTTTTTGTTCAGATAGAGTAGGAGGGAGGGAGAGAGAGAAACATCGACGTGAAAGGGACACATCGAGTGGTTGCCACCCGCACAACCCAACCAGGGCCGGGGAAACTGCAACCGAGGTACGTGCCCTTAGCGGGAACTGAACCTGGGTCTCTCTGGACCATAGGTCGACGCTCTAACCACTGAGCCAAACCGGCCAGGGCAAGAGTGGTATTCTTAATGCCTTGGCCTCTCTAAGCTGCAAGCAAGGATAGGGTGGTTCGCTGTACTCACGTCATCTGAGTGTGACTCTTCTTCCTCCTCCTTTCCCCCTTCTTCCTCAGGCTCTCCACAGAGGCTGGCTGGTATGTCTGTCAGGTAGGTTCCCTGGGGTATTTCCTCACCCTCAGCTGTGTACACAAGCTCTTCCTGCTCCACAGTCTCTGAGTCCTCATATTTGAATGGCACATTGCCATAGCGCCGGGAGGAGCCTGTCTTGGGGAACTGGAGCTGCAGCTGGGTGATAATCCGAGGGGGCAGGCGGCAGGCCCGGATCAACTCCAGAAAGACCTGCAGGGGCGTTCCCACATTTCCACTGGGCATCAGCACTGGTGGATTCAGCTCTGGCAATTGCTTTAGGTCAGCAAGAGTAAAGGATTCACCCTTGGCCTTCCGACTCTGCAGTTCCTTCCGGGTCTTGAAGGGAAAGGAGCCCAAACCTTGGGAAGCAGGGAGAAGAATGGCTCTTGAAACCTAGAAGGCTCCAGCAACACTTGAGCCAGAAATCAGCCAAGGTTCAAATCCTTTACCAATGCTGTTCCTCCCTTTCAAACTTTCCCAGAATCCCTTCCTCCATTCCCTGACTAGAACCAACTAGTAATTTCATGCCATTTCTCATCAATTCTTTTGAGCACACAAGTTTCTTCCATATCTGATCCCTGTTGATCTTTTGATTCTCAACTGCCACCACCCTGCATATTCTCAATAGCCCCTGCATATTCTCGTGTCATGTGTCCCAACCACATCAAACAATTTAACATTTAAGCCCTGAAAGTTTCATGAGCTTTCACATCTCTGTCGTTGCAAATACCATTTACTTTGAACATCATTCTTTCCCACAAACTTTGTTATTTTTCAAGAATCAGATGAAAAGCCTGATCCCTATAGGAAATCAGTTTCTCCCTCCTCTTATCTTTTCACTACACTTGGTGATAATCAGCATAGGCTCTGGAGCAAAATACCTGGGTTTGCATTGTAACTCTGCCACTTACTAGCTCTGTAACCTTGGGCAATCAACATAACTTATGCATCCCTCAGTTTCCTCACTTGTAAAATGGGAAACAATAGGTTCTAGCTTATAGGATTGTTGTGAGGAGTCAATAAGAAAATAAAAGGCTTAGAACAGTGCCTAGAAAGTACACAGGAAGTGCTCAGTAAACATTAAAAATCAGAATGGCATCTCAGTGACAATTACCTTTTTACAAGTCTGTCTTCCTCTCTGGACTCTACACATGAATGTGTCCAATTGTTCTCTGCCTACCAGCTAGAGTAACACTAGGTCTAGCAATAGAAGCTACATTTGTTGAATAAATGGATTAAAGGGCTCTGCACTATTTCCTGTTCCCCATCAAAGTGATTTCCCATTAAAATGGGATATGTCCTGAGAAAAGAAACTAACTTCATTTGCATCTTGCCAAGAGAAAACTGGATGGGGAGTAAGGAAGAGAGCAGATCAAGACAGTAAGAGGATTAGAAACCTGATTTACTTTTTATCCTCCTGTGTCAGTGCAAAATCAACCCCTTAGATGGAGAAAAGGGTGTCGAAGAGGGCATAATAAATTGGAAAATGTTAGATCATCCACATAGGCCTCTTGCCATTTTTGCTTTTTTCCGATTAAACTAACTCAAGTTGAGCCGGAAGCCTGTCCAGAAATGACCTAACCTTCTAAAGAGTTGTAACCAAAGACGTGACTTATCCTCATCACCCGTCAAGAAATGTGCTTGCGTTCCAAGTCCAGTCTATTATTTTCCCAACCGTACCTGATGCCTCAGTAGGTAGCCGAAGTCTGCGGATGCAACAACGACTGGGCAACCAAGTCCCCTGAGAATCCAGCCACCGACGGCCCGAATACATGCGAAGAAGCCTCTTGGCTTCAGCCGCCCCACGTACGGAGATGACGCAGCAGCAGGTGCGGGTCTGGGCGAGGACAGAGTCCCGAGTGGAGAAAGTGTGGCCATCAGTGACTGAAATCTGGGTAAGACTCTGGCCTATAGGAGTTAGGGTAGAATCGGGAGTAGCCTGGGAAGGGGCCCGCTCAGGACGATGCCGGTAATGGAAACAAAGGAAGCCACAGCCGCTCTGTTCCCGGAACTGGCTGAAGTAGCTCCGTAGCTGGGCCGAGCGCAGCTCCGAGGGGATGCCACTCACTATTAAGTAAACCGTCGCATCTTCTTCTGCTTCGCCGGGCGCCGCCATCTTGGATCGTCACATGATCCTTTGGAAGCAATTATCGCGAGAACACTGGGAGTGATTCCCGACGGTTTGTGTCACAATACTGAGTAATCCGTGATTAGTTCGCCGGGGGTGTGGATATGTAACTGGAAACTGGGGAGATCCCGGAGAGGTTCTTTGGATCTATTTTCTACAGAGTAGCAGATAATCATGGGAAAACGCCTGAGAAGTGGGGTTACGGAACTCTTTCACAAACTCTTATGAGGATCAAATTAGAAGCCTGAGGGAGGCTTAGTTTTCAAGATTTTTAGTTGTTGGGGATCTCCCCAACCTAATCTCAGTTCGTTCTTATTTCAGAGACTTTTAGTTCATTCATTTATTCTTCCGAAACATATTGATGGACTTTCACAAATCAGTAAGAAAAGATAATCCAGTTGAAAAGTGGGACACAGTCACTTCACAGAAGAGAAACACTTCCAATTAATACTGAAACATGGTCAATCTCATTATTAATCAAGGAAAGGCAATAAGACCCACTTCATATCCACCAGATTGGCAAAAAAAAAAAAAAATTAAATCCTTAAGTGTCCCCGAGGATGTGGAGCAAGCGAACATACCATACACCCGTTGGTGGAAGTGTGAACTGGTACAGCCACTTTGGAAAATAATTTGGCATTGCCCAGTAAAAGTGAATCTACACATATCTTTTGTTGTTGTTGTTGTTAATCCTCACCTGAAGATATTTTTCCATTGATTTTTAGAGAGAGTGGAAGGGAGAGAGAAAAAGAGGGAGAAGCATGGATGTTAGAGAAACATGGATTGGCTACCTGCAGAAGGACCCCAGGGCCAGGAATCAAACCTGTGACCCAGGTAAGTGCCCTTGACCGGGAATCAAACCATTGACCCTTTGGTCTGCAGGGACGCTCCAACCTGCTGAGCAAAACTGGCCAGGGCTCTTTTTTTAAAATTTATCTTTATTGTTGAAAGTATTACAGATGTCCTCCCTTTTTCCTCCCATTGACACCCTCCTCTTCGCTCCAGTCCCCCACCCTGCCTTCAGTACACTGTTGTCTGTGTCTATTGGTTATGCATATATGTTATTTGGTTTATCTCTTCCCGCCCTCCCACCCCACTTCCCTCTGAGATTTGTCAGTCTGTTCCCTACTTCCATGACTCTGGATCTAGCTTGTCCTCAGTTTATTTTGTTCATTGTATTCCACAAATAAGTGAGATCATGAGATACTTATCTTTCTCTGACTGGCTTATTTCACTTAGCATAATGCTCTCCAGGTCCCTCCATGTCATCTCACAGGATAAGAGATTGCTCTTTCTTACAGCTGCACAGTGTTCCATTGTGTAAATGTACTACAGCATTTTAAAACACTCATGTACTGTTGGACGCTGGGGCTGTTTCCAGATCTTAGCTATTGTAAATAGCGCTGCTATGAACATAGGGGTGCATATATTCTTTCTGATTGGTGTTTCAGGCTTCTTAGGATATATTCCTACAAGTGGGATCACTGGGTCAAATGGCAGTTCCATTTTAAATTTGTTGAGGAAACAGCAGTTCCACTTATAGGTATATACTTTAAAGAAATCCTTGCTTATGTTTATCAGGAGATGTATTGACGTCGTTGCACTTTACCAACCCTGTGATCCTGGAAAACGGGGAGGGTTATGAGACCCCTCCCACCCTTCTGTGTTCTAGAACATAGGTTACTGCAAAGAAACACCCTTCTATGACAGATAAAACTTAAGGGCGCCCCCTTGTTTACCTGTGACAATACACAGGCTCCAAATTCCAATTCTCGCCTCATAAATGCTCAGATTAACTGCTTGTCCCCACTGATCAATCACAACAAAAGGCTTGTTTACTAAACTTTGGTTAAGCTTCTCTCTTTCCCCCAGGTCCCTGAACTTTGTGCCCCCCCTCAGCTTGAGCCAACACACAGCTCCTGCAGAGAATAGGCTGGCTTCAGGGTAAAATGGTCGCTTCATGCCACTCCTGGTCATCCCACATTCTCACACCCAATTCTTTCTAGCCTTGTTTACTCCTCCCTATGAAAGAAGAACACTTTTGCCTAACCCCTGAAACACGTGTAGATCTAATGATAAGCGTGTTCTCCCATTGCAAAAGCTTACCTCTTACTATTGCAATAGTTACTTTCCTCCCTTGCAGTAATCATTTCAAATAAAGTCTTTCCTTACTAAGTCCAGATTTGTTTTTATTTGACAGTATACATGAATATTCATAACTGCATTGTTTGTAAGAGCAAAAAAAATTGGCATTTAGCACTAATAATCTCAGGAATAAATGTTGAGCGAAGCCTGGCTGGTTTGCTCAGTGGTTAGAGCATCAGCCCGTGGACCAATGACTCGTGGGTTCAATTCCGGTCAAGGGCACATACCTTGGTTGCAGTTCATCCTAGCCCTGCTCGGGGTTGTGCAGGAGGCAACCAATCGATGTGTCCCTCTCATGTTGATGTTTCTGTTTCTCTCCCTCTCTATCTGAAGATAAATAGAAAAATATCCTCAGGTGAGGATTTGAGAAAAAAAGTTGAGTGAAAGTAAGCAAGTCAGAAAACACAATTATTCTATTTATATAAAGTTCAAAAATACAAACTAAAAATGGCTTTTTAGGGATACATAAATAAGTGTGCTTTAGGATCATAAAGAAACATCCTAAAATTCAGGGTACTCATTACTTTTGGGGACTTCAAAGTTGATTGTAATTATGACCTATGGAACAATGATGAAGATTCATTGTAATGTTATTCTTTATATATATTTTATAAATAATTTGTTTAATTTTAATAAAAACATCTTAAAAGGGAAAATAATTCATATTTCAAAAACATAGCCCTGGCCGGTTTGGCTCAGCGGTTAGAGCGTCGGCCTGCGGTCCAGAGAGACCCGGGTTCGGTTCCCGCTAAGGGCACGTACCTCGGTTGCAGTTTGTCCCCGGCCCTGGTCGGTCGTGCGGGTGGCAGCCACTCGATGTGTCCCTTCACATCGATGTTTCTCTCTTTCTCTGTTCCTCTCTCTCCCTCCCACTCTACCTGAACAAAAAATGGAAAAATGTCCTCGGGTGAGGATAAAAAAAAACATAAAGCAAGTTGTTACTTTGTGGTGATAACAAGTTTACACCTATTTGAGAAAAAATAAAACAGTTCTAACGAACGTCTGGGTAATTGTGAATGGGGACAATGTTATACCTGGATTCTAAAATTCTCTGGTGGAAGTCCATTTGGAAAACTGGCAAGATCTACCCAAGTTGATCACACTTTCTATGACTTGGAATTTCGAGTTCTTATTATATAGCAACAGGTCTGCAAACATCTGTGCACCAAAAGACATATACAAGAATAATCCTAGCCATAGTATTTGATGAACCAAATGTTCATCATAGTATATGGGTAAATGAATTGTAGTATAATGGGATACTGTACAGTGAGCATGAGTGGATTACTGCTACATAACAGAAGAATGAATCTCAGACATAATATTGAGTGAAAGAAGACAAACATGAAAGAGTACATGCTATATGATTCCATTTATATAAAGTTTAAAACATACAATCTCATTTATGAAATCAGGGATAGGGATACCCTTTGGGGGAGGGGGAGGGTAGTGATGGGATGGTTTCTGGGATATTGCTAATGCTCTTCTATTTCTTGAGCTGATTGGTGGTTACAGAGATGTATTCATTTTGTGATCATTCATCAAGCTATACATGTATGACTTGTGTACTTTTTAGTTAAAAAAAGTTTAGTTAAAACTATATCTTTGAAAATTGAAAAATAAATGCTTTACAGCAAACAATGTGGACCAAAATAAAGATGGGATGCTTTGGAAAAGCTGTTAAATGACCTGAGAAGTTATGCATTTATGATTTCACACAATTGCCATTTGTGGACTAAATTTTCAGGACCTCTCATGATGCTAGGTATGTAGTAGATTCTCAGTAAATCATCATTGATGGAATGAATATTCCTGGCACTATCATGGGGATATGCCACTAGGTGTTAGCTGGGGACTCTCTCCAGAAAATATGGGACTACTTCTGTGAGAGAACACACAGGCCAGATTTCTCATCAAAACTTAAACCAGAAGGTAACCAAGACTACATTTGCACACTCATTCTGCCTTATAGTGGGGTGGGGAGGGGAAGGAGTCTAGGTGCTGGTATTTATTTTCCAGCTGATCATCCCTGACCTTTAAAGACACAAGATAGCGTAGTGTTTCAGAGCATAGGCCCTAAATCCAGACCATCTGAGTTCAAATCCTGACCCTAATACTTATTAACTGTGCAACCTTGAGCAAGTTACTTAACATCTCTGTGCCTTGGTTTCTTTATCTATAAAATGAGATAATGATAGTACTTCCAGCACAGTTGTTGTGAGAATTAAATAATATAATCCATGTAATATGTTTAGAACACAGCTTTCAATAAATGTTTAGTAGCTACCCAGAATGACCTACCAGGAATGGGTGGTGCCCTTTGTTAATCTTGATTACCCTGAGAGTTTAGCCCTGTCACCTCTACCAGTTTCACTGCTGCCTTGTTCTGTGACATGGTGTCTGTCCACCAACTTTGCTGCCCTGGGCCCCAGCTGCCCCAGACCATTTGCCATTAGCTAAGCACCTTTGCTCTCTGACACATCTGTGCCTTTGCACCTGTCATCCCCTCTGTGTGGAATGCCCTTCCCTTGGTTCCCTTGCTTGTCAAACCCCTATTCATTCTCTTTAGCTCAAAGCAGTCTCATTTGGCTGAAGCGTTTTTTCCCACCTCCAGGTAGATTTAATCACTTCCTCTTCTGAGCTCCTGCTGCCTATTGTATTCCCTGTATTACAGTTCAGATCATTCTGTGTTACGATTACTACTTATGTGTCTCTCTTTGCCATAGACAGGAAGTTCGATGAAATCAGGTACTGCGTCTTATTTGTACTGTGTCACTTGGCGTCTAGCACAGGATCTGGTACAAGTGGATGACAAGAGAGATGTTGAGTGGTGGAATGAATGGATGGATGGCTTTTTGCAGGCATCATCCAGTTCTAGGATATGTGACTGCCCCAAGGCCAGGGTGTGTCAGTGCAGGGCACAGCTCACGTCAGTGGCTGACTGCTTAATAAGCAGTCAATGATTTGGCTAATAAAGGTAGTGATAATAATGATAATAAAATAGTACCTGAGACTGACCCTGCTTCCTAGTGAGTCATCCCTGGGCCTGAGGACAGAGGTCATGGCTGAAAGGTAGATGGTCAGTGAACAGTGGCTGACATGGCTCCAGACAGCCTGACCCTGGCCATGACTCACCCAGGCTGTACCGGTGACAGGAGCCTGGTCTCCAGAGTCCCACAGGCCTGCATTCAAATCCCAGCACAGTAATCTTCCCAGATCTTGAGTAAGTTTTGTGTTGTTATTTATTTATTTATTTATTTATTTATTTATTTATTTATTTATTTATTTATATCCCCACCCGAGGACATTTTTCCATTTTTTTGTTCAGATAGAGTGGGAAGGGGAGAGAGAGAGAGAGAGAGAGAGAGAGAGAGAGAGAGAGAGAGAGAAACATCGAAGTGAAAGGGACACATGGAGTGGCTGCCTCCCGCACAACCCAACCAGGGCCGGGACAAATGCAACCGAGGTATGTGCCCTTAGCAGGGACCAAACCCAGGTCTCTCTGGACCACAGGCCAACGCTCTAACCGCTGAGCCAAACCAGCCAGGGCTGTGTTGTTGTTTTTCTTTATTTATTTTTTTTTATTTTAGAGAGAAAGAAAGGGAAAGGAAGAGAGAGAAACATCGATGAGAGATAACATTGATTGGCCACCTCCTGCATGCCCCCATTGGGGATTTGGCCTACAACCTGGGCATGTGCCCTGACCGGGAATCGAACTGGCGACCTCTTGGTGCATGGGTCGATGCTCAACCACTGAGCCACACCAGCTGGACGGCTTGAGTAAGTTTTAAACCCTGTCTGAGCCCTGGCCGGTTTGGCTCAGCGGTTAGAGCGTCAGCCTGCAGTACGGAGAGACCCGGGTTCGGTTCCCGCTAAGGGCACGTACTTCGGTTGCAGTTTGTCCCCGGCCCTGGTTGGTCGTGCGGGTGGCAGCCACTCGATGTGTCCCTTCGCGTCGATGTTTCTCTCTCTCTCTCCCTTCCTCTCTCTCCCTCCCACTCTATCTGTACAAAAAATGGAAAAATATCCTCGGGTGAGGATAAAACAAAACAAAACAAAACAAAACAAAAACCCTGTCTGAGCCCAGCCGGTGTGGCTCAGTGGTTGAGCATCGACCCATGCATCAAGAGGTCTTCAGTTTTCCCTGTCCAGTTTGACTCAGCGGTTAGAGCATCGGCCTGCGGTCCAGAGAGACCCGGGCTTGGTTCCTGCTAAGGGCACGTGCCTAGGTTGCAGTTGGTCCCTGGCCCTGGTTGGGTTGTGCGGGAGGCAGCCACTCCATGTGTCCCTTTCACTTCGATGTTTCTCTTTCTCTCTCTCTCTCTCTCTCTCTCTCCCTCCCTCCCTCCCTCCCTCCCTCCTACTCTCTCTGAACAAAAAAAGGAAAAATGTCCTCAGGTGAGGATAAAAAAAAAAAAAGAGGTGTCCAGTTTGATTCTCAGTCAGGGAACATACCCAGGTTGTAGGCCCGACCCCCAGTGGGGGGCATGCAGGAGAGAGCCATTGGATGTTCTCTCTCATCAATGTTTCTTCTTTTTTTTTTATCCTCACCTGAGGTCTTCAGATAGAGCTGGAGACAGAGAGGGAGGAAGAGAGGGAGAGAAACATCAGTGTGAGAGAAACATCAACTGGTTGTCACCCACACGACCCCAACCTGGGCCGAGGACAAACTGCAACCTAGGTATATGCCCTTAGCAGGGACCAAACCCGGGTCTCTCTGGTCTGCAGGCTGACGCTCCAACTGCTGAGCCAAACTGGCCAGGGCTCTCATCAATGTTTCTGTTTCTATCTCTCTCTCTTCCTCTCACTTTTTCTCTCTCTCTAAAATCAATAAAGAAAAATAAATAAATAAACCCTGGCTGAGCCTGTTTCCTTCTCTACCTTCTCTGGTTAATGAGACAGAGGTCCCACTCCTAAGATGCTGATAATGGAGAAACAGTCCCCCACCTTTGGAAAGCCTGCGGTTTCACAGAGAAAGCCTTGCTTTCATTATTACATTGTACTACAATTCTCCTTTAGTTTTGCTATATTTGCCTTGTGTTTCTCTGAAGATGGCTTGGGTAGGGCATAGGAAGTGATTCAAGAGGTACAGAAGTGTAGCTCCCAAACCATGTGGAGGGGTAGGGAAGAAATTTGAAAAGATCCAAGGTAGGGTTAATGAGGAAGCTACTTGGATGATGGAAACATAAGTTGAGGGGAAAAGACTGGGGTGGGTAGTGGAGAGGAGTGCCTTCTAATTAATGGCTGTTCAGGGCTGGAGTGAGGAAGGGTAAGAAGCAGGAAGACTCAGCCTGAAGGTTCAAAGAGGTGCAAAACTCATGGAATCAGTTAGTGAAGGGACATAAAAGATAGAATGCCCAGAAATCCCTAAATCTGCTGGATCTGGCTGCTATGGGGAGACAAGGCATCTGCTCTGGAAAGAATTGCCTCCTGCAACTGCAAGGTGAGAGGGGGCAGTGTGTGCCAAAGTGCTGGGCAGGGCAGGGTGGGAGAGGTGCCTGAGGGCCTGAAGTCTAGGCCTCGGGTGTTTGGTAGTGGATGAGAAGTTGGGGGAGAAGCAGGACTTATTCTGAGCTCTAAAGGATGCTTCCATTTGGTTTTGATTAGGTCCTGGCTGGAAGGAACTGTTGAGCAGGGCATGGCCTGGTTAAGAGGAGGGTGGATATTGGGGTCACCATGAGGAAAGGGGGTAAGTAGTTGAAGCCCCAAATGCCAGGCAGAGCAGTTTGGCCTGGATTTTCAGGCTCTGGGTAGACCTGGTAGATGTGCAAATGCAGGTCTGCCTGCTTTGAGGGGTCACTTTTCCTTTTACTGTGACACACAAAAGTTGGAGAATACACCCTATTGTGAGGGTGTCTGTGTTGTGTATCCCACCCTTGGGTGTAGGAGTGTATGTGTGATCGTCTGGCCTGGGTGCCTGTTTTTGCAGTGTGAATGTGTTTGGGTCTGTTATATGTCACTGAGTAAGTGTTACTGTATTCCATGCTCTGTGTGGGTGGATGGAGTGTCTTTTATGGGTCTGTGTAGGTGTGTCTGAGTTGTCCATCTTAGTGTATGTGTGTGTGTGTGTGTGTGTGTGAGAGAGAGAGAGAGAGAGAGAGAGAGAGAGAGAGAGAAAGAGTGCGCGTGCTATAGGTCTGAGTTGTGTGTGTCCTTGTTGTGGGGTCTGAACTGTGTGTTTCTGTCTCATTCTGGGTTTCTGAGTGGGTGATAAGGTAAGGGACAGGGGTGCCTTGCTGCTGCCCATAATGGGTATAGGGCCAATTCAGCTGTGGTTCCTGTCCTGGGGGCCTTAGGGAGAGGCCTGAATGACGACTCCACTCCTAGACTGTCATCCCTGAGTGAATGACCTCTCATTGAGCAATAGTTAACTTGGCCCCGTGAGAAAAATTCAAACTGTGTTGGTGAAGGGGGTGGGAACTGGTCAAGACAGGCCTTATTGCTGGAGAAAGGAGGAGGCCTGAAAGGGAGTCCTATAGGCATGTGTGTTGTTATCATTCCCTCCTGTCCACCCTGTAGGTCAGTCACCCTGTCCTGGGTGCTATTCAAAATATTTAACAAACAGTGAGGAACAGAGGTTGACCAGTCGGGACAGACACAAGACCATGCCCTGAATGGAGCAGTCCTAGAGGCCAAGTCTGTGCCAATTATTGCCTCTAGTTGCTGAACAATGGGAATGGATTCCAGGAGAAGGACTGGAATACACGGGCAGTGCAAAGGAGCTTGGGGAGCTTGGTCAGTGACTGTGAACCAACTGGAAGTGTTTCAGATGTTAGCAACTAATGTAGCAGCTAAACCTCTGCTTGCCTTGACTTTGAGCAGCTGCCAGGCCAGCCCTGGTTGTTCTTGCCCCTCCCACTGGAGGTGTTCTTGCCCTCTTCTGTTGGCTGCAGGCATGGGGGAAGTGAATGATGCCCAACTGCAGACATTCCAGTGACTTTGTCTGTTTCAGTTTGGGAATGGGCTGCTTTATTTTCTTTGTTGGCTATGATCTGACTCTCACTTAGGTGAGAGGGAGACTGTAGGGGGCAGGAGCTGAGGATCGGGTCAGTGAGGGATTTGGGGACAAAGAGAAACCCCTTCCCCACAAAGATAAAGGCAGGGAGGTGATGGGGTCTTGAACTGATCCTGTCCTCTGGATTCAGACCCATGCAAAATAAATATCATCCCCAGAAATGCAATCATCCACTCTGAAAATTAATATCCTGGGTCTCTGAGGCCTGGCTCCTGCATCCCTTATTGTTCCTTCTTCTTGGACTCCCTCTGATGGGGGATAGGGGCTGGGGGCTAAGGTGAGATGGTCCCTTTCACATGCACAAACTACAGTGTCAGGCTCCATGGGTGTAAAACTTTTATTACAAAAACCAATAACTTAAGTCAGTTCTGTACAAAGTCAGTAGGATACCTGGTCCAATGAGCAGTCTAAATTTCCACCCCCATCCCAGGAGAGAACAGGAGTCTTGGCCCAGAGAATTTGGGGACTACAAAGGGCCAGCCAGACAGCTGGAGCACTGTGTCCAAACCAAGGAAAGCCAAGACGGGTCTGGCTGAGTGAGGATCTATTCAGTCCATCTGGCTGGGCCAGGGCCAGCTTGCTCCTGGGAGCCGAATGCTGTGTGCACAGGCTTGCCTCCTCTGGGAGCATTGGGTCACCCTTGGGGACAGTCTGGCCAAATCAGTATTGCCAGCTTCTGCTCAAGCTACAGCTGATCTCTGCTTGGGCCGGAGCAGGTCGGCTCAGCAAAAGCATGTCCTCGAGGAGGCTAGTGATGTCAACATCTCCAATGATAGGGCGAAAGAAAAGGTCCCCAAGAAGGCTGGGCGGAATGGACTTGAGGGTGGAGGCTGTGAGGAGAACACGAGCCAAACGGCCTTGGGCTGCTGGGCACCAGGGCTCCAGGACCTCACACAGTGCTTGATGAGCTTCCTGCTGCAGATGCCAGATGTGGGAGGAGGCGTGGAGGCCTGGCATGTCTGTAGGCAGAGGGTAAAGAGGGCTGGTGAACACTCTATTCCCAGCCACCACAGGGGGACTGGCCCCAGACCTGAGGTTACTGCTCAGCTTTTGAGGCCCCGTTACTACCTCCTCTATTTACTTATCATTTTATTCATCCATCCATTTATGGAAAGGTAGTATAGAGTAATGGTGAAGAGCCAGGCTGCCTAAATTTGAATCCCAGGCTGTCACTTATTAGCTGTATGTCATCTCTGTGCCTTGGTTTCCTCATTTGTAAAATAGGTATCATAATAGTACTTAACTCTTTGGCCTGTTATGAGCTGGTATATGTAAAACTATGGTATAAACTGGTACATGTAAAACCTAACATATGGTGCCCAACCGGTGTGGTTTAGTGGATTGAGCATCATCCCATGGACTGAGAGGTCCTGCTTCGATTCCCAGTCAAAGCACATGCCCAGGTTGCAGGCTCAATTCCCAGTAGGGGGCTTGTAGGAGGCAGCAGATCGATGTTTCTCTCTCACATGGATGATTCTATCTCTCTCTCTCTCTAAAAAAATCAATAAAAACATTTAAAAAACAACATATGGTAAGTGTAATATGAGTATTTCCCTACTATTATTATAATTAATTACTATAATTTACATATTTGTTGAGGGCCTCTTAGTGAGGAATTCTCAACTAGATGCTCTCCAGATTACAAAGAACACCATCTCTATCTGTTGCTCTCCTGGGTGAATTTTGTGAAGGCTCCTGCCTCTCCTTCCCCACACCCACTCATTTTCATTCCTCTACTCTATGCGATCTTTCTGAACCCCCGGAGTTTTACCTGTGATTGAGGCACAGCTGTGTCTGCCCACCCTCCCCTCTTCCACTCCTACCCTTCTTGCGGGTCAGGGCAAGTTTCTTGGGCAGAGTGGCAAGGGCCAGTCTCTAGTGTGAACAGACCTGAGTTTTGCCCCTACCTGGCTGTGACCTTCAGCAAGTCACTTAGCCTCTCTGAGCCTCTTTCGTGAGATGGCTGGTTTAAATAAGGAGGACCCAGAGATAATGAATGTCAAACCCTTAGAAGGTGCCTTCCTTGGCTGGGCCCTGCCCCCTTCCAGCCTTGGCCCTCATCCTGGAGTGTCTGGGAGCTCACCAGGGTTGAAGAGGATGGTCCCTTTCAGGTAAGCATACTCTTTGGGGCTCAGCTCCAGGCTCCAGAAGGACTCCAGGCAGCACTGAAGCCACTGCACCGCAGCCAGTGAGGGCTGGGGCCGATCCGGCTGCTGGCCGCTTCTTGCACTGCTGCTGGGCTCCTCCAGCAAGATCTTCTTGAGTATGCTGGGAACCGGGGCCTCCACCACTTCGAAGGTCACAGTGTCTTGGGCCAACCCAATCAGGAAGAGGGAGCCCCAGCAACCCCGCAACAGCTGCTGCTGATCCTGGAAGGGCAGCTGGCAGAAGGACGGCAGGTTCCTGAGGAAGACCACTGTCTTGGCCAGAACATCCACGGCCTCCCTGCAGGTGCGATGGGGAGCACACAGCCGGACAGGCCGGTGCTGACTGCAGAGGCAGTGCCTATGGGCTGGGGGCACAGAAGGTCTGGCCCTGAGGCTGGGGCTCAAAAGTGCATACAGAATGGCTGGGCGCCCTGCAGCACGCTGGCATGGACAGGTCCCCGGCTTGCTGGAGCTCATGGCTGAGAATCTGCTCCTCCTTCCTCCCAGCTCTCCCACCCTCTGCTTTGGCCTGCAGGTGCTATTTATATCCCCAGTGGGGAGGAGGGGAAAATGGTTCAACAACCTTGACTCCAGAAGTCATGTTCATTGAACAAAAAAAAAAAGAAACACACTGACCCTGGCAGGTCTGGTGGGGAAGTGCTGGGGGAGGGGACTTAGGAGCTCCACGTGGCCCTGCTATCACTTTAGTCAATGAAGTGGCTGGTGCAGGGCATGGGGCCGCCTGTCGGCTGGCCCGGCTGCCCCTTATCGGATGACTCAAGTGGATAAACAGGGTCATTAACCCAAGCTGTACCAGGGCACCAAGGCCTCAGGTGCACAATCAGCAGGTGGCCATGGCAGGTGTCCCTACTGGTGCCTGCAGGACTCTTGCTAAGCTGGGAAGTCAGCCCCAGAGCTGGACAAGCCTTGAACCCAAGGCCCAACCTGGAAGTGCCTTATCACTGGCTTGTTTGCCTAACCTTGGGGCTCAGCTCCTGTTGTTGGTAAGGAACAGGCTGCAGGGAAGGGAGCCAGGACCTGGGGGGCTGGGAGGACTTTGCCCACTGTGCAGTTTAGGAGGCCCCTTCCTCTGACTCAGTTCTGGGTACCCTGCAGAAATAAGGTCCTCGAGAACTCTCTTTCCTCAGTCTGGATTCCTAGAGCTCCTGAGAGGCCATATTTGCTGAGAAACCCTTGCAGAATGACAATAAAATATCACTGCTGTTTATTGAACACCTACTATATGCCAGAAACTTTCCACTGTGATATTCAGAGCTTCCCTATAAGTAAGATTTTTTACTTTTTGAGACTCAAAGAGGTGAAGTAAATTGCCCAAGGTCATGCCACTAAGAAGAGAGAGAGCCCATATCTGTCTGACTTCAAAGCACTTGCTTGTTCTTCTGTACCCATTGGCCCAATTGTGCAGCTAGTGCTGTGTGGCCTGAGTTTCCCAGAGTTGGTGGCTATCTGGGCCCCCACCTTGGTACTGCTTTGTCTGCAGATGTTGCCCACTTATAATGTAGGCAAAAGCGTTGCTCTACCACTAGCCACAGGGCAACTCTGTCCCTGGCAACTATTTCAAATGGTGGGGCATGGGGTGCGAGAGTGGTAGGAAGGTCCTCAGCCATGTCATGTCTGTGGACATTGCCAAGCCCAGCCTGGGTAACCATCACCATCCCTGGCATCTGCTCCTGGCTCCCAGTTGTGTGACCTTGGGCTGATCCCCAAATCTCTGTGGGCCTCAGGAGCTTCACCTGGAATAGTAATGTCTGCCTGCAGGGCTGCTGTGAGGTCAAAGTGAGGTCCTGGATGTCATATTCTGAGCAGTTTGTGGCATATGTTAAGATTTTGCTCCCCCATATCCTCAGCAGACAAATAATCTTTTTTATTTTTTTCTTTATTGTTTAGTGAGAGAGGAAGGGAGAGGGAGAGAGAGATAGAAACATCGATGAGAGCCCTGGCCAGTTTGGCTCAGCGGTTAGAGTGTCGGCCTGCGGTCCGGAGAGACCCGGGTTCGGTTCCCGCTAAGGGCACGTACTTTGGTTGCAGTTTGTCCCCGGCCCTGGTTGGTCGTGCGGGTGGCAGCCACTCGATGTGTCCCTTCACTTCGATGTTTCTCTCTCTCTCTCCCTTCCTCTCTCTCTCTCCCACTCTATCTGTACAAAAAAAAAAAAAAAAGGAAAAATATCCTCGAGTGAGGATAAAAAAAAAAAAAAAAAGAAACATCGATGAGAGAGAACATTGATTGGCTGCCTCCTGCATGCCCCCACATTGGGGATTTGGCCCACAACCTGGGCATGTGCCCTGACCAGGAATTGAACCGGCGACCTCTTGGTGCACGGGTCCACGCTCAACCACTGAGCCACATCGGCTGGGCTGATTGTTAATAATCTTAATCCTTACATTTATAAAGTTGCTGTCATGTCCTTTTTTTGTCACTGAATCCTCACAGCATTCCCTCAAAGGAGACTGGAGTCAGACTGCCTAAGTCTAAATCCTGCTCCATTACTTAGCCGAGTGATCTTGGGCAAATCATTTTAGATCTGTGCTTCAGTTTCCTCACCCTTAAAAGCGTTACAAGAAAGGCAATATCCCTATAGTAGATATTGGTTTTATGGGGCCTGAAGCGTATACAATTTGGAGGGCCTTCTTTAATAATAGAAAAGCAGGCATAAAAGTGGATATTTGTTATTATTATTATTTTTTAGAAAGAGAGGAATGGAAGGAGGGAGGAAGAGTTGGGGAGCACAGCGATCAGTTCCTACTGAACATGTTCTGGGGATCGAACCTAAGTATGGGCCCTGACTGGGAATCAAACCCTTGACCTTCTTGTGCATGGGATGACACTCCAGTCAACTAGGCCATGCCACCAGGGCAAAAGTGGATATTTAAAATAAGAAAACAGCTCTGGTCAGTTTTTCTCAGTGGTTAGAGCGTTGGCTCATGGACCAAAGAGTTGCAGGTTCAATTCCTGGTCAAGGGCATGTACCTGAGTTGTGGGTTCAATCCCTGGCCCCAGTCGGGGTCGTGCAGGAGGCAGCCAATCGATGTGAGTCTCATATCGATGTTTTACTCTCTCTCCCTTCCTCCCTTCCACCCTGTATAAAAATCAGTGGGAAAATATCCTTAGGTAAAAATTTTTTAAAAGAAGGGAAAACAGCCCTGGCCAGTTTGGTTCAGCGGTTAGAGCATCAGCCTGCGGTCCCGAGAGACCCAGGTTCGGTTCCCGCTAAGGCGCGTACCTTGGTTGCAGTTTGTCCCCGGCCCTGGTTGGTCGTGTGGGTGGCAGCCACTCGATGTGTCCCTTTCACGTCGATGTTTCTCCCTCTCTCTCTCTGTTCCTCTCTCTCCCTCCCACTCTACCTGAACAAAAAATGGAAAAATGTCCTCAGGTGAGGATAAAAAAAAAAGAAAAAAAAAAAGAAGGGAAAACAAGTCCCTACCAATTAAAAACTATGACTGAAAACACAAACACCACAAACCCAGAAAAATAACAAAATGCTTTTACTAATCAGTTACTTGACAATATTTGCTTATGTGTTTTAGCTGTACACTTTTTGCTCACCTCTTCATGTGTCAATGCTATTTCTTTTGAAACTATCAAAAACACAGAAAGGTTGCAAGTACAGTACAGGGAACTATTAAACCTTGAACCATTTGAGAGTAAATTGCTAACCTGATGCCTCAGAACTCTCAAATACTTTAGTAATTCCTACGAAGACATTCTCCTATATAACCACAATATAATAATCAAAATCAGAAAATGAACATCAAATCTCAGACCCCATTTCAGTTTCACCAAATGGCTCTCATGAAATAAGTTACAGTGAAAGCGCTCAGTCCAGAGTCTCACGTTGCATTTCTTTGTCATGTCTCCTAGTCTGTCAGTCAGGAAACTTTCCTACAGTCTTTCTTTCCTTTCAGGACCTTGAAGCTTTGAAAGAGTTGTAATTTGGTAGCAAGGCTCTCAACTTGGGTTTGTTTGAGGCTTCTTTATGATTAGATTCAAGTTACGTATCTTTAGTAGGACTGTCACAGAAGTGATTCTGTGTTCTTGATACATCCTATCAGGGAACGCACGTTTCCATTAGTCTCACTTTAGTTACTGATTAAGGGATATCTGTAAAACGACTCTACTATAGTTACACTTTCCTCTTCGTAATGAATCAGTATTTTGTGAGGAGGCATTTAGGTATAGCTATTCCTCCTCATACTTTGAATGTATGTATATATGTATGTATGTATATATTTACATGTGAACCCATGGTTTCCTATTTTATTCAGTGGCCTTCAATCTGTTATTATCATTATTTATTTTGATGCCAGATTGTCACAGATTTGGCCAATGGGAGCCCCATTCAAGCTGGAGTCTATATCCTTTTAACATTCCCCATCATTCTCTGAACACTCTTTATTTTCTGGCATAACAAAATGTCATTTTTCCAGCCCTGAAATCAACCAATATTCCTAGAAGCTCTGATTCAATCTTTTTTTGTTTGTTTTATTTTTTATTCTTATCCGAGGACATTTTTACATTCATCTTCAGATAGAGCAGGAGGGAGAGAGGGAGGAAGAGAGAGAGAGAAACATCAATGTGAGACAGACACATGGAGTGGTCACCACCCACACGACCCCAACGGGGGGGGGGGGGTGGGGACAAACTGCAACCGAGGTACGTGCCCTTAGTGGGAACCGAAAACTGGGAACTCTCTGGTCCGCGGGCCGACGCTCTAACCGCTGAGCCAAACCGGTCAGGACCAGTGGTTGATTCTTGTATGTATCC
This sequence comes from Molossus molossus, assembly GCF_014108415.1. Lineage (NCBI taxonomy): Eukaryota > Metazoa > Chordata > Mammalia > Chiroptera > Molossidae > Molossus > Molossus molossus. Next base: position 86,191,252 of record NW_023425347.1, on the reverse strand, counting down.
TGACCAGGGATTGAACACACAGCCTTGGTGTATCAGGATGATGCTCTAACCAACTGAGCTACCAGGCCAGGGTCAAAAATTTCTTAATTGTATATTTCCATTTTAGTAAGTTATTACAGAGGAAGAGCACAAGGCACTTTGAAAGCAAAAATAATGGAGATGGAGACTTAATCTGTGTATCAGGGTCAGTAAAGTAATTTAAAAAGTGTCATTTGGCCCTGGCTGGTTTGCTCAGTGGTTACAGCATTGGCCCATGGACCAAAGAGTAGTGGGTTCAATTTCGGTCAAGAGCACATAGTTTGGTTTCAGTTTGATCCCCAGCCCTGGTCAATCAATGTGTCTTTCGCCTCTCTCTCTCTCTCTTCCTCTTCCTCTTCCCTCCCACTCTATCTGAAGATAAAAGGAAAAATATCCTCGGGTGAGGATTAAAAAAAAAAAAGAAGAAGTGTCATTTGGGTTGAAACCTGATGGATGAAAATGAGTTGACTGGCAAAAGTCTAAGAAATAGAACAGCACATTTGAGAAACTGAAAGCACACAGTGAGGAGGGAGCCTGGTGAGTGAAGGGGGGGAGTGTGAGACAAGATGAGACTGGAGAGGTGGCGTAGCACCCTGATGGTGTTACTCCTTGGAAGTCGTGGTTAGTAGTTTGGAATTTATCCCGAATGCAATGACAATCCATGAAGGGCTAATTTTAAGCAAGAGTAACAAGAGCTGGCTCATCCTTTAAAAAGATTACTCTGGCCCTGGCCGGTTTGGCTCAGCGGTTAGAGCATCGACCTGCGGTCCAGAGAGACCCGGGTTCGGTTCCCACTAAGGGCATGTACCTCGGTTGCAGTTTGTCCCCGGCCCTGGTTGGTCGTGTGGGTGGCAGCCGCTCGATGTGTCCCTTTCACGTCGATGTTTCTCTCTCTCCCTCTCTTCCTCTCTCTCCCTCCCACTCTATCTGAACAGGAAAAAAAAAAGATTACTCTGGCTGCTGGGAGGAGGGTGGATTATAAAGGGATAAGACCCTGGCCAGTTTGGTTCAGCAGTTAGAGCATCGGCCCATGGACCAGAGAGTACCGGGTTCGGTTCCCACAAAGGGCACGTATCTCGGTTGCAGTTTGTCCCCAGACCCGGTTGTGATCATGTGGGTGGCAACCACTCGATGTGTCTCTCTCACATCGATGTTTCTCTCTGTCTCTTCCTCCCTCTCTCCCTTTCAGTCTATCTGAAGATAAGTGCAAAAATGTCCTTGGGTGAGGATAAACAACAACACCTTCATATAAAGGGATAAGAAGGAGGTAAGACCAGTTAGGAAGCTGTAGGAGCAGTTATCCAAGCAGGAGATGATGCTGATTTATACAGCAAGGTGAGAGGGGGCAGAATCAGAATATATTTTAGAGCAGCGGTTCTCAACCTGTGGATCACAACCCCTTTGGGGGTCAAATGACCCTTTCACAGTGGTCGCCTAAGACCATCGGAAAACACATATTTCCAATGGCGATTCATAACAGTAGCAAAATTACAGTTATGAAGTAGCAACAAAAATAATTTTATGGTTGGGGGTCACCACAACATGAGGAACTGTATTAAAGGGCCACGGCATTAGGAAGGTTGAGAACCACTGTTTTAGAGGAAGAGCTGACAGGACTTACTAATGGATTATCTAGATAATGGATGAGCAGGAGTTTGGGCTTTGGCCAATGCATGCTTGAAGGGGCCACTTAACTCAATAGGAAGACTTTGGGATGAATTAATTTGTGAGTATAGATGTAAAGATGTTGGCCATGTTAGGTTTTTTTAGAAATTCAACATTTTAATTAATTAATTAATTATTTATTTATTTTTAAAAATCCTCACCCGAGGACATTTTTCCTTTTTTTTTTTTGTTCAGATAGAGTGGGAGGGAAAGAGAGGAAGAGAGAGACAAACATCGATGTGAAGGGGACACATCGAGTGGCTGCCACCCGCACGACCCAACCAGGGCCTGGGACAAATTGCAACCAAGGTCCATGCCCTTAGTGGGAACTGAACCCAGGTCTCTTGGGACCGCAGGCAGATGCTCTAACTGCTGAGCCAAACCAGCCAGGGCGGCCATGTTAGTTTTTTAAAAATAATAATTATTGAATAAAATAAAATATCATCAGTGTTCAAATTTAAACGGTCTCATAAAGTTATATTTTTATTGCAGCAAAATATACATAACATTAAATTCACTATTTTAACCATTTTTAAGTCATTTTTAAGCATACAGTTCAGTGGCATTAAGAACATTTACATTGTTGTTCAACTATCACCACCATCCATCACCAGAACTTATTTTTTCTTTCTTTATTTATGTTTTGGTTAATCCTCACCCAAAGATATTTTTCTATTGATTTTTAGATAGAGTGCAAGGGAGGGATGGTGGGAGGGAGGGAGAAAGAGAAAGAGAAACATCTTTGATGTGAGACACATGGATTGGTTGCCTCCTGCATGACCCCAGCTGGGGCTGGGGAACGAACCTATAACCTAGGGAGGTGCCTTTGACCAGGAATCGAACCCACAACCCTTTGGTATGCAGGCCAATGCTCTAACCACTGTGCAAAACCAGTCAGGGCATCAAAACTTCTTCAGTTTCTCAAAGTCATGTGAGATTTTTTTAAATCTTCACTTGAGGATATGTATTAATGATTTTAGAGACAGGGGAAGAGAGAGACGTTTGAGAGAAACATAGACTGGTTGCCTCTCATATGCACCCCCACTGGGGATTGAACCTGAAACCTATGTATGTGCCCTGAGTGGAAATCAAACCAGTAACCTTTAGGTGCACAGGACAATGCTCCAACTAACTGAGCCACAATGACCGGGGCCATGTGAGTTCTGAGATATCTGTTAATTATCCAAATGAAGTTATCCAGGAGGTAGTTAGATGAATCTGGAGCTCAGGAGAAGTCTAGGCCAGAGATATTGTGAGATCACCTACGGAGAAAGTATAGAGAAGAAAAGAGAAGAGAATAAAGGACAGAGCCTCCAACATTTACAAGTCTGGGTAGGACAGGACACAGAAAGAGAGTTAGTGAGTGGGAAGGAAACCAGGTAAGTGTGGTGACATAGAGCTCTATTAGTTTGTTAGGGCTGCCATAATAAAATACTACAGACTGAGGGACCTAAACAACAGAAATTTATTTCCTCACAGTTCTTGAGGCTAGAAGGCCAAGATCAAGGTGTTTGCTTTCTCCTGAAGCCACTCTCTTCTGCTTGCACACAGCTGCCTCATGTGGCCTTTTTCTGTGGTGGTCTCTTTCTCTTCTTGTAAGGACACTAGTCCTATTGGATGAGAGCCCTACCCTTATGAATTCATTAAACCTTAATTATCTCTTTAAAGGGCTCTAACCCCAGAAAGAGTCACATTATGGCTTTATTGTTTGAACTGGGGGAACAGAATTCTGTCCATAACAGAAGCCTAAGGAAAAAAGTGTTTCCATAAGGAAGAAGGAAAACTTACAAATACAGCTGAGAAGCAGAGAAAGATAGTAGTGGTACGTTGGCTTGGCGTGGATGGAGATCATTGTAACCTTGATCAGAGGCATTAGAGAAAATACTGATTAAACTGAGGAGAGATGGAAGTAAGGAAGGGAAGAAACAAATATAGTAATTTTTTCAAGTTTTGCAATTAGAACTGATAATTGGGTGGTAGGAGGAGAAAGTGGGTCACATAGTAATAAAAAAGTAAGTGACATTAAAGCATGTTTGTAAGTTGAAGGGAATGATCCAGAAAAAAAGAAATTTGTGCCCGGCCAGTGTGGCTCATTGGCTAAGCATCAACCATGCACCAAGAGGTCACCGGTTCCATTCCTGGTCAGGACACGTGCCCAGGTTATGGGCCCATCCCCAGTGGGGGGCATGCAAAAAAAGGTGGCCAATCGATGTTCTCGCTCATCGATGTTTCTGTCTCTCTCCTTTCCTCTCTCTAAATCAATAAAGAAAAACTATTTTAAAAACTAAATAAATAATATTTTTTAAAAAGGACATTAAAAAAAATTTTTTGTGAGACAGGAGATTAAAGAAAGGATAACAAGTGTAGAGTCCCTGAAATACTAAAATGATGAAATTCACCGTGAAGTGGAGAGGTTGCACTTAGATGGCTGGCTGGCACCTGTCCCCCACATTAACAGGAGTGAAAGTCAAATAGTCATTATTACATAATATACAGGTCCCTTTGTAAAATGAAAATGTGAAGTTTCTTGTTAAAAAATTATTAAGGGGGCGGGATCGGGAGGAGGGTGTCAATGGGGAAAAAGAAACATCTGTAACAAAAATAAATTAATAAAAAAAATTATTAAGAATTTCAGGACTGCAACAGAGCATTAAACCAAGCAGAAAGCCCTTTTAAGCCTGAGGCCAGTGCGACTGAACATTGTGTAGGCACATGAAGCCTGGTAGAGTTTGTAATGATGACAGAGGGAGGTTGGTCCTTTGGGAGGGTCCCTTCTTTCTGGGAGGAGTGGAGGAAATGACTTACACTTTCAGCTCTACCATTCTACAAACTGGGAAGACACTCTCAAGGCGGGTGAGTAAAGTTTGTCCCTTTTTAACTTCCAAAACCCCTTCTAGCTCAGGGATTTCTGGAAGGCTCCAAAGCATCTGGTGACCATAGCAACTCACTCCAAACTATGGGGCCCTTGGATCCGCCCTCCGCTTCCTGACGTGATCGCTGATTGGCTCAGCAAATAAGCCAATGGTTGGTGAAGCGGGATGTTTGCCATGCGCTCAATGGTCGCTAGCCAAGAGGAAGGCGGGAAGGGAAGGCGAGCCGGCGGGCCGGAGCAGCCAGACGCGTGCGTGTTTCCGGCTCCGCTGCGGAAGGCGGAGGACTGGAGTCGTTGGGTCGGACGCAGTTAGAAGGAGTTGGGTGAACGCGGCACGCGAGTGAGACCTCGGATCTCGGAGCGTGGCTAGAGGCCGGCGCGATGGGTGGAGAGCAGGAAGAGGAGCGGTTCGACGGCATGTTGCTGGCCATGGCGCAGCAGCATGAGGGCGGCGTGCAGGAGGTAACGGCCTGCGCGGCGTCGGCCGGGCCTGGTTTAGCGGTGCCCACCCATCCAGGCGGCCCTAGCCAGGCTCCCTCAGCCCTTCTCTGCCTTCAAGGGCCGAGACCCACGCTTGGGCCTCTTGGGTCAGGGATCCCCCACATTCTCACTGCACCCCAGCTTTGGGTCTGGCCTCCCCTCCTCACGTCTTGACCTCTTGGTATCAGTCCTGGGCCTCCGGCGCTGCTCATCTCCGATCTCCCTGAACCTGCCCCTGGCAACCCCCAGAGCTGTGGGATCCACCCCCTGCTCCCTTAGTCTCACACATTCTTTCGGCCCCGTTTCCTCTCTGGTGGCCGCTTGCAAAGAGCATCCCTTAGGAGGAACCATCCCAGAGATAGGGATTTGCAGCCACCAACTTGGATCGAGCCGAGGAATATGTGTGGGGTGGGGTTTGGGGAGAAGCAGGGGTGATGGTAGCACGTGGTTTTAAAGGCCTTGAATGGGGAATTAAAGGCCTGGATTCACAATCGATTTCCGCTACCTTTACATGAGACCTTTGCATGTAGTGTCTTGAAATGAAGTACACTGAGGACTAATCAGTAATCAGGTTTGTTCATTCAACAAATATTTGTTGAGTGATTGATGTGTGTCAGACCCTCACAGGACTGGGTTCTAGGGATTCAAACATGAGCAAAAACCTGTTCTTAGCCTGATGGAGCTTACAAAGAGCTTTTCAAAAGCATGATTATGGAGTAGTTGTGGGTTTTTTTGGACCAGAAACATGGAAAGTTCTAGGTAGAAAAGCCTATTAAGATCTATCCACAATTTTCGTTTTGTAAAGACAGCAGGGAAACTTGCTCAAGATCATCCAAGAGATTCCTGACCTAGATGGGACCATACTCCTTGGGCCTGTGTGCTTTCCACAGTTCATTGTTGATTTTCAATCTCACTGGGACAAGGTTTCATTGAGCTTTCCATTCCCATTCTTTCACCCAGGTGCCTGTGGTGACCAGGGACACCTAAGCCTTTTTAGGTGGAAAGAGAGTTACTAGTTTGCAAGTACGAAAAGGTTCTCTTTTCTCCGACCCCTAAGTTGTTAACACAAAACTGAATTTGGGAATGAGTTCATTTTTGAATGAATTTAAAGTGTCCAGAAGCAGGAATTAAAACCATTAAGATAAGTTGTAGCATCAGATTTGGAACCATTCATATGGGCAAATAAAAGGGCTTATATGTGGCCTGGCCAGTGTGCCTCAGTGGATTGAGCGTCCTTCAGTGGACTGAGGGCTATGGATTGGATTCCAGTTCAGGACACATGTCCCAGTTTTGGGCTCGATCCCCAGTAGGGGGCGTGCAGGATGTAGCCCATCAATGGTTCTCTCTTATATCTATGTTTCTCTCTCTCACTTTCTCTCTAAAAAAATCAATAAAAACATATTTAAAAAATAAATAAAATAAAAGGGCTTATATGTGCTAACCCTAGGTCACCACAAGATTTTTGATTTAGCAGAAGTTTTATGGAGCATGTACTCTGAGCCAGATTTGGTGCCAGGCATTGGAAATATAGAATAAGCCAGGTTTGTGGTGCCTATTTATGAGTTTACTCTCTGGCAGGAAGACTCTTGCTCTGGGCCAGATACTGGTAAGAACATCTCATTTGATCCTTACAAGGTATCTAGAAATGGGTCCTGCTGCTATTTCTGTTTTACAGAGTTAAGAAACTTCCCCAAGGTCACAGGCCTAATACGTACCAGTCTGATATTCAAAGCCATGCTCTTTTTTTTTTTTTCCTGGTACGTGCCCCTAGCGGGAACCGAACCCAGGTCTCTCTGGACCGCAGACTGACGCTCTAACCGCTGAGCCAAACTGGCTAGGGCTAACCTAGTTTGAAGTGGCTTCATTTGCTTTCTTCCTTCTGGCTCTGCCCTAATAACTAAGCCACTGCCACTCTAGTTGGACTTTTACTATCTGGAAAAGAAACCTGGGCCCCGGCTTTTCTTTTTAAAAAGACTTGTTTATTAATTCATTGAAAAATAACAATGAGTCCTGGCTGGTTTGGCTCATCAGTTAGAGTGTCGGCCTGCAGTCCAGAGAGACCCGGGTTCGGTTCCCGCTAAAGGCGCGTACCTCAGTTGCAGTTTATCCCCGGCCCCGGTTGGGTTGTGCAGATGGCAGCCACTCAGTGTGTCCCTTTCACATCGATGTTTCTCTCTCTCTCCCTCCCACTCTATCTGAACAAAAAAATGGGATAATGTCCTCAGGTGAAGATTAAAAAAAAAGAAAAATAACAATGAATTTACTGCATTCTAATGTAAATAACATATTCTTTGTGAAAAACAACTGTTTCTGAAACAATAAATTTAGTGAGAAGCATTATTTTACTTTTTTGGGGATAAATCTCTTTATTGTTTGGTTTAATAGAAGACAGATTCTGCTGGATTCTGCTACCTGCTTCTGCATTCAATCTGTTGCAATATCGCATGTCATGTAGCCTCTGGAAAAAACCACTGCATATACACCTGTAAGAGAAGGAGATGAAAAAGACAAATTAATGTTTCTGGGTCCTCAAATCTCTGGACCACATCTTTTTTTTTTGGTTAATCATCGCGGGAGGATATTTTTCCATTGGTTTTTTAGGTAGAGTGGGGGCAGGGAGTGAGAAACAGAAATACATCAATGTGAGACACATCGATTAGTTGCCTCCCACCCTACCCTGACGAACTTGGGCCTGGGACAAACCTGCAACCCAGGTATGTGCCCTTGATCGGATATCAAACCCTCAACCCTTTGGTCTGCAGGCTGACACTCTTTTTTTTTTTTTTAATCCTCAACTGAGGACATTTTTCGATATTTTGTTCAGATAGAGTGGGAGGGAGAGAGAGAAACATCGACGTGAAAGGGACACATCGAGTGGCTGCCACCCGCACGACCCAACCAGGGCCGGGGACAAACTGCAACCGAGATACGTGCCCTTAGCGGGAACCGAACCCCGGTCTCTCCGGACCGCAGGCCGATGCTCTAACCGCTGAGCCAAACCGGCCAGGGCCAGGCTGACACTCTTAACTGCTGAGCAAAACTGCCCAGGGCCTCACAACATCTTAAGGACTGAAGCTCTATAACACAACCTGTTTATTTCTTGCTTAAAACTTATACCCATCTTGCTTACTTGTCTAATTCTTGTTTGTCTGTCTCCTTGATTTCCCGCCCTTTTTTAATTATATATTTTTTCCTTGTTTATTTTTTTATTTTTATTGAAATTATTGGGGTGATACTGGTTAATAAAATTATATGGGTTTCTTCTTTTTTTTTTTACATTCCTCACCTGAGGATATTTTTCTCTTTATTATTAGATAAAGTGGGAGGGAGGGAGAGAGAGAGACAGAGAGAAATATCGATGTGATAGAGACACATTGACTGATTGCCTCCCGCATGACCCGATCAGAGCCAGGGATGAACCGCAACTGAGGTATGTGCCCTTGACCAGAACTGAACCCACAACTCGTCAGTCTGTGGGCCAGCACTTTTAACTGCTGAGCCGAGCTGGCCAGGGCAAATTACATAGATTTCAAGCATACAATTCTATGATACATCATCTGTATATTGTATTGTGTGTTCACCACCCAAAGTCAAGCTTTATTCTGGGGCCCAGGCTTTTTAAATCCTGTATGCAAGAGAAGTCCTCCCTATTCTTAGGCTGCTTCTAGGGCCACAAGCAATGTGAAATATGTGTACACATACACACGAGAAATTAGAAATCTGCCTTTTAGGCGATATAAGTAAGGTTAAGTTAGGCTTTCTGGCAGAGGTGACTAAGATTGGGCCTGTTTGAGAGGATGTCTCCTCAGTTGAGAGGCTCAGGGGTGAAACAGCCAAGCCCCAAGTTCCCTCCTAGACTAAGGAAGTTGACTTCTGTGCAGTTGTGGGCTTCCCAGTAGGGCATCTCCATAGCTCCCGTCTTCTGTCTTTCAGCTCGTGAACACTTTCTTCAGCTTCCTTCGACGCAAAACAGACTTTTTTGTTGGAGGAGAAGAGGGGATGGCAGAGAAGGTGAGTACTGGGGGCTGCTATTCCTTTTGTAGCTCTGTTTCTTCAGAAGAAAAGCTCACCTTTCCTTCCTTCAGCATAATAATAACTTTAGCAAAAGTAAAATGCCAAGGGTGAAGAGTTGGAGAAGAGCAAGCTGTCATTTATTAAAGCCCCTTTCCCTGCCAGCTGCTTAATCTCCCCTATTTCCCATGATCCTTTAGCTGTTCTAAAGGGTTAGGTGTTACTATCCTCACTTTATTTATTTATTTTTATCCTCACCCGAGGACATTTTTGCATTTATGTTCAGATAGAGTGGGAGGGAGAGAGGGAGGAAGAGAGAGAGAGAGAAACATCGATGTGAGAGAGATATATCGAGTGGTTGCCACCCACACAACCCCAACCAGGGCCAGGACAAACTGCAACCGAGGTACGTGCCCTTAGTGGGACCCGAACCAGGGTCTCTGGTCCGCGAGCCAATGCTCTAACCACTGAGCAAAACTGGCCAGGACACTATCCTCATTTTATCTTTTTTATTTTTATTTTTTGTGGTACGTGCCCCTAGCAGGAACCAAACCCAGGACTCTCTGGTCCACAGGCTGATGAGCTCAACTGCTGGGCCAAACTGGCCAGGTCTATCCTCATTTTAAAAGTGAGGAAATTGAAGTTGGCTCTGGGATGTTTTACACTTTATCCAAAGTCTTGAGCTGAGTTGTGAGAGAGCCAGGTTGGAACCAGAGTCTGTTGTAAAACTGCCTTCTGCCTCTGATACCATGCTTCCTGGTTCTTTTTCTACTATGTAGGTTTTATCTAATTACCTTGCTGGGAGATGAGAGTGGGCAAATGTGAAACTGAGTTTAGAAGACAGAAATGTAGGAAAACTCAAAACCAACCAGTCTTAGTCTTCCTAGTGGTTGTGACCCAAAGTTCAAGGATTTGGTAATAGTATTTTGTGGTACAGGTTCTAAGACCTTGAACTTCCTTCTGATTCCTTTTTTTTTTTAACAAGTGAAAGTTTATTTAGAAAGTCAGAATGGTAGAAGAAGTGAGCCAGCTAGGAAACAAATTACAGAAGTAAAAGAAGGGCCCTTGGATTCCAGCTGGTATGGCTCAGTGGTTGAGGTCGCAGGTTTGATTCCCAGTCAGGGCACATGCCCAGGTTGTGGCCAATCAATGTTTCTATCTCTCTCTCCCCCTCCCTTCCTCTCTCTCATATCAGTAAAGAAAAAAAAAAAAAGAAGGGCCTTTGGAGCTTAGGGAAAAGAAAGGCAGAGAGACCGCACCTGGGGGAAGGAGATCGGGAAAGGTGTGTGTGTGGTCTAGAGAGAGCCTACACTGTAATTGCATTAAAAAAAAAATATATATATATATATATATATGTTTTAATTAATTTATTATTTTTTTCGAGAGAGAGGGAGAGAGAGATAGAAACATTGATGTGAGAGATATATAAGTTGGCTGCCTTCTGGGGATTGAGCCCGAAACTTGGGCATGTGCCCTGACCCAGAATTGAACCCCAGGACCTCTGAGTCCATGGGATGATACTCAATCCACTGACATACACTGGCCGAGCTGTAATTACATTTTTGAAAATTGGTAAATCATGATGTCACCTCACTGAACTATGACTTTTATAACTATTCTTGTTTTCACTTAAACTTAAGAGTCATGGTAACAAGAAAGAGACATTTTGTAAAATGTTTTCTGTGGCTTCAGGCCCTTAAGAGCTAGCATGTGCTATAGTATACCTTGATGACCTGGGACTAGGTGTCCCAGGTTCTTAGCCTAGTTGTGTGGCTTGTTTGATTTCCCACCAATTCTCTGGTCTTGTTTATGTTCACATCTGTAAAATGAAAGAAGGTGGACTCTGATCTATAGGACCCCTTCTATCTCAAATATTCTTTTGTATTAGCACTGTACTTTCCTTTTTTTTTTTCTGTGGGCCATTACTACCTTATAATATCAGCAGTCATTCATTTGTTCAATGAATATTTATTAGATTTTTTTTCTTATCCTCACCCGAGGACATCCTTCCATTTTTTTGTCTAGACAGAGTGGGAGGGAGAAAGAGGAAGAGAGAGAGAGAGAGAAAAACATTGACGCTAAAGGGACACACTGAGTGGCCGCCTCCTGCACGACCCAACCAGGGCTGGGGACAAACTGCAACCGAGTTACGCACCCCCAGCGGAAACCGAACCTGGGCCTCTCTGGACCGCAGGTTGACACTCTAACCACTGAGCCAAACCGGCCAGGGCTATTAGATTTTTTTCAACAAATATTTACTGAACCCTTAACATTTTTCCTGTGTTAAATACTATACCCAACCCTTCAGGATTACAAAGGTGAATATAGACATGGTATTTGTTTTCATGGATCTCACAGTATAGCCCCCCTACCCCCGCAAAGGAGAGGAAAACAAAAAAGTGGGTGGGTGTTAGGGCAGACTTCATGAAGGAGTGACGCGTGGGGCATGAAGAATGAGTAAGAAGTAGTTGGGAGAAGGGATAGATGAATACTATTAAGAAGCCTCCGCCTGGCTGGTGTGGCTCAGTGGTTGAGCGTCAACCCATGCACCAGGAGGTTGCTGGTTTGACTCTTGGTCAGGGCACATGCCCAGGTTGTGGGCCTGATCCCCAGTGGGGGGCATGCAGGAGGCGGCCAATCGATGTTCTTTCTCTCTCATCCATGTTTCTGTCTCCTTCTCCCTCTCCATTCCTCTCTCTCTAAAAATCAATAAATTAAAAAAAAGAAAAAGAAGCCTCAGAATTATCGGGGTGATGATAGCTACCCTATTGGCTGTCTGCAGGTTTCCTCTTAGACCTTGTGCTCCTTGGCTCTTTGTTACCATCGAATCAGCTCTTTCCCAGGAGGTTGGTCAGACTCTTGGGCAGGCAGAAACCTGTCTAGCCTTCCCACATGATCTCCAGTTGTAACACAGTAACTCCTTTGTGTTGAGCACCTACTAGAGTGCAAGTCCACCAAGTACATCATCTCCAGGTACAGTGGTTAAAGAGCAAAGGCTCTGGAGTCAAGCAGACATGAGTTTGAATCCTGGTCTCTCCACTCCCTGCTTGACGACTGTGTGGCATTTGCTGAATCACTATCTCTCTGAGCTTCATTTTTCTTACCTGCAAGCAGGAATAATCTTCACCTCATAGGGCTGTTGTGAGGATAAAAGGACACACGAAAATACAAGTTCAGCCCTGGCCGGTTTGGCTCAGCAGTTAAAGCGTCGGCCTGCGGTCCAGAGAGACCCAGGTTCGGTTCCTGCTAAGGGTACGTACCTCCGTTGCAGTTTGTCCCTGGCCCTGGTTGGGTAGTGTGGGTGGCAACCACTCGATGTGTCCCTTTCACTTTGATGTTTCTCTTTCTCTCTCTCCCTCCCACTCTATCTGAACAAAGTATCAAGAAATGTCCTCCAGTGAGGATAAAAGAAAATACAAGTGTACAGTCTCTTTTCTGAACCTCCTGTTTTGGGGATCTAGAATTCTTTGGACTTGCGGAGGCAATACAGTGCATACACTGTACATTTCATAAAATACCCCCATTCAGGGGTCAGGAGCAGCATCCTGTAATCAAGCACATTAAAATTTATGTGGAGAAATGTATGTTAGTATTCATACCAAGTGGGATATATGAAGACTGTAAATACCTTTATGCCACAAACTTAGAAAGAGTACAGAAACACCTAGTTTTTGTAACTTTAGGGGCTAGGAATTATGGATAAGAGAGTGTGAATTTGAGTAAAGCCATAATGATCAAATCAGTATGGTACAGAGATAGGAAGAGAAATTGACCAGTGAAGCAGAAAAGAACCGAGAAAAAGTCTAGCATATATATGAGGATTTAATATGTGTCTAATACGGTAATTCAGCTCCGTAGGCAAAGGATGATTTAATAAGTTGTGCTGCTACAAGTGGCTATTTGTAGAAAACCAAAACTGTCCATCTGTTTAACTCCTATGTAATAAATTGCAAGATCAAGCAGTCTTGTAAGGAAAGCTAGGAAACTATACTCTTGTGTGGGGAAGTCTCGCAAGTAGAAACCTGGAAGCTATCAAAGAAAAGGTAGCTGCTTGCTTCTTCAAACTTGTATGGCAAAAGAGATGTTGACATACAAAGTCAACTGAAAAACAGTAGATTTGGGGAAATGCAATGCAGAGGACAGATAAAATTTAATAGGTGATTTAATATTCAGGAGTTCTTGTGAATTGACAAAAGGATAAACAAAAAATGGGCAATTCAAGAAGAGCAAATCTAAAGAGCACTTGAACAGATGCTCAAATTCACAGTCAAGGAAGTGTAAGTTAAAGAAACAGATGCCCTTTTGTCCCTATCAACACAAATTTTCTTTCTTTTTTTAAAACACGTTTTTATTGATTTTTTTATTTTTATTTTTTTAGAGAGGAAGGGAGAGGAGAGATAGAAACAATGTGAGAAACATCGATCGGCTGCCTCCTGCACTCCCCATACTGGGGACAGCCCGCAACCTGAGCTTGTGCCCTGACCGGGAATCGAACCAGGGCCCCTGAGTCCATGAGACAATGCTCAGTCCACTGAGCCACACCAGCTGGGCTCAACAAAAATTACAAGGATGTGGAAAAAGGTTGCTCTTTGGACATTGCTGGTAAAAGTGCATTGCTGTGGCTTTTTAAAAACTTTATTATAAAAGATTCTCAGCATCCCTAATTGTCAGAGAAATGCAAATCAGAACCACAAGATACCACCTCACACTCATTTGGATGACTTCTATGAAAAAAACAAACCCCAAAAACGAAAACTAGAAAGTAACAAGTGTTGGTGAGGATGTAGAATAACGGAACCCTATGCACTGTTAGGTGGGAATGTAAAATGGTGGGGCCACTGTGGGAAACAGTATGGCAGTTCCAAAGTTAAATTGGAACTACTCTATGATCCAGCAGTCTTACTTCTGGGTATATACCGAAAAGAATTGAAAGCAGGGTTTAAAAGAGAGTTTTGTGCACTTGTGTTCATAGCAGAACTATTCACAATAGCTACCAGCAACCCAAGCGTCCATTTATGGATGAATGGAAGCAACCCAAGCGTCCATTTATGGATGAATGGATAAACAAAACATTGTGTATATATATATAATGGAATATTATTCAGTCATTTATTTATTTATTTATGTAAATCCTCACCTGAGGACATTTTTGCATTTATCTTTAGATAGAGCGGGAGGGAGAGGGTTGAGGAAGAGAGAGACACATTGACTGGTTGCCACCCACAGGGGACGAAGGGCAACCGAGGTACGTGCCCTTAGTGGAAACCAAACCTGGGACTCTCTGGTTCGTGGGCTGATGTTCTAACCTCTGAGCCAAAGGGCATTTATGTATTTATTTATTTATTACAGATAGAGTGGGAGAGAGAGAGAAACATCAGTGTGAGAGAGATACATCGACTGGTTGCCACTCACACGACCCCAATCAGGGCTGGGGACAAACTGCAACCGAGGTTCGTACCCTTAGTGGGAACTGAACTTGGGACTCTCTAGTCCACAGGCCGACACTCTAATTGCTGAGTCAAACCAGCCAGGGTACTTTTATTTATTTTTTAAATGTGTTTTTTGTTTATTCTTTAGAGAGAGAGTAGAAGGGAGAGAGATAAAAACATCGATGTGAGAGAGAAACATTGCTCAGCTGCCTCCTGCACACTCCCTACTGAGGATCAAGCCCACAACCTGGGCATGTGCCCTGACCAGGAATTGAACTAGGACTTCTCAGTCCATGGGATGATGCTCAATCCACTGAGCCACACTGTCTTTTAAAGGAAGACAAGCACAGCCCTGGCCGGTTTGGCTCAGCGGTTAGAGCATCCACCTGCGGTCCGGAGAGACCCGGGTTCGGTTCCCGCTAAGGGCATGTACCTCGGTTGCAGTTTGTCCCCGGCCCTGGTTGGTCGTGCGGGTGGCAGCCACTCGATGTGTCCCTTCCACGTCGATGTTTCCCTCTCTCTCTCTTCCTCTCTCTCCCTCCCACTCTATCTGTACAAAAAAATGGAAAAATGTCCTCGTGTGAGGATAAAAAAAAAAAAAAAAAAAGGAAGACAAGCACATAAAAGAACACAAACTGTAAGATTCTGTTTATATGAAGTTCTGGAATAAGAGTGTGTCAGTTCCTTCAGAAGTGTTGAGGATCCCCCCACCCACCCAGGTTCAGGATCTCAGCCTTTGGATTAGGTTTAAATATCTCTGTGTGTTCCTTGGCTAGACTGGTGGGAACCACGCTACCAACTTAGGTCAGGAAAAGCCTGTGTTCAGGTATGCCCATTGAGCAATCTGGCACTTGTTTCTAGAGCTAGCCCAGCCTTACTTACCCCTTCCTCACTTTCCTGGGCTATGGTTCCCAAAGATGTATGTGTCCAGTGACAAAACTTGACTGCGACTGTGACAGCCTGCCAGTTGGTACCTCTGAGTAGGCTACACTCCCCATGGGGTCTCTGCTTGGGGCTGGGCCTGGGTAAAGCTGGTGGGAGGAGACTGGGAGGTGGAGTCAGAGTGGCCTTGACTCTGCCCTGTGGTTCAGCTCTGCCCTCATCTAACCTCCAGGAGCTAGGAAGGAATAGGACAGATAGGATGTAACATGATTCACTGGAGCTGGGAGAGGGGAGGACCCTGTACCCGCCTATCCTTGGTCACTGGTTAGCAAATGGCTTGAGTTCAAGGTCTCCCTGATTAGGGACTTAGCACCAAGGCCCTGTGGTGGAACAGCCTCTGCTGGCATAATTGTCTCCTGATTGCTTGTATTAATAGCAGAATAGCCTTCAGGTGGCTCATTTCTCTTGCACACACTATTTTGTTAACCCAGTAGGTTTGCGGGGCTTTTTGGTGCCCTTTTAACTTGGTAGAGTACGGAGCTACTACAGTATGGCATGTGGTCGGGGATTTGGGGGTGGTAGGAGGAATTGGCATCAAATGAATGAGAAGTCACAGGGCATTTGGCAGAACCTTCTGTCAGGAGCCCATGGGTAACTTCGGTGACCCTGAGTACCTTGTGGGCTTCTCAGCTTTTGCAGACCCCTTCCTCCATCTCGAGCTCAGAGATGGTTTGTTGAAAGATGATTTGTGGACTACTGATTGTGGGGTGGGTGCCCTGTGAGGCTTCCAGGTGTGTGGGTCAACATAGAGTTGGGTTTCCTAACTTTGGTGTGGTTTTAGGCCTGCTAAAGATGAAGAGGTGAAATTCAAGAGATATTTAGCTAGTTCTAGAGGAAGAGTAGGAGTTTGCCAGGTGAGCTGGGAGTAGAAACAGAGACATTCTAGGCAACGAACAGCCTGTGCAAGACTTATTTTATTATATATATATATATATATATATATATATATATTTTCCTTTATTAATTTTTAGAGAGAGAGGAAGGGGGAGAGAGAGAGAGCTAGAAACATCGATGAGAAAGAATATCAATTGGCCACCTCCTGCATGCCCCCCACTGGGGATTGGGCCCACAACCTGGGCATGTGCCCTGACCAGGAATTGAACCGATGACCTCTTGGTGCATGGGTCGACGCTCAACCACTGAACCACAATGGCCGGGCAAGACTACTTTTAGAATAAAATAGAAGTACAGAGAGAGATGACCCCCAGGGTCACACAGGTAGAAGGAATAGACCAGAAACTCAAATCTAGATGTGACTAGTGTACATGAGAATTAGCCAGGAAGTCTTATTAAAAATACAGGTTGCTGGGCCACACCCCCAGAATTTCTCATTTAGTTGTCTGGAGTAGGTCCTGAGATTTAACATTTCTAACAAATTCTGGTTGATACTGATGCTACAGGTTGAGGAAACCATACTTTTTTTTATGCCTTCCTTAAGTAAGCTAAGGATGATTGTTTAAAATGTAAAGTCTCGCCCTGGCCAGTTTGGCTTAGCAGTTGGAGCGTCAGCCTGCGGACCAGAGAGTCCTGGGTTTGGTTCCCGCTAGGGGCACACACCAAAAAAAAAAAAGAAAGAAAGAAAAAGGTAAAATCTTGTTTTTTATATTTATTATTGAAAGTATTACAGATGTCCCCCCTTTTTTTCCTCACTGACCACCTCCTACCCACTCCCACCCCCCTCCTGCTTTCCCCAAACTATTGTCTGTGTCCAGGGAACCATACTTTAAAAGCTACTAGTATAACAGTGAGGTACAGCCATCGCTTCCATTGTATTTTTATTGCAGAGAAGGTACTTCTCCTTGTCCCCAAAGCTGACATTGGGTTAGCCTCAGCCAGGTAGGCTATGATGTGGCACAGACTGTACCAGGCTCTAGATTAGTGTCTGTCATATTTGATACTCGTGACAGGTGAGGAAACAGGCTTTAAAAATTTCAAAGTTGTTCAGTATTGGGGTAACTCTTGGGCAGCAGGGAGGCCAGCTAGCAGGATGTGGGTTGGAAACATCCTACGAAGGAATAGTGGGAGAGAAAGGATTTGAAATTGATAGCTTGCAGGCTGAGGAGAGGAAGGGGCTCCTTTTCCCTCAACAAAGCTCTCTCTGATTTTCTGCTAATGTGGCAGTGCTGGGGGTGGTGCTGAGTTATGCACAGCCGGGGCTGCAGTCGTGCAGACAGGTGCACACAGGGAAGAGAGATCAGTCAAAGTGAGTAGATCTGTGGGCCTGAGCTTAAGAAAGGCTTCTTAGGAGGACTGAGTTTGGAGTTCTAATAGTTTCACTGTCTAGTGAAGGACTTTCAGAGCACTTATCTTTTGGTCTACATGACAGCTCTATAAGGTGGGATTCATCCTCACCAATGAGGATTTTGAAACTCTTATAGGTTAAGTATTTGTGTTATTTGCCCAAAATACAATAGCTACTACGTGACAAAGCCTGGATCAGAACTCAGGTTGTCCAACTTCTGTGTCCATACTCTTAGTCACTAGACTGTTGTTTAAAAAAAATTTTTTTTTCTTTATTGATTTGAGAGAGAGAGAGAAAGGGAGGGGGAGAGAGAGAGAGATAAAAACATTGATGAGAGAGAACATTGATTGGCTGCTTCCTGCATGACCCCCACTGAGGATTTGGCTCACAACCTGGACATGTGCCCTGACTGGGAATCATACTGGTGACCTCTTGGTGCATGGATTGACGCTCAACCACTGAGCCATGCTGGCTGGGCACTAGACTGTTTTTTTAAAGTAGCCACTGTCTATTGAGCCAGGTATTTGCAGATATTGTCATTACAGCTCTATCAGATATGTGTGTATTGTCCCTATTTTATAGATGAGGAAACAGGTTCTAAATGCAGTGCCTTGCTCAGGCATCCAGCAGGTAGAGATTAGACTGTGCCCTTGGGACACTGTCCCCTACCTTGATGGCATGTTGCCTTCACTTCCTTCCCCAGCTCATCACACAGACCTTTAACCACCACAACCAGCTGGCACAGAAGGCCCGGCGGGAGAAGAGAGCTCGGCAGGAGACTGAGCGGCGGGAGAAGGCGGAGCGGGCAGCTAGGCTGGCCAGGGAGACCAAGTCAGAGAGCTCTGGGCCCCAGATCAAGGAACTGACTGATGAGGAGGCAGAGAGGCTGCAGCTGGAGATTGACCAGGTAAGAATGGGCTTTCCTTTCCTGCCCCTGATCCATTGGCACTGGAAGAGGGGACCCTCTTGCTAACTGCTTTTCCCTTTGCCATAGAAAAAGGATGCAGAGAATCATGAGGCCCAGCTCAAGAATGGCAGCCTTGGCTCACCAAAGAAGCAGGTGAGATGGACTGGGGATACTTGGGACTACCCAGGGGTTGGGAACTTTCGGGGACTCTACAGCTTTGCCCTGTCTCCAGAATGCCCTTTCCTCCCCACCTTCCCTCAGCTTTGGAGTCCTCCCCGTACTTCAAGGTCTCACTCAGAGACATTTGATCAAAGGGTTTGTGTTAAAAATACCCAAAGCCCACTGGCCTTAAGCCTTGGCAAGAAAGCCTAGAAGCCAGAGAGGGCAGTGCATGTGCAGGTACCATTTGGGCGGGCTGGGGTCTGTGGGCCCAGCCTGGCCCTTTGTGGTGGATTACTCTGATGCATCTGGGGAATGAGCCTCTCAGAGCTCCTCTCACTGACTCAAGTCCAGATTCCCAAATAATTGTTGGGACATTGTTTTGGCTTTCCAAAGGTACTGATCTGAGACCAGGGGTCTTAACCCTACAGGCACAGAAAAAGAATGATGATCATTTGGCAGCCTGGTTTTATTTTAGAACAACCCTGATCATGGCCATTTTGTGACCTTTTGTTTTTCTGCTGGGCTTTCTTCCCAAGTCCTTTGGCTTGACATCCCCAGCTGGGTCCTATGGTTCTATCCCTGACTGTCGCTGTCCCCCAGCTGTGTCCTTTATCACATAGTTATAACAGTCTGAGCTCCTCTCAGACAGAGATCAGAACCAGGTTTATCTCTCCCTCCCAGTGGGCCATGGAGTAGGCAGGGACCAGGTCTATTTCATTTTGTGGCTGTATGTCCAGTGCCAGTCCTGGGCCTGGCTCACGGTGTTTCAGTCTGTCTGTTAAGTAAGTAATTGAGCACTCTGACTGTGAGCAGGAGGCTGAGGAGGAGGAGGACGAGGAGGACGAGAAGGACAAAGGAAAACTGAAGCCCAACATCGGCAATGGGGCAGATCTGTCCAATTATCGCTGGACCCAGACTCTGTCGGAACTGGATGTGAGTGACAAGGCCAGGGCAGAGGTGAGGGAGCCAGCCTGGGACCCCTCCTAACTGTCCCTGTCCCATGCAGCTGGCAGTGCCTTTCCGTGTGAACTTCCGGCTGAAGGGGAAGGATGTGGTGGTGGACATCCAGCGGAGGCACCTGCGGGTAGGGCTCAAGGGGCAGCCTGCGATCATTGATGGGGAGCTCTACAACGAGGTGAAGGTGGAGGAGAGCTCCTGGCTCATTGAGGACGGCAAGGTGGTGACAGTACATCTGGAGAAGGTGCGAGGGGCTCAGCCTCCTGGGTCTTGAAGAAAGAGGGGAGGGTTTCTGCTCATTCAGCTGGGGACCTGATGTACATATCTTATTTAATCCCACAAGACTTAAAGTAAGTTTGTCCCATTTTATTTATTTATTTATTTTTTTATCCTCACCCGAGGACATTTTTCCATTTTTTGTTCAGGTAGAGTGGGAGGGAGAGAGAGGAACAGAGAGAGAGAGAGAAACATCGATGTGAAAGGAACACATCGAGTGGCTGCCACCCGCACAACCAACCAGGGCCGGGGACAAACTGCAACCGAGGTACGCGCCCTTAGCGGGAACCGAACCCGGGTCTCTCAGGACCACAGGCCGACGCTCTAACCGCTGAGCCAAACCGGCCAGGGCAGTTTGTCCCATTTTTGAGTCAGGAAAAGGATAGTTCATAGATTTGCCCAGGCTCTTACATCTAAGAAAGGGTGGAGTCAGGATCAAAACAGTTTTTGTTAACCAAATCCTCGCCTTTCCATTTGGTACATGCATGCATTGAGTTTTACAAATACTTGAACACTTACTATGTGCCAGGGACTGTTCTATATGCTGAAGAGAGAACAATGAACAAAATGTAGAAAACTGCCCTCAGGAAGCCTGTGTTCTCACCTTCCTTCAAAAAGAGGAGTGGGACACAGACACCAGTAAATAAAGGTGGTCTCTGAAAAGTGCCAAGGGTCCGAGGAGAGCTGCTCATGGCACTAAGGCCTGGCCCAGCCTACCTGGCTGGCCATGGCTGCCTCTCAGTCACCCCACCATGCCCTTGCACTTGCTTTTCCTCTCAACTGGAATGTCCTTCTCTGCTTTTTTAGTCTAGTATACTGCCTGTCCCAGCTAGGTATCACTCTGTAACTTCTCTCCCTTCACCCTGGATGGTATCTCCCTCTGTGCTTTATTCTTTCCCTTATCATTCTGGTTTGTAACTGTATTCGGGTCAGTCACCCCAGCCACTGTGGAGGGCAGAGGTCTTGCTCCTCTGTACCTCAGGTTCCAGCACAGGCCTGCTTGGGTCCTAGGTGTAAGATGGGGGCAGGGGTTGGTTTCTGGGAGGGTTGGTGGGTGGTTCCTGGGGTACACAATGAGCTACCCCCTACCCCCCAGTGGTTCTCCTTTTCCTCAGATCAACAAGATGGAGTGGTGGAGCCGCTTGGTGTCCAGTGACCCTGAGATAAATACCAAGAAGATCAACCCTGAGAACTCCAAGGTGAGCCCTGGCTGGTTGGGAGAACTTCAGCTGGGAGATGAGAGGCCTGGGTGGCCCCAGAGCTTCACCTATCTCTGCTGTTGTCTGCCTGCAGCTGTCAGACCTGGACAGTGAGACACGCAGCATGGTGGAAAAGATGATGTATGACCAGAGACAGAAGTCCATGGGGCTGCCCACCTCAGACGAGCAAAAGAAACAGGAAATTCTGAAAAAGTGAGCAATTCAGAGATAGGGGTTTGGGGATGTTGGGTGTTGGGGGGCTCGGATCTGGGTGACAGCAGCAAATGGATCACTGAGCAGGACACAGGAGCTGCCCTGCCCCTTCCAGAATGAGCCAGCCAAGTTTATGGCTTTATAGCCTCATCTTGCCAACCCTAATCACTTGCTGAGGTAATCTTGAGGGCGAGGATAGGAAGGAAGGTAATAGGGGGTCATTGCCATCTACAGGAGAACAGTGCCAATATTGGCACCTCAGTTTTCAGCCTTGGGCTCAAATGGGCCTCAGAGACCCTGGGACCCACCATGCCTAGCCTGGCTCCAGGTGGCTCAGGGTTCTAAGGTTAGATCTTACCTGGGAGGCTGGGAGAAAGGGGCTAACTTTGGGGGACAGGGACATCCTATTTCACTGTCTTCCAATTTCCCTTCCCAGGTTCATGGATCAACATCCAGAGATGGATTTTTCTAAGGCCAAATTCAACTAGCCCGTTTGCCTCCCTAAACTCCTGGGGCTGAGCCTTCAGCCATCCACTTTCCTTTCCTACCCTTCCCTGGGACTTCAGGGCCTCACATCTGAGGCAGGCATGGGACTGAGCCAGGCACACAGGTTCCGGGGCACCATGGGAGAAGAAGGGCTGGGGCCTTGGGGGGGTCTTGTCTTCCCCAATTGGCATACTGTTACACATTAAAACTATTTACTCAATTCCACCTGTGTCCTCTCTTCCCTCCAGCCTTTACCTGGGGCACTGGCCTCTTATGGCTGCTGCAGGAAGCTGGGGGCTTGACTTCTTGCTGATTCTGCCATGTGACCTAGGGAAAGTCCTTGCCCCTCTCTGGGGCTCAGTTTCACATTACTGAAAAGGAGGATTACAATAAGATTTTTATGTGTATGACTCTGAGCAAAGGTGAGTTGTTGTTTTTTTGGCCATAGGGACCAGAACATATGTTTGGAGGCTTATGACTCAGCAGAGGTGAAGACCAGGGACTTGATTCCACTTTCATCTTTAAGACAACTTCCCATTGCAATGTGTCGGTCTGCTAGCCCTGGATCAAGTGTTTCTGAAACTACACACTTGTTTCCCACGGGCCAAAACCACAAAGGCTGTGGGGATGGCCCTGGGCTTGGGTCTGCTCTGTGTGGTACAGACACCTGGCCTGGAGGGCAGGGTAAAGTCCAGTGGGGGCCTATTGTTTGTGTCTCTGACCTGGACCTCTGAAGGTTTCAGGACTTCTCCGTCAGCTGCCAAGGCAGTGCCAGGGCTAGAGAGGTGCTAGCCTCTGCCCAAATCCAGTTGCTACAGCTGACCCTATCCCACTTTGGCCAGAGTGGAGGTCACTGAGTGCAGGGTGCCACAGAGGTTATGATTACAGCAGGAATGTCTAGGTTGACTTTCCCAGAGTGCTTTGCTCTGGCGAGGGTGACCCTTAAATTTCTGGAACATAGCATATCCTTTCAACATTTCAGAATAGCTTGTTCAAGACTTCAAGAGCCTGTGAAGTACCTAGCTTTGTCTGTTTCCCAAACTTGATCCCCACTCCCCACCCCCTTTTTTTTTTCTGGGAAAGCAAGTAGTGGTTCCCAAGGCTGTTTGGAAAATGTGCTCTAGGGTCAAGGCTAGGGTGACTGTTGAATCATTCTTACTATATTCCACGATATCCCTGGGCTCCAGTGCCCTGTGGTCATTTTTAATCTTGGAGAGGCCTTGATCTGGATGAGACAGCTTAAGGAAAGGGGCCAGTCTTATCACTGGTACTGGGCCCTGTGATCATAACCTCAAGGGATCATACTCTGTGTCCAATAGGAAATTGGGTAGACGGGTACAGTTTATCTACTTGTTACTTTCCCAAGGATGCCCGTGAGAACAATAAAAAGGACTATAGGTGCTGGAGGTGAGGTGGGGGCAGAGGAGGTGCTAGATACCGTTTAGTTTGTTCATCAGTCAACTGGGCTGGTGGACCTGCTCTGGCCTCACTGCCGAAAGAGACACTTCTGTGTGAGGAGCTGTGTAGGATCCTTCTGAACCCAGTTGGTCTCTGGGATTCTGCTTCTGCCCCAAGCAGGTCATTTTGCCGGCATGGGGGCAGAATCACTGAGGCCAGCTTCCAGGTTTAGAGCTACAGTTACTAGCTCTGTGACCCACTAAATTCCTTGACCCTGCTATGAAAGAAGGGTCCCACTCCAGTAGTTGGGAGGATCAAGGTAACAGTGAGCCACAATGCTCTGTTAGCACCAGGGAGAGGTGAAGGGAGCAGGAAGGGACTTGGGGACACTACAGGGATGGCCAGAAGCAGGCCAGCCTGCAGGCAGTGAACCTGGACAGCAGGGGTAATCCAGACAGGTCAGCCTAGAACCTCACAATTACAGAAACCATGTGAGACTTCTCAGGTACAAACTGCTGGGCTCCATTTCCTGGAACTAGATTCCTGAGAGGTGGGTGTTATCCCTCCCATTTTAGCCTTCTGATGTTGACCCCACAACACTAAGCCAGGCTAGATGCTCTAGTTTGCTTTCTGTTGCAGGCAGCAGTCAGGAAAATAGGACAGTATTACAGCCAAGATAACAAGGCACACATCTTTATTTCTTTTGTACTGACAGTTGTTATAATAGCATGTAAAACATCAATGAAGAAACAAACTGCTCAACAGACTATAACGTGGAGTAGGCACTGCCCACAGAATTCAACAGAGGCCCTCCTGCCCTCCACCCCAACCCAATCCATAAAAGATAAGCTGCTTTTAGCTGTCATCCTTTCCCCCTGTACGGGGAGGTGGAAGTCTATGATTGGTTAGGGTGGCAGGTTATAGGAGTAGGGCGGGGATTCAATCCCAGAAGGTAACTCCTCTAAATCTGCTTTCCATGGCCCAGGCTGCCTGAAGACCAGGGGCAGAAAGGGACAGGTCAGGCCAGCTGGGGATCCAGGGGAATGTGGGCACCATGGCCCAGTGAAATGCACATGGTCCAGGAACCAGTCAGCCAAGGTTGGAGGAGCCAGTGTGGGTATTGCCTCCCCCAAAGGAGGTCCTGGTCCCCCTCTTCATTCTGCAGTCTGTGCTTCTCTCAGAAGGGGTTACGGCCACTGGGCCCAGCAGAGGTTAGCAGTACACCTGGAGTAGGGGTGCCCCTGAGGAGTCTGTGTCGGTGCCCTGGAAGGATGAATCATGGCTGGCTGGGTATCCTGAGGGGAAAGAAAAGGAAACAGACTGAGAGGAGAGGGAAGAAGCTCACCCAAGCCCCAAGAGCAGGGAGAAGCCTCCTGAGAGGGAGCAGAGTGGGTCTTGAGCCTGGGCTTAGAGGCTGGGATCCCATACTTCCAGCTTGAGTGTTCTGGGCACCATCCCCCTGCTGGTTAAGGGGCAGCCCCCTGAATCTTTCCCAACTGAACCCTTTAGGCTAGCTTGCAGAATAGGGATGGCATCTGTGGCTTCTCAGGCTTCTTGTCCCTTTCTGATCCCATCTTCACCCACCCCAGGAGGAAGTTGGGAGAAGGGCATGTGGGGGCCCCTAGGGTAGTCCCCTCTCCTCGCCACACTCCTCATCAGGTCAGGACCAAACCTGGGGCTCCAAAAGGCCTCAGTTTCCTGGCGATGGCATCTGCGGTCGTCTCTTGGGAGATCTGCACTGTGAGTTCTAGAATGTGAACATGAATGGGTCAGCAGTCATCATCACATCTTTTTTTTTTTTTTTTATCCTCACCGGAGGATATTTTTCCATTTTTTGTTCAGATAGAGCGGGAGGGAGAGAGAGGAAGGGAGAGAGAGAGAGAGAGAGAGAGAGAGAGAAACATCGACGTGAAGGGACACATTGAGTGGCTGCCACCTGCATGACCAACCAGGGCCGGGGACAAACTGCAACCTAAGTACGTGCCCTTAGTGGGAACCGAACCCGGGTCTCTCCTGACCGCAGGCCGACGCTCTAACCACTGAGCCAAACTGGCCAGGGCCATTATCACATCTTTTCAACTCCAGTCCCCACTTCTGCCCCCAGCACAGTGAGGGGAGAGGCCACTCACCACTCACCACTGGGCTAGAGAAACCATGTTAAAAACAAAGACTTTGCCTGGCTGGTGTGGCTCAGTGGTTGAGCATAGACCCATGCACCAAGAGGTCACCAGTTCGATTCCCGGTGAGGGCACATGCCCAGGTTGTGGGCCTGGTCCCCAGTGGGAGGCAGGCAGCGGGCGGCCGGTTGATGTTCTCTCTCATTGATGTTTCTATCCCTCTCCCTTTCTCTCTCTCTAAACCTTTCTCAATAAAGAAAAAAATTAAACAAAACAAAACACAAAGGTTTTGTGTGTGTGTGTGTGTGTGTGTGCACGTGCTCATGAGTTCACACAGTGGTGGGTGGTGGGTGGTGGGTGTTTTGGTTAGGCCAGAACAGATCAGAGATCCAAATTCATATGAATTCCTGAGTCCTGTTAACCAGGCCAGGCCTGGAAGCCACTCTGGCAGGTGGTAGCAAGAGACAGAAGGAGTGTGTTAAGGGATTGGAGAGGAGTTGAGAAAAAAAAGGAAGAGCAGGGATTGGTTAAGGGTTGGGCCCACAGTGGCCAAAGACCCCAGCATTACCCTCCCTTGTCCAGAGCCTCCTCCATTCTGCCCTTCAGCCCTGTGGAGCCCCACCTACCATCCTGGCTGAGCCCAGAGCCCACCATGGTCTCATGGCCACTGTCAGGGGCAATGGCAGCAGGGGCAGCAGCCCGCGTTGAACGTCCCTCTGTGGTCTGAGGTCGGGTACGGCTCTTGCGGGTGCTGATGCGAATAATGCCGCGTACCAGGCGACCCTCAGCATCCTGCTCATCCAGGTGGTAGTCCTGTGTGATACTGCTGATAAGGTCCGAGATCTTACTGGTCTTCTCCAGGAACACAGTGTCTGACGTGCACTTGGCCAGCTCGTCAATCTGGTGTACGCTGAACAACTCTGTCAGCTTCTTGAAGATAAGCACATCGATCTCTCTGCTCGACATGGAGCCACTGCCTATCTCAGGCAGGTCCAGGTCCGACTCATGGAAGGAGTAGTACTCCTCAGAGCCTCGGTGGCTGCTGGCAAGGGTGCTGGGCAGGCTGTGCCGCATGGGTGGGGGCTCGGCCAGTGGCTCCTTGCAGCAGGAGTCCGCATCAGGGGCTGGGGCAGTGGTGCTGCGATAGGGATATACAGGGATGCCTTTGAGCTTGACGTCAGGGTAGCTGAAACTACTACCCATGGTTGACTTGAGCCGCTGCCCATCTCGGCGGCTGGGGGGTGCACAGTCGGGACTGGGGGGCACTCCATTGTGCTCCTTGGCCCAGTTGGCTTCTGCAGCCCCATCAGAGGAATCCCCAGTGGACAAGCAGGGACTGCAGCCACGCACACAGGCTCCGCAGCGCTGGAGGCAATCCCGGCAGCGGCGGAAGCAGAAGGCAGCCAGGCACCAGTCCCACACCCAGGGCCGCCAGAGCAGGCAGCAGGCTTGGGGCTCAGCAGCAGGTTCAGCGGAGCCAGAGATGAAGGTAAGGCTCTCAGGCCCATGGTGGCCAGGATCCTTGGGGTCTGGCCTACGAGTGCGGCGGCTCGGTTGGGGCTGTGATGACTCATCATAGGTCTCCAAACATAGCTCCGTTGGCTGCTCCCAGGGTCCCAAGCGTGGGGGCCCAGATGATGGGCGGGGATGTCCAGGGCGGGGCATGTTTCATTACATGGTTTGCTGCAGCAAGACACCTGTGGGGAGGCCAGGAAGGAGTTAGGATCAGAAGTTAGGGACAAGCTCCTGTGCCAGCCTGAGAAGCTTTCAATTTCTGGTTTCTGAGAGGCTTGTGATGTGAACCAGCCCAAGTGTGCCCACAGAACCTCATCTAGTGTTCCCTTCCTCCCCAAGGAGGAAGTTTTCTATGTGGTCTAACCTACATGTCCAAATCTCCTGGGACTTCATACCCAGTAGAATGACTACTATTGAAACAAACAAAACAAAACAAAACAGAAAGTGACAAGCATTGGAGAGAATTTGGAGAAGTTGGAACTCTCGTGCATTGCTGGTGGGAATGCAGAACGGTGCAGCTGCTGTGGAAAACAGTTGGGCGGTTTCTCAAAAAATTAAACATAGACTGCCCAATTTGGCTCAGCAGTTAGAGCGTTGGCCCTCAGACCAGAGAGTCTCCAGTTCGATTTCAGTCAAGGGCACGTACCTCGGTTGCAGTTCGTCCCCGGCCCTGGTCAGGGTCATGTGGGAGGCAGCCAGTGGATGTGTCTCTCTCACATTGATGTTTCTCTCTCTCTCTCTCCCTCTTCCTCCCACTCTATCTGAAAGTAAATGGAAAAATATACTCAGGTGAGGATTTAAAAAAAGAAGAAAAGATTAAAAGAAAAATTAAACATAGAATTACAATATGATCCAGCAATTCCACTTCTGAATATATAGAAAAGGACTGAAAACAGGGACTTAAACGTATTTGTACACAAATGTTCACAGCAGCATTGTTCACAATAAGCAAAAGGTGGAAAAAACCCAAAGGTCCCTTGATGGATAAATGAATAAAATGTGATGTACACACACAATGAAATACTGTTTAGCCCTGAAAAGGAATAAAATTTTGATACATGCTACAACACAGATTAGCCTTGAGACATTGTGCTAAGTGAAATAAGCCTGACATAAAAGAACAAATATTGTATGGTCCTACTCATATGAAATATCTAGAATAGTCAAATTCATAGAGACAGAAAGGAGAATGGTGGTTGCCAGTGACTGGGGGCATGGGGAATGGGGAGTTAGTGTTTAATGGGTAAAGTTTCAGTTTGGGAAGATGTAAAAGTTCTGGAAAGCCCGGCCGGTGTGGCTCAGTGGTTGAATGTTGACCCATGCACCAAGAAGTCACCAGTTTGATTTCTGGTCAGGGCACATGCCCAAGTTGTGGGCACAATCTCCGGGGTGGGGGGGGGGGGTGGGGAGGACAGGCATGCAGGAGGTGGCCAATAGATGTTCTCTCTCCCTCTCCCTTCCTCTCTCTCTAAAAATCAATTTAAAAAAAAATTAAAAAGAAAAAGTTCTGGAGATGGATGATGGTGATGGTTACACAACATTGTGACTGTTTCATGCCACAAGAATGTATGATTAAGATGATTTTTTAAAATATCAAAATGGTAAACTTTATGTTATGGATATTTTACCACATAAAAAGAAAATATCCTGGGATTTTGATATCGGGGGAATGGTCTCCCCCAGTTTCTTCCCACTGTTGATAAGCCCACCCAGCACAGAGTCTCTGAGGCTGCTCAACAAATGCCTTTCCATGTGACTTGCCTCAGAACCTGATCATTACCACCTTCTCTCTCTTACCCTCCTCCTTCAAATTAGAGGTAGGAATATAATAGTTACCCCATCAATATTTCAATCTGGCTCAGATTTGCTCTTCTAGCAACATTTAACACCAAGCAGTTTTGCTCCCTTTGATTAGACAAGGAAGCTGAGCCACAAAATACATCTGCTTTCCCTTTATGACTTGGTTTCTTTCTTTAAAAATTTTTTTCTTTATTGATTTTAGAGAGAGAGGAAGTGAGAGGGAGAGAGAGATAGAAATATCGATGAGAGAGAACATCGACTGGCCGCCTCCTGTATGCCCCCACTGGGGATCAGGCCCACAACTTGGGTATGTGTCCTGACTGGGAATCGAACCGGCAACCTCTTAGTGCATGGATCGATGCTCATCCACTGAGCCATACAGGCTGGACATAACTTGGTTTCTTGCAAGCTCAGAGCTAAGACTTTACTCATTACATAAATACTGAGCCTGGCCCTGTTTTAGGTAATATAGAACCAGAGATGAATGAACTATAGACCCTGTTCTTGTGATTTACACATGGTTTTGTAGGGAAAACAGATGCTTAAAGGCTCATTACATGGGACATGTAGTTTAGATGAGGCATTATGGGAGTAACTCTGCCAGAGGGAGTCGGGGAAACATTATATACTGATATATTTGGGAGGCTCTTTCATCATATGTAGGGGTTTACAGGACAGTAACTCTCCTTAGCCTGGATTTTCTAAAATATTGATTCCTTATCTTTTAAACCATGATTTAATGGCACTGGGATTCTAGACAGTAACTTTCCTTAGCCTGGATTTTCTAAAATATTGATTCTTTATCTTTTATTTTATTTATTTATTTTATCCTCATCCGAGGACATTTTTCCATTTTTTGTTCAGATAGAGTGGGAGGGAGGGAGAGAGAGAAATACCAATGTGAAAAGGACACATCAAATGGTTACCACCCGCATGACCCAACCAGGGCCGGGAACAAACTGCAACTGAGGTACGTACCCTTAGTGGGAACTGAACCCGGGTCTCTCTGGACCACAGGCCAATGCTCTAACCGCTGAGCCAAACTGGCCAGGGCTGATTCCTTATCTTTTTTTTTTTTTTTTTTTATCCTCACCCGAGGACATTTTTCCATTTTTTGTTCAGATAGAGCGGGAGGGAGAGAGAGGAAGAGAGAGAGAGAAACATCGATGTGAAGGGACACATCGAGTGGCTGCCACCCGCACAACCAACCAGGGCCGGGGACAAACTGCAACCGAGGTACGTGCCGTCAGCGGGAACCGAACCCGGGTCTCTCAGGACCGCAGGCCGACGCTCTAACCGCTGAGCCAAACCGGCCAGGGCTGATTCCTCATCTTTTAAACCCTGAAAACTGCCCTGGCCAATTTGGCTCAGTTTTTAGAGCGTTGGCCTGCGGACTGAAGGGTCTCAGGTTTGATTCCTTGTCAAGGGCATGTATTTGGGTTGCAGGTTTGATCCCCAGCTCTGGTAGGCGTTGTGCAGAAGACAATCAACCAATCGATGTGTCTCTCTCACATCGATGTTTCTCTCTCTCTCTTCCTCCCTCCCTTCCACTCTAACTAAAAATCAATGGAAAAATATCCTCAAGTGAGGATTAACAAACACCAATCCCCAAAAATCTGGAGAAACTTGGCAAATGCCACTTTAAATAAATGATCAAACTTAACATCACCAATAATGGGATATACTGATATCATGTGCCTCTTGATACTATGCACTAAGAAAGATACAGCATAATTTATGAAGTATTCCTGCCAAAAATATATAACCTGAATGTAATCATGAGGAAACACCAGACAAGCCCAAGTTGAGGGACGTGACAACTAAGTGCAATTGTGATCCTGGACAAGAAGAAAAATTGGAAATTGAATAATGTGGATAACTGGTGAAATTTAAAAGTTGACTATATATTATCCAATAGTATTGTATCAATGTTAAATTTTCTGAATTTGATTACTATAGTTATATAAGATAATGTTCTTGTTCTTAGGAAATATACACTGAAGCATTTTAGGGGTAAAGGACTGCATGATATCTGCAACATCTCAAAAGAGTCCCCCCAAAAAACAGAAGGTGTATGTGTGTAGAGAGAGTCAGGGAGGGAGGGATTTTTAGCCATGGGGAATGGGGATGAGGAGGATATAGGAGTTCTTTAACTATTCCTACAACTCTTCAACACACTTTGCTGTCCCCATTCAGCACTCCTTCTCCAAGGACCCTCCAGAACGCCAAGTCTCTCTCCCCACAGTCTTCTGCTGGGCTGTCAGCTGAGTTGGTCTTGAACCAATTGTTTGACCCTGAGGGACAGGGACCATATCTGATTCTTTTCTGCCTCAGTGTCTGAAACAGGTTTGGGTACAGTAAGTGCATCAGGGAACTGAAACATTGTGTGACCTCAGGGTACGAGGACCTTGGGTGGAAATAAAAAGGACTTAGACTCTAGGCTGACCAGAGTGGAGGTAGCAGTGTCTGGATGGGTGTGTGTGTGTGAAACCCTCTCCAAAGATATAGAAACTGAAATTGTGATAGTCCCTCACAGCCCAGAGAGGCAAGGCAAAAACCTCTGCCTTGGCTTGAGCAATGTGGGGGTGGGAATGGATTCATTCATTCACTCAATTAACAAATATTAACTGAGGGCCTGTGTGTCAGACACTGTTCTAAATTCTGTGGACATGGTGATAAAACAGACAAAATACTCTAACCTCAGGAGTTTGCATTCTAGTGAAAGTTACTTATTGATGGCTTACGTTGTTCTATGTGCTTTAAATATATTAAACTAATTAATTATCACAACCCTATTTGTGTTATTATTCTTATTCTTACTATACTGAGGCACAGAGAGGCTAAATAAGTTGTCCAAAGCCACACATTTATTTATACCCAACCAGCCTGGCCTAGACTCTTATCCACTACCACATCCCATCTATTAGTTGGAATAAAGGGGCAAAGTGGCCAACTGCCAACTCCATGGACAAGCCTGTGCCTGAGGAGGGCCCACAGAGGGAGCCCTGACTCTTTCAGGCTCAGACCTTGGATGAGAACAGTGAGTGCATCTACACTGTTCCAACCACAATGAGCTCTGAGGTACCTGGGGTTTGTAAGAACAAGGGATTACTTAGGGTCTGGGTCACTGTCTCCTCCTCCACCTCTAAGGCTTTAGGATTTGCCACTAATCATTAAATTCATCCAACAAATATTTACTGAGCACTTATCATGTGCCCAGCACTGTGCTAAATGCTGAGGAAACAGCAGTGAATGGATTAGAAACAGGCTCCAGCCCAAGAGGACTTTTGCTTTATTTAACACTCACAATTGCCCTGTATTATACCTCCAATTTACAGATGAAGAGTCTGAAGCCCAGAGAGCTGAAGTGATAGAGAGCGGGAAAGGGATAGAGCTGGATTTGTACTGTGGTCCGCCAGACTCCAGGGCCCATGTAATTTGCTCTGTGCCACACATGGGAGTGGGATGGAGGGAAGGGGAGCAAAACCTGAGGTAAGGACAATGGCTGGCCTCAGTTTTCCCTCCCTTCTAGGCCCTGAACTCTCCTGAAGACAAACTCAGCCCATTTCATCTAGGCTGTATCTTCCTCTCAGTGCTGCTGCCCCCACCTGCAAAATCCTAGGAACACTGGTCATTTGGTTTTGTGAGGAGAAGGGCACCTGCTTCTGTTGTCCTCTGGGGCGAGACTCTAGGTTTATTTCCTCAAGATTTTTTTTTTCTTTCTTTCTACTTATTTATTGATTTGAGAGAGAGAGACAGACAGACAGACATCGATTTGTTGTTGCACTTATTTATGCATTCATTTGTTGATTCTTGTATGTGCCCCGATGGGGCATCAAACCCACAACCTTGGTGTATTTGGACAACACTAACCAACTGAACAACCCAGCCAGGGCCAGCAGTTTCCTCATCTTTAACAAGAGGAGAGATGCGTATCTTCAAGCACCAGGTGAGGTTTAAATGAGATATTGATTGCATACAGGGGTTTTAGCACCTGGGAGAGACTGGGTATTGGGAGCCCCAAGGCACCGCAGAGATCTTCCTCAGGGTCAGAGGCTCCCAGACCCGCCCTCCCCACACTTCTTATTGATGCTTTTCTCCACCTCAGTCCCTGAGAACACACACAGGGGTCTGTCACCCTCCAGACTCCCTCCTTCCTCTTCCCAAGGTCCCCAGGACATGCCCGGCTGCACTGGCCTCTGCCCCACACCCGTGCCCGTTCGAGTCTTGCACACCGGGCCGGGAGGGACACCCCAATCCTGCTCAGGAAACAGCCGTCGGTTCTCGCGCCCGGCATCCGTGCACCTTCGGTCTCCTGCTCCAAAGGCTCAGCCCGAGACACCCGCATCCGCGGGAACCTAGTCCGGGGCATGGGCGAGCCAGACCCCGACACTGCCCCTCGGACTATCACAGCCCCTACCCCAGCAATGCCCTGGGGGCGAGCACCACCCTCTCCAGCTGCAGAGGCCGTCCTCCCGCGGCGGCCCCAGCCTCCCTCCCGCCCTGACAGCTCCTCAGGGTGTGCACGGCCCCCGCCCCAAGCCAGCGCAGCCCTAAGGGCGAATACGGCCCCCTCACCCCACTCAGCCGTCCCGGCCCAGGCGTCTGCTCAGGCCGCTCCCCGGCCCGGCCCGCGCACCCCGGAAGTGGGAGGGTGGTCCCCGAGGAACCGGCCCCGGGACCCTCCCCCGCCCGCGCGCAGCCTCGGAGGTCTCTACACACTGGTCCCGTCCCGGTTCGCGCCCCCTCAGGCCCGCGCAGGGCTTACCTGTCCCGCCAGGTGAGCGCCTCCGGCTCGGCCCCTCCCCCCGCCCCCTTCCCCCCTGCCGCTCACCTGGGGTGCAGGTAAGCGTCTTGCGCGAGCACTGCACGGGCCGCCGCTGGGGACACACTTCCTGCCTCCGCGAAGCGCCGCCGCCGCTCACCTGGGTCAAGGCCCCGCCCCTGGCGCTAGGCTGTCACCGAGGCCAGGCTTGGGCGCTCTGCCTGCGGACTCTGAGAGTTGTCCTACGCCTAGCTTGGGTAAGTGAGGCCTGGCGGGCAGAGGGGCAGACGCTGGGACCCAGTCTCCTCTTCTGTGGGCCGGTGGTCCTAGCACCTCCGAGCTCCAGGAGCGCTTGCCAGGCCTTAACGGCTCAGCTCAAAGGACATGTATCCTGGGAAGCCTTCCCTGACCCCCTAGGCATGTCTGATTTTCTGTTATATAAAACAGTTTTCTAAACTTCTTTATCATAATACTCAGATGTCTCCTATCTCCTCCTTTAGCCTTCGACTTTGAGGACAGGGTCTGAGTCTTGTTCTCAATGCTCCTGTAGTTTAGGACTTGGCATATACTAGGTGCTCAGCAGATATTCTTGACTGCATGAACCACTGGCCTCTGATTTCTTCCTTTTCCCTCAGGCAGAATTGGAGGCCTCAGGGATCTTTGCTTGCTGGTGAGTTCACCTTCTCTGTTCCAGGAAATCTGCAGAAGACAAGTACCTGTGCTCTGAGAGGAGGTGGCTGGGCTATGCAGTCCTGAAAGACACACCCAACATTAGCAGAAGTGGCCAAAATGGGCCATGATCACCCCATCCCATGGGCAACATCCATGGGTGGCAAGAAGTCAGGGCTGATTATCCTGGGTTCTTGTTCCCCTTAATAACTTAATAACAATAGCACCAATAAATAAGTGACTTTTAGGGAGCATCTCTAGGATCCATACTAAACCCCTTACTTAAATAGTATTATTATTATTATTATTATTTATTTATTTATTTTTTTTATTAATCCTCACTTGAGGATATTTTCCCATTGATTTTCAGATAGTGTGGAAGGGAGGGAGGGAGAGGGAGGGAGGGAGGGAGAGAGAGAGAGAGAGAGACATCAATGTGAGAGACACACATCAATTGTCTGTCTGCCTCCTGCACGACTCCAACTGGGGCCGGGGATCTAACCTGCAACACAGGTATGTGTCCTTGACACATTTAACCCGAGTCCCTTCTGTCTGTGGGCCGATGCTGCAACCACTGAGCCAAACTGGCCAGGGCTACATAGTAGTATTTAATCCTTCCACTAGTCTCTGAGGTGGGGCAGGTGTTATTCCTATTTTACTGATAAAGAGACTGAGGTTTAGGAATGGGAAATTATTTGCTCAGGCAGTTAGCACAAACTGTGTGACGTAGGGCAAGGCACTTTCCTTTTCTAAGCCTCATCTGTGGAGATAATAGTACCTCTTTCCAACTGGGAAAATTAAAAAAGATAATGGATGCAAAGTGAAATAAAGGCTATAGGAAAAGATAACTGAAGGTAAGAATTGATAAGTGGAAGGAATTCAGTACTACCTAACCCCCTTCTCCAGGTGTACCAAAAATACAGGACCTCCCAACCCCAGGACCCCTTTCACTTCCCATCCCCAGAAGGAAATACTGTGAATTAGGACAGAGCCCTCTGTTTGCCCTGTTTGGGTTGGGCCCTTTGCCAAGCCCTCTCCTTGCCTATCTTTTTGGAAGATGATCTCTACCATAACTGGGGGATTTTCTTCCCTCTCTCACTTCCCAAGACACCATCATCTCATTCCACAGGTGCCCTGCCACATGCAGACAGTAGGTGTTTAATTTCCACAAAAGGCCCTCCATGGTGACCCCTCCCACCATATCTTGTCCACCTTATCAACCGGGGCAAATGGCACATTGTGTCCTCATTTGGAGCTCAGAAAGTGAGTCACATTGTGTACAGTTGAACATCTGTGTACCCAAAGACCCAGCAAATCCATTCCTGGGGTACAAGAATTGCACACATGCACCAGGAGATGTGTACAAGAATGGTAGTAGAAACATTGTTCATGGTAGCTCCAAACAAAAACACCCAAATGCCATTGACAGAAGATAAAGAATGAAAAACAGCAAAATGGCTGAATCATGGTGATAAAATATTAAGTAAAAAAATGCAAGACCACCTGGCTGGTGTGGCTCAGTGGTTGAGTGTCAACCCATGCACCTAGAGGTCACTGGTTTGATTCCTGGGCAGGACACATGCCCAGGCTGTGGGCCAAATCCCCAGTTGAGGGCATGCAGGAGGCAGCCAATCGATGTTCTCTCAATAAAGAAAAAATAAATACAGTTTTATTTTTTATTTTATTTTATTTTTTATCCTCACCCGAGAACATTTTTCCATCTTTTGTACGGATAGAGTGGGACGGAGAGAGAGGAAGAGAGAGAGAGAGAGAAGCATCGACGTGAAAGGGACACATCGAGTGGCTGCCACCCGCACGACCAACCAGGACCGGGGACAAACTGCAACCGAGGCACGCGCCCTTAGCGGGAACCGAACCTGGGTCTCTCAGGACCACAGGCCGATGGTCTAACCACTGAGCCAAATCGGCCAGGGCAGAACTACTGTCTTTACCTAGAAAGAAGAAGGAAGAGAGGGAGGGAGGAAGAGAGGGAGGAAGGAAAATATACCTCTGAACCTCTGGCTGCACTTTCTAATGTGAGGGAATCTTTGGAGCTCCATCCCTGCCTCTCACCAGCTGTGTGACCTTGGAGAAGTCATTTCCCTTCTCCTCATTCATAAAATGAGGATAATAATTCCCCCTCTAGAGTGTTTTGTGGAGTGTTTTGCAAAAGGCACAAGTTAGCTGGTATTCCAACCACAGCCACACTAAAACCTCTCTTCTCTGCCCCTCTCCCTCCCACACTTGAACACACTGGGCCCTGTAATCCTTTACCACAATGCATATTGAAAAACTTCATAGCACTGGCTGGCTGTGCTCAGTGGTTAGAGCGTTAGCCCGAGGACCAAAGTTGCAGGTTCAATACCCAGACAAAAGCATGTATCTGGGTTGCAGATTTGAACCCCAGCCCCAGTTGGGGTCATGAGGGAAGGCAACCAGTCGACGTGTCTCTCTTATATCCACATATCTCTCTCACATTAATGTTTCTCTCTCTCTCTCCCTCCCTCCCTCACTTCCATTCTATTTAAAAATCAATAGAAAAATATCCTTGGTGAGGATTAACAAAAAAAAAAAAAAAAAGGAAAAACTTCATTAAAAAACGGTGACACTATAGGTGTATACCCAAAAGAATTGAAAGTAGGGACTCAGATACTTATATGCAATGATCATTGCAGCATTATTCACAATAGCCAAAAGATATAAACAACTCAAGTGTCCATCAACAGATGAATGGATAAACAAAATGTATATACACAAAATATAATATTATTTAGCAATAAAAATGAAATTCTGAGACATGCTGCAACATAGATGAACCTTGAAGAGAGTATGCTAAGTGAAATAAGCCAGACACAAAAGAATAGATATTGTGATTCCACTTATATTAAATATTTAGAACAGACTTTATAGAGAGAAATTATCAAGTAGCAGGGGCTGGAGAGAGGAAAGAATGGGGAGTTGTTGCTTACAGAGCTTTTATTTGGGATGATGAAAAATTTTGGAAATAGATCACGGTGAGGACTGCACAACAGTGTGAATGTAATTAATGCTACGAAATTGTACACTTAAAAATATTTAAAATGGCATTTAAAAAGAAATCCTGACCTGAGCCCTGGCTGGTTTGGCTCAGTGGTTAGAGCGTCGGCCTGTGGTCTGGAGAGACCCGGGTTCAGTTTCCTCTAAGGGCACTTACCTCGGTTGCAGTTTGTCCCCGGCCCTGGTTGGGTTGTGTGGGTGGCAGCCACTCGATGTGTACCTTTCACGTCGATGTCTCTCTCTCTCTCTCTCTCTCTCTCTCTCTCTCTCTCTCTCTCTCTCTTCCTCTCTCTCCCTCCCACTCTATCTGAACAAAAAATGAAAAAATGTCCTCGGGTAAGGATTTAAAAAAAAAAAATTTAAATGGCATTTAAAAAGAAATCCTTACCTGAGCCCTGGCTGGTTTGGCTCAGTGGTTAGAGCGTTGGCCTGCGGTCCAGAGAGACCCAGGTTCAGTTTCTGCTAAGGGCATGTACCTCGGTTGTAGTTTGTCCCCAGCCTTGGTTGGATCGTGCGGATGGCAGCCACTCAATGTGTCTCTTTCATGTCTATGTTTCTCTCTTCCTCTCTCTCCCTCCCTCCCACTCTATCTGAACAAAAAATGGAAAAATGTCCTTGGGTGAGGATAAAAAAAAATCCTTACCTGAGAACTTGCTTAAAGAGAGGAAGGGAGGGAGGGAGAGAGACGTAGACTGGTTGCTTCCTGTACAGGCCCGACCAGGTGTCAAACCTGCAACCTAGGTATGTGCCCTGATGGGGGAATTAAACCTACAACCTTTTGGTGTACAAGATGACGTGCCAACAAACTGAGCCATACCAGCTAGGGCAGCAAACATTTTTCTTTCCTTCTTTCTTTCTTTCTTTCTTTCTTTCTTTCTTTCTTTCTTTCTTTCTCTCTCTCTCTCTCTCTCTCTCTCTCTCTCTCTCTCCCTCTCTCCCTTCCTTCCTTCCTTCCTTCCTTCCTTCCTTCCTTCCTTCCTTCCTTCCTTTCTCTCTCTCTCTCTCTCTCTCTCTCTCTCTCTTTCTTTCTTTCTTTCTTTCTTTCTCTCCCAAGGATATTTTTCCATTTATCTACAGATAGAATAGGAGGGAGGGAAGAAGGGAGGGAGGGAGGAAGAGGGAGAGAGAGAGAGAGAGAGAGAGAGAGAGACATTGATATGAGAGAGACCTATTGACTGGTTGCCTCTTGCACGACTGGACCAGGGCAGGGGACTGAACTGCAACCAATATACATGCCCTTGACCGGAATAAAACTCAAGACACTTTGGTTTAAAGGCCAGTGCTCTAAATGCTGGGCCAAACTGGCTAGGATAGCAAACACTTTTTGATCCTCACAATAGCCCTAGGTAGGCATTGTCATATTCATTTTACAGATGGGGAAACTGAGGCTCATCAAGGTTTTGAGGCTCTACTGTGACTGACCAGTGGAGCTGGGTGGGAACCCAGGCTCCCAATACAGTGCTCTCCTCCCAGCCATAAAGCTGCATTTGGGCGTTTTTCTAAGCAGAAAGGCCTGTCTCTCTAACCAGAGCTCAGTTTTGCCTCTTGGCCAAGACGGAGAGCCATCGTCCTGATCCTCTGCTTCCACCACTGTTGCTCTGCTGTGTTCAATGTTTACTTTTCTGGTCTTCTTCCTCTGCTACCATGCAGACTCCTGAGCTGGTGACAGACACTGGTGGGGGAATGGAGGTGTCATGGATGGCTAGGATTCTGGCTTGTGCTACTGGATGAATGGAAATGACTAGAGGAGGGCAAATTTGAGGTATAAAAGTACAAAATCCGTGTTAGACCTGTTGAACTGGTGGATTCGTGAGATAGCTAGGAAATATCATAACATATATGGATGACATTCAGAGTGATATTTAGTATCTGTAAGTCCTGCAGCTTTGGGCATGGGGAGGAGCAGTGGGTCAGGGAAGTGAGAGATCCATGGGTATGTGCTGCTTGCCTCTGGTGTGCTTCTCCTAAAGTGGGCACTAGGGGGCAGCACGCAAAAGCATAAATACCAGAACTTCAACGTCACAGGATCTGAATTGGAGTCCTAGGTGCACCCCTCCGAGTTCAACTGCAGTGTGAACTTAACCTCTTTGAACTCTCAGCATTTCTCATCCAAAAACGGATTTAATGTGAGGTAGGATGTACAGTGGTTCAGAATGTGAACTTTGGAGTCAGAAAGCCTAAATAAGTGCTCCAATTCTGCCATTTACTTGCTGGGTGACTTTGGCCAAGTTACTGAACTTCTCTGTGCCTCAGATATCTGATCTACAAAGTGAATGTAGTAATAGTTTCATGTGGTGATTACAGCAGGGGCCGGCACATGGTAAGTGCTAAATAGATGATAGCTATTTTATTTTGACCCCTTCTTCCTGCCCTGACCCAGCC
This sequence comes from Molossus molossus, assembly GCF_014108415.1. NCBI lineage: Eukaryota > Metazoa > Chordata > Mammalia > Chiroptera > Molossidae > Molossus > Molossus molossus. The sequence goes on along the minus strand of NW_023425347.1, from coordinate 86,151,711 downwards.
TCCCCAGCCATTCCGGGCCAGGACTCTCTGAGGCAACACATGCCTCTGAGAATCAGCAGGAGAGTAAATTACTACTACTGACTATGACCACCTACTGTGTGTTAGGTAAATTATGTGCCTAATTCCATTTAATCCTCACAATAACTCAGTACATAAACCCAAATCCTCATTGTACAGCTAAGAAAACAAAGGCCCAGACATTTGAGCCACTTGCCCAAGATGACACAATTCATAAGTGGCAGAGCCCAGAGCTGAGCCCAAGTCCATTCTGTTCAGAGCCTGAGCTCTTTGCATTGGCTCCTCTGGGTACCCCAGAAACTGGGTCCTGGAGATTGCCCCAGGCCCCAGCAGAATGGAGGATTCTCCCTGCAAGAATTCCCATCTGTAATCAGCTCCAATTCTGCCTACTAAACCCCATTTTCCCAGGTAGAATACCCTGGAATTCTGATTGGAATAAATAGAATGGAACCAACTGAAAGGAAACCTGGTGAGGTGGAAGGGAACAGAATGGTAGAGGGTGGGCAGAATGGGAATGTGGGAGTTGAGGCTGTCTCAGCTCCTCTGATTGGTCAGGTCTGTCTGTACAGGTCAGACAATGAATCAATGGCCATTCAGAGTTGCCTCTCCCCTTTCCTTCATTGGCCAAAGGATGGTGTATCCTAGAAGCTGGAGAGAACCAGGGAAGCCCAGGAGTTACCCTGGGGAGTGAAGGGCAGGTGGGCTGGGATCTGGGCTGGATGGATGATGTGGATAAAGGTGCAGCCGGAGCCCCAGAATTCTAAGGAGCTGGTCTGTAAGGGGCTTCTGGAACTCTGGGTTGGGCTCTATGGTGGGGGCTCCCTGGCTTTAGCTAGTGCAGCAGCCAGCTGCTGAACCTGAAGGGAGCTTCAGGGTGAAGCACCATCCTGTGCTAGGCTGAGGCAGAGGCTGCTGCTTTGGTCCTGGGTTTGGTTCTCAGCTTTAGTAGAAGTACTTTCTACAGTTTTGTGCTGAAAGAACCTTCATCAAATTCCCTCAGTTCACTGATGAGGGAATGAGTCCCACAAGGGAAATGGCCTCAGCTGAGGTCACATAGTGAATAAGGGGTGGGCCCTGGAGGAGGTAGACCTCCACTTTTCCACCTTGCTCTGTGTGGTGCCAAGATAGGCCTGGGTTTAAATTCTGCCTTAACTACCCAGTGGCTTTGTGAACTGGGGCAAATGACTCAGCCTCTCTGGGCCTTACAGCTTCCACACCAGTAAAATCCATCCATTCACTCAGCCCTTCTCTTGCCTACCCTCCGTACTGCTCTCTCACTCTTTTACACATGTACACACACACACACACACACACACACACACACACAAACGTACTGGTATGGATACACATTGCCAATATTGAGTCTTCCTGTCAAAATAGGCAGCTCTGGCCACCGATCACCATCCCCACTTTCTGGCCCTTTCTCCCACAGCCAATCTCACAACCCTGGTAAGCCTTCCCAAAGAGCCCCCAGCTAGAAGGTTATCTCCCTGAGCTAACTCAGAAGGCTTTCTGAGCCCCTCTGATGGCCTTGACCTCCTCTGTTGTTTTCCATATCCCCAAATGGGAGCTCTCAGAGAGCAAAGTCTGGTCTGATTCATCTGATTGCCCAGCTGAGGAAAGGGTCCAAAGACTACTGCTGGGACTGTTTGTGGAAAGGAGCCCCTCCAAGCCCTCCCCTTTCTCAGGAGCCCATGCACCTCACCTTCACCTTCCCAAACTATCGATGTGGTAGAAAGAGCCCTGGAGTGAGGAGGGTCACACAGACCTAGGATGGGATCCCAGGCCAGCCTCTTCCTGTGTGAACTTGGGAAATGACCTCACTTCTCCAAGCCTCAGTTTCCTCTTCTGTCAGTAGCCTTCCTGAAGAGAGGACATTTAGGCTGAGAACTGAGAGACCTAGACAGAAAGACCTAGGGGAAGAGTCTTCTGGACCAAAAACTGGGGATTTATAATGGGCTATTACTGTAGACCCCTTTCATTTTTGTAATGAAGCAATTATCATTTAGGTTAAACAAAACAAAACAAAACAAAAAACCTCTTGACTTTGATTTCTCTAGTTATCTTGCTTCTCCCTTGGTCTTTGGTCTTTCCTATCTTAGTCAAGGGCACTGTAATTCATTCTGCAGCTCCATCCACAGACCCAGAGGGCATTCCCTCACTCCCACACTAATCCATTCGCAAATCCTCTCGTTCACCTCCAAATAAAACTCAAATTCAGAGGCAGTTCCTGAATCCTAAGCACAAACCAATGACAGTTGGGGAAATTACGCTTCCCATATTAAGTATGTTATGGTTGTATCTTTGGGACTTGTTTGTATTATTGTCCAATAATATGCCCCGACCTTTAAAAAAAAAACAACCCAAAAAAACAAACTCAAATCCCCCCCCCCCCCCCCCCCCCCCCGTCATTACTCCTGGCCTGGCACTGTCCTCTCTCTGCTGGATTACTGCAGTAATATCCTAACTGGTCTTCCTTGTGCTCTTCTTGCTCCCTTTAAGTTCACTTTTTTTTTTTTTTTTTTTTTTATCCTCACCCGAGGATATTTTTCCATTTTTTGTACAGATACAGCGGGAGGGAGAGAGAGGAAGAGAGAGAGAGAGAGAAACATCGATGTGAAGGGACACATCGAGTGGCTGCCACCCGCACGACCCAACCAGGGCCGGGGACAAACTGCAACCCAATTACGTGCCCTTAGCGGGAACCGAACCCGGGTCTCTCCGGACCGCAGGCCGACACTCTAACCGCTGAGCCAAACTGGCCAGGGCTTAAGTTCATTCTTGACATAGCAAACAGCAGCACAATCTTTATTTTTTTAATTTTAATTTTTATCCTCACCTGAGGACATTTTTTGATAGTTTGTTCAGATAGAGTGTGAGGGAGAGAGAGAGAAACATCGACGTGAAAGGGACACATCGAGGGGCTGCCACCCACGCGACCCAAGCAGGACCGGGGACAAACTGCAACCAAGGTAGATGCCCTTAGCGGGAACAGAACTCGGGTCTCTCTGGACCGCAGGCCGACTCTCTAAGCGCTGAGCCAACCCTGCCAGGGCCTTGTTCATAATTTCTAAGGAAGCCCTATGGCTACGTGGTTGAAAACAGGCTCTGGAGGCAGACTGTCTGTGTGTTAAATCCTAGCCTGGCCACTCCTTGACCATGTGACCTTGGCCATATTTACTTGACCACCCTGTCCTTCAGTTTCCTCCTATATAAAATGGGGTATGCTCCCCTGGCCTGTTTGGCTCAGCAGTTGGAGCGTCAGCCTGTGGACCAGACACTCTCGGGTTCGATTCCCGCTAGGGGCATGTACCAAAAATATATATATAAATAAGTAATAAATAAATAAAATGGGGTATGTTAATAATAGCACATTATAGGGTCAGTACCTGACATAGAGTAAGTACTAATTAAATATTATCAGGTATTTTTTTATTCCTAGTGACACATGCCTTGGGATTTAATTATTTTTATTTCTGAAATATAAGCTTTGAGGGAACAAGGACTGTGCTGCTTTTATTTTCTGCTGTGCCCCTAGCACCTTGCATAGTGGTTGGTTCATATTAAGTGCTTAATTGTGTTGTTGAATGAATGCATGAAAACAGAATGGATCTCGGCCACTTTTGGAGCTTACAGTCTAAAGATTGCGAAATCTTACCTTCTTCTGCTTACCCTTCAATGCCTGGCCACTGTAGAGATGCAAAAACTGAGACTCATAAAGGTGAGGTGATTTGAGCAAAGACCCATCAAGGGGGAAGGGGTTTTGCTCTTCCCAACTTCCCAGAGGAAGTAAAATTTCGACTTGTCAGAAACGTGATGAAGTACCAAAAGCACATGAAACCTGCGACATCCATTGTGAACACACATCATACGCAGCCTTTTATTCTAGGAATAATAACTAGGGCATTTTTCATCACAGGAGAAGTTAAAAACAAAGAGAACCTATGAGCTTTCTGAATGGAGCAGGAGGGTGGGTTATCGTGCTGCTGGCTAAGATGGCACTGACATTGCAGCTGTGCCTTTCTGGGGAAGACATCCAGTCCCGTTCAAGTAATTGCCACTACCCAAACATTTTGTTCCTGCCACACTTAGGAATCCAGAGGCCTCATTATACAAATGGAGGAACAGAAGAGAAGGCACTTACTTGCTCAGAGCACATAACGAATTAAACCCAAAAGCTTCTGACTTCCATCACAAGATTTTTAAAGCTCTAATTAGTATAAAAACTCTTAATATGAGAATTGAGAGAAAGAAGAGGTGAGGAGGGTGGAGAAGGAGAAGAGCTAGAAGAAGGAAAAAGCTGAGGTGTCAAGTCAGGTGCCCACTGGTGGGCAGGGGCACTGACAGGTGTGGGGGCAACCAGAAACCTTTCGAAGAGAGCAGGAAGTCTGCTGGGGAAAGAGGAGATGAAGGCTGAGCCTAGCTGGGTTATTTTCAGAGCTGCTATCTTTATCTGCATCTGCTAAATTATTAAACTGATATCACATCCTGGAGGGTGCCAGGTCAGGTTGCAGGGAAGAGACTGAAAGGGAGGGGTTGGGTCTCTTAGCAGAGACTTGAATCTTCTAGGCTGGGATGGAAGTCGACTTCTTAGGCCTTGACCTCCTGGCCCATGCACTCTCAGCTGATAGAGGGGATATTGATTTGGGCCACAGCCACACTCTCCCACCATAAGGCTGTTTTTCTGCTGGCTGCTGTCCAGGGAGGGGTGTGTATATAATGGACAGGACTCTGGCATCAGGTCCCCCTCAGGCTGTCTCTTCTCTTTCAGAGTCTCTGACTCAGACCAAGGACAGATATTTCTAGCTTTCTGACACCTTGGACAAATCCCTGTATCTATCAATACCCTTGTCTATGCTCTAGGTGTTAGCAGTTCCATTCCTCAGACCCTGAAGATCACAGAGAAAACATGCCTTTCTCAAGGTTGCACAGCTAGGAAAGGACTGAACTTCAATTCAAACTCAAGTCTCTCTAATTCCAGATGCCTTTGTCTCTATGTTTTTATTTTACTATTTTCTCTATTTCCCATCTTTTCTGCAGGAGGAATGTATAACTATTATAAAGATCAGAAAGAAAACACAATGATTATTATAATCTAAAAATTATCTTCCTAAGTCCAAATATTGTGTTTGCCAGGCTGGCTATGCACTAAGAGGTGGTTGGCTGTGGCCCCTATCCATTTCTGGGAGTGCAGAACCCAGGGCAACAAAGGAAGCTGGCAGATGCCAAAGTCCTCACCTCTGGTCCTGTGCACACAATATTCCCATTGTGAATCCTCTCCTTTTCCATCTGCTCCACCATCTTTGCATCGCTTGCTTTAATTCATCCTTCACGTCTCTGTTTAAATATAATCTACTAAGAACTCTCCCTGATTCCCTCCCCACCCAACTGGGATCAGTGTCAGCTTCGTGTTCCCAGAGCCCCTGTGTTTCCCCATCCCAGTAGATAGATACTTCACTGAACTGCCATCATATGTCTGTGTCCCCCCTAGACTGTGTGTTCCCTGAAGGCCCCATCTGATCTTTGCTGTAAACTCCAGGGGCCAGCCCAACAGAGAAGGTAATGATCAAATTTGTCAAATGAATGAATCAATGAGTGAATAAAGAAGAGGACTTCTCTATTCTCAATAAGCTCTATCTACCCTTGCATCATTTTTCAATTCAAACAAATGTTTACTGGGTGCTTTATGGGGCCAGACATTCTACTTAACTTCAGGGGAATCTAATGATAAGCAAAACCAGTCTAGGGTAGGGTAGGGTAACTAAAAAATATACATATATGGAAAATGCCATAGAGGATAGGAATAGGTGACATATCAGAGAATAACAGGGAGGTGAGCTATGACTGTGAGTTAGGTCAAATCTGTGTTTGAATTCTTGCCTGACCAACTACTTATCTACTGTGTGACCTTGGGCAAGTCTCTTTACTTCTCTGGGCTTTGGTTTCTCATCAGGAAGAAAAGGCAGCTGATGCCCTTTTCTTATGTATGTTGTGAGGAGATAGAGAACATTCATCTATTCTATAAAAACAGGTTGCGCTCAGCTGGTGTAGCTCAGTGGATTGAGCATCATCCCATGGACTGAGAGGTCCCTGTTCGATTCCTAGTCAGGGCACAAGCTTGGGTTGCTGGCTCGATTCCCAGTAGGGGGTGTGCAGGAGACAACCAAGCGATGTGTCTCACATCAATGTTTCTCTCTCTCCCTTCTTTTCTCTCTAAAAAATCAATAAAAACATTTTAAAAAATAGGTTGAGTATCTCCTCCTACTTAGAGAAAGGACTTTCCCAAGGTTACCTAAATGGGCCCAGTGTAGGATTTGAACTCAGATTTGTCTGGTTCCCTGGATGATGGGGGTCAGTCCTGGTCTTGTTCCCCTTATTCATCCCCCAGAAGTTAGGAGCAGTGATCTGCCTGCTTCAGTCAAAATACCTGTCAATCTCCCCACAGTGGTGATGATGATAATGATGTGTGTGTGGTCTTCTGCACAGAGAAAGACACAAGGTTTGATGACACAAAGGAGACCATTAAACAGGACATTCCTTCTTGCTGGGGGCAACCTGGTAACTCCTGAGCCTCCATCTGACTTCTCTTCTTTCTTCTTCCTCTGTGACTCCCCTCTAGAACCAATGCACCCACTAAATTCCCCCCTCCCTGAGCCCATCACAGTCAAGGAACCCCTTTTCTTGCCCTCATTGAGCCCCTCCCCTTGCCCTCCACTGAGCCTCCACCACTCCTGGTCACTGAACACCCTCCCCCTCACTCCCTCCTCCTAAGGCATCCTCCCTTCCTCTTCACTGAGCTTGATCATCGATCTCTCCCTCCTCTCCGAGCCCCTTCTGAGCTGCCTCTCAGGAGCCCAGCTGTCTCACCCATGAGTCAGTCAGTCAATCTAAGGCACCTGAAAGCACTTAGAGAACATGGAGGGGGAGGCTCCATCGTTTTCATCCGCATCAAGCGAGTGCTATTCCCCCATCTGCCTCCTCTTCAAGCAAGGGCAGTAATCACACTGGCCACATTTTTGGCAAGTCCTGCTGAGCCCAGGGTTAGCTACCGTTCCCAATCGGTGTGAACTAGTTTCTGGCCCTCCAGCCTCTGCCCCGCCCATCACAGAGACCTCCCATTTCTGATGGCACCTTTAAAGGGATGGAAACTGAGGCAGGGCCCTGGTGTCTGGGCCAGAGTTTGGAGCGGGTATGGCAGGGTCATATCTGGTGTGGGGAAAATGGGCAGGACTCCGTTTTATTGTTTTGCCAGGATGACAAGGTCCCAGTGAAGGCCCTCCCCAGTATCTGCGCCCCAAGAGGGCATAAATGGCAGAGCTGCTCCCATCCAGTGATCCATATTCAGCGACTGACCTGCAGTGTGACCTTGGGGAAGGCACCACTGCACCTTCTGAATCTGTTTCCCTCTGTGTAAAGGGTGGGGACATCTATTAGGAGGAGCAAACAGGAACAAGAGCATGGAAAGAATTTTGCACACTGTGTGGTCCAGGGTTCCTCTGGGGGTCCATCAAGGTTCGCGAAAGCTGGGCTGGACTAAGCGGCAGCGCTGTAGTTTGTTCTGCACGCGAAGAGCCTTCTTGGTGGGGAATATATCCAATCAGATCCCCATCAAGACATCAGTAGCCCCTCCGTGTTAATCTCTCCACTGCCCCCAAGGAGATTGGAGAAGGGGGTCCTGGTGAGCCTTGTGGCCCAGGACACCGAGCAGAACCGATTGGACCAAGGAGTGCATTACAGAAAGGAGCACTGTGCTCCTGAGTTGTAGTCCAGGCTCTCACTGTCGCATGGGCAAAACCCTCCCCCAGGTGGAGACCGGAGTCCATGATTTATAAGCACAAACTACCAGAGCTTACGACTCGGGCCAAACCAGAGAAGATGCAGTCCTCTTTCCACCCAAAATCTGGGGGGAGGTGATGGATGCCTGATCCAGGCAGAGCCGGACGAAAGACGTGAAGGATGTGGGCAATGTCAAGAACCTTAGGGGCCGAGGAGGCGGGTTCAGAGAATGCCAGACGTTGATTGGCTCTGCTGTCTAGCGCTCCGCCCCGTGTTCTATAAGAGGCACTGGTGGCTCGTGAGGCTCTCGCGCGGGGGCTGCGGGCACACTTCTTGCGTTCTTGACGTCCATCCTCCCCCGCGCCGGGGGAGGCCGGCTAAACCAGGGGACAGATCGCTGCAGACCGCCGGGGGGCGGGGGATGCCGGGCTGCCGCATCAGCGCCTGCGGCCCGGGGGCCCAGGAAGGGGCGGCGGAACCGGGGTCCCCGCCACCGCCGCCCCGGGAGCCCCCGCCGTCCCCTCAGCCCCCGCCCCCACCTCCAACTTTGACCCCGACTCCGACTCAGGCCGCGTCGCTGCCAGAGGCGACCCCGGCGTCTGTGGGTTCGACCGGTGGGCAAGAGCTGCAGCGCTGGCGCCAGAGTGCTAACGGGGGTTCGGGGGATACGGGGCCGTTAGGGAGTGCGGGCGGCGGCCCGGGCGCGGCGGGGGTAGGGGGGCGCGCACTGGAGCTGGCCGAAGCGCGTCGGCGACTGCTGGAGGTGGAGGGCCGCCGGCGCCTGGTGTCGGAGCTGGAGAGCCGCGTGCTGCAGCTGCACTGCGTTTTTTTGGCGGCCGAGCTGCGCCTGGCGCACCGCGCCGAGAGCCTAAGCCGTTTGGGTGGTGGCGTGGCGCAGTCCGAGCTCTACCTGGCGGCGCACGGGTCGCGTCTTAAGAAGGGCTCGCGCCGCGGCCGGCGCGGCCGCCCGCCCGCGCTGCTCGCCTCGGCGCTGGGTCTGGGCAGCTGCATGCCCTGGGGCACCGGACGCCTGCGGCGGGGCCGCGGCCCTGAGCCAGACTCGCCCTTCCGCCGGAGCCCGCCCCGCGGCCCCGCCTCCCCCCAGCGCTGACCTCCGCGCCTGGACCCCTGGCCACCCGAGACAGGCTGTTGCCGAGGCACCGACGAACGATTGTTGACGCCGGCTGGATGGACTGACCGACCACAGGAAGAGACAGTCGGGCGGCCAGGGAACCAGTTAAGGAGGCTGAGGTACGGTCTTAGAGGCTGGTGCATCTAAAGGGCGGGAGAGGTGATCCAGGGACCCGGATCTCCCTTCCTAGGAGCTTCTGGAGTCCGCTAGGTCACTAATAAAGCTGTCCACTTTTTGTTGCCGCCTCTTCAGCACCAAGTCCCCATTATACAGTTGGACAAAGTGAGGGTGCTCAGACCCCAGGAGGGTTTGCCAGTAAACTTTTACCAATTGGAGCCTGCTGCACTGACGCAGCACTCCCTCCTCCTTCTCTGCACCTGCGTTGACTTTCCTGAGTCCCTCGGGGCTGTAAGAAGAGTCTTGCCCTTGAGGCTGCTATTTTCTGGTACCGCCTAGCTTCAAACTTTTGGGCGGACAGAATAATGAGGTCCCAAGAGGGGGCGGGGGCTGGTATAGCAATGTACCACCGAATTTTCTCCTAAGCCCCTATTTTGTATTTGGGGAGATGGAATCCCAGAGAGATTGAGGATTTTTTTCCCATAATACTTAAGCCCTTCCACTTCTAGGAGAGATTTTTTTCTCATGCCCTCATGCAGCTTTGCTCAGAGTACAGCCTTAGATAACCATTGTTTGGTAATGCCTAAAGCCTTACCTGTTCTCCTAGCTCTCCCCCCCTCCCCCATCCTGGCTCTAAAATGGCTCTGCCAGGGATGGAGCCAGGTGACATCTTTTAACAGGCCCAAAGGGAGCAGGTATGTCATTGGCTTCTAGAAAGGGAGGCCTTAAAGGGCCAGACCTGAAATGAGATCTCTTCCTGTTCAAATGCCATTCAGGCTGCCCTTCCCCTGCTCCCACTCAGCTGTGAATGACCTCAATGCTGCTTGCTTCTCACCATCTGGGTTGACTGCAGCTTCACTTGTCAGTCTGTGAAATGAGCATCTTCACTTCCCGGAAGGGGAGTAGTGAGGTTAACACAGAGCAGAGGTCTGCCTTCTTCACCTATAAGTCATGGAAGAATGTTGTATCTCTTATAACACCTAGAAACAGGCAGTGCTTTTGCTGGTGGAGCCAGGGGCTAATTTAAAGTCCTCCTTTTGCAGAGTGGCAAGGTCACATGCCAGCAAAGGGACAGAACTAGATCCCCAGGCCTTCTTCTAGTGTCTCTTCCCTGTCCAGGGGCAGGAGTTAGAGAGAGCTGGTGTCCACCTTATCCGCTGTGTGACCTGGAACAATTCTCTTTGTCCCCTGTTTAGGCTGGTTTCCCCAGTCTCTCTCTGAACATAGCTGTCTCTCCTCATGTCAGGGATTGGAGCCAGGTGACATCTGGGAATAGGGAGAAGGGGGTAGGATGAGAACATCAGAGTCAAAGGAATCTGGTTTAATCCTAGAGTCCTGAGGGTCAGGTGTACTGCTCTGAAAGGCAGAGCCCCAGGGACCCTCACCTGACTCTCTCCCATCAGCCCTTCCTTCCCGGTACCAAACTTTTGGGCTGGTTTCTCAGCTAACAGCCAGGCTTTCCTGAACCCATTCTTAGCTGGGGAAGGGGAGTCCAGGAGGAGGTCTCAGAAGAGGAGAGCTTGGGGACCTAGAGAGCAGTGAGTGGCCCTGGCATCCTCTGGCCTCCCCAGAGAGGAGATGCTTCTGAAGCCACTTGGGTCATTGGGGTCTAGAGGTCCAGAAAGGACAAGGACATTCTGGGCATGATGACAGCACTGGGCTGCAGCCGGAACAGTTTGTTTTCGGAGTTGCACAAAAGAGGGGCATTTGGTCCAGAGAAGCTTTTAGCTAATGGTGTAAAGTGCTCTGTGCCATCACAATTTTGTCTTTCTCTGGGATTTGTTGGTAATCAGCTTTGTCCTGGTTTGGAGGTGGGGGAGGGGTGGGGAATTAGAGATGGCTCTTGCTGGAGAAAGTGGTATGTATGTGTAGGAAATGGAGATAGGTCCTGCACAGGCAGCTCTGTCTCTTCCCTCCACTTCCAGATGTCCCACTGCTTCTTACCTTGGCCAGGGCCCACAGTGCTCAGTGGCTTGAACCCCAGCTCTTGGTTTAGTGCTCTGCCCACTACCCCTCAGCCCAGAGTCTCATCTAGAAAGCTCCAGTTTCTCCTCAATCAACAAACACTGATATCTCCTCAATCCAAGGGCTCAAGAGGCAGCACTGAATCAGAGGGTCTCTGCTTTTAAGGTTCTCCCAACCCTCTAGGCAGCCTTCCCTGACAGTCACCATCCCAGGGGATCTCTGGAGGCTGGGCAATTTGTGTTGTTGGGAGAGTTATTATTTTTTCTTTATTAATTTTAGATAGAGAGGAAGGAAGAGTGCGAGAGAGATAGAAACATCGATGAGAGAGAACATCCACTGGCCACCTTCTGCATGCCCCCCACTGGGGATTGGCCCACAACCTGGGCATGTGCCCAGACCGGGAATCGACTGGTGACCTCTTGGTGCATGGGTTGATGCTCAACCACTGAGCCACACCGACTGGTGGGAGAGTAATTGTTAGGCCTTCACAAATAAGAATGGCCCCTAGCCCTGGTCGGTTTGGCTCAGCGGTTAGAGCGTCGGCCTGTGGTTTAAAGAGACCCGGGTTTGGTTCCCGCTAGGCTCGTGTACCTCGGTTGCAGTTTGTCCCCGGCCCTGGTTGGTCGTGTGTGGCAGCCAGCCACTCGATGTGTCCCTTTCACGTCCATGTTTCTCTCTCTCTCTCTCTCTCTCTCTCTCTCTCTCTCTCTCCCCCTCCCACTCTATCTGAACAAAAAATGGAAAAATGTCCTCGGGTGAGGATTTAGAAAAAAAAGAATGGTCCCTAGTCAGGAAACTGACTCCCCCTTCCCATGATTTCCTGAACACTCTCTTGATGGCCCCCAGCCCTGGGTACTGGACCTGTACATTGAGGACATTGATGGCCACCAGTGCATCTGGGATCTCAGCAAAGGGAAATGAGGAAACAGGAACCTTTTTTCAGGTTAATGCCTGAGGCTAGAGAACCAATTCAGGGTTCTAGTCCGAGACCTGTTCCTCCCCTAAATAAGCCGGTCCGCTCTGCTCTTGGCTGGCCCTTGCCAAGTGAGAGCATCCCTCCAGTCTCTGGGTGGCACCACCAGAGGGCAGTGTGGGGCTGCTTCCTTGGGCACCTGGGCGTAGCCTGGAGCAGCTCGGACTCCTGGTGTTCCCGCCCCAAACCAGCCTCTTCTAGCAGTGGTAGGGCGCCCTAGGCCTTGAGCTTTAAGAGTCTGGCAGAAGAGCAGTTAGGGGAGGTCACTTAGAGAAGAGGCTCAAAAGAAGCCTTCTGGTGGGGCCAGTCTCTGGGTCTGGCTAGAAGGCTCATCAGGAAAGACTTTCCTGGAAAGAGGCTGCCCCTGTTGGTGGTCACCATTTGAGTAGAAGCCCGGAGTCACTTTGCTTCTCACAGATTTGTTACACTGATAAATGATCAGAACACCCTGTCTCACCACCACCTGGGGACCAAGGTGGCTTCCTAGAGATTAGGCTGAAGCAACAGGTCTTGGCTCAGGTGCTCCAAACCTGCAAATGGGCAATCTCCAGGAGGCTCCTTTTCCCTGACAGCCAGCTTTGGAGAAAAACCTAGGGGTCCAGACTTCTCAGAGCCGAAGGAGAGAGCCAACAGGGCAGGAGATGTTTGGGAAGGCTGGGAGATCCCCAGTGTATTTCTTCCCCCATTAGTCCTGACCAGCCGCAACCTGGCCAGGAGTCATGGGGGAAGGGAATCCTTGGCTCTGGAATAACATATTACCACCTCTATACCCGGCACTGTGCTAAGCACTTTACACCCATTATCTGTTTCAATCCTCCACGCTATTCTGCAACATAAGGTTTATTATTCCCATTTCCACAGATAAGGAAACAGGGTCAAGGAAGACAGGTGATTTTCCCAAGGATATATAACCTCTAGGTGGGAGATCCCTTAAACTTCTGGCTATGTGGCTTTTATCATTTATCAGGTGAATATGGGGGGATTTCTGTACTCTCACCTTTATGTCTGGGGCCAGTGACCCCTGGTCCTTGGTCTGGAAATGATGTGATAAGATACTGGAGGGATAGCAGAAGGTGCCCCTCTCCAAGGTCTGAGCACACCTCCAGAGACTGGCTCCCCAACCTGGGTTGTCTGTGCTCTGGGGGAAGGGGATAGAGTTAGGCTGAGTCAGCACACCTGATTTCAGGTAAGGGCCGGCCAACCATGCTGAGGGCCTGTGCTTGCCTTGGAGGGCTCGGAGGTTTGGTGCCAGGAAAGCAAAGAGCCTGGGATGGCAGAGAAGGGGGCTGATAGGCCCCATGGTAGGGTAGGAAGTACCCCAGGCTTGGAACAAAACAGACCTAGGATTCTATCCTGGCCTGGAACTTCTCAGCTGGGAGACCTTGGGCAAATAAGTTAACTTCTTCCTGAGCCAGTTTCTTTTCTGTGTGTGTTTATTTTGGGCAGCTAGGGAGGAGATAGCTTCTGAGTATTAAATATGAGGTCACACTAAGCGCCTAGCACCTAGAGAGATCTGTACATGGGTAATGGAGCAGATCCGCCCAGCTTCGGAGAGGCTGCCAGGACATAGCTCCCGGACAGTGTGGGCCTTCCCTTCTCCAGAGCATCGCCATATCAGGAATCCCTGGAACAGTTTCCCTCTCCCCACCACAGGCCCTGGGGAACTCCATAAAGGGGAGAGGTGGAGGAAGGGGCAGGCTTTTCATCCCAGGAACATTCCATTCCAGCTGCTCAGACCAGTGGGGATCCCAGCCAAGGACAAAGACCCAAGGGAACCTCTGCTTACCCCAGGAGCCTCCACCCGTTCCAGGGTGGGAGTCAGTGGAGCCCAGTTCCATAATATTGCCCTGGCACCTTCTCTCCATAATGGTCCCTCTTAAGGAGGTAGATGTTGAAGTGTCTGGGTGGGGCTGGGTGGCTGTGGGAAAGAGGTAATTGAAGATCTTGAAATTGTTCTCTCCAGCTCCTCCCAGCAACTCTGTGGATCTGAACTCCTGGATTCTGTTCTTTCCCTGAGCACCTCCTTCAGGAAGACTTCTTCGGTCAACCCTACACAACTCTGAGCCCTCCTCACTTCATGGGAGCACTTGGTTTCACCGAGGCGAGGGGCTGGATTCTGGGGAAATTGCCTATCCTTTGAATTTCTTTATGTATGCCATATTCGACTTTGGCTTACGCTGTACAACTGGAAGTGTTACTACAGGTCCCTGAGATGCAATCAGATTATTTAAGAGTGCAGTAAACATTTCCAGTGTGAAAGTGAAAAGGATTTCTTTAAAAAATAGAGTCATCATTCTTTTAAACAAGTCACAACGCGGCTTAGTAGCTGCAGTTGCTTCTCAGTCAAACAGCTTGGAGACCTGTTTGAGAGAAACCGGTTTGAGAAACTTCTTTTCCTCATTCACGGTTCTTGCCCCGTCTCCGTGGGAGCATGCCTGTGGCCCTTCAGAAAGGTGATCAGCTCTAGCTTTTTGGGGGACATACCTCTTTCTCAGAAAGAGGTAGTGGCCACATAATTGTAAGCAAAGTTTTAAGTGAGAAAAGGAACCACACTTATTCACATTTATCCTCATAATAGAGGGAAGGGGGCCACATTTACTCACACACAACCCAGAACTTGTAGAATTCTTCAAAATGAATGTGTATTAAGTCAGTCCCCTGATTCATACATTCAGGAAGAATAAACTTCAATAATGTAAGACAATTGCATGTGGTTTTGAGGTTTACTTTGCAAGTGTCCTTACCTTGTTTTCCTTTGTGTATCTGTCACCACTTTAAGTTGGCAGTTAGTTCCTCGAGCAACTTGTTTAGTTTCATTTGGCAATCCTGAGACCGTGGACTGATTAGCAGACTGATTTCTCCCTTGACCTGGTTCAAAGCTGACCCTCTCCAGCAGGTCTTCCTAATGAAGGCTGTGATGAGGAAGCTAGGGGGTGGGAATGCACATGTGAGGCTGTGACTGTGAGGGAGGTCGTGCTTGTTTGTGATAACATGTGACTGCTGGTGACTGTATGGACCTGTCAGTCAGGGTCCCAGCAGGAGACAAGGGCACACTCTAACTGGGAAGAGATTTAAAAGAAACTATTTCATTCCTGGACTGTATGACACAATGGTTAGAGTGTTGGCCCTTGCACTGAAGGGTCATGGGTTCAATTTCCAGTCAAGGGCATGTACCTGGGTTGCAGGTTCAACCTCCACCCTGGCTGGGGAGGCAGCCAACAGCAACCAATTGATGTGTGTCTCTCTCATTGATTTCTCTCTCTCTCCCTCCCTTCCCCTCCCTCCCTCCCTCCCTCCCTCCCTTCTACGCTCTCTAAAAATCAATGGAGCCTGGCAGTCATGCGGGTGGCGGCCACTCGATGTGTCCCTTTTTTTTTTTTATCCTCACCCGAGGACATTTTCCCATTTTTTTGTTCAGGTAGAGTGGGAGGGAGAGAGAGGAACAGAGAGAGAGAGAGAGAGAAACATCGATGTGAAAGGACCACATCGAGTGGCTGCCACCCGCACGACCGACCAGGGCCGGGGACAAACTGCAACCGAGGTACGCGCCCTTAGCGGGAACCGAACCCGGGTCTCTCAGGACCGCAGGTCGATGCTCTAACCGCCGAGCCAAACCAGCCAGGGCCGATGTGTCCCTTTCACATCGATGTTTCTCTCTCTCTCTTCCTCTCTCTCCCTCCCACTCTATCTGAACAAAATATCGAAAAATGTCCTCGGGTGAGGATAAAAAAAAAAAAAAATCAGTGGAGCCTGGCTGGTGTGGCTCAGTAGTTGAGCATCCACCCATGCACCAAGAGGTTGTTGGTTCGATTCCCCATCAGGGCACATGCCCAGGTTGTGGGTCAAATCCCCAGTGGGGGCCATGCAGGAGGTGGCCAATTGATGTTCTCTCTCATTGATGTTTCTCTACCTCTCCCTCCCTTTCTCTCTCTAAAATCAATAAAGAAAAAGAAAAAAATTTGTTAAAAAAATCAATGGAGCCCTGGCCGGTTTGGCTCAGCAGTTAGAGTGTCGGCCTGCGGTCCAGAGAGACCCGGGTTCGGTTCCCACTAAGGGCACATACCCTGGTTGCAATTTGTCCCTGGCCCTGGTTGGGTAGTGTGGGTGGCAGCCACTCGATGTGTCCCTTTCACGTTGATGTTTCTCTCTCTCTCTCTCCCTCCCACTCTGTCTGAACAAAAAATGGAAAAATGTCCTAGAGTGAGGATAAAAAAAAAAAATCTTCCAGTGAGGATTAACAAAAAAATTTAAAAAATAAAGGGCACTATTTCCAAAAATGTGGCATATGAAACAAGGGATGGTACAGCTCTCAGGGGATAGTAAAAATGGGAAACCTTTACAACTGTGGACTTAAAAGGGGGAATGGAGGGGAGGGCAAAGGGGTGAGAGTACAGCTGTGTGGAGAGGTCCCTGACAGGAGCAGGCGCTTCGAGGGGTATAGCAGACAGGACGACCTAGTGGGGAGGGAGCAGGGGAATACATACCCCATTCTCTAATTTCCTGCTGGTCCTCTCATTGGCCAAACCCAGCAGGAAGGCAGGGAACAAGGGAGTCATTGATGTAGTAATTGATCCTCCTCAGGGAAAA
Source organism: Molossus molossus (assembly GCF_014108415.1). Taxonomy (NCBI): domain Eukaryota; kingdom Metazoa; phylum Chordata; class Mammalia; order Chiroptera; family Molossidae; genus Molossus; species Molossus molossus. The sequence continues at coordinate 86,135,143 of NW_023425347.1, read as the reverse complement.
TAGCAGGGAGAAGGGTGGAGAGTGGGACTGGAGAGGCCAAAACATTTGTAACCGCCTAGGGAACATACCTCCTATTCCCTAATCTTACAGCAATGCTTCTTTCCCCTCTGGAGTTCCCCCACCTACTGTGGTCATAGGGGTGGGTGAACTGTTGCCTGGTGAGCACGAGGATGGGGGATAGGGGGCTTTCCTTCCTCATCCTTCCCGACTGGCTCTCTGATTTCCAGTTCTTTTTTTTTTATCCTCACCCGAGGACATTTTTCCATTTTTTTATTCAGATAGAGTGGAAGAGAGAGAAACATCGATGTGAAAGGGACACATCGAATGGCTGCCACCCGCATGACCCAACCAGGGCCGGGGACAAACTGCAACCGAGGTACATGCCCTTAGCAGGAACCGAACCCGGGTTTCTCTGGACTGCAGGCCGACGCTCTAACCACTGAAAAAACCAGCCAGGGCTGATTTTCAGTTCTTGATTCCTGCCTGTCCTGGCATCTTAGATGCCTGCAGGAATTGTCCATGAGAGAACAATGCCAGCGTTCTTCTCACACGTACTGTACCCCCCCCAGACATCCCCACAGGCACACCTGTTATCATCATAGGCCTCTGACAATCAGCACAAGTCATGGCTGTTGTCACATTTACATCAAGAAAATGTACATCTTGTCATATTGCTACACTCTGCCATAGTCATATATAAAATGGCAAATGTCACAGAAATACAAACTCATTCTGTCACATGCCAACATGGCCTGTCACATATGCATATATGTACAGGAGACATGCTGTCATGCTCATCCATGAGAATTCAGAGTGTAGGGCAGGACGGTGCAGGGGTTAACAGCAATGGCTTTGGAGTCAGACAAACTTCTCTGATCTCTCTGGCATTAGTTTCCTGATCTGTGACATGGAGATAATCCTTGCTCTCTTCTCATGGAGTTGTGAAGATGAAATGAGCAGCAATGATCGGAAGACCTTAGCATAGTTTTGGCCTAGGGTAAAAGCACTCGAGAAATGGTAGGTGTTACCGGGAACTCCTGTCTTACTCTCTCCTGCTTCTCACACCCATGCAGGTTGCATATGAACACCAGTGAGCACACGCACCTGCACAAGGCCAGCTAGACACCCTCAGGTGCACACGCCCTCCTCAGACATGCATCCTGGGAACATGTGTACATTATCAGAGAAGTTCCCTCTGCCTGGACGCTCTTTCCCCAGACATCTGCATAGCTTTCTTCCCACCACATGCCTTTAAATCTGTGCAATCAAATGTCACACTTTTGCCTTGGCCAGTCTGGCTCAGTGGTTAGAGTGTCGGCCCACAGACCAAAAGGTTGTGAGTTTGATTCTGGTCAAGGGCACGTACCTCAGTTGCAGTTTGGTTGAGGTCATGCAGGAGACAACCAGTCAATGTGTCTCCCTCACATCGATGGTTCTCTCTATATATATCTGAAAATAAATGGAAAATATCCTCAGGTGAGGATTTAAAAAATAAAGTTACACTTTTGATGAGATCCACCCTGACTTTTTTTCTTTATTGATTTTAGAGAGAAAGGAAGAGAGAGAAACATTGATGTCAGAGAATATTCATTGGCCACTCTTGCATGCTACCCACTGGGGATTTGGCCCACAATCTGGGCATGTGCCCTTAACTGGGGATTGAATCAACAATCTCTTGATGGATGGGTTGATGCTCAACCACTGAACCACATCGGCCGGGCCACTCTGACTTCTTTTATTTCTTTCTTTTATTTCTTTTTATTTTTTGATACATGCCCCTAGCGGAAACCGAACCCAGGACTCTCTGATCCGCAGGCCGACACTCCAACCACTGAACCAAACCGGCCAGGGCTGACTTTTTAAAAATTGCATATTTCAGCTATTCCAATCCCTTATCCTGCTATGTATATTTTTTAGTATCGCTGACCTTCTAAGACTATATAATTTGGTTTGTTTTCTGTCTACCCTATTAGAATGTAATCTTCAAGAGGGCAGGGATCTTGGTCTTGAGTTTGCTGACACATTCCGTCACTAGAGAGGTAGTTGGCTCACCACGGGCTGAACAGGCATACACACTTACGTACCATTGGTTCCTGGCTTTCTCACCCTCTGAAACAAGCATATCCAAGTGAAGCCTGCTCCTTATACCCTAACAAGCTAAGCCTCTGTGGTTACACTGTGAGCATCCTCTATGTGCCCAAATCAGGAGCTGGGACAAACTTAGTCCCTCCCAGGACCCTAGTTGGGTGGGCATGGTCAGAGTAAAGGTGGGGGCTATTTTAGTCACTAAGCAAAGAAAGCCTTTCCACTCACCTTTCTAGCCATTTTAAGCTCAGCAGGGACCCACTGAGCCGGTGAGGTGGCTGGACTCACCCAGGTGACCTGGGGCCTCTTCTGTGGCCTTGTTTTTTTTTTCACCTGGCTGAAACCATCAAAGCCACCACTTCAGAGACCACTAATGAGGCTGAATATGTTAAGGGCTTTGCAATCCCTGGATCAAAGAGGCTAGGTAAACAGCGGAAGCGTCCAGGTCCATGACTGGCTGATGCCCTGAGGGAACAGCTCCCTGAGAGCTTGACATTCACGAGAGCCTCATATGGCCCCTGGTGGGTTTGAAAAGGAGAAAACTGCCCCTCTAGGGAACCTGCTTAGAACAAGTTAGAATGTGCACATCTGCACTTGGGGGTGACAGAGGGAGTCAGAGGTTTGAGGGGATCTCTCCCAGATAGGGCAGCTAAACCTGGGGTCAGGCTCTGGGGCACCCTAGAAGTACCCCAGTCTTAGCTGTGACTACTGGAGGGGTCTCCAGTCTGGATTCACCCAATTTGTTCTCCACCTGCTTCCTGGGAAGGGATGGGGTAAGATGGGCAGAAATGGGGTCCAGCAGCCCTGAGCACCACACTGTGAGGCCCGGCTCAGGGTCATTAGGACTCTAGGGAGGAAACACTAAAACATTTCCTCTGGAGCAGGAGGCTTGCTGAGGTAATGTGCAGGCGCAAGGCACACGTGCAGACCAGCTCCCAGCACAGTTGTCAAGCTGTGTTGAGGGAAGAACGGACATTCCTTCAGCCACAGCCCAGAGCTCAGACAACCCCCCTCCCCAATGTTCCCTCCCACAATATAAACCAGACTCAGGCTAGGGGAGGCAGCCACAGCCCCCACAGCTATGGAAGGTCCTTCTTCTAGGAGAAAGCACTGTGCTAGGCTCAGTGTAGACAATTTTTATTGGCAGGTGTTAAGAGTGCAAAATAGTAATGGGAGGCGGGGCATGGTTCTCCTTCCCTAAGTGAGGATCCTGTAACCAGGCCAGTGGGGTGGTAGCACTTGACTGTGGCCACTTTGGGCCCTGTACCCTCCTAAGAACAAGCTCCCAGGCAGGAGGGCTCCTCATGACATGGGGAAAGGGAGCAACACCCTGGAAGGGTCATGGGCTGTGTCCCACCCCAGGCCACTTGGTTCCTGCCCACCATACACCTTGGCAGCTCAGGTTAGGGCTATCAAGGGACTGGGTCAAACATATTCCTTTCCAGTTATCTGCCTCATACCTCGTTTTCCCTCCCCACAGTGATTAGCCAGGTTGGACCACCAGGCCCTGTGAGTGGCCCAGCTAGACCCAAAGTGACTAGTTCCCATAACATACCATATTTTAGCCACTGTGTGGGCTGCAGGCCCCTGGAGGCTGCTGGGCTCACTGCAGGCTGACCCTAGCCAAAAACACCCTTTCTAGGCCACAGAAATCAACCCAATAAGACAGACATTGAGGCTACCACCCCAAACATGCTTTGTGTGCTAAAGGCAACTAACCCCCAAGTCAAACAGCTACTGCACCCCACAATCATGCTGGTCTAAAAGTGTGCGACGATAAGCAAAGTGTCCATCTGCCAAGAAACCCGGCTTGGTCTCAAGTCCACAGGGGCCTCACTCAGGGAGTCGGGTCTGTTCAGTTGAAGGCCCAACCCTGTAGCAGTGCTGGGCCACCTGGCACAGGCTGCCTGTCTCTGGTCATGCCCTCCACACACTCCTTGAGGCCCAACTCCATCTGGGGAGACCCAGTTGCTCCTAACCAGGGTCTGAGTCAGTTACAAGGCAGCCAGGTGGGATAGCAGGAGTGGGCCCAGGCCAGCAGAGGTTGCACAGGGGTCACATAATAATTGAAAGTGGCAGGCACAACCCCGTCAGGGCCTGGAGTGTGCCAGGCCAGGGCAGCGGCGGCAGCTGGGCCCTGCTCAGCCAGTGCCTGGAGAGCCATGGTGGCGATGAGGTCCAGCGTCTGGCGGCGCTCGTGGCTCATGAGGCACACAGTGCTCTCGTTGACCACCTGGTGCAGCGTCACCAGGCAGGCATAGCGCCGGGCTGAGTCAGCCCCGCTAAAGTGGGCCTCCAGGTAGCGCTCCAGCGTGCGCTGCTGCTCCACCAGGTCCGGGAAGTCAATGAAGAAGCGGGAACACATGTAGCGTTGCAGGGCGCGCACGTCAGTGCTGGGCTGTGGCTGGAAGCCACGCACCAGGAGGTGGCAGTACTTGAGGAGGCCACCACCGCGGATCTCTTCAGGGTTGCGTGTGGCGATGACTCTGTGCCGCAGGTGCTCCAGGGCTTCGTTGAAGTCCCCGTACAAGCTCTCACCTGTCACAGTTGGATGGAAGGCCTCAGACATGGGCGTGGATGAGCACTGGCCAAAGAGCAGCAGGGAGTCCAGGATGATCTGGAAGGAGTCTATACTGAACTCGAACTGGCGCCTGACTGAGTCTACAAATTTGAGCTCCATGTTCTTGCCACTCTTGTTGGACAGTGAGATGAGGCTCCAACGGTCTGTGTCTGTGCACACTTTCACTAGCTTCTGCACATACGCCTCCTTGAGTGTCAGTGGCGTGATCTTGGCCCGGCTCACACCGGCTGGCAGGAAGTCCAGCAGGCAGGCCAGCACCACCTCCTTGGTCAGCTGGAAGGATGCCTCGCTGCGCAGGTCCACGCGGAACACTAAGTCCAGATCCTTATAGCCCAGGCCATTCTCCGGGTGCAGCACGTGGCTGGCAGCTGAGCCGTGTAGCCGCACACCATGCACTCGCAGCCCCTGTGCTTCTAGGCTGCTTTGGACGACCTGTGGAGGGGACGGCAGGAAGGAGAGGTGTCAGGAGCCTGTCCCCCACCTCCCCAAGGTTCGCTATGGGCTTCCATGTAATAGCCACAATAACATCAACCGCTGTCGACTACTTATCAGCTGTTGTGTCTTTGGAAAGACATTTAACTCTCTAAGCCTTAGTTTCCTAAGCTAAAGAATGGCCTATTTGGAGGAAATCCTCAGAAAGAACAATAATGATACCAAACACAAGCATAGAATTTACTAAAAGCTAGGTACTCATCTAAGCACTTTTTACATGAACCACTATGCTATTCTATGTCTCTAAAACTGCAAGTAAAACACTTAGTTTTGTGTCAGGCATGATGCTAACGGCTCAAATGTATTGGGAACATAATTGTCAGTTCACATGCATTACTACATTATTCCTCACAATAGTCCTATGTTTGAGTATTATCATCCCAATTTATAGACAGAGAAGCTGAGGTAAAGAGAGGAGGATAAGGAACACGTCCAAGGTCAGAGTGGTCAGGCTGAGACTAGAACCCTGGTTAGTTTGGTTCTCAAGTCCATGCATGCTCTTTGACTCTGAGATATTCATCTTAATTCATCTTTACAAGAACACAGCAAGCAAATATACTCATTTTACAGATGAGGAAACTGAGGCTTAAAGTGGTAAAATATCTAAGACTCAGAGGGGAAGCCATTCAGAAAGGGGAGGGCTGGAAGTTAAAACCCAGACCCTTTCCATTCTTGGGAGAAGGAATGGGTCAAGATCTCAGGAAGCCTCCCAAACCAAGTGAGAAGAGATGTAGCAGATCCCATCTGCTGACACAGGAGCACAATAGGTAACCCTACAAGTCATCTTGAACCTGCTCCTCTAGCCAGAGGCGTCTTCCCAGGCCTAGGACCAGAAAGGGAGAAAGAGGGGAGCTGGGCCGGACACTCAGCCACCCACAGTATTTCACACACTGTCCTGAAAGTGACCAGGCAGCATTCCTACCCTGAGTGATTCTGCAACCCTTGCTGCCAAGTCAGCGTCTGCAGAGGGGCTGCCCTCCTCGCCTCCCAAGGAATTACTACAAAGAATGCACCTAAGTGCTGAGGAGGCAAGATGCAGTGGGGCAATCTGAGGCGGGCGGCTCCCTCCAGGAAGACTTCCGGGAGGAGGAAGTCTATTCTACAGGAAGGTATTGTCATGGCTATGGGGGGTGAGCAACTGGCCATCAAAAACATGTGTGTGTGTGTGTGTGGGGGGGTAGCTGGGGGAGGGGAAGAGGAGTGTTGGTTAGGTGTCTATTGGGTGCCAGGTACTGGACCGTCTCACCAGAATGTATGAGCTAGGTCTTTATGACTTCCATGGGGACAGAGGCTCACAAGAGTGAAGTCACCTGCCCCAAATCATGCAGAGGTGCCTTCAAATCCAGCTATGACTGACTCCAAAGCCTATCCTTTCTGCCACATTACCACTCCAAGGTTCAGAGGGAGCAGAAATCAGAAACTAGGGTTCCAATCTTCCCTTCCTCTCAAAATTTCAAAATGAGGGCAAAGCTCCAGTCACTGAAGCCCAGAGCCAGAGTAGCTGGGGAGCAGAAAAGTGGAGGTTGGGGAATGCCTTGGCCGGATAGACAGGGGGGGCTGGAGGTAAGGAGCCAGCTGCTGCAGTCCAGCCTGTGGAGCTTCTAATCCACACCCTGGCAGCTGTGTCCATATAAGCCAAGGAGAGAAATAGGCCAAAGACCTTGTCCCAAGGACCCTGGTCAGGCTTGCAGGGCAGACTAGCCCCCTCTCTAAGCCCCATTAGCGCTGACTAAGCCTTACTCAGTGCCAGCTACTGCTCCCAGGATGATGCTCACCCTAGGGCATGGCATCTAGCCTGGTGAGTAGGTAGCAGTACCCTTGTTAAATCACCTGCGTCAGGCCATGGGGCTGGCTGTGTCAGCCAGCCAGAGGCTGTTGTCTCTTTCCAGGGTGTGATTACATTCGGCTTGGCAGACAGTCCCCAGATACTGCCACACCCAGGGACTGCAGGGCAGCTTGGAGTCTCCTGAATCAGACTTTCCAGCCATGCAGGGGGCAGTGGCTGCATCCTCCTTTCTCCTGTGTCAAGGCCTTCCCTAAAACTATTCTGCTCCCAGGCCACTGCTGAGACCTTCAGGGAGACTGTAGGTGCTGCCAGCCAGCAGGCTTATAAAACTCAAATTAAGAGCCACTAATGCACGCCCTCTGGCTGCAGCTGGAGAGATGATTGTGAACTTGGGCAAAGGACTTATCCAAGGTCACACAGTCAATAAATGCCTGAACTTAATTAGAACCAGGCCTCCCAGAGGGCAGGGGGCCTCCTACCAAAGAATGGGTCCCCTAGCCCACGGACAAGCAAGAACAGCATCTCTAGCTGCTCAAGTTGTTGCTGTAGGTGAAACTTTGTGGAGGAAAGAAGGAGAAAGATTCCAATTCTTGAACCATGGGGCAACTCAGCACTGGTAAGAAACCCAAATTCAATAGCCAGCGCCCCCACCATGCACTCCCAGCACCGCCACCACACACTTCCCAACAGCCTGTGAAGCTGCCAGCTGCAGATTCCTCCAGGAGATGGACTTTCTTCCCCATGGTAGCAATTGTACAGGCAGGTGAAGGCAACTGTTTCCTTTGGATTCTAGAAACAAAAGGGTGTTGGGAGAGCAGTACAACCCATCCCCATTGAACAGATGGCGACACTGGGCCCAGCAGAGAGAACAGACAAGAGTCCAGGTCCGAAAGCCAGATGTCTAGCTCTGAAGTCTCTGCTGCCCTCCCCACCACAGCAGGCAGCTCCCTATTCTGGGATGTCTCTGACCCTTGTCTAGGAAGACGTTGTACTATTATCACATTATAGAGTCAGCTCCTACTGACCTGCAGTTTCCCCCACCTGGATGGGAGAAACTGGAAAGCAGGGAGGCTGCGTCCTAGTCATATCTATGCCCTCTAGTGTCGTGAAGAGGAATGGCATAGAGCAGGCACCAGTAAAGGCAGTTTGGAGCACATGATAAGGGCAGATATTTCCACTCGAGAGCACCCCTTGTCCTTGTGGAAGGGAGCTGCCACATCGGGCTCCTCCACTCCCTCCCTATGCCTAAAACAACAGTCTTGGAGGTACAGCAATTAGGGCCCCAAGGTTGACTGTCCTGGGTAGAAAAGCCTCAACTGGTTTCCTAATTACCCTTGACAGCGGGCAGCGGAGGAATGCCTCTGTGAGGTGTCACTGGGCTGCAGATGAGTCAGCCCAGGAAAATCTGCTCCCACCCTCTCCCATTCCTTGGGAGGGAGGGCAAGGTAAATCCCTCAGCAAGCACCCCGTCCCCTCTGTGGGAGCTAAGGCTTCACCTAGCTTGTCAGCTACTGTCCCAGAAAGTCCATTTCTGGGAGGAATGTGCAGGAATTGTGGCTGATTTTCTGGTTATCAGGAGATATTCCATAGACCTAGAAGTTGAGTCTTGGGAGCTGGGGAAGGGGTGGAAACACCCTGAACCTGCAGCAGAGGCTCCTGAGAAGATCCAAGATTCTCTGGATTTGGGTTTGATTTTCACTTTTGTAGGTAGCCTTAGGCAGCTCACTGCCCCTCTTGGGGCCTCAGCTTCACCAGCTATAAAATGCGTACAACAATTACCATATTCTGGCATTTCAGAGTGTGACAGTGCCTAGACTAAACAGATTTTAGGGTTGCTAAAGATCAGGTAAAGGGAAGAGGGAGTCTGAGGAAGAGGAGAGCTGTTGCCAGACTTCTCCAGCTCCTCAGGACAGAGTTGGGGCTGGGGATCTGGGCTGACCTTCATTTCCAGTCTTGAGGAGGGGAAGAAACACCAAAACTAAACACCAAAACTGAACACCTGAGGTTGCCTTCCAGCATGCGGGCATCAGGTCTGACCTGGTACTTAATGTCTTCCTGCCACAACCCAGCTGAGAGGGAGTCCTTGTCAGGATTTCTAGGCTTTTCTATTTAGTAGCTAAGGGGCTCTTGAGCAAAGGGCTGTGGGAGCACAGGACAGTCTGCCCCCAGAACCTTGAGAGAGGGAAGGCCCAGGAATGGCGATTTGGGGATGAAAATAACTATATAAGACCCAAGAACGCACACCTAGCCACCCAGGGCTGCCTGGCACCTTTTGTCCTTGCAGGCAGGACTGTTCTTCCCCAGTGCTGAGTCCCTCCTCATTCTGCTCCCTCTCCAAACCAGGGCCTAGGTGGATGGTCCTAGGGGAATCTGGGCTCCCCAGGGGCAAGGGAAGGGAAAGTCAATTGGGGAGGGTCTGTGAGGTGCAGGGAGGAAGGGATTAGGTCTACATATCCCCCCCCCCCTTGCACCTGTTTTGTTACAACCCTTGTCTCTCTCTCTCAGTCTCATTTTCCCTAGATGTCCAGCAAATCGAACGGACTCCGGGTTCCTTGCAGCCTCAGGTTAGAGACCCGAGACCCCATCCGCCCACCCAGCGTCCTCTCACCTGCACGATCTGCCGGGGCTGCACGCTCAGCGTGGGGAAATTGCCGCGCCCGTGAATGGGAATAGGTTCGCTCAGGAGTGCATCCAGCCGCTTCACCTGTGGCCAGCTTAGCCCACTCAGGTGCCGTCCGAGGGAAGCCGATGAGGCTTCCGGGTCGGGGCCACCGCCCGCCTGGGTGGCCATGGCCACTACCGAGACCGCAGCTGTCCCTACCTGCCCAGCCGCCCGGTCTGAGCTCTCAGCTCCGCTCTCCGACGGCATCATTAGCCCGGCCCCGGGGCCCCGACCGCAGAAACCGGGTGGAGGGTGGTTAAGGGGCGGAGGGCTAGGAGAGCAGCTGGGCTGGGGCCAAGGCAGGGGCGCGGCTGCAGGGACCGCGCCGCAGCAACGGCCAGGCAATCCCAGGGCACACCTACGACGGCGACGACCTACCGACCCGAAAGCTAGTCGCTTGGTGCCCAGCTGACTTTTATAGGCCGCGGGCGACATGCCCATTGGTCCCAGCAGCTGTCACACAGCGGAAGCCGCCCCGCCTCTTGACGACACTGCCATTGGTCAGCAGAGCCAGGGATATTCTGATTGGCTGGAAGGCACACTTCTGCCCCGTCCTCCTTCTCGGCTGAATTCCCTCCTTTGGGCCTTGAAGAACTTCTGTTCACAGTGATTGGCCCCGCAGAGCAGGCCCTAGACTTAAAGGGATTGCGCTCGCTAGGGCCGGACAGGAGGGAGTGATCAGTGGAGTTCATAGCGGAGTCGGACCACTAATGAACTCCAGGTTTTTTTTGGTTTGTTTTTGACGTTGGAAGAAAATTAGAAATCACCTGGCCCGGTCCTAGTCATCCACTATATTCAGAAGCCCAGCGAGATCGCGTCGCTTGTTCCACTCTACACAGCGCTACTTCTGCTTCTCCGCAATCGTCCAGAGTTGAAGAAAGATAACAAAAGTATACCGAGGTAGTGACTTTTTAACGCACTCTCCTGATTGGCCCTTCCCAACTACGGCCAGCCTTAATGTTCACGTTCGGGGAAGGGGGGGATCCTGGGGGCAGGAGGGAGGTGCATGATTCCCCCAAGGTCACACGAATCTGTGGGCGCATACTCATTCCACTACACTTGCACAGACCCAGGACATTTACGAGGATAGAGGGAACTGGAACTGAGGGTTTGGTTTTCCTGACCCAGCGTCTCAGGCCCTTCTGCAGCATCGACTGTCAGGAGCTTCCTTGGTGACTGGTGGAAATCTTTCCTGCTAGCCTGTTCTCAGCCTTCTCGGGTCCTGTGTGCCCTTAGGCAAGTCACTGAACCCCTCAGAGTCAGTTTCTTCATCCACCCCAGAGAAGGTGCTCAGTTAATATTTTTAAAATGTTGGTTTATTTATAGTTGGCCAAAGATTTTCATATGTTCTATAGAAATAATGTTTACAAGCCCCACCCCTTTACAGAGCCCAGAGAGATGCAGCTTATTATTATTGTTACTTTTAATCTTTTTGCTCCGAATTTAAATATATGTTCTTGTGGCAAATTTTAGAAATTGAATGTGTCTGATTTCATCACTGTAATATTTTCTCTTAAATTAAATATCATGCTCCTAACAATACATCAAATTAAATATCATTCCCTAACACTTCTGAGACAGGCTAGTAAGCAGAATAGAGAAATTGAGACAGATAGTTAAACAGCAGTTTGCAGCCATCTAGCAAAACCTACCTTCCCTAAACCAAGGACATTTATTTATTTATTTATTTATTTATTTATTTATTTGGTACATGCCCCTAGCGGGAACCGAACCAGGGTCTCTCTGGTCCGCAGGCCGACGCTCCAACCACTGAGCCAAACCGGCCAGGGCTAAACCAAGGACATTTAATTGTAAATGGTTTGAGAGAGAGAGAGAGAGAGAGAGAAAGAGAGAGAGAGAGAAAGAAATTACAAGACTATCTGGAGATTCCTTTAATTAATGACATTTTACTCTATGATTAAATCATAACATTTCTTACTAGACTCCTATTGATGAATATTTAAGTTGATTACAATAATAATGCAATACTATATTTTGCCCATATGTTCAAATATTTTCTTTTAAAAAATTCTTGCAGATGTAATTTCTCAAAAAAAAAAAAAAAAAAAAGAAGAAGAAGAAAAAGAAAAGAAGATGCCTTGGCCGGTTTGGCTCAGCGATTAGAGCGTCGGCCTACGGTCCAGAGAGACCCGGGTTCGGTTCCTGCTAAGGGCACATACCTTGGTTGTAGTTTGTCCCTGGCCCTGGTTGGGTCGTGCAGGTGGCAGCCACTCGATGTGTCCCTTTCACGTTGATGTTTCTCTCTCTCTCTCTCCCTCCGACTCTATCTGAACAAAAATGGAAAAAATGTCCTCGGGTGAGGATTAAAAAAAAAAAAAAAAACAGAAGAAAGAAAATAAATGGTTTGCACTTCTCCCCAACCAGAGGTAAATAGCGTAAATCACCCTACTCAGGGAGACAGGTAGCAGAAATCCAATTAGTGCCATTTGCCAACCACACACAAGAACAGAAGAAGTGAAGAGAATAAATCTCACTTTGGTACATAAGTACAAAGCTGATGAATATTCTATTGAGACCCTCCCCTAAGACCTCCCCTAAACACTCAGCCTTTAAAACCCCTCAAAACTCTAGTGCCCACTTGCCCTCCCAGGAACACCCTGGTGCCTTTCCCCTCCCCATTCTCCACTCCTTTCCCCACAGGCATGTATCTCCTGAACTAAGGGACCCCAGGAGGCTTGCAACAGGGCAGCAATGGGCAGCAGTTTGTCCCAAGCAAACCCCCTGAACTTGTCCCCAAGGCCCCCTTTCTCTGACTTCTTAGTGGCCAAGGCAGCCCAGCCTAGGCTCATTTCTCCACATTGTTCCTCTCCTGTTATCCTTGGCTCTTCCTTGCTACACTGTCCCCAGCTTTAATAAATGTCCTCTAAAATTTCACATGGACTCATGTAGTAAAAGTTTTCCTACACAAAGTCAAGAACCCACATACTACCAGCCAGCCTAAGCAGACTGCTAATGGCAGGTCTTCTTTCTAGGAACATTTCCATTCTATAAGGCAGGCTGGGCAAGGAGTAATATGCCCAATGTACAGAAAGAGAAATCAAGAACTATAAATAGTAAACTATATTCCAAAATCTCCAGCTTGTTGCTGACAAATTTAGGACTAGAACCCAGGAGGCTGACTCTCAGACTAGGGAAGCCACTTCCTCCTTCTGGAGGCCTAACCCAAGCAAGATCCTGCACTTGTTCCCTCTCTCTATCTTGTCTGGGACCAGGGGCTTCCTCTGGCCCCCAGGGAAGGGACCTGCTGCTTACTCCACTGCTTGGCTATGTGACTTTGGCCAAGTCCCTTGCTCTGTCCTCAGCGAAGTTGCTTGCTGTTTTGTTTACCTTGAAAGATAAGAAATAGGTAAGCGCCCCTGCTGGTGTGGCTCAGTTGGTTGGAGCTCTGTCCCATGCACCAGAAGGTTGTGAGTTTGATTCCCAGTTAAGAGTACGTACCTAGGTTTTAGGTTCAATTCCCAGTCTGGGTTCATGCAAGAGGCAACTGATGGATGTATCTCTCTCACATTAATGTTTCTCTCTCTCCCTCTCTCTCCATTTCTCTCTCCCTCTCTCCCTCCCTCCCTGCCTCCCTCACCTTTCCTCCCTCTCTAAAATCTATAAAAGCCTGGCTGATGTGGCTCAGTGGATTGAGCGTCCTCCCATGGACTGAGGTCCTGGTTCCATTAGGGCATGATCCCCAGTAGGGGGCATGCTGTGCAGGAGTTGATGTTTCTATTTCTCTCTTCTCCTTTCCTCTCTAAAAAATCAATTAAAAAATATTCAAAACAAAGAATAAAATAAAATCAATAATAAAAAAAGAAATAGCCCGGCCGGGCTGGCTCAGTGGTTGAGTGTTGACACATGCACCAAGAGGTTGCTGGTTTGATTCCTGGTCAGGGTACATGCCCAAATTGTGGGCCCAATCCCCAGTGGGGGGCATGCAGGAGGAGGCCAGTCAATATTCTCTCTCATTGACATTTCTCTCTCTCTCTCCCTCTCCCTTCCTCTCTCTAAAAGCAATAAAACAAAATAAAAGAAGAAGAAAGATAAATCTCTTTTGGCTGAGTCCAGAATCTCCAAACCCTTGACCTCCTATCTCTATGCCTCAGCAGAGGAAAGAAAAGAAACTAACATTTACTGAATACCTGTTATGCATCAGATCGCTTTATGTACACCACCTCTAATTCCTAAAAATACACCTTGAGATATGGGATCATTATCCTCAATTTACAGATGAAGAAACCAAGGCTTAGAGAGGTCAAGAGAAATGCCTAAGGTTATACAACCACTAATTGGCAGTGTGGGTTTCGAATCCAGGTCTCCTGACTCCAGAGCCCTATATTTCAGCTGCTCCTCATGGAAGAGTTGGTACAGATCACAGCCATACTTGGCACAGCTCTGGTATCACCCACAGATTCATTCATTCATTCTTTCGTTCATTCATTCATTCATTCATTCATCAGACAACACATATATACTAAGCACTTACTGTGTACCAGGCGCTCAGCTAGGCCCAGAGATATGAGAGGCAAGGTTCTTGCCCTTTTAGAACTAACATTCTAGTGTAGAAAGACAATAGTTAAGTAAACAAATATCTAAGACATTTCAGATAGTGCTAAGAAGAAAATAAACAGGAGAGGGAGGAACCATGTGTGTATGTGAGTGTGGAAAAGAGAAATAGTGAGCAAGAAAGAACTGGAAAGATGGATTAAATCATTGGATTGTGTAATCATGGAAGGCCTCACTAATGAGGTGACATTCCCATTGCTTCTGCTGGATTGACTTCTGCCCTATCTCCCCATGCTTGTTCTTAGACAGTCAGGGTAGCAGAGAAGGTGCTAAGCCACACATTCCTAGAAACCTAAGGCTCAAGCTGGGAGCCTTGACAATCATCTTGTTTACTCTCTTTGTACTTTATAAATGGGAAAACTGGAGTCCAGATAGCAGATGGGGCTTTCCCCAGGGAGACTGACTGGGGCTGGAACTACACAGGGGCAGGGCCTTGTGAGGCTGGCCCGGTGCTGTGCCCACCCCACACATTTGAATAAAGTTCTTCAAGGAAAGGAAGGTTTCCGTTCCTCTCTCCTTCTATCTGCATTAGGAAGAGCAATTAGCAAATTCATGTACTGTAAATCACCCTGCTGTAGATACTTTTCTTCCCAAAGCTAATTGGTCTAATGTTTGCCCAGTCACAGGACCTGAGCATCATTGTGATGGGGGTGGGGTGACTTGGGGATGTAGGAATAGGAGAGAGAAGGAGAGAGGGAGAGAGGGAGAGAGGAGGGGTGTACTCAGTAGAGTTTTTCATTTTCACCAAAACTAAATTGGGGGGGGGACATCTGTAACAAAAATAAATTAATAAAAATAATTTTTTAAATGAAAAATGAGGAGTCTGAAAAGAAAAAAAAAAGAAACAAAACTAATTTTTTTTTTTTTTTTTAATCCTCACCCGAGGACATTTTTCCATTTTTTGTACAGATAGAGTGGGAGGGAGAGAGAGGAAGAGAGAGAGAGAGAAACATCGACGTGAAAGGGACACATCGAGTGGCTGCCACCGCACGACGGGCCAGGGCCAGGGCCGGGGACAAACTGCAACTGAAGTATGTGCCCTTAGCGGGAACCGAACCCGGGTCTCTCCGGACCGCAGGCCGATGCTCTAACCGCTGAGCCAAACCGGCCAGGGCTAAATTTTAATTTTCCTATTGAATGGAGGAAAACAACGACTGGGGTATATCCTGAAGAGTCCAACTGGCTTTCAAATACTATATATGAGCCTTTCTCTCCTGTACAAATTTCCCATATTCATTCTGACTTATTTTATTACTCTTTTCTTTATTGATTTTTAGAGAGAAGAAGGGGCAGAGAGAGAGAGAGAGATAGAAACATCAGTGAGGGAGAACATCGATTGGCTGCTTCCTGCATGCCCCCTACTGGGGATTGGGCCCACAACCCGGGCATGTGCCCTGACGGGAATCAAACCAGTAACCTCTTGGTGCATGGGTTGACGCTCAGCCACTGAGCCACACCAACTGGGCCTTTGATTTATTTTAAAAGGGAACTTAGTCTCTATGATAATTAAGTCTTAGTAACATAGATAAGTCACTTTATCTGGACCTCAGTTTCCAATTCTATGAAATGGGAGTGAAATAGGAGTCAGGCCCTTCCATTCACACCTTCTATGATTTGAGGTAGTGGGAAGGGAGAAGGAGTTCTGAAGAGAGTCTTGGTCCCTACATTGGCCCTTCCTCAGCTTTGGGACACCACACTAGAGCCTAGATCATACTAGGCACTAATCTTTTAACACAGGAGCCATCTCTCACTTCACCGATATAAAGTGTACACTCAATACTGATTTTTATACTCACAGAGTTATTCAACCAGTACCATAATCAACTGTCGGACATTTTTTTTTTAAATCCTCACCTAAGGATATTTTTCCATTTATCATCGGATAGAGTGGGAAGGAAAAAGGGGGAGGGAGAAACATTGATGTGAAAGAGATACATCGACCTGTTGCCTCCTGCATGAACTGATCAGGGCCCGGGATGAACCGCAACTGAGGTATATGCCCTTGGCTGGAATCAAACCCGTGACTCATTGGTCTGAGGGCTGATGCTCTAACCGCTGAGCCAAACCAGCCCGGGCAATTTTAGGACATTTTTATCACACCTAAGGAAACCATGTACCCTTTAGCAGCCACTCCCCCATTTTCCTCAGTCTCCTCAACTCACAGTCCTAGGCAACCACCGAACTGCTTTGTTTCTAAATAGATTGCCCCATTCTGAACATTTCATATAAACAGAATTCTATATGTGGTATTTGTGATTTCTTTTTTTTTACTCAACAATTTTTTTTTTTTTGGTATGTGCCCCTAGCGGGAACTGAACCCAGGACTTTCTGGTCCGCAGGCCGATGCTCCAACCACTGAGCCAAACAGGCTAGGGCTCAACAATGTTTTTAAGGTTCATCTGTATTGTAGCATGTATTAGTATTTCATTTTTTCTTTATTGCCAAATAATATTCCATGGACATATGGATATACCGCATTTTATTTATTCATTCATCAGTTGATGGACATTTGGGTTGTTTCCACTATTTGCATGTCCAAAGCTGAATTCTTGAACTGAATTGCCCCTCCCACAGCAAATGGCAACTTTCAGTTATGTCCCCTCAGGGCTGATGTTGCCAACTAAAAATGGGAGTAGGGCTCATCAGTGGGTTCCCAGCTCCAGCAGACCCCCATCTCCCTTTTATTTATTTATTTATTTATTTATTTATTTATTTATTTATTTATTTTTAATCCTCACTTGAGGATATTTTTCATCTTTGTTCAGATAGAGTGGGAGGGAGGGAGAGAGTGAGAGAGAGAGAGAGAGAAACATCGACCTGAGAGGAACACATCAACTGGTTGCCTCCCGCACAACCCCAATCAGGGCCAATGATGAACCACAACCAAGGTACATGCCCTTGACTGGAATGAACCAGCAACTCACTGGTCTGCAGGCCGATGCTCTAACCGCTGAGCCAAACCGGTCAGGGCCCCATCTCCCTTTTATAACAAATATCTTGCAATACCTTCTTCTCTGTAATGAAACACAATTCATAGGTAATATATACTATTTATACACTCCTGATTTTGAAAAAAAATTAAGATAATGCTCTAACTGAAATGTAAAAAAGAACTTAAAGGAAGGTAATCTGTCTTTTTATGGTTTAATTTTTCATTGAGATATAATTGACATACAACATGTTTTAGGTGTACAATGTGATTCCATATTTGTATATATTGTGAAATGATCATAGTAAATCTAGTTATCATCTAACACCATATAGTTACATTTTTTTTCTTGTGACAGAGAAATTTTAAGATCGATCTTCTTAGCAACTTTCAAATATACAATACAGTACTGTCAACTATATTCACTGCTCTGTACATTACATCCCAGGACTTTTTAATTTTTTTTATTTATTTTTAATCCTCACCTGAGAATATTTTTCTATTTATCTTCAGATAGAGTGGGAGGGAGAGAGAGAGAGAAACATGGATGTGAGAGGGACACATGGACTGGTTGCCTCCGCATAACCGGGTCAGGACCGGGTCAGGGCCGGGGACTAACTGTGAAGGAGGTACATGCCATTGGCCGGAATCAAACCTGGGACTCATTGGTCTGCAGGCAGATGCTCTAACCGCTGAGCCAAACCAGCCAGGGCCCCAGGACTTATTTTATTTTACTTTTTTTAACCTGTAAGTGTGCGGGTTGACTGGTAGAACTGGGCTTCTCAAATTGCAATGTGCATAGGAGTCATTTGAGGATCTTGTTAAAATACAGGTTATGGTCCTGGCTGGTGTAGCTCAGTTGGCTGGGCATTGTCCTGTGCACCGAAAAGTTGCGGGTTTGATTCCCTGACTAGGCACATGCCCGGGTTACCAGCTGGATCCACAGTTGGGGGCGTGCAGGAGGCAGCCCACTGATGTTTCTTTCTCTCCCTCTCCCTTCCTCTCTTTAAAATAAATAAAAACATATTTTTAAAAAATACAGATTATTATGCCCTGGCCAGTTTGGCCCAGCGGTTAGAGCATTGGCCTGCGGTCCGGAGAGACCCGGGTTCGGTTCCCGCTAAGGGCATGTACCTTGGTTGCAGTTTGTCCCCGGCCCTGGTTGGTCGTGCAGCCACTCGATGTATCCCTTTCACATTGATGTTTCTCTCTCTCTCTCTCTCTTCCTCTCTCTCCCTCCCACTCTATCTGTACAAAAAATGGAAAAATGTCCTCGGGTGAGGATAAAATAAATAAATAAACAAACAAACAAACAAACAAACAAACATATTTTTAAAAAATACAGATTATTATGCCCTGGCTGGTTTGGCTCAGCGGTTAGAGCATCAGCCTGCGGTCCAGAGAGACCCGGGTTCGGTTCCCGCCAAGGGCATGTACCTCGGATGCAGTTTGTCCCCGGCCCTAGTTGGGTTGTGCGGGTGGCAGCCACTCGATGTATCCCTTTCACATTGATGTTTCTCTCTCTCTCTCTCTCTCCCTCCCTTCCTCCTGCTCTATCTGAACAAAAAATGAAAGAAAATGTCCTCGAGTGAGGATTAAAAAAAAAATACAGATTATGAATCAGCAGATCTAGGGAAGGACATGAGAATCTGCATTTCTAACCAGCTCCCAGGTGTTGTCCAGTTGCTGCTCCAGAGCCTGCAGAAGTAGGCGTCTGATTCCTTGGGCCCACTGAGGGGCCACAGCCCACACCCACCTTCCTTCCCCAGGCCCAAGCAAGGGGCAGCCCTGTCTGGAGCCTCCCAAAAGGCTGCCCAGGGAAGTGCCCGCCCCGCAGCCCAGCCTTTTTCCTGGCACCCAAGTGTCTCCGCGCCTGCTGCTGCTGCCAAAACAGCAGTTCCCATGGGAGGAGACAGGAGCCAGCCATGGGGAATGAGCCTCTGGGTAGGGAGGGAGGGAAGTGCTGGAATTGACATTGACGTCCGAGTGGGTGGGGCTTCTGCGTCCTCTTCACGCCAGCCCCACCCTCCTCACGCCAGCCCCACCCTCCTCCCTATTACTGCTTGGGTTTGTAAATCCCAAGGCACTGATCACTTGCTCCAGCTACCCTCCCGTCCCCTTTTCTCCTAAAGCTCCCTCTTCCCTTTGCTCTCAGTCTGGGCTGGGCTTCTGCAGTGGGGAGGCCAGATGAATCCAGAGGCCAAGTCACTAACACAGGTACCAGAGCTAAGAGGACATCCCATACATGTTTTGGGGAAAGTTTCCTGAGTTCGAATTATCCAGGAAGTGCAACCCGTCTAATCCTTGAACATGAGGCCCTAAATTTCCATCAGAGTCCTTAACTTTGGATATTAGAGCTGGAAGACTAAGTTTCTCACTATGTAGGCATGCACCATAATGAAGGTTGGGTCATCTATGGACCACATATAGGCTGGTGGTCCCATAAGATTATAATGGAACTGAAAATGTCATATTGCCTAGTGACATCTTAGCCTTGTAGCGTGCTGACTTGGTAGTGCAATGTATTACACAAATACTTACCATTGTGTTACAATTGCCTACAGTATTTAGTACAGTAACATGCTATACAGGTTTGTAGCCTAAGAGCTGTAGGGAAACAGAATTTGTTATCCTCAAATATGTCTCTTGTCTTTGGTACAGGATTACTTTAGGCTGCTTAAGAAACAGACAAGGAGAAGCTCTGAAAACCAAGTAGAGGTAACACCCTTTGTAAGATATTTATATTTGTAAGGGTGTCTCCCTTGGTACCTGGAAGGGGTGCGGGTTGACCTTATTTCTAGAAACACTTATCAATACAGAAGACTGAAATCTGCATAATAACCTTACTGTGCTTTTCCTGATAACCTCCCCAAACTCCCTCCATCCCCAGCATCTTACTCTGTCTTCAGCTGAAGATTATTTATGCTGGTGGCTTCAGCCAGTAGGGCAAGTTACTCAGTTTTCCCGATTCCCTCCCATCTATACAGGAGGTGTACACATTATTAAATTTTTGTTTGTTTTTCTCCTGTCAATCTGTCTTATTACAGGTATCTCAGCCAAGAACCCAAAAGCATAGAGGGAAAATTATTTTGCCTTCCCTATAGAGCTACAGGCTAGACCGTGTAGCCTAGGTGTGGAGTGGGCTATACCATCTAGGTTTGTGGAAGTACACTCCATGATGTTTGCACAGTGTAATGGCCTAACAACCCATGTCTCAGAATGTATCCCATCATAAAGTGGCACAGGACTGTATAAATGGGGAAACTGAGGCCCAGAGAGTGGAAGAGTCTTGCCCCAGCTCATAAGCCTGGTAAGGTCTGGTCTTCATCCCACCACGGGCTCCCAGATGAAGTTCCTGGGACTTTCACAGCTCCCTCTCCTCCTGGGGACATGGAGGCAACTTGGAGGGAGGATTTAAGGCAAGAATCCTCTAAATCAAACGGGAAGCCCAGCAGGGGCAGGGAGGGGTTAGGGCCTTAGAACAGAGACTTTGCTTTTAGGCTTCATTTCCTAAGATGTGGTGTGTCACTGAAGCAAGGAGGAGATGGCGGTGAGCTTTAATTTGGTCTTGTTTTCATTATTGCTACCCCCCCAACTGCAGAGTGAACATCGGTGCTGAGCCAAGCCTGCTCCTGGCCTGCTCGCTTTTGGGCTCAAGGGCCAGGCTCGTCATGATTCTCGGGCTGAGCTAGGGCCTGCATCAGGTGCAGATAAAGGTGAGAGTGTGCTTTCTGTGGCTCCACCAGTGCCCCACCCAGAACCAGGGCGGGGCTCTCTCTGGGCCTGGGTGGGGATCTTTGTCACCAGGCTCAGACCAGTTTATGACCAAGGTCAGGGCTCATCCTGGGATCAGGGAACAGGGAGAAGCAGTGCTTGGTCCCTCCCGGGACAGATGCACCTCAGAATTCCAACTTCAAGAGGGTGAGTCAGGCAGCCAGGCTGAAAGCCACAGGCCTTAGGCTCCTGGGCTGCGGCCGAGGCTCTGGTGACGGTGATGCCCCTGAGCCAATGCCCAGAGTCCCTGGTCTACCATCAGGTGTATCTTTTGGGATGGTGACCTCCTATCTCCACTATATATACCCACCCGACAACCTGCCCACCAGAACTCGACGCACATAGTTGGCCGGCTCCTTCGCCTGGTTCTGCTCCAGGCTCTGGCATTTATAGAGGCAAGTGGTGGGGATCAGGGTCTCACAGCCCTCAGGGTTCTGTCCAGAGATATGCTGGTGAACTGGGAAAAATAACCCAAAGTCCTCCAATGGAGCTGGTTTCAAGTTACCTACCTGCATTCTGTGTTGGGAAGAGATGAACAGATCGCCTCTCACGAGCTGGTAGGGGCAGGCTCTGGCGCGGACCCAGGGCCGTCCCATTGCCTTCCACAGGCTCAGGAAGGGTCGGAGCCCTGCCAACTCTCAGAGTCAGGGGGCCCTTGAGGATTTCCTCCTGTCCTTGTGGCTGTTGGTGTGAAGGTGACAGTGATTTTGATTGTGGCTGTGGTTGACACTGTGATTGTGATGATTGAGGCTTCAGTTGCTACCACTGGCCCCTTCTCAGTGACCAGGGAGGTGTCAGTGAAGGAAGTGCCATTCTCCCTCTAAGGCAGCGGTTTCAACCTGTGGGTTGCGAACCCTTTGGGGGTCCAACGACCCTTTCACAGGGATCACCTAAGACCATCGGAAAACACATATTTCCGATGGCAATTCATAACAGTAGCAAAATTACAGTTATGAAATAACAACGAAAATAATTTTATGCTTGGGGGTCACCACAACATGAGGAACTGTATTAAAGGGCCGTGGCATTAGGAAGGTTGAGAACCACTGCCCTAGGGAAACTGCCAGGAGGTGCCCAGGAGCGTGAGGGCCGATTAGGGCCTGGGTTCTTCAGGGCTGTATCATGGCTCCATCCAGGACACTGGAAACCTGACATGGCCTAATGGACACACGTCCTGCCACTCTCCCCCTACCCCTGTGCAGTGATGACCTAGCTGAGGGGCAGGAGCCCAGCGTGGGGGAAGCCCTCGCCTTACCACCACTGAATCTGTGCACTCGTCCACACTGTGCCTATCTTCTCCTTCCCGACTCATGGCTGAGGACTCTTCTTCTTTTTTTTTTTATCCTCACTTGAGGACATTTTTCCATTTTTTGTTCAGATAGAGCGGGAGAGAGAGAGAGAAACATCGATGTGAAAGGGACACATCGAGTGGCTGCCACCCGCACAACCAACCAGGGCTGGGGACAAACTGCAACCAAGTTACGTGCCCTTAGCGGGAACTGAACCCAGGTCTCTCTGGACCGCAGGCCAACGCTCTAACCGCTGAGCCAAACTGGCCAGGGCTGAGGACTCTTCTTATCAAAGGACAGCCCTTACTGATGAGCAAAATGCCACTTCTTTCCCCAGTTGACTTTAACCTCATCTCCTCCTCCCATCCCTGGCTTCTCATGCGCCAGCTGCACTGGCCACTTTCCTGCTTCACAAGCACAACAAGCTTGTTCTTGCTGCAGGGATGGAGCCCACACTTGCCCCAAAACTCTGCATGCGTATTTGGCTGCTTATCCTTCCAGCTTCAGCTTGAAGAGTACTTCCCTGATTCCACTCTAAGTGGCTCCCCAGTCCCTCTCCAATTCATCCTCCTTGTGTTCCCAGCACCGCACTTACCTTGTCTACTTGTGTGTTACTGGTCTGAGTGTCTTCCCCACTAGATTGTAAGCTCCATGGGGTAGGGCCCTCATTCTCTGTTCTAACGGGTACCTAGTTGGTGCCAAATAAATAAACATGAAGAGGTTTCTGTGCTTCTTTCCCCTTTGTTCTCCCTGGGCTATTGATAGCATCTTGTTTGAACATCTAGGTTCCTGCTCCACACTGGGCTATGAAGGGAAGGGGCAGTGTGCCATATACTCTTGGCCAGAGTGTGAAAGATGGACCTGTCCCCACATGGGCACTTGTGGTGGTGACAGCAGAAGTCCCTGGGTGATCACAAGGGGCTTTGGGTCTTGCCAGTGTTGGTTTGGTTTTGATAAAGAAGGCAGCATCTCCTTCAGCTCCTTTGTTCCATCATCACCACCAGGCTTCCTTACTGAGTGGGCTTTTTGTTGTTGTTGTTTTTTGGCTGCCCTGCATCCAAAGCCCATTTCTTTTTAGGGGGAAGCCCCCACTGTGTGAATCTTGATGAACATCATGGTCCCACTGCCTACTACTGAAGCTGAAAGGGACCACAGACCCCTCCTCCCACTGTCTGGCAGACAAGACAGGGGCACATAGCCTGAGCTCAGCCAAGGGGATGCTTCAGCCCAGGACTTTACATCTTGAGTGGGTGATGCAAAAACAGGAGGGTTTAGAATTTGCTCAGAAGGGTGGCCTTTGGTAGCAGTGATCAATGTGGTGTCTGATGGTGACAGTCGTGTCCAGGGGTCCTGCAGTGGAGTTTGGTCTGTTCATTGCTGTCACTTCCTTTGTTCTAGCCCTTTGTCTGAGCCAGGATCTCTGGGCTTTGTGTCCATCCTCAGAGCTCCCAGTATCTTCCTTTTCTTCCGATGTTAGCAAGCCCAGTTCTGTTGCTTACACCCAAGACTGCTTGTTACCACCTACCTCTACCATCAGACATTGTCATTATCACCATTTCTGTCAATCCCAAGATCCAGCACCTATCAAACTAGCTCCATCACCCTCACTAGACACCATCATCCTCCATGTCACCATATTTGTTACTTCAAGCATCACTAGCTTTAACCGTCAGGCTCTCGAACTGTATTAGTCAGGTTCCAGAGCAGGAAACAGAAAGCCCCCCTAGCTATTTTTAGCAGGACAATTATTCATTTAAGAGAATTAGCCAAGCCTCCAGGAATGACTCAAAGAACTACACACATCTGACCCACCAAGAGAGCCACTACCTCTGGAGCTGTGAATTCAAGAAGCTTCAATCCAGGGATCAGGTAGCTGGATTTAAGAAGCTGCTACCACCACTTTGACCACCGCCGCTGCCTCTGGGCCAGCTGGAAGCTGCGGAGAAAGCTGGAGACCTGACACCAGAAAACTGCTGCGGAAGAAACTCCCGTTATTTGCAGCCTTGCAAGCAGGCAGGAACAGCCAAAAGGGGGCAAGAAACAAAGACATTTAAAAAACAATAATAGCAGCAACAACCAACATTTATATAGTGTTTATTATGTGGCAGGCACTATCCTATTGTATCCTTATTTTTAAAAAAATTATTTTTCTTTATCGATTTTAGAAAGAGAGGAAGGGAAAAGGAGAAAGAGAGAAACATCAATATGAGAGAGAAACATCAATTGTCCACCTCTTGCATGCCGCCCCTCCACCCCCAGACCAGGCCCACAACCTGGGCATGTGCCCTGGCCAGGAATCAAACCAGCAATCCCTTGGTGAATGGGTCAACGCTCAACCACTGAGCCACACCGGCCAGGCTGTATCCCTATTTTTTAAGTGAGAAAACTGAAGCACAGAAACAACTGAGTTGTCTCACTTTGGCTCCCAATCTTACTTGAGTAAATCTAATTTATCTGTTCCACATACAAACAGGGGAGAAGGTATTTGCTGGCTTTCCAACCTCCCCATCTAGGAGGGTGGAATGAAGGCTGAGAGCCCAGCCATAGGGACATCACTGCCACTGTCACCTCTCGATCAATACTAGTATCTGCCACCACCATTAGCCATCACCTTAACCACCACCAAGTCAATTACCAGCCCCATCACCTCCTCCACCAACATCAAGATCTGACAGAGCCATCATCTTTTCCGTCACTTGACAACGTCACCGTCAGTGTCATTACTACCAGTGCCATGATTATCCTCATTACCTCCAGCCCCAGCGGCAGGGCAGTGTTGAATGGCCAATGAGGTCACTTGCTTGCCTTGGCGCTCCCAGAGCTAATTGCTTAATGAGATGGTTGCAGCTCTGAGCTCTTAGTTACACTGAACAGCTAGGACATCTTCCCAGGCTTTGACAAGCTGGGATGGTTTATAAGCTGAAGAGATCTTTAGCTGAGTGTGAATGAGAAGGTCCAAGACAGGTCTCTGGGAAGCCATTTCGTCCATCCCCCTTGCCTTTGTGGTAGAGAAAAGCAATATAGTATATGGTAAAGAGGGCTGGTAGGGTCAGATTAGGTCAATTTAGACAAGTGGATTCACCTTTGTGGGCCTCAGGTTCTTCATCTGTAAAGTGGGAACTATAAGTGATTGGGTTGCAGCCAGTCTCCAACTCCCTCCTCCCTCGCTATATGCCAAGGTCTCCAACTCCCTCCTCCCTCGCTATATGCCAGGGTCTCCAACTCCCTCCTCCCTTGCTATATGCCAAGGTCTCCAACTCCCTCCTCCCTTGATATATGAAAAGAATTCTGAGAAACAGGATGTTCCAGAACACTACCCCAGGTGTCCAGGTTGAATCACCCTGGGAGTGGGGACCCCCCTTGGTCTCCTTACAGTTAAACCTACGCAAGTAGCCAAATCACATTGTCCTCTCCCTCTAAGGGCTGCCGGCCCCTCACCCATAAATCCCCTATGTAACCTTGCCTGTTGGAGATACTGGCGCTGACCCCACCTTAGGAGTCAGCCCGGCAGGTAACTCCCCAGTAAAGTTCTCGTGCCTGAACCCAGGTGTTCCTCCTTCGGCCGACCTTTCAACAAGAACTGTCGTGAGGGAATGTGGGGATTAGCGGTAAGGGATGTGAAGAACTGTGGGGATTAGCGGTAAGGGATGTGAAGAACCCGGCGCAGTCCCCAGCGCCCAGGAGGCTCTCACATGGAAGTCACTAATACCTTTTATTTCTTTTATCAACACTTATACAGATGGGGCAAAAGTAGGTTTACAATTGTGAGTACACAAAACAGTTTATTCTTATATTATTATTTATTAATTATTGTATTCTTTTTCTTTTCTTTTTTTCTCTAATCCTCACCTGAGGACATTTTTTCATTTTTTGTTCAGATAGAGTGGGAGGGAGAGAGAGAGAGAGAGAAAGAGAGAGAGAGAGAAAGAAACATCGACGTGAAAGGGACACATCGAGTGGCTGCCACCCGCATGACCCAACCAGGGCCAGGGACAAACTGCAACCTAAGTACGTGCCCTTAGCGGGAACCGAACCCAGGTCTCTCTGGACCGCAGGCCGATGCTCTCACCGCTGAGCCAAACCGGCCAGGGCTGTATTCTTTTTCATACAAACAACTGTAAACTTACTTTTGTCCCACCCTGTACAGTTCTCACTTTGTACTAGGCACTGTTCTGAGCACTCCACACATTTCAGTTCATTAAGTGACGCTTCATGAATCCCTAGAGATAGTACCACTATCGCTTCCATTTTACACATGAGGAAACAGGCACAGAGGTTAAGTAGCTTACCTAAGGTTACACAGCCGGTTAGTGACAGAGCTAGGATTTCAGCACAGGGAGTCTAGCTCCAATCTGAGCTCTTGACCTTGATGCTCTTTGGCAGCAAGTACTCCCTGCCCCCCTGTCCCCTGACCCCCACCCCCACCCTCAATTCAAAAAGCTCCCCTCGCCCTAGTTTGGCTTGGCAGTTAGAGGGTCTGACGGCCAGCAGAGGGTCGTGGGTTTGATTCCGGCCTAGGGCACGTACCTGGGTTGCAGGTTCAATCCTCACCCCATTCGGTGAGGGTCGTGCAGTAGCCAACCCATCACTGTGTCTCTCTCACATTGATGTTTCTCCCCCCACCCCTTGCTCCCTCCCTTCCACTCTATCTAAAAATCAGTGGAACCCTGGCTTGTTTGGCTCAGTGGTTGGAGTGTCGGCCTGCGGACCAGAGAGTCCCTGGTTCGGTTCCCGCTTGGGGCATGTACAAAAAAATTAAAAAGTAAATAAATAAAAGCACTTAAGTTTAAAAAAAAAATCAATGGAAAAACATCCTCTGGTGAGGATTAACAAACAAAAAACAAACAAACAGAAAGCTCCCCTCCCTTCCCCATTCAGTTTGGACCTTGAGAGCTTGTTTTGGAGGTTTGTATACCCTTGCCCGAAGACCGGTCCTCTCCTCTGGGGGGAAGGTCGTCCTCTTCCACCAAGCGCGCAGCTTCAGCTTCGGGAGGGACTCACATGGATCGGTTACGCACTTGGATGGGTTGAGGGAGGAGGGGGACACCCGCCTAGCCAGTCGGATCAGCCGAATCAACTCTGGCGATCAATGGGGTGACAGATGTTGCAGCCAGATTGCCCTCACATCTCCCTATTCAGTTTGGAGGAGACTCTGCTCTTTTTGTCCAGCAATAGAAAGGGGCCTCCAGAGTCACTGTGTTTAGTCCCTTGTCTTGGGACAGAAATTACCTCATTCACCTTGTCCAGAGCCTCCCATCCCTCCCAGCCCAGAAGTCTTCCCTGTTCCACTTGAATTTGGGTTGAGGCAATGGTTCCCAGGGAGGAAACGCCTCAGCTAGGATGATACCTTGTGGGGGGACCTCAGGAGATGTGGCAGAGGAAGGGGTCTTTACCCTGGGCTTTGAGAAAGTGGGGGTGGGGGGATCTGAGCACTTGGGGGCGGTGAAGCTCTGGGGCGGGTCTCCCTGTTAGCTGTTCTCCAGAGGGCCTTGTTTCCCCACCCCTCTCTCCAGGACTGGACCAAGGGGACCTTCATGCCCTCACTGAGGTCCAGCCCCTCACCAACTCCCCCTCCAAATTTGGGCATCCTCACCCAGGCCCTCCTTCTCAGTCCCCATCCCCTTTGCCCTCTTGGTGTCTGACATCATTGCTGCTTCCTGGATTCTGAGGTTCCATTCGCCCTGGCTCCCCTCCCCCTATGCAGTCCTCATCATCTACTTTCCCTCTCACGGTTCACGTTCACGGCGGGGTTCCTAGGGGAGCTGGCACCAAACCCGGGGCCTTGACGTCTCAGTCACACCACAGCCTTGGTGTGTCCCAAACCCACCCCATCTCCTCCCTCCAGCTTGGCCTCCATCTTAGCAGGGGCCCAAACCAGAGGGAAGCGGGGAGTTTGCTAGACTTGCTTCTTTCTCTTCCGGCCACACTATTCCAGCCACCCAACAGCAGTGAGTGCTTACTGCATGCCAGGCTGACTGTGCCCAGAACTGGGACTGCCCAAGAGGGTTCCTGTACGTATGTAAACACTGCTGAGCCCGGCTGGTGTGGCCCAGTGGTTGAGCATGGACCCCTGCTCCAAGAGGTTGCCGGTTCGATTCCCGGTCAGGGTGCATGCTCAGGCTGTGGGCCTGATCCCCAGTGGGGGGCTTGCAGGAGGCGGCCAATCGATGTTTTCTCTCACGGATGTTTCTATCTCTCTTTCCCTCGCCCTTCCTCTCTCTCTCAAATCAATAAAGAAAAAAATTTAAAAACACTGCTGAAGTTTCCACAAATACAGGGGATGGGACAGAGCTCTGTAAGCAGTCTAGGTTTCCCACAGTTAAGCTGGGGCGAAGAAGGCCCTTCCGGGGGGTCGTGTGACCAGGCTGCTCCTAGTGACGAGGCTGCACCACCCAGACCCCCTTCACGGTCAAGGCACTCCTTTCTCCAGAAGCTACCAATAAAGATTATGTCCCCTGCCTGGGGGCAGCCTGTATTCGGTGACAAGTCACTGGGAGGCTCTAAGGCCTGGCCTCCTTGCCTCAGCTTGGGCCAACCTGAGGGCCATTCCAGTGTCAACTCGCTCATGAGTCACCGAAGCTTCCAGGTAGTTCCCTCTGTCCTCTCCTCCACCTCCTGCAGCCCTTCTCCACAGAGCAGCCCGAAGGATCTTCAGGAAACTCAAAGCTGACCCAGCCGCTCCCCAGCTTAAAGCTCTACCAGGCTTCCCATTGTTTTTAGGGTACACGGAACTCCGGACCCCTGCGGCCCAGCTCACCACCCACCAGCTCCCTCGCCTCTGAACTCCAGGGCTGGAGCTGTGCTGGGCTTCCCAGCTTCCACACGCGGCTCCGGTCCACGTTCCAGGCAGCTCCTCCACACCCTGCACGGGTCAGCTCAGATGTCCCTTTCTCAGGGACGAGGTCCTGGGTCAATGGGGAGATTCAAAGGCCGAAGTCTGGGTCAACTTGAAGGGTCGTCCCAGCCCCTCCAGGAACCATTTCTCTCTCCACCACCAGTTAGGTGAGGGCTGTTCCCTCGCCCGTAGGTTTCCTGTATTTTTCTTTTTTTTTTTTTAATCTTTTAAAAAATTTTTATTTAGCCGGGGCCCCATTCCACCTCCGCCTGCGCGGCCGACCACCGCCCCCCTCCCCAGCACTGCGCCAAGGCTCCGCAAAGCTGCGCCCCGCCCCATCTCCTTCAGTGGTTTCCTGTATTTTTCATTCCTGACCCTTATCTTCGTAACTCTCTTCCTTCATTCGTTCAGCACCTCCTAGTGCTCTAGGCACTGACACTACAGTGAGTGAGTGACAGGACCCTGCCCTAGATGGGGGACAGATGACAACATGCACATATAATAAAAGGAGGTGGTGACCCGTACTTTGGAAGAAAGTGAAGCAGAACAAAGGGTAGAAGGAAGGAAGGTGCCATTTTGAGATGGTAACATGTGAACAGAGGCCTGTGTGAAGTGAGAGGAAGTTACAGAAACCTCTGGGCGTGGAACATTCCAGGCAGTGGGAACAGCAAGTACAAAGGGCCCTGAGGCCCGCAAACTTCAGAGGCAAGGAGGCCAGTGGGTTCAGAATGGGAAGAGTGGGGGCCAGAGTGACAGGGGATGAGGCGGAGAGGTCACAGGACGCCTGGTCACGCAGGGCCTTGCAAATCACCAGGAAGAGTGGATTTTCTTCTGAGTGGGAAGCTGATGGGTTCAGAGGGAGAGCTGTTAGGAAGCTCACTCTGGCAGGGGTGAACTGCCAGGGGCGGGTCTGGAGGCCTCATTCACAGGATAATGCAACAATCTTGACAAGAGATGGCGGGGGTGTGGGGTAGGGGGCAGTGCGGGGGGCAAGAAGTGGTTGGCCACGGTAGAGCCCACAGGACATGCCTATGGGTTGGCTGGGAAGATACCACAAGAATAGCGCCTGTGAATGGAGCCCCGGGCTTTTATCTGATTATTTGATTCCTTTCTGTTCAGAAGAGCCCTTGGTTGGTCTGCTTTTGCTCACTGCGCTTAGCCGAGTGCCCGGCACACTGTAGCTGCTTTGTGAATGTCTGTTGAATGACAGAACGAAAGAGATGTGGCACTTAGGAGGACTCGACCCCTGGCCTTCTGGCTCCATGCCCAGTGCCTTTTCTTTCCTGCCAGATTTTTGGTGAGGATCGAAGGAGCTAGGGGTTGTGCAAGGACTGGTGGCTCTGGGGTCATTACCAAACAGCAGCTCAACAAACTCAACTCAGAGTCAGCGTCGCCTCCAGCCTGCTCTGCCTGCATGGCGGACATGCTACCAAGCCCTCCTGACACAGCCTCTGGGGAGCAACCCTTCCCCACCCCACCCCCCACCTCCTAGAGCCCAAGCTGGGAACAGCTGTGCCTAAAGGGTCAGCCCATGTGTCCAGGCGTGTGCCCTTTAGACCCTAGAGGCCTGCGGCAACCCCCAGCCCTCAGGGAGGTGAAGCACTTGTGGAGGAACTAGGGCTCCACAAGGTCCTTTCCCCTTCCTGGCTGCTGCAGGCCTCACTCCGGGGGGCCCTTGGGCAGAGCTCTCCTTCCTCTGGGCCAGCCTGGGCCCTTCACCCCACCTCATCCGTGCCCTTGGGCCAGCCCCTGCCCTGCCCTGGTGGCCAGGTGCCCTCAGGCAGCAGGGGTAAGAGTATCCTCGGCTGCTATTGTGCAGGTTTGTTGAGACTGAATTGGGGCCCCTTGTGATGCTGTCTCCTGGCTCCCCTATATTTTTCTCTCCTAGCCCTTAACCCAGTTTCTAACTATGTATTATTTGTATGATTAACTACTTGATGTCAGCTCTCTGGGTTCAGGTACAGTGCCAGGAGATACCCAGGACCCAGCACTGTGCTGGTTTATCCAGGAGGCACTCGGGAAATACCGAATGAATGAATGACAGCACTTTGTAAACGGTAAAGCAGGGCTGATGGAAACGTTGGACTGTGACAAGTGTACAGCTGCTGTCTACACAGCAGAGGAAGCCACAGCAGGAGCCCAGCCATCCGTGACTGTGGCGGGTGCGGCGTGATCTGCACAGCCTCCGGCCCACCGCACCCCGGACCCCAGGACTTGGGGAGACGGAAAATAACAACAACAGCTGTTTCACCCACACTACCTCATTTAATCTGCACAACAAAATCACAAGTACTATCATTATTCCTATTGTAGAGATTTGGAAATCGAGGTTTAGGGAGTTCAAGGAATTTACCCACAGTAAATAAATGGTGGTGCTGGGTTTCAAAATAGGTCTGTCTGGCCCTGGCCAGTTTGGCTCAGCGGTTAGAGCGTCGGCCTGCGGTCCGGAGAGACCCGGGTTCGGTTCCCACTAAGGGCACGTACTTCGGTTGCAGTTTGTCCCTGGCCCCGGTTGGTCGTGCGGGTGGCAGCCACTCGATGTGTCCCTTCACGTCGATGTCTTGAGGTCATATCCACCAGAGGGTTTGCAAGGACACTCTCCTGCTCTTCTCATCTTTAAACATTCAATCTTCCCCATATCCATCTTGCCTTCTTCAGACTCCCTGCTCTATCCTCAACCGCTTGGAGCAGGGTCCTCTCAGAGCCTTGGTGTATCCATCTGTAAAATGGACACATGAATCCCTGCCCATTTTGTATCAAAGGTCCATGAGGCTGCTCCCTGGAAACTGTCAAGGGCTGGGGCAGGTGAAGCAGAGGTAGCACAAGACACTGCGGAGACCTGCCCGATGCCGCCCTGAGGCAGCAGTGAACAGGTCTCTGCCTCCCAGACCCACGTTCTGGCTGGGAACAGTGGGCAAGTGAGTGTGTGTGTGAGGGTGTGGGTGCATGTGACTATAGACCCACCTCCAGGAAACTCTTCGAGGTCAAGAAAACTCAACTCTGGCCCTGGCCAGTTTGGCTCAGCGATTAGAGGGTTGGCTTGTGGACCGGGGGCTGTGGACCGGGGTGTTGAGGGGTCGATTCCAGTGAAGGGCACGTACCTCGGTTACAGTTCGTGTAGGAGGCAACCAAGTAATGTGTCTCTTTCACGTCAATGTTTCTCTATCTCTCTCCCCTTCCCACTCTATCTGAAAAATATCCTCAGATGAGGATTAAAAAAACAAGTCAACTCTGCTTCCAATGTTAAGGCTTCCAGTTTATTAAATAAAAAAGTAAAAAGTGCTGCATAATACATGTTATATTTTAAATGTTTACATTTAACAAATGAGTGCTTTTAACACACAAACACAATGCAATATAATTGCACTATTCACAAGATAATTACAGGATTTTTAGAAAATATTAATTCATGTGTACTGTGGGAGGTGTGGTCGGGTAATGAGACACCACTTTAGAGTTGTCTAATGAGCGGCTCTGCGCTTCTCTTCCACCGCGCACCTTTGTCATTGCGTGTTGTATTCTCATTTGGGCATCACGGTGGCCTATAAGGCCCTGTGCCATCTGGCTCCCTCCGCCTAGCCCCCTTGCTGGCTTCTTCACTGCTCCTTGAACCACAGCAGGCACAATCTTGCACCTGCCTTCCCCTTTGCCTGAGACACTCCTTCCTCAGATAACCTCGTGGCTTACTCCAGTCACATCTCTGGTCTCTGTTTGAAAGTCCCTTCTGAGAGGACTTCCTGAACCATCCTATTTAAAATTGCAAACCATTCCCTCTTTACCTTCTTATCTTTTTTTTTCTTCATTAAAAAGGTAGAGAGAACTAGAAATATCGATGAGAGAGAACATAGATCGGCCGCCTCCTGCATGCCCTCCACTGGAGATTTGGACCACAACCTGGACATGTGCTCTGACCAGGAATTGAACTGGTGACCTCTTGGTGCATGGGTCAACGCTCAACCACTGGCAAGGCCCCTCTTATCTTTTTTTAAAAAATGTTTTTATTGTTTATTTAGAGGAAGGGAGGGAGAGATAGATGTGAGAGATAAACATCAGTCGGCTACCTCCTGCACGCCCCCTGCTGGGGATCAAGCCCACAACCTAGGCATGTGCCCTGATCCAGAATCAAACCAGAACCTCTCAGTCCATGGGAGGATGCTCAAGCCACTGAGCCACACTGGCCAGGGCTCCCTTCTTATCTTTAATCCCCCCACCCCAGAAGATCTTTTCAACATCTCCTACACTACACACACACACACACACACACACACACACACACGAACTCACACACTATGTTGGTTTATTTGCTGCATCCCCAGGGCTCCTAACAGCTGGAACATAGTAGCTGCTTAATAAATATTTGTTGGAGAAAAGGATGAATTACTGGTTGTGTCCAAGTCTCTATCCTATGCCCTCCATGTGAGGCCCACCTTAGTTCTTTGACCTGGCTCCCATCCTTGTAGGATGAAGCTCATGGGGATTGGATGCTTGGACCCCCAAGGGATCTCCTGGTGCTACCATCTCAGAGATGCTGATTTAAACCAGCTGGATGCCATGGTCCCCCAGCACTGGGTCTCAGGCCATATTCCACTTGGATTCTGGGGCCTTGATACTGGCCCCTGTGGTCACCCTCCTAAAGTTCATCAAGTGGTGAGGAGACCAAGTTACTGTGTACCAAGTCTCTCATTCCATTCTCATTCCCATTTTGTGGATGAGGAATTGAGGCATAGTCAAGGGAGGGATTTGTTTCCAATGGCTTACTTGATGGATATCCTGCAGACCTCTCTTCCTTCCATTACGCTCCTCCTTGAGGTTTGAATTCACGTGCACACCAAGCAGGTTCTCTCCAGGCACTTGCTCATGCTGTGGCCTCTACCTGGAGTGCCTTTCCCCTTCCTTCCTTTACAGGGCTCAGCTCTGCTGCTGCGTCCTTCCCCAGGAAGCTTGTCCTGAGGCCCGGGCCAGGTCTCATGCCTCCTCTGGGCTCCGAAGCTCCTGTAGTTCCCTCTGGCAAAGCACTGGAGGGAAGGTGGGGGTGGCAGGGTTGGGGGACAGGAACCACTCTGCCCTTTACCAGTCTACCTGCCTCACTAGGCTGTCAGTGCTTCGAGGACAGGGACTAGTTTGTTTTTCAAATCTTGTCTCATTCATTGATTTATTAGTTCATGCACAAATATTTTTTGAGCACCTATTCTGTGTTCTGAGATCAGTTTTGAGCTCTGAAGACAGCAGTGAAAAAAACAGACTCGGCCCCTGTTCTCAGGAAGTCCACAGTGTTGGGAGATTGACACTTAAATAAATCAAGTCATACGGATGGTGATCAGCACTGTGGAGGGTATGAATAGGAACCAAGATGGAGGAAAACTCTTTCATCTCTCAGTTTTCTCATCTGTAAAATGGTATTAAGTAGTACCTGCCTTTCAAGGCTGGTCCAAGAATTAAATACGCTAATGTCCTAAAAAAGTCTGGCACAGAGCCTGGAATACAGTCAGAACTCAATAAATAGAAGAGAGAAGATAAGGATGAAGAGGATGGAGACCAAGAACATTGGCTCCCTCTGCCCTTGGACTCTGGGCTCCACTCAACCTGGGTGGGCAGTTTCAGAAATGGCCACAAGGTGGTGCCTGAATCCCACTTATTAGAGAGTCAGCAATTCTTAGCTGATGAAACTGTTTAGGGGCCAGAGAAGCAGATGGGCTCCTGTGGCTTGGAATGAGTTGGGGTTGGGGCAGGGACTTGCAGCTACTTGAAATCCACCCTTTTCTAGCCTCTAACTCCCTTTGGTTTTTCTCCTGGAGTTTCTCTGTTCATTTGCAGGCACCCCTGCCTTTCCCTTCAGCTCCCCAGCATTCGTGCCCAAGGCTTCTGTTATGGAAGTCCTGCTTCTTGTCTACTTGATGAGGAGCATGTCAACCCCTCAGCCCCTCAGGCCCTCAAGCCACCTTCTCTTTCCCTTCAAACTCATGAACCAGGCAAAGAGAATTAACCAAATACTTCCTGTGGGCCTGGCAGGGTGGGGAAATGACTCTGTTCCTGTTTGTAGTATCCGAGAGGTGGGGTGGAAGATAGGACTAGAAACTAAAAAAGGGAAATAAAAAACATGCAGTACTTCCTTAAGACTTCCTTCCCATCTGTATGTTCAACACACACAAAATAGTATCCTCATTTCACAGATGTGAAAACTGAGGCTTAGAGTTTTATATCCCACGTATATGCAGCTTCCCATGTATCAGGTGCTTTTACCAGCAGCGAGGTGAGATTCAAACTAATTATGCTCATAAATTCATTCAACAGCATCTACCAGCTCTGCAGATCCAGCGAGAACCAGACCTGACCCCTGTTCTCGGGAGCTGGCAGTTTGGAAGAGGGTGTCAGGGCAGCTTGTCCTCGAAGTCTGGGCTGGGCACAGTGGGGACCCAGAGGTTGCTGTTGCTGGTGCCACATGAACAGGTGGAACGCAGGAAGGGAAGGAAGGTGTGAGAGACTTTGTAGATTCATTGAGGATCAAAAACCTGCTCAAGTATAATTTTTAAAAAGGTAAAATCTTGTCCTTCATGCAATTAAAAAAGCAAACATATGTCAAAGATTTTCTTTAGCTCATTCACTGACAAAGAACTGGCAAGATGTTGAAAATAGTTCAAATGAGAATTTCACTTCAGGTGCTTACATTCTCTACTGGACAAAATTTCTTTGCACAGTTATGAACAGGAATCACTTGTGTTGTTATCTGTTTTGAACAACTTACCTCTATTCCTATGGAGTAATAAATTCAGCCAAAGGTAATCAATCTCATGCACCCTTAAAGAATCAAATCACAATCAGAGGATACCCAGCTCTCCTCTGAAGGGAAATGCAGGAATCTCTTTTTCCTTTTCCAAGGTTTTGATATGTTTTCTTGACTGACCCTCAGAATAAGCTGTTGCTGAAGAGAGACTAGTCCCCATTCTTGCATTATCTCCGCATCCATGTGACAGACTCTAGTAGGAGCTGGCCAGAGTCAGTGCCCGCCAGCAGGTGGCACTGAGGCAAATCTCAGCAGCACTGGAAGAAATTCTGGGGCTGAGAGCTGAGGGGCCCCCCTAATTTCCAACCATTGCTAGCCCCTAGGAGCCACGTTTTATGATTTCAGAATTTCACAGTGCCATCTCCCCAAGCGATTTCACTGGAGCTGTGAATTCAGTCATTCACTGATTCAGTCTTTTTTTTTTTCATTCAACAAGCATGTGGCCAGGCACACAAATCATGTTCCTGAGGGTCTCAAGACAGATTTATGAGTCAAAAAATAGTCCTTGTCCTTGCTTGCCTGGCTTTGCTGTCAGGACTTAGAGCCACCTCTCTGAAGCTAAATTCAGAAATCTCAGGGTCTCGCTCCACCCCTGCTGTCTTGCCTACCAGTGTGTCTGCTCCCTTTGGAAAAATTTACCTCAGAGGCTGAAAAAAGGAACTACTTCTATAACCTCCTTATTATTTCCATCTTCCAAGTGGAAGAGCAAGTCCTCCTCTTCTGGGGCGATCCTGGGTGTGCGGGAAGGCCGTGCCTCACAATGCTGAGGCCCGAGGATGGCCGAGATGCCACCCCAGACCTCAGCTTTTCTCTGGCCTTCCTAGAAGCTCACACTCACAGAGGCCTGAAGCATAAAAAACACCTTCCTAGCTCTTCCCAGGTCTGCAAAGTTCTCCCGAATGTAGTGGGAATAACTACAAACTCAGTCCCACCCCAGCTCAGCAGACAAAATTCTCTGGAGTGACCTCACTTTCTTATTCAACTGAGACCCCTGCTCCGGAATAGGACTGCTGGCCCAGGGATGAAAATGGACAGGCAGGGTCCATCGTGGTAGCAAGGTCTGTGCTGGGACACACTAGTGGTGATGGAGGCTGTGGTGTGGGGCCAAGCAAGGGTGCATGTGCCCCACTGGGGACTGGGCAGAGGTTCCCAGGAGAGTCCTACCTTGGCTCCTTGGCACTTCTCTGTATGCCGAGTCCAGAATCGTGGAAGAAAATCTTCCTTTCATCATGGGGGGTGAGGAGGGAGGTTGGGTGAGGGTCTCTGCCCCTACACCATGACTGTTCCATCAGAAGGACAGAGGTCACCACAGTGCTGTTGCCAAGCCCACCAGACATTTCCTGACAGAGGAAAACTTTGAGGGGAAAACAGGGAGACGACGCGGGAGGCGGGTCCTGGGGTGAAGGTCTCTGAGCACCTGGGCCTGCAGGCAGTGAGATGTGGTAGGGAGGAAGCAGATGGGAGGGTGAAAAGCACGTGGAAAATTAGAAGGCAGAAAAGAGAAGGAGAAGCATAAAGCCTCAGAGGGAGGCTTTCCCTGAGGGAAACGCAAGCCCAGACAGGCCGGGAAAAGTCCCCAAGCTATTAGCTCAAACCGGAGTCTCCCATCTTTCCCGGAGAGCACAGGCCTGACTCAGCACTCCGGGACGGCTCGCACCAATGGCCTGGACTTCTTTGTTCGAACAAATTGGGTCATCCCTGAGCGATTCCTTTAGGATGGCTCCCTGGGCGTTTGGGGAAGGCAATATTTTACTTCTTCAGCTATGCTCTGAGAAACTGCTGAAACTTCTGAAGCCTGCGAAGCTGAGAACTGAGTCCCCTCTGTGGCCTAGACCAGATTTTCTGGTTTCTTCCTCTACTAGGAAAAACTAACCAAGATGGCTTCCTTTAGATTGGTAGGTACCCTGGGATCCTTGGACTCACCTCAGGAGAAGAAAAGGCGGACCTTTCACTATCACTAGGTGGGGCATTCAGAAATCCTGGTACTTTGCATATCAGAGGAGTTGTGACTTATTTTGGCTCTCAGGGTGATGAAGCAGGACATACCCTAAAAGGACATGGAAGTAAGCAGCTGTTTCCAAGGCTTTGGGATCCTTCCCTCAACTGCCAGAGGAGCTCCCCTTCCTCTTATCCCCTATATAGGAGAAGTTGGGGGAGTCTGCATGGCTGCCTTTGGAGTCTGAGGTTCCTTCTTTCTGGAATATTCCAAATCTAGCACATTCTTATTTTCGGTTGTGTTAATTATCTATTACTAGGCCACTGACTACCCCCAAAACTTAGCCACAATAAACAGTTATTCTCTCACACAGCTTCTGTGGATCAGAATATAGGAGCAGCTTAGCTGTGGTTCTGACTCATTGTTTCTCATGTAGCTGTGGTCAAGATGTCAGTCACTGCTCCCTCCATGGCTCACTCACAGGGTGGGCCAGCTGGTGCTGATGGCTGGCAGGCAGCCTTAGTTCCCCACCTCAGGGTCCTCTCCATAGGGCTGCTTGTGCATCCTCACAACATAGCGGCTGCTCCATCCAGGAGAAAATCACATGTTATCTCTCCTGTCATATTCTGTAGGTCACCAGGTCAGCCCTATTTAATGTGGGAGGGGCCTATACAAGGACCTGATCAACAGGAGTGGGGATTGCTGGGGGAAATGGAGGCTGGCTGCCACACCAGCCTTCAAGTAAACCTTCAGAAATATGAACCTCATA
Organism: Molossus molossus; assembly: GCF_014108415.1. Classification (NCBI taxonomy): domain Eukaryota; kingdom Metazoa; phylum Chordata; class Mammalia; order Chiroptera; family Molossidae; genus Molossus; species Molossus molossus. Next base: position 86,096,652 of record NW_023425347.1, on the reverse strand, counting down.
CCCTGAGGTTTTCCTGCCTCCCAGAACTATTTAAGTCATTTTAAGCATCTCTTCCATCCCATGGTGGGCTCTGTCTGAAAAGGGGTGAGCATGATGCTCAGTGCAGGCCCCACTACCTTCCCCTCAGCTCTCTTCCCTCTTTGCTCCTCACTGATCTCCCACTTTCTGCATCTCAGCAGCAAGTTCCAGCAACAGCAAAAATGTCACAGCTCTTCCAATAGCACCTTCAGCCTTTAGCATCTCATGATTTCCTCAGGAAACTGACTAGATGCGTTCATTTCTTAGGGACAGCCCAGTTTGGGATCCAGGCATGACCTCAGCCCACTGACTCTGCCCCCATCTCACTCTGCCAGCCTGTAGCAGTTAAGGTGCTTTTGGAAGCCAGGGGCTGAAGCTGACTCAGCCCAAAGTAGAATATAGTGGAAAGTTGCCAGAGTTTGTCACAGGATAGAGGGAGGCTGATGAGCCAGAATCCAGAAAGGGCAGGGACCAGGCAATCCTGTAGAACCTTAACAGTGGGGTTCCTGGGCTACCACTATGGAGTACTGCCATCGGTGGACTTAATAGCAAAGCCCCTGCCTCTGCTCTAATGTCCTGGCAGAGAGAATCTGATTGGTTCAACTTGATCAGGTGCCCACCCCTGGTCCAATCAGCAACAGCTGGGGAAGAGGGTGGAATCCCAGCCACGGTGGTGTATAATGGGGGCAGGTCCTAGAGCCAGTAATATTGCTGAGGGACAAGAGACTCACTAAGAGATATGTGTTCAGGGAAGAGGATGGTTCTGCACAGAAATAAACTATCTGAAATATTAGGGAACTCCGAGATCACATTGCATCCCTTTCTTCCTAGAATCTTCTTGGGACTTTAAGAGCCACTCACTTATTCAAGAGTGTTTCTCTTGCTTATTCTTCCCCTCTGAATATCCTGCCTGGAGTCTGGCACCTGCTTATGGACTTCAAAGTCACTTTTTAAAAAAAAATTTTTTATTTTTTTATCCTCACCCGAGGACATTTTTCCATTTTTTGTTCAGGTAGAGTGGGAGGGAGAGAGAGAAACAGAGAGAGAGAGAGAAACATCGATGTGAAAGGAACACATCGAGTGGCTGCCACCCACACAACCGACCAGGGCCGGGGACAAACTGCAGCCGAGGTACGTGCCCTTAGCGGGAACCGAACCCCGGTCTCTCAGGACCGCAGGCCGACGCTCTAACTGCTGAGCCAAACCGGCCAGGGCTCAAAGTCACTTTAAAATGTGGTTCAGTCTGGCTGGTGTGGCTCAGTGGTTGAGCGTTGACTCATGCACCAAGAGGTCACCAGTTCAATTCCCAGTCAGGGCACATGCCCAGGTTGTGGGCCTGATCCCCAGTGGGGGGCATGCAGGAGGCGGCCAATCGATGTTCTATCTCATTGATGTTTCTCTCTCTCTCCCTCTCCTTTCCTCTCTCTCTAAAATCAATAAAGAAAAAAAATTAAAATAATTAAAAGGCTACCTACTTCAGAATCACTGGGTAAGCTTGTTGGAAATCCAGGTTCTAGGGATTGGGGCTAGGACTCTGCATTTAAACCCCTCCACAGGTGGTCCTAAGACAGCAAAGGGTTTCCGAATTAGCCTCATCCCAGCTGGCCTGAGCCCCACAAGGTTGTAGAGCTCTCCAGAGGCTACTTCCTCACCACCATCCCCTGACCATTCCTCAGTCTTGTCCCAGCACTCTCCGGAGTCACTCATGTCCCTCTCTTAGCAGAAGCACTGCCCTCTGGGACATGTTCTGACCCTCACCCTGGTTCATCTGTTTTTTTTATTCCTCACCTGAGGATATTTTTCTACTTATTATCAGATAGAGTGGGAAGGAGGGAGAGAAAGAGAGACATCGATGCAATAGAGACACATCCACTGGTTGCCTCCTGCACGACCCCACCAGAGCCAAGGACTGAACCGAAACTGGAATTGAACCCATGTCTCTTTGGTCTGTGGGCCAGTGCTCTAACTGCTGAGCCAAACCAGCCAGGGCTGTCTTATCTTTTTTTTTTTTTTTATCCTCACCCGAGGACATTTTTCCATTTTTTGTTCAGATAGAGCGGGAGGGAGAGAGAGGAAGAGAGAGAGAGAGAGAAACATCGATGTGAAGGGACACACTGAGTGGCTGCCACCTGCACGACCAACCAGGGCCAGGGACAAACTGCAACCAAGGTACATGCCCTTAGCGGGAACTGAACCTGGGTCTCTCTGTACCGCAGGCCGACGCTCCAACCGCTGAGCCAAACCGGCCAGGGCCAGGGCTGTCTTATCTTTTTTTCCTACCTTCGTGTTCCTTCTGTTCTGATTCTTTTCAATACCTACTCATTTAAAATTTAATTCTATCATTTAAAAACCTTTTGTATTTACATACACAACCTGAAATACTTCTTTGAAGTTAAGTAATAAATAACCAAATAAGGAAATGAATTTCAATTATCCCTGTTCCTAGGGGGTTATTAGTCCCTGTGCAGATGGGCCTAATGAGCATTGCACTAGGATTTCTAATTATCCTTAATGAGCTTCCAAAATTCATGGGGTATGAGAGGGTGAGGTTGGTTGTTACCCAAATGACTCAGTGAATTAAGCCTGCTGGTATCTACACCCACCCATGTTGACTCTTGGCTTGGCCATGTGATTTGCTTTGGCCAGCAGAGTATCAGCAACTATGACACAAACAGAAGTCTGATGAGTGCTGTGCTTTGGGACTTTCTCTTGGAACTCTTATGGAGCCCCATGTGAGGAAACCTAGCTCGGACCATCTTCCTTAAGGAGAGGGAGGCCTAGCGTCCCTACCGTCCCAGCTGAACCTAGGCCTCAGCTACTCCTCCAACTAATGCAGCAGTACAAACAAGGCCTGGAAAGACCAGCACAAGAATGCAACCAACCCACAGAATCATAAGAAATAATAAATTGTTTTAAGTCCTAAACTGTGGGTGTTTTGTTATGTAGCATAACTGTCTGATACACAGAGTCACAGGACTAACCACAGAATAGTATTTCTGTGCCACTATTTCCACCTGATACTCTGTAGCCTCATAGATATCTGCAGCAGGGGAGCAATCCGAAAATACAGTGATGTAAACAAGATTGTTTCTTTTTCTCGAATTAAGGGTCAGAAGTAGATGTACAGGGCTTGTGGGGCAACTCTACCCACCCTCAAGATGGCTCTTCCATCCTGGATCCAAGGTGCCTGCTCCAGCTCTCACTATCTTCCCACCAACTAGGAGAGAAGAGCAAAGGGAGGGCATGCCAATCCTCTTAAGGGCCAAATCTGAATGTGGCACACACACTTCTATTCACATTCCTTTGGCTCGAACTTGGGCATATGGCTTCACCTACTTGCAAAGGAAATATAGTTTCTAGCTAGGCAGCATGTGCCAGCTAAAATATAGCAGTTCTTTTTATTAAAGAAAACAGGAGAAACTAAATATTTGAGAATAACCAGCAATCAATGCCACGGTCTGCCTCCTTGGTGAGTAGTCTCAATAAACATGAGTGTTCCATAGACTAGATGGTTTTATTTCTCCTTGTAAATCAATACTTGTCATCAAGCAAAATAATAATAGCTACGGTGTATTGGGAGTTCACCGTGTGTCAGAATGTTCTAAACATTTTAGGTGTATTCACTCATTTGATCTTCACAGCAACCCTATAAGGAAGGCACCATTATTATTTTCATTTTGCAGCTGAGGAACTTGAGGCAGAAAGATCAAGTAACTCGCTCAAGATAGCACAGCTAATCAGAGGTAAGTGCATACTTTTAACCCTGATTCTGGAGCCCCCACTTTTATTATTAGTATTAATCCTCACTGAGGATATTTTTTCCATTTATCTTCAGATAGCGTGGGTGAGAGAGAGAGAGAGAGAAACATGGATGTGAAAGACACATCAACTGGCTGCCTCCTGCACGACCCCAACCAGGGCCAGGGACTGAACCACAACTGATGTACGTGCCCTTGACTGGAATTGAACCTGTGACTCTGATCCATGGGACGATGCTCTAACCACTGAGCAACTGGCCAGGGCAAGAGCCTCCCCCGCACTTCTAATAGTTCAGCTGCTCTTTCACAGACAGCATCTCAGGAAGGAAAGCAGAAGCAGGACTTACCCTAACTCCCCTCTTTCCTTTTATGAGAGAAGGAAGTCCTTCTCAAAAGCCCCCAGGAGACTTCTCCTTCTGTCTCATTCGCTAGAAGAGTCATGTGCCTACCCCAACCCAATCACAGTGGAGGGGCATGGAAACACATAATTATCTTTTTTTTTTTTTTTAATCCTCACCCGAGGACATTTTTCCATTTTTTGTTCAGATAGAGTGGGAGGGAAAGAGAGGAAGAGAGAGAGAAACATCGATGTAAAAGGGACACATCGAGTGGCTGCCACCCGCACGACCAACCAGGGCCAGGGACAAACTTAGTGGGAACCGAACCCGGGTTTCTCTGGACCACAGGCCGACGATCTAACTGCTGAACCAAACCGGCCAGGGCCATAATTATCTTTGACTAATCATTATGCCTCCTTACCTCCACCCTTTCACCTGAACAAAACAGACTTCTTTTTTTTAATTTTTAAAAAATTTTTATCCTCACCCAAGGACATTTTTTTTTGATATTTTGTTCAGATTAGAGTGGGAGGGGGGGAGAGAGAGAGAGAGAGAGAAACATCGATGTGAAAGGGACTCATCGAGTGGTTGCCACCCACACGACTGAACCAGAGCCAGGGACAAACTGCCACCGAGGCACGTGCCCTTAGCAGGACCCAAACCCGGGTCTCTCTGGACCGCAGGCCAACGCTCTAACCGCTGAGCCAAACCGGCCAGGGCCAAACAGACTTCTTTTAGCAGGGAAGCGGCAGGCATACCTCTGGCCTGACTGCAATGGCAGAACAGGCTTGGCTGGGGGTTCCCAGCTCACTGGGATTGAAATAGGCTGGCTCTCACCCTCACCAGACCTGTAATTTCTCAGGCTTACAATAGTGTGGCTCTGGTTTCCTGCTTCTGCTGAATTCTAGCAGCTGTTCCCTTGATTTCTGCCCTGGAATGGACTCAAGCATAGGATCAGCCCATTTTTTCTCCCAAGAAACCATGACTAGCAGGCTGTTCGGTGAGCAGAATTTCACTGCACATGTGCGGGTCTCTGGAAGTGATAGTGCCGCTCAGCACACAACTGAAAGTGGCCCTGGGACATTCCTGTGCTGTGGCCACCAGGTGGCCCTCGCTCATCTTTCACCCCCTCTCCCTCTCCCTCTGGCCCACGCACGACTGCCTGCTCCCATCTGCTGGCTCAACTTCCCTCTTCCCTCCTTCCTTCACAGCACCCCCCTTCATTGCCCCCTGGGCTTCTGCTCACTCCTGACACCAACAATTTGAGCAATTCAGCCCTTCCCAGCCCCTCCTTCTCAGAAACTAGCTACCAAGCTGCCTTTGCTGGGCCAAACCCAACAGGAGCCTCAGAACAAAAGGGCCTTTAATGGAACAATGCTGGGTCTACTCTCCTGAGAAGGAAGTGGGTTTATAAATGCCAGCGTCTCCCTCCGGACTCCTCCAGGTGCATTGCAATGGGCATTTCAGAATAAGCTGACGTCCAAGGGGCCTCCCTCCCAGTGGCGGGCCTCCTAGGCACCCTCAGTTCACAGTGAAGGGCATGTTCACTTTTCCAGAATCTCAGGAGATGAAATCACACTGCATTAAAGGATACTGTCTTCCCGGAGTTTTATAAACCCGTCCCCCAAACTGGTGACTCTGGATGCCTTCAGGGGTTACCCACCTGGCCAGCAGGTTATGGGCCCCTGAGGCTCAAAACCCTCACTGATTCCTTTTAGGAGCCTGGGAAGGAGGGGAGTGGGGGAGGGAAGGAGGGTTGGGGAGGGAAGGAGGGGGTGGGGGAGGGAAGGAGGGGGTGGGGGAGGGAAGGAGGGGGGTGGGGGAGGGAAGGAGGGGGTGGGGGAGGGAAGGAGGAAGGCGGGGGAGGGAAGGAGGAAGGCGGCAGCTGGCTGGGCGCTGTGTGGACCCAAGGGCCTGAGAACGTGAGAACCCGTTTCAGGGCGGCCTCCGGACTGAGAACAGGAATGTCTCTTGTGTCACTTTCCATTGTGTGCTGCTCACACAACAGCCCTTACCCACGGTTGCTCTGGGGGTGGAGGAAACTGTTCTCCCTCCCTTGTCCCTCATTTGGTTCAATTCCAGGTCAGAAATAGAGGCAACAGCTGTAAGAAATCAGCAGAAGCAGGACAGCGGCCATGAGAAAGAACATAAGCCTAGAGAACTGGAAGAAATCTCCAGGAGTCTTCACATAGTCACAGTCACACTGGGGTTCACACAGCCATCCCCATCACCATCTCTATCTCCAGGGGCGGAGATGGCTGTTGGAGACTGGGTTACGTCTTTGGGGCAGACATACCCCTCTTCCCTGCCAGGATTCTCAAACTGTGGTCACATGGTCCCTAGCCACCCGCATCGGCCACATCTAGAAACTGGAAACTTGTGAGAATGCAATTTCTTTAGTTTTTTAATTGATTTTTTAGAAAGAGAGAAATGGAGAGAGAAAGAGAGAAATATTGATCAGCTGCCTTCTGCACACCCCTCCAGGGATCAAGCCCACAACCTGGGCATGTGCCCTGACTGGGAATCAAACTGACAACCTTTTGGTGCACAGGACAGTGCCCAACCAACTGAGCCACATCAAAGAATGCAATTTCTTGACCCTACCTAATTTCACAGACCTACCTAATCAAGCCTGTAGAGTGGGGCCCAGATATCTGTGTTTTAACAAACTTTCCAGATAATTCTGTGCACCTGGAGTTTGAGACGCACCGGTCAATGCTAACAGAAGACTGATTTGTTCAGGTGTTATATAGTTAAGGCTGATTTGTTCAGGTGTTGTATAGTTAAGGTGTTCCATTTCTTTTCTCTCTGCTCAGTACTTGTTTAGGGACAGGTGTGGGATACTGTTCTGGTCAAGGTGATAGAAGGGGCTTCTGGAAAGATCCCCCATCCCCACCCACTCATAAAACAAGGAAGCCATCTGAGGAGAAGCCTTGCCCTGTCGTTTGCCTTTGGATGCTGTCAGAGGTCATGAGGCAGAGGGGTTGTGAGTGGGGGCTCGCAGCCAGGCCTCTGGGGTGTGCATCCTAGGAGAGAGGGCAAAGGGGGTAGTGAAACAAAAGAATAAATCTAATAGCTGCTAACATTTCTCAAGGGCTTTCCGTGTGCCAGGTGCTGTTCTGAGCACTTCCCTTAGCATATTTGCCCTCATAACAGTTCTATGAAGGTAGGTTCTGTTGTTCATTTTATATGAGAAAAGTGAGGCGCAGAAAGGCTTAAATAGGTTAGTTCACACAACTAATATACGGTGGCCAGGATTCAGGTGTCGGCCATCGTGTGTAGCATCAAGGCCACGGTGGGGAGCTCAAGGCCACGGTGGGGAGCTGAGCCTTTTCCTAAGTGCAGCGGGAAGCTGTTGAAAGGATTTAAGCAGAAGGTAGCAGCTCTGATTCGCCCTTTAAAAGTCACTAAAATGCATTGCTTGTAAAATTCTCTGGGTGGTTGGGGACAAGCCAGACACACTTGCATGGCCTGTTCTTCAGCCTCTTTCACTTGTCTCTGAGACATCACCCCCATGAGCAAACCCAGAGGCTTGGGTGACTGGGACCAGGGTGACTCAGGTGCTGACAGAGGCAGGAGAATCACAAATCTCAATCACCCTCGGGGGAGTGGGGGGAGCACCAAATCACTCTAATATTAGTTAAATAGAAGACTAGAAAGATAATCTTTGAAGAGTGGGGTTGTTGGTGATGTTTTTTTAACCTGAATTTTTACATTTTCTACCAGTTAATTAAAAATGAATTTTATTATGTATAAAAAGAAAGAAGAGGGCCCCGTCCTGAGCCCTCTGCAGTGGCCTCTGCTGCTACCAGCTTCAGCTGAAATAGTCCCACTGGTGGCGGACGCTTCAAGACTGCTGACAGCAGGCCAGCCCCTTTCTGCATGCTTCCCGTGATGCGTAGGAGCTTATTTCATTCTCACTAGCTTGGTCAAGGTCATGAAGCTGAGGGATGCAGGCTAGAGTCCAGGCTCTCAAGTGGATGCCATTCTGCTTTTCTGGAAATTGTTTCCAAGTCCCCTGTGGATGAGAGGCCCATCCTCCGTTCCTTCCTCCATGGTGACAGTGGCCTCCGGGCTGTGCTGTGCAGGCTCACTCCGGTGTGAGGGTCTCGGGGAAGAAATACAGGACATGGAACAGGAGTATTCAGCAGTTGGTTGAGTCCTTGGAAGCCCAGACAAAATTCCTTCTCCCTGCGGGTGTCGGTCCACAGGGCCATCAGCCTAGACCCCAGGCTCCTGGAAGAAGGGTGGCTGTTTGAGGGCCAGACACATCTGAGCAGTTACAAATCTGTGGCTTCTGCCGTGGCTGGTGTGGCTCAGTTGATTGGAGTGTCATCCCGTACACCAAAAGTGTCTTGGGTTCGATTCCCGGCCCCAGTAGGGGTATGTACAGGAAGGAAATGATCAATGTTTCTCTCTCGCATTAATGTTTCTCTCTCTCTCTCTCTCTCCCTCTCTCTCTCTCTCTCTTTTCTCTTCATTACCCTCTCTCTAAAAATGGATGAACATGTCCTCGGTGGGATTAAAAAACACCAAAACTTGTGGCTTCAAATCCCAGCTCTGCCACTTATCAGATGTGAGACCTGCAAGGTCCCTTACTTTTGTCTCACTTTCTTCACAAGTAAAAGGAAGCTCTTGGCAGCTGTCCGTGTCAAATGGCTCTGAGCACAGTGCCTGGCACATGGTGGGCACTTATTTAATAATGGTTATGCCCGGGCCAGGGGGCCCAGTTGGTTGGAATGTCATCCTGTACACCAAAAGTTTGTGGGTTTGACGCCTGGTCAGGGCACATTACAGAAGAAAACCAATGTTTCTCTCTCATGCATGTTTTTTTCTCTCTCTCCCTTCTTTCTCTCAAACCAATTAAAAACATATCCTTGGGTGAGGATTAAATAATATTTATTACCATTATTTTTCAACAAGCATTTATGGAGCATCTAGTTTGTGCCCAGCACTGTGCCAATAGCAGACCACCACTCTGAGGTGCCAGAGCAATTGCACCCCTATGCTCCAAACACCCACAAACGTAAGAATTGAGCAGAAGCAAGAAGCCCGCACTAGAAACCTCTAGCATGTCCATAGGGCACAAGATGGGGTTTGAGAAAAACTTACCTCTGTCTCATGGGACACCCCTGCTGACACCTGGTTGCTAGACCTCAGGGCAGCACGTACCCCTTCTTCTAGGCTGGCAGGGGCCTAACTCTGTCAAGGTTTTGGGGGGCATTGTACCCAGGTCTTGGGGGGATGTCAATTGTATCTGGTCTGAGAGTATGATTTTCCTACTCTCTTTTGCCAGCAAAGGACTTGCTGAGAGTTACTTAGGGTTAAGCAGGCAAGGCTAATCTTTCAGTCTGCGTGAGTTCGGAATAGGTGTGTGACCCTATTATGGCACAAGGAATGGTAGGACCTAACTCTCAGGTGTGTTAGAAGAATAAAATTCATAGTTGTGTAGAAAGTGCTTGGGACAGTGACTGGCAGCGGTGAGTACACAAGTGATGTTAGCTGATTTTATCACTCACTTCCCTCACCCTGCCCCTCTGTTTTAGCTATTTTGGACACTTTCTGTGGCTAAGTCATCATATAGACAAATCTCCCTTGTAGTATATCTAAGCCATATGACCAAGTTCTGGCCAATGGAATATAAGTAGAAGTAGTTACTGCAACTTCAATGAATTGCCCATAAATGGAGGGAGTGTGCTCCTCCCCTCCCTCATTTCTGCTAGATGAAACACAAGCATGATGGCTGGAGCTGGAGCAGTCATTTTGGACCAAGAGGCAAAAGATGAATGCGGAAGACTTTGGAACTGTTAACACGATAGAAAAAGTCTATGTCCTTAATGATTGTGGTACCAGCCTGGACTGCATTCTGAGACATTCACATGGAAGTAGTAAGCTTCTACCTTGTTTAGAACACTGTTGTTTGGGGATATCCATCACTCATAGCTGAAATGATTCCAAACTGATACAGGAACAGAACTTGGATTTGGACCCAGATTTGCCTGGCCCTGGGGCGTTCCACCAGTGTAGATGGCAGGCTGCCTGAATGAGAATCACAGGGTCGGGGGCTTGGTTAAATGTGTACTTGTGTCCCCCATCAGTTCTGCTGATTCAGACTCCGGAGCTGGGGCCTGGGCCATTCTATTGTAAGCAAGCTGCCCACGCAGAGGGTTCTGACGTCCACTCAAGTGCGAACATAGTGTGTTATTCTATTTCCTCTAATGAGTCTTAAGAAGATCAGGGGTCCATTCTGATCCCCCAGGTGGAACTAAAGGCAGGTAGAGCTCAGAGTCCCAATAGGGGACTCTGGGGAGGGGGAGGCTTCTGGGCAGAGGTCCAGGCGAAGGCCCAGCTAGTCTGCGTCCACCTCCTGAGGCAGGTGCTGTGCAGGCTCTCCCAGGAGGCAGCTCTGTCCCCGGGGTTCCTGGGGAGGGTGGAGGGCCAGCTGCCTCCTCAGCTCTGCCCTCACATGTGGCAGCTGCTCCAAAGCTGGAATCCTGTGAGGCCCTGAGTGTCTGTGGAATATTGAGATGTCCTTATGGAGCCTGGGACAAGCCCCAGGAGGCAAAGCTCAGCCCAGGAGCCAGGATTTTAAAGCAAAGATGTGCCTCCTTCTGCAGGCCAGTTCTCCTTCGGAGAAGCAGCTCATTGCTTTCATAAGCTGCTGGGCCCTGGGGAGACTGAGAGCCTGACATGAGGCACCTGGGGACCATGTGATGAGAGCTGAGTGCTGTTTGACCTTGCCACAAAGTCAGGTCTGCCCAGCAGCAGCTGTCATCAAGGGGAGAAGGCCCGTGTGGGAGAGGGACGGTCCAGGCACATCCTGAAGCCCAGGCAGCTGCTGAGCATGCAGTTCACCCCCCGGAGTCCCTCTCGGCTTCCAGCTGCCCCCCTCCCGCTCCACCTCAGGTGCAGGTCTCTGCGACCAGTTGCCCAAGGATTGAAAACTCTAGTCTGTGCCATGCAAAGAGCTGGGGACACTCGCAGCAACACCGGAACTCACAGGCAGAACAGCAGCAGCACTGGGTCCCCTGCCATGTTCTCCCTTTTCACTGGCGTGTGTGAGAGTGACCTTGGGGGTGACGGAGTATGGGGGATGAATGCTAAGCAGTCTGAACTGAAGTGTCACCTGTTTAAGAAAGTGGCCCAGAGGCCTCGGCCCTGTGCCCCACCTTACTCTCAGCCCGAGGGAGGTTGAGTTCAGGCACAGCCCCTCCTTAGGGACAGGGAGCCATTGGTTGGCTTGCTAGTTGCCAGGTAACCCAGGATGAGCCTTTGAGGTAATTTCTCAGACAATTCTGAGCTCTCTCCACAGCCTGTTAACAGATGGTCTGCAAGCAGCCAGCCCCAGCCAGAAATCGATCGCGGTGACGCTGCTGCTCGTTTCCTGCAGCGACAGGGACGAGAAACCATCCCAGGGCTTCGGGCATCACAGGGTGTTGTCCACTGTGCGCGGAAGGAGAAGCAGCCTGAGGTCGCGCTCTGTGTCAGCTCTGGGCAGCTGGGGGCCTTGCCGTGTGGCAGGGCTGTGGAAGGAGGGAGATGCTATGTGGTTAGACTCCGAGTGGGCCCAGATTGTGAGAGAATGCATGTGCGAAGTGACTGTCCATCAGAGAGCATCCCTTGAAGGGCAGTGCTTAGCAATCAGGGGACACCTGCGGGTGTCACTACCATCTCCCCGTCTCTGTTTATAGGGCCTGGAAAATTCAGGACGGTGTCTCAGCTTCAGCTGGGCCTTACCTGTGATACTTCTAATTGCAATGAGTCTTAAATTTGAGGACAAAAGCCCGATCTGTGTGGCTCAGTGATTGGGCATCGACCCATGCACCAAGAGGTCGCTGGTTTGATTCCCAGTCAGGACACATGCCCAGGTTGTAGGCCTGATCCCCAGTGGGGGGGCGTGCAGGAGGCAGCCAATCGATGTTCTCGCTCATCAATGTTTCTCTCTCTCTCTCTCCCTCTCCCTTCCTCTCTCTAAAATCAATAAAGAAAAAAAAATATTTTTTTTTAAATTTGAGGACAAAAGATACAGACCATTCACAGGCTTTTCTCCGCCCCATTAGCATGATCTCAGGTGATACTAAGCAACATGTGGCTATTATTCCCTGGGGACAGAATTGTTCGTAACTTGTTTGTGTCTCCAACTAGTGTAAGGCAGCTACAGAGGTGACATCCCAGCATGACTTTCTTATCTCATTTGAGGTGCAAGGAGCCTCAGCTGTCTAATAGAAACGTTAAACAGCAAGCCAGCACCTTTTTCCAGGACAAGGACAAATTCCTGTAAGAATTTTGCAAACATCACATGTTCTCTTTCCCCTTGTTGCAATATGTATAATTTATCTCCTGGTATAACTTGCTTGATAGTCACAGTTTATTAATTCCATCTGCTTCCCAAGAGGAGGACAAATTGTTACACGGTGATGTCCTGGGTTCTGAGAGTCTCCCATAAGCCACCGCTGGTCAAGAACCTAATCCATGGGCCCGAGAACAACGGCCACGGAGGCGGGATGAAGGCTCTGCCCGCCTCACCAGCATGAATTGCCCTACCTCAGCCGGCCTGGCCACCACCACCTCTGAGTGTCCAAGTCTGTGTCTTTGAGGTTCAGTCAGTCATCGAGTGACAGCTTGTGTTTTGTTAAAACCTACGCAGTTCTTTCTTCAGTGTTGGGAAAAAACCAGTCCTTACTCTGTGTCTTTCTCTCCTGTGTCTCCTTTCCTACTCACACAAAACACTTCACACTGATACTTCTGGTCAGCAAATGTGTGGGAGTTTTCCCCCACACTGAGCAATTCTCCACGACACCAGCTGGGTGTCCTGCAATTTAACTTAATTCTGATGCTAGTACCTGGAGATAGTGTCAGATAACACAGGTTAAGGGCTCAGTCCCAGGAGACTGCTCCCCACTTCAGAAGCCAATCATAAGTAGGAGGGCCCCAGGTTACCCACAACGTCTGTATGACTTGGCTACAAATCAGAGGTTCCCATGACCTCCTCCCCCTTGGATTTGATTAGTTTGCTGGAGAGGCTCACAGAACTCAGGGAAACACTTATCTACCTTTACCAGTTTTTGAAAGGATATGGTAGAGGATACAGATGAGCACCAGGTGAAGTACATAGAGCGAGGTCTGGGAGGTTCCCAAGTGCGGGAGCTTCTGTCCCCTTGGAGTTGGGCTGCATCACCCTCCTGGTACGTGGTGTGCTCACCCACCTGGAAGTCTCCAAATCCCATACTATTGGGAGTTTATGGAGGCTTCATGTAGGCTTGATCCATCATTAACCCCATCTCCCCTCTCTGAAAAATGATTGGTGGTGCTGAAAAAATTTTTTAAATATGTTTTTATTGATTTTTTTTAGAGAGAGAGGAAGGGAGAGAGAGATAGAAACATTGATGTGAGAGAGAAACATCAATCGGCCTCTTCCCACATGCCCCTGGGCATGTGCCCTGACTGGGAATCAAACCAGGACCTCTGAGTCCATGGAATGACGCTCAATCCACTGGTTGGGTGGTGCTGAAAAATTTAAGCTGCTGATCATGGCTTTTTTTTGTTGTTGTTTTTTAATCCTCACCCAAGGACATTTTTTTTACATTTATCTTCAGATAGAGTCGGGGGGTGGGGGGGAGACGTCGATGTGAGAGAGACACATCAGTTACCTCCTGCATGATTCCAACTGGGGTTGGGGACCGAACTGCAACTGAGGTACATACCCTTGACAGGAATCGAACCCACGACTCTCTGGTCTGTGAGCTGATGCTTTAACCGCTGAGCCAAACTGGCCAAGGCCATGGCTTGTTTTTTTTTTTTTTTGGTGACCAGCCGCCACCCGGGAGCCATCCAGTAGCCCACCCAGAGTTGCTGTAATAGAACAAAAGATGATCCTATCACTTATGAAAAAGTGCTCTTATCACTTATCAAATTACAAGGTTTTAGGAGCTCTGTGCCAGAAACCAATATATATTTTTCCTGATTTCACAGCCTGATTACACAAACTCCCTCCTTCATGGAGGGGCAGCCATTTGTCCACCTGCAATTGATCCTATTGTAGAGTTGTGTTTGTTTTCTCATCCTCCCTCTGCACCTCGACTCATAAACCTACTGATGCCACTGTTAGGCATTTTCTAACACCAAGAGGCTCGTGTTTCTATGAGGACCAAAGACGTATGCTAATAGGCCAGTCCCCGTGGGGTTCACTGGTCTTTCCTTGTACCCATCACCCAGACTAGGTGGCCTTCACTCTTGGTGGAGCACCCTCCTGCAGGCCTGGTCATGGTGTGAGCTGAGAGATTCCACCCCGTGGGACCTGCTGGTCAGCAGATTGTGGAGTACACTGAGCCAGTGACAATGCATGTGCTAGTTCTCCTGGCGTCAGACATGTGGATCTGGGAAGCCAGCGAGAGGAGATTGGAGTGGCACATGCTTAGCACCCAGGGAAGAACTGGGTCCATCAAGAGATGCAAAAATGATTTCTCTGAAGTAGAAGCTGAGCCTGTCACTGGCCACTGAGAAAACAAGTAACAAGGTGGGTTATGGTATCGGCTGGGATGTTGACCTTGGCTATGAAAAAGAAATGGAGGCCGCTATAAAGCAGAGATGGGGAGGAATCTGGAGAGAGCCTGAGATAACTCCTTGTTCCCCTGGGCCCGGTGGTAAAAGTCAACAGAATATGTTCACCCCTATACCCAGGGTTTGTGATTCTTCAGGAATAAAGATTTGAGTCATGAATGAATCCTCCAGCTGTGGGGCTGTAAGAACAAGGAACATAAAATAGGTAGTATCAGAAAGAAATACTGTCCTTAAAGGACCAACGGGATCGGAAGCCCCTGGGTCTTGTGGAGGGTGGTGGGGCTAGACTAGGACAGTCAGAGGAAGCCTGGTCAGGCCAGTCCAGATCCTAGACCAATCCACGAGCCCAAGTCCTTCAGCCTTTCCTCCCTCCTTCTCCAGCTCCTGGTGCCCAGCTCTCTCTCTGTAGGAAACGACAGAGGCCACTGGCCCTAGAGAATAGTTTGGTCTGATTTCCTCCCTTCCCCACACTTTTTTTCAATCTTCACCCAAGGACTTTTTTTTTTCTTCTATTTATCTTCAGATAGAGTAGGAGGGAGGGAGAGAGAGAGAGAGAAACATCGACGTGAGAAAAACACATTGGATGGTTGCTTCTTGCACGACCCCATGGCCTGGGACGAACTGTAACCGAGGTACGTACCCTTGACTGGAATCGAACCCGCGACTCATTGGTCTGCAGGCCGACACTCTAACCACTGAGCAAAACTGGCCAGGGCAACACACCTTTTGAAAGCAGTCCATAATGCTGTGTCAGAGTTTGGGTCTCGTATCTGATCTGGATTCCAGTCCCAGCAATTACTTACTAAGGGTGTGTGTGCCCACGTGCAAGTTACTTAGCCTTTCTGTGGCATTTAAAGGGGGGGGGAGGGCATCTAACTCTTAGCAGTTGTTGAAATGTAATGTAGAACTAAAACCGTAAAGCTTTTAGAAGAAAACATAGGAGGAAAGCATTGCAATCTGGAGGTAGGCAAATGTTTCTTAGACTGGACACAGAAAGCAATAACTAATGACAATAAATTAGACTTCATCATAATTTAAAACTGCTCATCAAAAGTCATCGTTAAGAAATTGAATATACAAGCCATAGAGTGGAAAAAAATATTTGTAAAGCATGTATCTTGGCAAGTGACTTGTTTCCGGAAAATATAAAGTATTTCTAAAATTCAATAATAATAACATTTTTTTTTTAATGGGCAAAGGAGTTGAATAGTTACTTCACAGAGAAAAATATGCACATGGCCAATAAGCATAAGACAAGATATTCAACATTATTAGTCATCAAGAAAGTGTAAATTGAAGCCACAATGAGATGCCACTCACAACCCATCAGAATGGCTAAGAATGAAAAGACCACCAACCCCAAGAGCTGATGAAGACATGAAGTAACTGAAATACTCTTCTAGTGTTGATGGGAGGATAAAGTAGCTCAGGCAGTTTGGGAAAATATTCTAACCAATATAATATGGCAAAGATGATGGAACGTCATTTCCATGACTAGGTTACAGATTCTAAGATCTGTCTCACAACAGGCTTTTTCTGGCTTGCACCCTTCGATGAAGCAAGTGGCTGTGTTAAAGAGGTCCACGTGGCCGGAAACAGCAGCCTCAGGCCAGCAGCCAGCAACCCATAAGGAAATGGACCCTGCCAACAATCACATGAACTTGGATGTGGATCCTTCCCTAACTGAGCCTTCGGATGAGACCCTCTCACAACTGCAGCCTTGTGAGAGGTCCTGACCCAGAGCACCCAGCTCAGATGCACCCAGACCCTCAACCCACAGAGATCACCAGGTTATAAATGTGCTTTTCTAAATTGCTAAACTTGTGGTAATCTGTTACATAGCAATAGATTACTAATTATAGAACTATTCAGATATCTCATTTCTCTTTGCTTCAGTTTTGCAAAGTAATAGTTGTCTAGACATTTATCTCTTTTGCCTAAATTTTCAAGTATATCAGCATAAAGTTGTTCATACTATCTTCGTTCTGTTTAAAGACCAAATTGTAAAATATATAACTCACAGAAAGGTGTGTTAAATACAACTGCACAGTATAACGTATAATTATAAAACAAACATCTGTGTAATCACCACCCAAATCAACAAGTAGACTATTGCCAGCCCCACAGGAATCCCTTCTCCATCACACCCCTCCTTTCCTCCTAGGGGTAATCATTCTTGTATTCATGGATATCTCTGCTTTGTGTTATGGTTTTACGGTTCTTTATAGTTTATCCATCCTCATACAATACAGTTTAGGGTTTTCTGGTTTTGAATTTTATATAAATGGCATGATTCCCTATGTACCTTTTGTGTCTTGCTTCTTTTGCTTAGCACTTGATTTATAACATTAATCCATGTAGTTTGTTTATTTTCATTGCTGTTTAACCTTCCACGGTATGATATAACAAAATTTATCTACTGTTGATAGGCATTTTGATTGTTTCCAGTTTTGAGCTACATAAATAATTCTCCTCTGAACATTTCTTTTTATTTTATTGATATTTTAGAGAGAGAGGAAGGGAAAGAGAGATAGAAACATCAATGTAAGGGAGAAACATCCATTGGCTGCCTCCTGCAGGCCCCCTGCTGGGGACGGAGCCTGCAACCCAGGCATGTGCCCTGACGGGGAATCAAACTGGAACCTCTCAGTCCATGGGAAGATGCTCAATTCATTGAGCCAAACCGGCTGGGCCTAACATTTCTCCTTTCTTTTTCTTTTTCTTTTTTTCTTAAATGTTTGTATTGATTTGAGAGAGAAAGAAAAACATCATTGTGAGAGAAAAACATCGATTGGTTGCCTCCTGCATGCACCTCGACCAGGGACCAAACCCATAACCTAGGTATGTGTCCTGACAGTGAATCAAACCTGCAACCTTCTGGTGTATAGGACAACACCCCAACTAACTGAGCCACCCGGCCCGGGCTCCTCTGAACATTTCTGTACATGCTTCCTGGTGCACAGTGCATGTACTTCTTTGGGCATTTTTCCAATGTGGTGGTGTTGGGGTACAGGGTATGAGTATTTATACCACTTTACTGGAAAATGCCAAACTTACCCCCAAAGTAGTTGGGCTAATATTCACCAGCAGGTATGAGTGTTTCTGTTGTTCCACACACTTGTCACTACTTGGTCTGTGAGACTTGAATTGTACCCAACTGGTGTGTGTACAGTGGAATTTCAGTATAGTTTCTGCACTTTCCTGATTATTCCTGGAGTTAAGCACATTTCCATGTATTTACTAGCCATTAGGATTTTCTTTTCTTATATGAAGTACATATTGAATTTCATTTTTCTATTGGATGCGTTTGTCTTTTCTTGTGCGTTTGAAGGAGTTACATGTATTTGAGATAGGACTCCTCTATCAGCGATATGTGCTCTAGTATTATTCTGTTGTAGGGCTTACCTTTTCAATCTCTTTATGGAGTTTCTGAATTTTGATATAATTAAATGTATCTATCTTTTCCTTTATGGTAACGCATGGTACCTAGTTCCCTTGTTCATTTTAAACTAAATGTACACTCTGAATGTTTGCAGACCATGCTAGGTAATGTGAATTTGGTATGTAATTCTGCATAAGGGAGAGCGTCAGAGGGCAACTTCTCAGGGATATGACATTTTCCTCCTGCACGATCTTTGTTGTATCATGGCAGAGTTCCTTGCAGTCGCCTGGTGGTGCGGGGTTGGTTTCTTCTGGTTCACTCTTGTGCTGAGAGTGTGGCCCTTTGGGGTCCCTGATCAGATTCTCCTTCTTTGTTATGTCTGGGGCTTTGTGAGAACATCACAAAGCGCCTATGTGCCTTGTTGGCAAGTGACCACAGGGAAAAATAGTTCCAGACGTTGGCTTTCTCTCTCATTTCACTTAGATTTTGCCTGATTATTCATTACAAGTTTATCGGTTCTTTTCAGAAAGATGTTTTTAGGAAGATGCTTACCAGAAACTTTACTTCCAAAGAATTATATACTATGATGTTACTTGGCAAATTAGTTATAATATGTAAAAATCAAGACTAACAGGTAATGTTCAAAGGGGGGAAATCATCATAATTTAATAATTTATGACATCACATATGACAATTACCATGCTTATTTTCTAAACTGCCCCTGTGGCAAAGACTGCTAGATGTTTACCGAAACATGTTCTCTCCTTTTATATTAGTAGTAGAGTTCCTTATCTGCCCAGCTAGAAACTGCATTTCCCAGCCTCCCTTGTGGTGGGGTGAGGCTATATGATAGGTATTGTCAGTGAATGTGAGCAAAAGGCATATGTATAACCTCCAAGCACAGGCTTCAAATGTAGACACATTCTCCTCCTCCTCCTCCTTCTCTTTTTAATCCTTACCCGAGGATGTTTTTACATTTATCTTCAGGCAGAGTGGGAGGGAGGGAGAGAGAGAGAGAAACATTGATGTGAGAGAGACACATCGATTGGTTACCACCTGCATGATCCTAACCAGGGCTGCGGACGAACCACAACTGAGGTATGTGCCCTTGGCCGGAATTGAACTTGGGACTCTTTGGTCCATGGGCCAACACTCTAACTGCTGAGCCAAACCAGCCAGGGCGACACATTCTTCTTCTTTTTGTTAAATATTTTTATTGGTTTTTAGAGAAAGGGAGAGGGAGAGAGAGAGAAACATTGGTGTGAGAGCAAAGCATCAATTGGTTGCCTCCTGTACACTTCCTACCAGGGATCAAAACTGCAACCCAGGCATGTGCCCTGATTGGGAATCAAACCAGCAACCTTTCAGTGCCTGGGACAATGCTCAACCAACTGAGCCACATTGGCCAGGGTGATACATTCTTCTTCACAAGTTTTCCTTCCATTGGGCTAAACATGGACCATGTTTTGATCATGATGATGAGGACAACACCTTAGGGCATGTCAGAGCAGCAAGATGGAAGGGACTAGGTCACTGAATGACTGCAGGCAGCACAGTAGCCCCAACAATCTGGACCAATTATTTCAGAATTGGGTGGGAAATGAAATAAACCGAATGAAGCTCTGGTAGTGGCCAGGACTGGAGAGTGGCCCTGCTGGCTAAATGAGGACCAATAACCTCCACCCTCTCTCTCCCCTCTCAGTGTGAACTTCCAGTCTGAACACCTGTCTGCCCCTGGGGCAAAGCTCAAACTAATGCACATCTAGCATCACACTGTTTATGCTCAAATTCAGATACTACAGCAACACAGGACCAGTGGAACAGGCTAGGCAAACGGGACACTGGGGGGCTAGCTGGTGGGCCTGGAAAGTCAGCCGGTGGACCCAGGCTGGTTTGCTGAAGCAGTGAGTCTGGTTGGTGTCCTCTGGGGCACAAGCCCAGTCAGCAGACTTTGACCACATTAGGGTAGTATCCGGCTCCTTTGGGACTGGAAGAAGAAACAGCTCTAGAGATGCGTGGCCCCTTCTCTCTCTCTCTGCCACCCTAGACTTTCTACCCGGGACCAGGTCCAGGGACTTTGGCTGCTCAGTTCAATTTCCACGGTCCTCTGTCCTGAAGTGCCCTGGAGGCTAAAGAGGTGTGTTTTAACTCTCCATAAGTGTCCCTTCCCACTCCTATTCTTTCCCCGAGCACAGAGAACAGCACACAGTGGGCCCCCAAAAAGTATTCCTTGGTCCATCAGTAGACGAATGGATATAAAGGCTGTAGTACATTTACACAATGGAGTACTATGCAGCTGTAAGGAAGAAAGATCTCTTACCCTTTGAGATGACATGGAGGGACCTGGAGAGTATTACGCTAAGTGAAATAAGCCAGTCAGAGAAAGACAAGTATCACATGATCTCACTTATTTATGGAATATAATGAACAAAATAAATTGATGAACAAATAGATCCAGAGACATGGAAATAGGGAACAGACTGACAAACCTTAGAGGGAAGGGGGGTGAGGGGGTAAGAAAAAACAAACCAAAGAACTTATATGCATATATGTATAACCAATGGACACAGACAACAGTGTGGTGAGGTGGGGGGGGGGGGGTACAGGAGTGGCAGGGAGGAGGGTGTCACAGGGAGAAAAAGGAGAGACATCTGTAATAAATAATTAATAAATTAAGTATTAAAAAATAGCCCAGCCAGTGGGGCTCAGTGGTTGAGCATTGACCCATGCACCAAGAGGTCACCAGTTCAATTTCCGGTCAGGGCACATGCCCAGGTTGTGGGCCAGATCCCCAGTGGGGGGCATGCAGGAGGCGACCAATCAATGTTCTCTTCCATTGATGTTTCTATCTCTCTCTCCCTCTCCTTTCCTCTATCTCTAAAATTAATAAAGAAAAAAATTTTTCTTTCAAATAAAAAATATATTTCTTGATGGAAAATTGCTTTCCTGGCTCTCACATGATGCTTTTACTGAGCTTACATCGTGGGTAGAAATTAGGACTCCCTGTTACAGATGAGGAAATGAGTCCGAGTGTGTCCGCCCCACTAGCCTGTCAGTTCTGTGCTCTGTGCTTCCCTCTCTCCACATCGACACACGCACGACGCACGCGCACACAGGCACGTGTCCGCACGCATGCACCCGCGCGCTCTCGGCCTATTTGCGGGCCCACTCTTCACTTTCTCCATTCTGCGCTGGTCAACAGAGGAGGACCTTCCCCAAGGCTGCTGCTAGCCCCTCCCTCCCCGCGCTTCCCCAGCCTTTTTCGGTTCCTTTAACTCTGCCCACGATTTTGTAACAGTCCCTTCCTCAAACCCTTTTTGATTACCCCCTTAAGTGCGCCATCTGTTTCTATCCAGGGCCCTGACTGCTACAAAATGGGTACCAGGATAGCCCTGGGAAACAGGTCCTCGGATGGGATTCCGGAATCAGGGACTGGGTTGCTCACACATCTTTTTTTTTTTTTTTTTTATCCTCACCCGAGGACATTTTTCCATTTTTTTGTACAGATAGAGTGGGAGGGAGAGAGAGGAAGAGAGAGAGAGGGAAACATCGATGTGAAGGGACACATCGAGTGGCTGCCACCCGCACGACCAACCAGGGCCGGGGACAAACTGCAACCGAGGTACATGCCCTTAGCGGGGAACCGAACCCGGGTCTCTCGGGACCGCAGGTGGACGCTCTAACCGCTGAGCCAAACCGGCCAGGGCTGCTCACACATCTTGATTAGTGCACGAATAGCCTCCGTGACGGGGTGATGGGCAGTGGTGATCTGTGGCTTGCAGTGGTGTCACAGTGACAGACTTTGGGATGGTGGGGGCTAGAGACAGACTGGTAACATATTGGGAGAACAAGAGCCTATGGCACTTAGTCACTATGGTGACAGTAGTGATTACAAAGACTGGGGTGGCCTTCTGAGGCTACATCTGATTGCCCTGGAAACACACAGAGAACAAGGAAAACAGATGGAAAGCCTTGGATTGAGCTCTACTGAGATATAATTCTCTCTATTGGCCTGGAGGCAATGAGAGGTGATGGGGGTGCATCCTGAGGAAAATCGGCGCCCCTGTGAAGTCACTGAAAGGTTTTTATGCTGGGAAAGGCTGGCTTCCTCAGGCTGAGGCCAGGGGGTGCTGCCTTCTCCAAGGAACATTCAGGAGGTATTGGGGTTTCAAAATTCTACCCAAATATCCCCATCCCCTGTCTGGGGTCCCATTCCTTTGTAACCAGTGTCCTTCCAAATGGTGGGGCTGCTCATCTCATTGGCTCTGCAACCTTGGGACCCTGACAGTCAGGTCCCAGGCTCGGTCCTCTGCCATATGTGCCTTGTGGCTACCAGAGAGCAAAGATCCCTTCACGGCCACCCTAGAGGCTTTCTGAAGTTCTGCCCTTGCACTGAGTCACAAGTTCAAGGCTTGCAATCTGTGCTAAGCCCACGTGCATCTAGTGGGACCACAAACCCATCCTGTGTCTGTAAATTGACTGGCAGAATCCCCTGCTGATTCCCTGACTCGTGGTGTGACAGCTCTCAGGGAAGGAAGGGCCGAGTGGAAGCCCTGAACTACAACTTCACCACCATCAAAATAGCAAGTCAGAGGCAACGCCACGTCCCCGAAGAACTTCAGAGGTTAGTGCCACCATCAAAGAGCTGAAATATGTACATGTGGTCATTCCTATCAAGACCCAGTTTAACTCACCTACTTGGCTGGTGAAAAACCAGGTGGGCTTTGGAGAATGACCAGAGATTACTGTGTTCAGTGTGATGTCAGCTGCAGCTGTGGTTCTAGACATGACATTTTTACGGGAACAAATCAACACAACTTTGAGCCTGTTGTACATTTTTGACCCCAAATGCTTTCTTTTCCATTCCACGAAGTGAGATAATCAGAAATAGTTTGCCTTGTGTATCTGAGACAGTGGTACATCTTCACTCTACGACCTCAGGGCTTTGTCTAGTCTCCTGATTTCTGTCATATTATAGTCAAAGGAACATTGGTCATCCGGATACAGCTCAAAACATTATGCTGGTCCATTATATTGATGACATTATGGTAATTGGGCCCATCGAGCAGGAAATTGCAAACACTTTAGATTCTTAGTAGAACATATGTATGCCAAGGGAAGGGTGATAAATCTCATAAAAATTGAGAGGCATGTCATATCAGTAAACATTTTGGAGCATCCAGTGATCTGGGGCATGTCAGGATGTCTTCTCCAAAGTGAGAGATAATCGTTGAAACTGTATTGCCCACTATGAAGAAAGAAGCGGAATGTTGGATGGGACTCTGGATTTTCTGTACCACCTTTGTCAGTGCCGTGCTAACCATTTACTGGAAAACCCATAGGCCTGCAAGTTTTGAGTGAGGTCTGCAGCAGGTCCAGACTGCAGAGCAAGCTGCCCTGTCACGTAAGCTTTATGATTCAGAAGTGACTATGGCAGAACAAATTGCTGTATGGACAAGTTCCAGTAGGAGAGTCATGGTAGAGTTACAGACCCTCAGGGTTTTAGATTAATTCATGCCCTCTCTGCCAATAACCAGTCTTCACTTAAAAACAGCTCCTGGCCCTGGCTGGTTTTGCTCAATGGTTAGAGCACCGGCCTACGGGCTGAAGGGTCACGGGTTTGATTTCTGGTCAATGGCACATACCTGGGTTCAGGTTCGATTCCCAGCCCCAGTTGGGGTCATGAGGGAGGCAAACAATCAATGTGTCTCTCTCCCTCCCTCCCTTCCACTCTATCTAAAAAAATCAATGGAAAAATAACCTTGGGTGAGGATTAACAAAAAGACCTCCAAAAAACAAAAAACAGCTCCTGGCTTACAACTGACATGGAGACTGAATGCCTGACTGTGGGATACCAAGTGACCCATGCAGTCAGAACTGGATATTATCTGATCCATCTAATCATAAAAATTGGACATGCACGGTAGCATTCTGTTATTAAAGAGTACACATGCCCTGGCCAGTCTGGCTCAGCGGTTAGAGTGTTGGCCTGCGGTCCGGAGAGACCCGGGTTCGGTTCCCACTGAGGGCATGTACCTCGGTTGCAGTTTGTCCCCGACCCTGGTTGGTTGTGCAGGTGGCAGCCACTCGATGTGTCCCTTTCACGTCGATGTTTCTCTCTCTCTCTCTCTCTCTTCCTCTCTCCCCCTCCCACTCTATCTGAACAAAAAATGGAAAAATGTCCTGGGAGAGGATTAAAAAAAAACAAGAGTCCACATGAAGTCAGGTCTGAGCAAGTCTGGAAGGCACAAGGAAACTGCAGGAGCAGGTGGATCACATTCTTGCTGCGCCCAGGCTCAGGGCTTCACTGCTTCTCCCCTCACCCTCAGCTGAGGAATTTGCTATGACCAGTTAGCAGGGAGGAAAAAGCACAGATGTTATTTCTTTTTTTCTTTATTGACTTCAGAGAGAGAGAAGAAGGGAGAGGGAGAGAGAGAGAGATAGAAATATCAATGGGAGAGCCCTGGCCAGTTTGGCTCAGTGGTTAGAGCGTCGGCCTGCGGTCCGGAGAGACCGGGGTTCGGTTCCCGCTAAGGGCAAGTACCTCGGTTGCAGTTTGTCTCCGGCCCTGGTTGGTCGTGTGGGTGGCAGCCACTCGATGTGTCCCTTTCACGTCGATGTTTCTCTCTCTCTCTCTCTTCCTCTCTCTCCCTCCCACTCTATCTGTACAAAAAATGGAAAAATGTCCTTGGGTGAGGATAAAAAAATATATATATATCAATGGGAGAGAACACTGATTGGCCACCTCCTGCATGCCTCCACTGGGGATCGGGCTCACAACCTGAGCATGTGTCCTAACCAGGAATCGAACTGGCGGCCTCTTGGTCATGGGTCGATGCTCAACCAGTGAGCCATACCAGCCAGGCCACAGACATGATTTCTTTCTTTCTTTTTTATTTATTTTTTTCTTTATTGATTTTAGAGAGAGAGGAAGGGAGAGGGAGAGAAACATTGATGAGAGAGAACATCAATTGGACGTCTCCTGAATGACCCCTACTGGGGATTGGGCCCACAACCTGGGCATGTGCCCTGACCAGGAATCAAACCAGCGACCTCCTGGTGCATGGGTTGATGCTCAACCACTGAGCCACACCGGCCAGACCACAGACATGATTTCTAAGTGAGTCTGCATGGTGTGTTAGCACCAGCCACAAATGGACAACTGCTGCATTGAAGCCACACTCAGGGTGTCTCAGAGACAGTGATGCAGGGATGACTTCTCAACGGGCAAAACTTCTGGTTATACTGATTGTCCACTTTGCATGGAAGAAAAGATAAGCGAAGGTACAGACCTACTCTGATTCATGAGCAGAGGCTAACAAGTTGGTTGGCTGGTCAGGGGCTTGAAAATACCAAGACTGTGATGAGGAGGTCTAAGGGAGAGACCTGTGGGTGGACTGCTGGGAAGGGGCACCGTTGGTAAAACTACTTTTAACCCATACGAATGCCCTGAGAGGGCAGCCATGTTAAAGGAGGCTCTCAGTGATCATGTGGCCAAGGTGACCCATTCTGATGTCAACTGCTTTCCCCGGGTACCCTGGTTCTTGCTCAGTGGGTCCCCATGAAAAGCAACCATGGTGACAGGGCTAGGAGCTAGTTATAGCGGGGTGGGCAGAATAATGACCTCCTAAAGACGTCCATGTCCTAATCCTTGGGACCTGTGAATATGATATATTTTATATGGCAAAGGGTGAATTAAGGTAGCAGATAGAATTAAGGTTGCTGATCAGCTGACCTTAAAAATATGGAGACTATCCTAAATTATCTGGGTGGGCCCAATGTAATCACGAGGGTCTTTAAACGTGGAAATCCGAGGCAGGACCAGTGTCAGAGTGGTGTGTGTGATGTGAGAAAGACTTGACCGGTCATGACTGGTTCTGGAGGTGGAAGGAGGGTAAAAGCCAAGGAATACAGGCAGCCTCTAGATCAGAATCTGGAAAACACAAGGAAAAGAGATTCTCCTCTAGGGACTCCAGGAAGGAACACAGCCTGGCCAACACCTTGATTTTAATCCAGTGAGACACATTTCAGGCTTCCGACTTCCAGAACTGCAAGATAAATTTGTGTTGTTTTAAGCCACTAAATTTGTGGTAATTTATTACAGTAGCCATAGAAAACTAATACACATGGGCTCAACACATTTCCCTTACCAGGTCTGTTCTGGCAAGCGGACTGCTGGGTGCCCAAGTTGCGGGCAGCAAAGACAAGCTGTTTTCTGCATGGTACCATTCCGGGGGCAATGGTTCTCACAGTGGGGAACCACAAACCCCTGGGGGGCCCCCAAGATTCTTTCCTGGGTTTTGGGAGGCCAAATCTACTTTCATACTAATACCAAGACATTCTTGGCATTTTCACTGTCATTCTTTCAAGAGCATAGAGTGGAATTTTCCAGAGGCTACACGAGATGTGAACGCCAACGCAGACTTGCGAATCTAGCATCTTCTATTAAGCCAGATTCTAGAGATTTGCAGAAATGTCAAATAATTCCACTCTTTTCACAATTTTTGTTTTGAAGAAGCTATTTTTCATTAAAAATGTTATGTTTATATTAACCCGAAATGGGTTTGTTAGTTTTAAATAAATTAATATTGTAAAGCTTTATTTTAAAAAAATAAACTGAATTTATTGGGGTGACATTGGTTAATAAAATTATGTAGATTTCAGGTGTACAATTCTATAATACATCATCTGTATTTTGTATTGTGTTCACCACCCAAAGTTAAAGCTTTAACTTCTAATCCAGTAAAATAGATATAACCCACATAAACAGAAACCTTTGTAATTTTTAGTGTAATTTTTCAATAATTTTTAAGCGTGTAAAGGACTCCTGAGACCAAAAATTTGAGAGTTACTGCTCTAGGGTGACCTGCTAGGTACCTACTGGCAGGCTGACTACACTGATCCCTTATTTCCCTGCCCGCACTGCTTCTGTAGCATCATTTCTGGACTTTGCAGAATGCCTGATTCCATGAAACCCCGCACACTGCCTATCTTCATTTTAGGGTGAAGGGCATACAGCAATGGTCTCACTCATGGAATGCACTGGACTTACAATGTGACCTGTCACTCAGAGCAGCTGACTGGATAGAATAGAGTTCCAGGGCCAGCTGGGAAACACCACCTGCAAGGTTAGGTTGTTGATGGCCAGGATGCGGTATGTCCTTTAAGTCAGTGGCTGCACCTCTCTCGGCCAGAACCCAGAGGCCCAGGGACCACGGTGTAGAGATGGGAGTGGCTCCTCTCACTATTATTCCAAATAACCTACTGGAGAAATGTTTGCTTTCCATCCCAACTTTGTATTCAGTGGGTCTGGAGTCATTGGTGCCCAAAAGAGAAATACTTCCCCCAGGGAACACAGATGTGGTTTCTTTAAATTTTAATATCATCCCAATGGTCATTTTGAGCTTTGCATATTGCTCATCCAAAAGGCAGAGAGGGAGGTCAACTATACCAGAAAGAGTGACGAATCTGGATGACGAGGAAAATGGAGGGTGGGCAGAAGGGCTACGTCTGGCGTCTGGGATTTACTGGGTGCCTCTCAGATCTCCCAGTCCAGTTATGACAGTCAAAGGGAAACTTGGCAACCTGACAAAGCTAAGACCAGTAAGAACCTGAATTGCCAAGGAATAAAGGTTTAGGACAGCCCGGCAAGTAAAGAACCCAGTCAGCTAAAGTGCTGGCAGCTCTTAAGAGGAACATGGAAGGGGGTGGAAGGAGGATGCCTGATCACCAATTCAGCCCTTGTGACCAGATACAGAAGGGGGCGCTGGAGCAGGTTTTTGTTATTTCCCCCCTGCTGTCTTTTTTTTTTTTTCTTTTTAATTGATTTTTTAGAAGGAGTAGAAGGGACAGATAGAAACGTCAATTAGCCCTGGTCGGTTTGGCCCAGCGTTGGAGTGTTGGCTTGTGGACCAGAGAGTCCCGGGTTCAGTTCCTGCCAAGGGCATGTACCTCAGTTGCAATTTGTCCCCGGCCCTGGTTAGGGTCGTGTGGGTGGCAGCCACTCGATGTGTCTCTCTCACATTGATGTTTCTCTCGCTCTCTCTTCTCTCTCTCCCTCCGGCTCTATCTGAAGATAAATGCAAAATCCTCGGGTGAGGATAAAAAAAAACATTGATTGGCTGCCTCCTGCACACCCTCTACTGAGGAACAAGCCCACAACCCAGGCATGTGTTCTGACCAGGAATCGATCCACACCTCTCAGTCCAAGGGAGGATGCTCAATCCACAGAGCAACACTGGCTGGGCTCCCCCTGCTGTCTTATTGAAAGAGCCCCGGTGATGAATGTTTTAAGTTAGGCTCAAGGTGAGTAAGACTGAAGGATAAGGATATGGAGAATGTGACAAATAGGTGGTGATTGATGAGACTGTTTCCCCTGTTGGGGATAAGCTTTTTTCCCTTCCATCTAAAAAAATTGAGGTGAAACTCCCCTAACATAAAATGCACCATATTCAAGTGAACAACCAGTGGCATTTAGTACCTTCACAAAATTGTGCAACCATCACCACAATCTGTTTCCAAACCTTTTCATCACCCCAAACTGAAATTCTGTAACTATTAAGCAACAGTGACAGGAGTTTTTCATCTAAAGGACAAGAATGGATGGTGTGGGACAAAAGAAATTGCTCTGCTTGGATATCTTGTCTCCCCTCAATTAAGCCCATTCTCCCCTTGCTCCATTTACGGGAAGGCTGACCTGTGTGGCCTGAACTCAGTGAAGCCACTCGGATGCCTGTCCTTCTGGCTTCCAGCGGGGCTTGGCTAAGGCACCAGCAGGATCAGTCATACTTATCCAGTGCATCCCTGACTGCAGGGGCTGTGTTCTGCTCCCCAGGGCTCCAGCTCCAGCAGGGCAGCCCCCTCCCATGGTCACAGCTCTCCCCTCTTGCCCTTCAGGTCTAGAAGTCGTAGTGGCTTCCTGTAGTGAGTTCTCCGGGTCCCATCCCTGGTACATTCCATTAACCCTGCCCACACCCCTGTAAAGAATCCCTTAGTTGAAGGCTCTTAAGTATCCCTTTGAGCATACCATCCGTTTCTTGGTGTGACACTAATTGATGTAGAGATGACGTGGCCCCTCCCTACAGTCCCTTGGCACTGAATACTTCAGATTTTGTGAGTCAAACCTGCTCCCTACAGAGGTCCCAGGCTGAGCAAAGGAGACGCTTCCCTGGACAGCTGGGTTCCAAGGGTGCTGCACTGTGTGCCAAGGCCCCACTGCCCTCTGGTGGTCAGCCCCTGGAAACGCAGGGATCCAGCTTCTGCTGAACTAAGTTCACTGGGCACATGCACTGTGCTGAGCCCACCACACACCTGAGCACATTTCACCCAGGGGTTATTGTCCCCCCCTTTACAGGTTAGAACCTTTCCATTGCCCTTAGTAGAACCAAAACCTTAACTGGAGCTCAGGCGCCATCTTGCCTCCCCTCCTGTCACTGACCTAGTCACACGGGTCTGTTTTTCAGACCCTCCGGTGCTCACTCTGCAGCTCCCAGTTAGAACATTTGGGAACTCTCCAAGACACTACTCACCTGGTTAACCTCAGCTCCTTCTCTAGGATATCACTTAGAAAAGTCCTCCTCACCATCGCCTCCACACCCCGAATTTCATTCAGTCACCCACAAACACACCGGGTTTTACCTGCTCTACATGAATGTTTGATTAATGCGGCTCCTCCCCGAGGCTGAAGGCACCTGAGGGCAGGGGCACTTCGCTTTGCTCACCGCTGTCTCCCTGGCGCCTGGCACGCAGTGATGACCACCCCAGCAGCTGACTCGGATTAAGTGTATCTCTGTGCCAGCCACTGAGCTCAGTCCTTCGGGCCCCAGGCCACCCTACACTCCAAAGTCCCTCGTTCCCAGGAAACAGCCCTCGACTCTATCAAAAACTCACATGGATTTATTAGAATATGAAAAAATTTGGTTTCTTCTGTACAGGCGGCAGAGCAGCAGCAGCTGTGGTGGCTTTGAACATGGTTGTCAACGTCACCCTTGCATGGTGACTCCTGCCCAAAACAGCACTTGCATGGAGAGGGGAACAGATGAGCACCCACTGCCCAGTCCACTGGGGAGAGGGACTCTGACTATTGCACAATCCTGGGGGAGTGCCCTAGGGGGGACAGACACCTAGTCCTGGGCCTGGCCGTGGCAGCAATGGGGGTGGGAGCGTGTGCCTGTGAGCAAAGGCCCCTGGGAGCCTAGGACTCGGCCCACCCACCAGTCCCAGCCAGGTGGGAGATGCTCAGGGGAGGTCTTCTCCCCTGAGAACTGGGCTCCACAGCAAGCTGAGTGTGGTGAATATAAGAGGGGAAGGTTCCTGGGGCCAATGGGGGGATGAGAGAAAAAACAGGCCCGTAGGAACTGAGGGTCAAGCCCAAAAGCAAAGAAGGCCCAGAAGGCCCAGCATCTATGAGTTGGAGAGAACCATGATTGGAGTTGTGGGGAGGGGGTCACTTCTGAAATCAGAGCCTTGGGGCCACAGTCCAGGAGGCAGAGGACCAATTTGGGGGAGTGCTGTGCAGACAGGCCCAAATGAGGAGGGCTGATTCTTTGGAGGGCCAGAGCTTCATTCTGCCAGAGTTTTTCAAAATGTTTTAAAAACAGAATGGCCTCCACGCAAGTAGATCATACACGAAGTGTGAACAAACACAACAGATAAAAGGCAGCACTTCTCAGAGCCCCTGACAGTCCCCTCCCGGACAGTAGCCCTGGAGGGCTCAGGGGTCCCTGCTGGAGTGGTTTGGAAAGTTGTCACATCATGGTCCAAAGTGCCCCAGCTCCACACAGAGAAGCTCAGAGGTGCAGCTGAGTGAGGACGTCAGGTGGCTGGCCAGGATGACGGAGCTGGCAGAGGGTGGGACTGCCATGGGTCACCGATCCCACCCTAGTCAGATGTCTGCTCCCTTCTTTCCTCCGATAATGAAGGGCCTGGCCTAGGTCAAGAGAGGCCTGGGCTTCTTCCCTTCCCAGGTGAGACCAAGGCTGAGCCAGAGGCTCTTTGGTTAGAAACTAAGATTGGTTTGAATGAGGAGGGTGACAGAGGAGGGGCCCCGAGGTCTGGGAAACCCCGAGGCCCTCCTCTGGGGTGGGAGAGAGCCTGGTCGGGAAGGCGCAGGGTCTGCCTCAGCCGAAGATCTGCCGAATGGACTGGGAAGGCAGTTCTGGTGGGGGAGGTGCTTCCCAGGAGGCAGGGGGAAGCCGTGCTGGTCCCAGCTGCCATGCAGGGGGGGGGGAGGGCAATCCAGGTCAGATAGGATGAGGGGAGCCCCCCAAGCTCCCAGCAGCCCCTGCTCTGGTGGGAGAGTCTGTGGTGGGACAGGCCCGGCCCACTGGCCCCAGCACTACTGCCCCTTGGGGATGAAAGGCTCTCCCTCCCCAGGCTCAGGGTTGGGGCCTGGGTCGCTGAGGCAGCGCTGTATCCTCTGGGAGCTGGGGCTGTCACTTGGCCCAGGGGTGAAGACATCGTCATTGCCTGGAGAAGAGGGCTCCTTGGTCCGAATCACAATGCCTCCATCATCATCCTCATCCTCACTGGCCACCCTGGGGTCCCGGTTCAGCCCGAGGACCTTGCCTTTCAGCTCCTCATTCACCAGGTCCACAGACTCCGGCGACTGTGGGGAGGCTGGGTCGATGGTGATAACAGGCAGGTCGGCCTTCGGCTCATACGCCAGGGGGTCTGGGGACGAGAGCAAGGCCCAGGTTGGCTTCTGCCCGAGCCCCGCCCAGCATGCGCCCCACCTCAGCCCGGGCCAGCGGCTCCCACAGACCCTCCCTGCGAGGGCAGCAGTCCTGATGTCTCAGTGACTCCACGTGGCCTTCACGAGCCCTCATCAGGTAGTTTCTCTTCCCCCTAGTCTGGGTCTCAAAGGTAGGACTGTGTTTCTCTCCTCACACCGGGGGCTCCCGTGGGTGCTCCCCTTCAGACCAACAATTAGGGCTCCTTCCTGAGTCAGTGTCGGCCCCGGGGACCCAGGCCTAGGAGAAGGCCTGGCCTCGCTTCCTTCACATGTTGGAGATCTCAATGGTGCAGACCCCTCCTGCCCCCGCCCAGCACCCAGCTCCCTTCAGCCCCACGTGGAGCACTCTGTCCCTGGGGACGGCAGCAAGGCCAATCCCCAACTCCACCCGATGGAGGAGCTCTGACCTGGGAGGGGTTAATGGAGGAGAAGCCTGTCCTCCCCGCTGGCTCTCTGAGGCCGAGGCCGAGGCCCGTTCAGGAGACAGTGGCATTGAGCACCCAGCTGCGAGGCCCCTCCCCAGGCACCGGTGCCCTGCCTTACCTGAGCCGATGCGGGCCCGAGACATGGTGGGTGAGTCGAGTTTGTGGGCCGGCACTGTCAGGTAGTTGTTGATCTGACAGAGAGAGCAGACAGGTGACTCAGGCAGCCCCTCTGGAGGGCAATGGAGGCTGGTGGCCACGGGTGTGCTCAGGGTGCTTGCTCCCTCTTGGCAGCTCCTCATCAGGCTGTGTCATGCTGGCACTTCAGGGGTTCCTGAGGGCTCGGCCCAGACTCCTCAAGCTACAAAATCTCCTGGGCGGCCCTGCCTCCCCCATGGTGACACTGCCCCAGTCTAGCTCCAGCCACACCTACCCCTGAGGTACAGACCCGTAAAGTCAGCTCCGGAGTGGACACCAGGGATCTCAACATATCATGTTGAAAATGAACTCAGCTTCTTATCTTCCCTCAGAACCTGGTTCCTTCCTCGGCGTCCATCATAGCCACCACTCCCAACTACCCCAACCAGAAGCTAGACATGACCCCCGACTCCCCTTCCTCTTCCCTCAGCCCATCTCAAGCTGGTGACCAAGCCCTGCTAGTTCCACCTCCTGAACGTCCCTTGAATCTACCCACTCCTTCATCTCCCCCTGCCACCACCCTAATCCGCCGCCTCCACCCCTTCCCATGTCACTCCCTTACGCAGAACCCTTCATGGCTCCCCATGCCCATAGGATAAAGCCCAAACCTTACGCCATTAACAATCTTCCTTAAAAGCTAAGCTCTGTTCCTAGAACGGGCACCTCCTGTGACTGGGAACTAATGCACGTTCTTCCTTCTGCCTGGACCTTCCTCTGCTCACACTCCCTTCACCATGACTCTGATTCCTAAGCTTACCTGACCCTCCCTGTTCAAGGTGCTCAGGGCCCCTTGCATTTCCTGGATGGGCCACTGCAAGAGCAGCTCCGTAAGGGAGGGACTGGGCTGACACTCGGAGTTACACAGGTTTGGCACTTAGGGACCCCTGGACAAGTGTTTCCTAAAGGAATGCGCGCATGTGTGCCTTGCTTTGTGAACTGGGGCAGCTGTCTTTCGCCCTGGGCCTTAGTTTTCTCAAAAGGAAATGAGGAGTCAGAGCACGGGAGACTCTCCTAGCGCAGGTCCTGGGACGTGGTGAGAGACCTGGGCTCTTCACTGCTCCTAGTGGGGAAGAAGTGGAGGGGGGACAAGGCTTTCTGGAACCCGCCCTGGAGCTCAGCTTTCAAAACAAGAGGAGAAAGCCCAAAACACCAGACCAGACTGTTCAATCTGCAAAAGGGCTTGGTGCAAGGAGAGGAAGAACCCAGAGGAAGGAAGGAGCCACTCCAGTCCCACACACACCTTCTGTTCCAATTGCCGGGCCTTCTGTCTCCGGAGCAGCATCTGGTTCCAGGCCTCCTCGTAGGGGTCTGCCACCAGGGTGTGTCTGTTGTAAGACCGCAGCTGTGGGAGGAACAGCTGTCAGGCAGAGTAGGACCCGGAAGCTGGGCCTGGAGGACATGTGTGGGGCAGGGCTGGAGCAGACAGGCAGAGGGACTCCTGTGCTGCAGGCGGCCGGGCGGGGAGCAGCCCCTCACCCGCTGCCTGGTCTTCTGCAAGTTGTTCCTCAGGATCTTTCGGATCTCCTCTTCCTTGTCCTTGGAGAGTGCTGGCAGGATGCGCTCAGCAGGCAGGGACTTGGGGTGAATATTCCTGGGACAACACGACATAGGTTAGGTTCCCCCCCAAAATTCCTGTGACCCTGGAGCCTTCTGGGCTGGGCCAGAAGGAAGTCACTCTGGGGATGGCCTAGGTGGGTGGGCAAAGCCTCAGGTCCTCACTGTGGCCCTGCAGCTCTACCAGCCCTGACAGGATGGCAAAGGGGCCTTGCTCACGGGCTCTGCCCCCGGCCCCAGGGTGCCCGCTCCAGGCTGGCATTGAGGGGTTACTGTGTGGGTGCAGAAGCTGCCCGGGTCGGCCGTTAGCACTCACTGCATGGAGACGGTGGAGACAGCAGAGGGGATCTTGCCCATGCCACCACTTTCCACCAGCTCGATGGCCTGCTTCATCTCCATCTTGTGGTAGAAAGCGATCAGCTGGGGCTCCTTGGAGCGCTCGCCGGCTATGAGACACTTCTTCACATACTTCTTGTTAAACCGATTGAGCCTGGTGGGAGAAGGGGGAAGGTGGATGGAGCCAGCTCCTAGCAGTGGGGAGACACCCAGGCCCTGGGAGACCATTACCTACCCCTCCCCACCCACCTGCCCACCAGGCCTGCCACCTACTTGTCCTTCCAGTGATGGTGGCCGTAGTGGCCACAGATGTCCTCGATGCCTGTCAGAAGGTGGTCCAGGAACTGAAATGGGCCCAGGGCCAGGTCAAGCCTCACTACTGGGCTCCTTCCCTACCAAGACTTCTGAATAGGCTCCCCACCTTCAAACTCAGTGCTGCTCTGCTCAGCCAGCCCTGTAGTTCCAGGAGCAGCCAGAAGGTGGTGCCCATACCTCACTCATCCTGAACCCCAGTGGCACCTCAAACCCTCTGCCACTGAGGCATGGCTGAAGTCCCTTCTCCAAACCCAGTGGTGCCTGACACCCCCTCCTCAGGCTCCCAGCTGCTCATACCACACCTCTCTTTGACCTGATGACCTCAAAAGGCTTAAGGACCACCTGGTCCTGGGATGAGGGAGGAGGCGCTGAATGAGGGCACGGACATGAGGCCTAGCTGCTTCCCAAGCCTTCTCCTGCAGTCGAGGGCCCAGCTTCCAGTACCTGTGTGTGGATCTCCTCGTTGATGGAGCGCTTCGTTTCTTGCTTTTTCTTCACAGCCAACAGGTCTACCAGGGGCCGAATGGTCATACCCTAGGGGGCAGGTGGATGTCAGGCCTTCCAGTTCTCCTACCTGGCAGGGAGGCCACTGAGCCTCCCCCCACCCCCAGGCCTGAGGCTGGATTCCCTCTGCTCCGAGTCCCCCAGTCTCTCAACCTCCATGTCAGCATTTCCATAAAGGCGGTTCCCAAGACCTGCTCTTCCTGAAGACACAGCCAGTGGTCTGAGAGCCCCTCCAGCTAAGACTCACACACTGGTCATCTAGCCCCAGCCAGGGGGTGAAGGACCTGGGTTTAAGTGTGGGCTCCACCACAGGTATGTTCTGCAACCCCAGGTAAGTCAGGCCTGGCTAATGGGAGAACCACCTGCTCTGCCTCCCTTGCAGGACTGTGACCAAGGAGCACCTAGTAAAGGCACAAGCAGCTAATTTAACTGCAAATTGCCATGTGCCAGAGTCAGTTTTTACTAGAATTAACTCTTTAACACCTACAACAACCATAAGAGGTAGGTCCTTTCACTGTCCTCATTTTACAGATGAGGAGACTGAAGTTCAGAGAGGTTAAATAACTCTAAAATCTCAAAGTAGTTGAGTTGGATTCAAACCCAGGCAGGGAGATCCCTACCTCAATGCTGCCTGCATTGAAAATGGACTTAGTAAACCATTAGCAGATAAAATTGCCAAGTCAAGGTGATAAAATATCTTTGAGGTCTAAGCAGGGCAAAAGGACAAAAGAGACAGCCCCCTCTCCTTTTAAAGGATAGAAAATAAGTGCAGCCCCAAGAGGTTTCCTCTACTTTTTTGTTGTTGTTGTTAATCCTCACCTGAGGATATTTTTCTACTGATTTTTAGATAGAGTGGAAAGGAGGGAAGGTGGGAGGGAAAGAGAGAGAAACATCGATGTGAGAGAGACACATCGATTGGCCGCCTCCTGTATGACCCTGATGGGGGCCGGGGATCGAACCTGCAACCCAAGTATGTGCCCTTGACCAGGAATCAAACCCATGAGCCTTCAGTCTGCAGGCTGATGCTCCAACCCCTGAACCAAACTGGCCAGGGCAACTCTATATTTTTTTCTCTTGAGAAGGCAATGGTGTTTGCAAGATTGGTGTCCAGGAAAGATGGAGGGGATGGTAGAGAAATGGAGGCGCAGAAAGAGTGTCTGCTCACTTGCCCAAGGTCACAGGTCAGGTAAAGTAGAATTACGTAATACCAAGGGTGGGCTCTCAGCTAAGACTGGGTCATTCGCCTGCACAGAAATCACTGACCAGCAAGCTGGAAGGATTCCTCAGGATCATCTAGTCCAGTCCCCTCCCTTCAAAGATGGGGAACCGAGACCCAGAGATGAGAGGAGGGTCTCTCCCAGGGTCATACAGACAGCAGCAGAGCTTGGGCTGACTCTGGACCTCCTGCTGCCTGGCTCAGCAACCTTTCCAGGTCCCCATGTTAGGCTATTATTCCCATTTTACAGATGCAGAAACTGAGATCCTAAGATATTAAATCACTTCTCTAATGAGTATCATGGGTCTGCTAACTGTACCTAACTCCCTCTGGGTTCCTAAGTTAGGCAGCATTCTGGCTCCCTTATATTCCTACTTGTCACTTCAAATGACTAACTATCACAATTCCCCCTTAACAATGGAGGGAACTAAGGCCCAGAAAGGAGTGGCTTTCTCAAGGTTGTAAAGCAAGTTACTGGTGGAGCTGGGACTAGAACCCGTGGTCCCTCTTAGGTCCCTCTTTCCACTGGCAGTCAGGGTCCCTGGGCAGGGCTGCTCCACCCTATCCAGCACCTGCACAAACACAGTGAAGAAGATGACGGTGATGATGGCAGTGAGGAACAGGTCACACATGGGGAAGTGCTTCTTGTCCAGGAGGTAGCCCAGAGAGAAGGCGATGGCCCCTCGCAGGCCCCCGTAGGCGATGATGAACTGGTCCTTGGGCGTCAGCTTCACGATGCGGAACTTGTTGATGAACCAGGTCAGGCCCAGCACGCCTGCCAGGGTGGAGGAAGAAGAGGGGTCAAGCTGTCCCCAGCCCCTTCTGGCTTCTACACCAGAGATATCTCTGTCTGGAGAAAGCCTCCCCTGGTAAGCCCACCCAGCTCATTCACTGGGTCCCTCAGCCCAGGGTGCTCCGACTCCCTCAATCCAAGAGTTGGGTGGATCCTTAAGCAGGGCTCCCAATCGGGATGTACTCTGGAGACATCAGAGAGATCTCCAGTGGCCAACGGTTAGGAGGACAATGGGAAGAGATGAAACAGGGTGATACCTACTAAATCAATATGATGGGTATATGGGGTCTACTTTCCTCTGGTTTGAAATTTTCCATAATAAAAAGTTAAAAATTGCAGCCCTGGCTGATTTGGCTCAGTGGTTATAGCATCGGCCTGCAGACCAGAGAGTCCCGGGTTTGGTTCCCGCTAGAGGCATGTACCTTGATTGCAGTTTGTCCCTGGCCCCATTTGGGGTCATGTGGGTGGCAACCACTCGATGTGTCTCTCTCACATCAATGTTTCTCTCTCCTTTCCTCCCTCTCTCCCTCCTGCTCTATCACTCTATCTAAAGATAAATGGGGAAAAAAAAGTTCTCGGGTAAGGATTAAAAAAAAAAGTTAAAAATTGCAGAGGTCTAGATCCAACCTCAACCCTCAGAAACAGACTCTGTAGAGAAAGAGGCCCCAGATTAATGGGGTTTTATTTATTTATTTATTTGATGGCCATCATTGATTTTTTAGAGAGAGAAACATCAATCGGCTGCCTCCTGCACGCTCCCTACTGGGGATGGAGCCTGAAACCCAGGCATGTGCCCTGACCAGGAATCTAACCGGGACCTCTCAGTCCATGGGACAACCCTCAACCCACTGAGCCACACCAGCCGAGCTAATGGGGTTTTAAAGCAGTACACCAAGGTCCTGGTCAGTCTTGCTCAGTGGTTAGAGCGTTAGCCCATGGACCAAAGAGTTGCAGGTTCGAGTCCCATCAAGGGCACGTACCTCAGTTGCAGTTCATCCCAGGCCCTGGTCGGGGTCATGTAGGAAGCAACCAGTCAATGTTTCCCTCTCACATCGATGTTTCTCTCTCTCTCCCTCCCACTCTATCTGAAGATAAATAGAAAAATACCTCAGGTGAGGATTAAAAAAAAAACAGTACACCATGAACTATGATGCTCACTCAGGCTCAGGACACAGGCCTAGTCTCAGAGAGGAAGTGAGATCCAGGGTGGGGAAGCAACACAGTCACTGAGGTGAGGTAGGTCTGGAAAGTAAGCAAAACCCGAAGACCTGAGGCTGGTCCCTTGTGTAGAGCCAGGTGGCAGCGTAGGTTTGGAGGAGCTGCACGCGGCTTTGCAAGTGCTCAAGTCACCTGTGCCATGGGACAACACAGAGAACACTCACAGACCTGGCTGTGTGCACCTTGGTTCTTCCCTCAGATCCCGACAGGCCCAGAACCACAGGTCCCAGTACTCTGACACATGGTGACCATCTCCCGAGATCAGACTCATGAGCACAGGCTTCTCTCCCATCAAGAGCCCAGCACAGCCTCAGCATTGCAGAGAGGACTGCAGAAGCCCCTGCCTCTAGCTGTGCTGGGAACAGCCAGGCACCAACCCCAGCCTCTCCGCACAATACACCACACACGCTCACACACACACAATCACAGACACTCACATTCACAGACACACACTCACACACACGGTACCCACACACCCAAACCCTACACACACACACACCCCTGGCTTGGGCCCAGGGACCTCACCCAGCACTCGGGCGATGAGGCAGAAGAGCAGGGTGCTGATGACAAAGGTCCAGTTCCAGTGGTGGGAGCCGGCCACAGTGGAGACTCCGAGGAAGATGAAGATGAGGGTCTCACTGACACTACTCCACATCTTCAGAAAGTACTTGATGGTGGTGTGGGACTTGTGGGAGATGTTGGCCTCCACGTAGGGGCGCATCACCACGCCTGAGGCAATGAGTCTGGGGTCGGGGAAGAGTAGGGTACAGGATTCAGAGCTGAGCTGTGCCTTCCCAGAGGCCCTCTGCTGCCAGCTGCCGGTTACTGCCTCCCCTTAGGAGCTTTCCACACCTGTTCTCACTGTCCTTTCACTCAACCCCACAGACAGGCATATTCTTGTATTTTTCAGATGAGGGAAAATAAAGTCACCTGCCTACTGTCACACTGCCAGCAAGTGACAGAACTAAGACACTAAGGTCCAGCCAACTCCAAAGCCTGTGCCTTGTCCCTGATGCCAAGTCGCCTCTCTACCTAACAGGGATCAATTACAACAGCCCATGGCCTAGGGTTTATCTCCCACCCCGAGTGTGGTGTCCCCTTAATGCATGGGGTCCCCACAAGGCGCTCCGTTCCAAGCAGCAGCCCAAGCCCTCCCAACCTGGAGCTCATACCTGGGCTCCACGGGCCCGGCTTTCTCACTCTCACCCTAAATCCCCCATCCAGCCCCACCTCTGCACCTCACTGTCCCTGACTTCAGGACCCAGTGAGGCGTCAGGACCTCCAGGCCTCCTCGCTTCCATAGAAACCTCGAGCCTCCTCACTGGGGCTCCGAGGGGGACGGTGAACGCGAGTGCCTACGTGCAGCTACAACCAAGGGCTTCCTTGGAGACGACGGAAAGCAGCAGCAAGGCTAGACTTCCCAGAACCTCACACTCAGTGCTCCGGGGACAGTCCCAGGGCCTCGAGTGGGAGGCTGATCCTGCGGAGCTCCCTTGTGACCCTCCGAGTCCAGGGCATCCAAGCGCGCGGCCGCCCGCGCCAAGCCGACTCACGCCATGATGCCGGACAGGTGGAAGAGCTCCGCCGACAGGTAGGCCATGTAGCTGTAGAGGAAGACGAAGAGCGGCTCGATGACACGAATGTGGGCAGTGAATCGGGAGGTGAAGGCTGCGATGACCCCGTAGACCACGCCCACAAAGACGCCGCCCAGGGACACCACGAAGAAGCTCAGGAAGCCGAGGACAATGTCCACAATGCCCACGCGGTCATAGTTGGCAAACTCCTCAAAGAGGTGATACAGGACCTGGAGAAGGTATGCAGGCTGGTCGGCGGGAGGGCAGGGTCCTGCCCCAAGGCTCCCTGGGGTCAGGCCAGGGTGATCCCGTCCCTCCAATGACCATGGCCAAATGTAGAGTCCACATGGTAACAGAAGAACCCTAGTGCCAAACAGGTGCTCAGAGCCACTGGCCAGAGGGCCCGCGGGTCTTGCGTGAGACCTGCAGTGCCATGCTTTTATCAGCACAGACTGAAGCCACCTGCCTGGGCTGGACTCTGGCTCTGCTGCTCCCTCGCGTACACATGGGGCACATTATTCAATCTCCCTGTGCTAGTTTTGCATCCACAAAATGGGGTAACATACCAACCTTACAGGCTGTTGTGAGGATTAGACTAGTAAAGGCAGAATGCCTGGAACCGTGCCTGTGACGTGTCAGCTGTGACTGGCACTCCTCAGTTCGCTTTCCTTACTGTCTGGGCTTGGGCAGATCATGCCCCTCCTCCACACAAAGCAAGGGCAGTTCAGACGACGAACTACAATAAGACTTAACCTCACATTTTTGAAAATTCATATGGCCAGCCCATACCCTACTTGGAGTCTCTAGAAGTGGGCCCCAGCAATCTCTATTCAACAAGCTCCCCAGGTGGTTGTGATGAACAGCCAAGTTCAGATGCTATGGAATGAGAGGCTCTCTAAGGCCCCCCTACCTCCAGGACTGGGAAATAAAGTCACTGTAACTGTCGTCAGATGTTTAGGTGGCACTTCAGACACCGTAGGACCCCTTTGACAATGGCCATCTTGCTTGACACACGAGCCCCTGAAGTAGGTGGGCCAAGGATGTCTGCTCCCTCGCTCACTGAGGCTCTTAGCGGTGAAGCAGCTTGCCAGAGGGCGCCAGCGGGGGGCAGAACTGGGCCCAGAACTTGTTCCCTGACAGCAGGGGGCAGGGCCTCCCTGGCAGGTTCAGCCCTGAGGCTCTGCCCTCTTTCTTGTAGGTGCTGGCTCCCTGGCCTGTTCCTAGACAGCTCTGCCAGGAAACCAGCTGGGAAGGTTCCAGGCATGGGCTGCTGAGGGTCCGAGAGGGAACCCTCCGAGCTCCCAGCACCTGGGCAGCACCTGGTGGCAGGGAGGGGGTGGGGCGGACTGCTGAGACCACACTGCTCCAGGCAGCCTTCAGGTTCACTGTCTGGGAGCAGGCTTTCACACCACACCCAGGCTCCAGAAAGGGGCCGGACTAGGAGGCAGGGCAGGGCAGGCAGCAGGCAGGTTCTCAGCCCTGGGCCAATGGGGCGGGTCTAGAGGACCAGGTCCTCCTTTCCGGCCTGGCATTACTGTCCCAGGGACTAGGAAGGCAGCGTAGCATCGTGTAAGCATTCAGGCTCTGGACTGACTGTAGATCTGATCCTTGGCCACATCACTTATCAGAGAATGTAACCTTGGATGAGTCAGTTAACCTCTCAGTGCCTAAGTTTCTTCACTAAAAAAACGGGGATAATGACAGTGCCCCCCTCATGTATTTTCTGTGTAGATTAGATGAGACAGTCAGTACATATTCAGACAGGAAGTGCTCAATGAACACAGTGATCACTACCACCACTGCCACCGCTGTGGTGAGGCATGGCCACGGGCCCACGGTGGCCGGACTGAGGTGCCCACTTGATATAACCACGTCCCACCGCTCCCTGGTGGTGCCAACCCAACACCCAGATCCAGTGGGAGGACTTCATCTCTGGCACCCAGTGGTTTCAGACATTAGGGAGTGTGACGCCTGTAAGAACCCTGGGAGGATGACAGGCTGAGTCCTGCAATCCCTGTTACAGATGGAGAAACAGGCTCGTGTGGTAACCCTGGGCCAGAGGGGGAGCTAACAGAGGCCAGGACCAAGGCCTCCCACTCAAGCCATGCTGCTGCTCTATCAGCCTCGTGAAGAGCTGCCGGCGGGGAAGAAGGGGAGGCCAGGGCTGTCGGCAGGCAGCCAACCGACTGTCTCTTCTTTGAGGTGCACTTCCTGAGGGGCTGGGGGTGGAGAAGAGGGAGTGCATGTGCGCGCATGGGTGTGCACACGTGTCCTTGTGAGTCCAGCTGGGAGGGGGAGGGGATGTTTTCACAACGCAATGTGAGTGTGCACATACATTTATCTGTTTCCTGAGGAAACCGGCTGGGAGGAAGGGCATGTGCAGACATATACAGAGCTGCTGTGTGCAGCCCCTTGCTGGGCTGTCTGTTCCCACTAGACCCTGGGAAGAAAGCACTCAATCCTCTGCCACTCTGCAGCTGTCAACGTGAGGCTCAGAGAGGTACAGCCACTTGCTTAAGGTCACACAGTAAGCAAGTAGCCAACCCAGGACAATCCCTTTTACTTAATCACTTTCTGGATGTCTGGGGGCAAGGTCCCTTTCCACAACTGCGGCCCCAGAACTCTGCACATACCAAATTCTAACTTAAGACATAGCCAATATGAAAGCGGAAATGCCCCTTCCAGACTAAATGGTCTATAAAGAGTAAACCTGAGGTATGAAGAGGATAAGTAATTTAACCAAGATCATATCACAATCCAAGTCAGGGATGGAGCATATGACCTGGTAAAGCCAAGAGCTCAGGCCCTGGCATCAGACAGACCTGGCTTCTAACCTTGGTTCTGTCATACTCCAGCAAGTTACTGAACTTCTTTGGGCCTGATTCATCCTCTGAAAAGTGAGAATACTAAGCACCTCCTACAGTTGCCATGAGGATTAAATAAAATCACCCGTGTCTCATGCTCAGCATGATGCCTGGCACACAGTAAGCAGGAATGGACATTTGCTGTTTTGTTACTATTATCAGCAGGCGGATGTGGGCCACTCTGGACTTGGATTGGGGTCTGTGCCCTGTGTGCACATGGGTGTGGTCCCCACCCCCTCACCACAGTGACGGCGTCATTGAGCAGGGACTCCCCAAAGACGAGGATATGTAGCAGCTCGTTGATGTGAATTTCCTCAAAGACAGCCAGCACAGCCACAGGGTCCACGGCCGAGATGATGCTGCCAAAGAGCAGGTTTTCCAGGAGGCCGATGTTGTTGATCTGCTCGCCACCCACCAGGCACACGGCATACATGAGGCCGCCTAGGAAGAAGGCGTTCCACAGCGTGCCCACCACGGCGAAGATCAGGATGGTGCCCAGGTTCTCTGTGAACTGCCGCAGTGGCAGGAAGTAGCCCGCATCCAGGATGATGGGTGGCAGCAGGAAGAGGAAGAAGACGTCCGACTGTAGGATGGGGGGTGTCTCACCCACACCCTTGATCAGTCCCCCTACCAGCAGCCCCACCACGATCAGCAGGCAGCTCTCCGGGACGATGCTCGAGATAGTGGGGATCACATGGAAACCTGAGGAGGGCGAGAGAATGGGAGGCTGTGGGCTTGTGGGGAGCCAGAACAGAAGGTTGGGGACAGGACCATGGGGGAGGAAAGAAGCTGGTGAGAGGGGTACAGACCTGGTCTCAGGGGGCCACTCTGTTAACTCTCTAACCTCAGCTTCCTCACTGTAAAATGGGGGTGATAATAACACCGGGCTCATAGGGTTGCTGTAAGCTAAGTGACAATGTTTTTAAAGTGCTTTTTTCAAAGGATACACAGATGCTATCTCTGTCACTGTCATAAAACAGCAGCTCTGCATGCCTCCAGAAGGCAGAAATTACATATCCATCACCGAGGCTCCAAGTACCTACGCCTGAACCCAAGCCATCCATCATTCCAGGCACAAGTTCAGGGAGGCAGATGTGAGCTCGAGATCAGGCACCACGATGTAACAATTCCGTCTGAGGGACGATAGTGAGTTCCCCGACCAAGGTGTTTTAGCAGAGGGCAGACCACAGGTTGGTGGAGAAGTGACACAGGAGACAGAAGGAAGCACAAAAGAATCAAAGAATATCAGCGCAGGATAGAACTTGAGGGTTATGCCACCTGGGGCCTGCAAATCTGCAAGACGCATGCAGCAACCTCCAGTCCCAGACTGGCAAACAACTGAGGCTCAAAGGGGTAAAGGACTTGCCCAAGGTCACAAAAGCACTTAGTAGCAGAACCAGGACAAACTCCAGGGGCAGACCCCCCCCTCCCCAAGCTCCCATCAACCTCTACAGTTCTGTAAGTCAACCCCTCCAATTTTCTTTCCCTATCAAGGCCTGAACCTGTCTCTCAGCCTGAGACCCACCAACTATCTCTCCAAGCCAGGTCCTGGTCAGCCAGCAGCATCAGTAGGCCACTCTGCAATGGCCCACCTTGGGGCTCTAAACCCAGAGCTGGGAGGTAGCAAAATTCTCCTTCAGAGAAAGTTTCTCTCAATGCCAGGTTTGGCCCCAAGTTCCCTCTGGGTGCAGGTCTGGGCATCTGGCTGCACACTGGGTACCATAACCCCCAGGGTCAGCTTGGTTGAGAGTATGGCACTTTGCTCAAAGTAAAAGCTCTTGCTTTCCTCCCATCCCTATAAGCTCTGAGCAGACAGATTCCTTATCTGCTTATAATTATATTCCCAGAGCTGGGAACACAGTAGGTGCTCAATAGTATCTACTGATTCTAAAATGCACAAGGCTGAGCGATTACTCACATGATTCCCAGTAGCCTAGCTGACCAGGTCTCTGCTGTCATTGGGAAGGAGGAGAAACATCCCTCCCCAAGACCAAAGCCCTGTCTATTCTCAGGTACTGATCTAGGTAGTGTCAGAATAGCTACAAGTCAAGACTCTCACTCAAAATACTATCTAGGACTAGAACCATGGCACAGTGCATCAGGGGACACTCAAAACATGCTGGGGTAAAAAAG
The DNA here is from genome assembly GCF_014108415.1 of Molossus molossus. Lineage (NCBI taxonomy): Eukaryota > Metazoa > Chordata > Mammalia > Chiroptera > Molossidae > Molossus > Molossus molossus. The sequence goes on along the minus strand of NW_023425347.1, from coordinate 86,051,737 downwards.
AACACATCCCCATCCTGGGCCAGGAGAGGACACCAAAGCCATCATGTACATTCTCCTGACTTCAAAACAGACCAACCCAAAAGTCACCTCTTTTGCTGAAAAGTCCCCAGTCTTTGTAATGTCCACCAGTAAATCCCCAGCGTTCAGCTGGCTGGTACACCAGGAAAGGTGAGGTCATGCTGACCCCAAGTCTCTTGCTGTATAGGTTAAAGTCCAAACGCTCAGCACTGCCTCCATCATTTGGTCTCGCTCATGTCCCATCCTACTGTCAATTACTACGTTTCAGCCTTGCCAATTCTGTGTAATTCCCCCAAATAAGCCACATCCTCTTTTTCCTGCAAATCTTTGCGTAGTCTAGCTTGTTTCTTCAGAATGCTGTTCCTGTACCTCTACCCCCACTGTGTGTGCCTGACACCTTATCCTTCTGCCTGCCTCCTCCAGGAAGCATTCCCTGACCACTCCCGTCTGTCCAGGTTGGGGCAGGAGTCCTTCTCTGATGTCTCTCATCATCTTCAATCCACAGCTGTCACCCAGATTCCTCTTTCTCCCTGGCACCCAGTAAGATCAGACAAGCCAGGTGCAAGTCGTGGAAACAAGACAATGGCACCACACTCCCAGAGGAGAGAGGACGCATGGACGGTTAGGGGAGCAGAGCTCCCCCTGCAGGCATGAGCCAGGAAGCAGCTTCTCAAGGCCAGAAGTCCAGCTCCAGCACTAGCCAGCAGACCTCCTTGTCAGCACCCTACCCCCACCTGCCCTAGACTTGAGCACCAATAGCTGCCTTAGGAGAAGGCAGAATCTAAAAAGACAGCCCAGGGCAGGAAGATGATAGCCTTCTCTTCCACCTAGGATAATAGATCTTTAAAATGCCCACAAAGGCACAGCCAGTGTGGCTTAGTGGACTGAGCGTCATCCCATGGACTGAGAAGACTCAGTTTGATTCCCGGTCATGGCACACGCCTGGGTTGCAGGCTAGATGCCCAGTAGAGGGTGTGCAGGAGGAAGCTAATCAATGTCTCTCTCTCTCTCTTTTTGTTTCCACTTTTGCATTCATCTTCAGATAGAGCAAGGGGGAGAGAGGGAGAGAGAGATGTGAGAAAGACACATCAAGTGGTTGCCACCCATATGACCCCAACCAGGGCTGGGGACACACTGCAACCAAGGTACATGTCCTTAGCAGGAACCGAACCCAGGACACTCTGGTCCGCGGGCCAACGCTCTAACCGCTGACCACACCGGCCAGGGCCGATATATCTCTCTTATATCGATGTTTCTATCTCTCTTGCCCTTTCTCTCTAAAAAATTTAAAAATCAATAAAACATATTTAAAAAAAATAAATAAAATGCCCACAAAGCTTTCCAGACAGTGCACTGGAGAGCCAGAGACAAATAAGCCACAGCCCCTTGGGAGGGGCAGGGGACATGTGAAACAAGCCAAAAGCAGTAACATGAAGAATGTCCCTTATTCCTGAAGATGCACCATGAGCCAGGTTCTGTGCTGGGATCCTGGCACATACCATCTCTTTTGTCCTTACAGCAGCCCTGTGGGATAGGTGTTGTCCCCATTTTGAAGAGAAAGCTGGGGCTTGGCAAGGTTCGGTGGCTTCTCCAGAGTCTAAGGGAAGAGCTCTACTCTAGCTTAGAGCATCTCAAACTTATAGAAGAAAGAGATAATTAACCCTTCACTCAAGTGCATGTGTGTTCTCTGAGCTGGGCCAGAGCTGGGCCCTGGGGACACTAAGGTACCCAGGTCAGGATCTCTGTGAGGAGCTTGTGGGGATTACCATGCTTTTCTCTGGACTTTAAATTTTATTTTTTTTATCCTTACCCGAGGACATTTTTCCATTTTTGGTTCAGATAAAGTGGGAGGAAGAGAGAGAAACAGCGACGTGAAAGGGACACATTGAGTGGCTACCTCCTGCACAACCCCAACTGGGGCCGGGGACAAACTGCAACCGAGGTAGGTGCCCTTAGCGGAAACCGAACCCGGGTCTCTCTGGACCGCAGGCTGACACTCTAACCGCTGAACCAAACCAGCCAGGGCTCCATGCTTTTCTCGACCCCGGGACCTTTGGTGAAGCAACAGCAGGCAAAAAACCTGCAGCTCAGAGGAGGCAGGACATGGCCAGGCCTCCCAGGATGGGGTCCCGGGCCTCCTGACTCAAACAGTGCACTTCCTTCTAAAGGCAGCTCCCAGAGTACCTGCGGCTGGAGCCATGTTCCCAGAGCGCGTTCCCCCAGGTGTCTCTGGGTTGGCCCTGCCCTTAGCGAGCAGGAGGAACTGTGGACCCTGATAGGCGAGGGAAGGGGAGGGCCCAGCCCAGGCTGAGGAGGAAGGTCTGGATCCTTGCCCACGGGAAAGCGGCTTCCAGGGACAAGGCGGTGGATTCTGTCATAAACTCCAGGGAGGGGTCCTGTGGGCCTGTTCCAGTTTGTCCCTCTCTCAAGGTCGACTCCACCAGTCGTCCCATACTACATCCCTGAAGTGTCTCCTCAAAGCACAGGAACCTTGCTGACACTGGGTGTGATGAGAGGGGCACAGTGGACCCCCGGTCCCCTGACAAAGGCCCAGCATTAAGGCGAGATCCCCAAATGCCAAGAAATGAGGCAAAACTTCCAAAGCACAAACATGTGGCAGTGGTGATGTCACCGGCATGGAATCAGGGGTGGGACAGCGTCAATTAGAATCAGATCTAGAGCTGTGAGGGCTGGAACAGACTGGAAAACACACAAATCCTCCATTATGCAGTTAGGGAAACTGAGACTCAAAGGGAACCGGTGACCTGTTAATGGTCACATGACGGATTCCACCATGACAGCCCATGAAAGCCCATGAAGCTCCAAGTCCAGTGGTCTCTCAACCACATGGCTTTCTGCAGAGGGTCCCGTGCTCCCGGAGCGAGGACAGGAGAGGGTGTAGAATTCGGCATCTCTGAGCCACAGGACAAACCCACTGATACAGTTCAGGGCTGGCTCCCCTTTTAGGTGAAGAAGCTGGGGGAGGGAAGAGATGTTCCTTATTCTGTCCAGTACAGGTGGCAGTTGGGCAACTGGGGGTACTGGGGGAACACACACATTTACCCATACTCTCTCTCTCTTACACACATACCCTCCCTCTCTTACACAGTTTCACAATCTTTTACACACCATACTCACTCTTTCTTACACACACACGCACTGAACAGACACATGACCAAACTTCGAATTAGTGAGGGGCTCCTGGTTCCCCCACTCTTCACCATGAGAACATTTTATTTACTTCTCCCCAGACCGTCTTCATCTGCTGAGACTGGCGCAGAAGCAGGCAGGCAAGGCTGCTCCACGTCACCCTTGGCTGCCAGGGTGACCAGACATCCCTGATCCTCCTTCCGTATCTCTCCCCTGGCCTGGGCAGTCACAGGAGAGTACTGGGAAGAGGGGCCCTCCTTGCCACCAGTGCTGGGTCGCCAGGGACTGGGGGACACACGAGGGGCTCTGCCGCCCTAGTTCCAGGCCTGAGGACTCTGGGGCTGCAACTCGGCCAGGTCCCAAAAGATTCCTGGTTGCACAACAATTCCATTTCTTTAACTCCCTCTTCAACTGCCCCAGCAACCAGTCTCAATGACAGTAATGAAAAGTAATACCTCCCAAAGAAAGCCTGGCACTCTACAGTTTGTAGCAGTGTGCTCTGACACTTTTTAACTCATTTACACCTCACCACAGCTCTGGGAGGTAACAGTTACCATCCCCTACATTTTGTTTAAAAAGATTTTTTTTAGCCCAGCCAGTACAGCTCAGTGGTTGAGCATCAACCCATTCACCAAAAGGTCACTGGTTCGATTCCCAGTCAGGGCACATGCCCAGGTTGTGGGCCCGATCCCCAGTGGGGGGCATGCAGGAGGCAGCCAATTGATGTTCTCTCTCATTGATGTTTTTAACTCTCTCTCCCTCTCCCTTCCTCTCTCTCTAAAATCAATTTTTTAAAAATTAAAAAAAAAAAGGATTTTTAAATTGATTATTAGAAAGAGCAAGGGAGAGGGAGAGAAACATCAATGTGAAAGTGAAACAGCGACAGGCTGCCTCTTGCAAGCTCCTGACCTGGGATCGAGCCCGCAACCTGGGCAGGTGCCCTGACTGGGAATTAAACTGGTGACCTTTTGTTGCACAGGACAACACCCAACCAACTGAACCACACCAGCCAGGACTGCCTCTACATTTTCTAGATGAAGAAACTAAAGCACAGAAAGGTTAAACAACTTGCCTAAAATCAAGTAGCTGGTAACTCATTCATGCCCAGGCAGTCTGTGTCCTTAACCACTTACCACATTTCCCCTGGTTTTATCCTTATTTTGTTTTTAAGGGGTGCACTGGTACCCGGGACTACAGAGGCCCAATGTGGTTCCCAGGAATGGTGCAACCAGGAATCTTTTGGGACCTGGCTGAGTTGCAGCCCCAGAGTCCTCAGGCCTGGACATGGTATTTCTTTCCATGAAGTCTCACTATTCCTCCCCTTCTGCTCTGGTGGCCTACCAAAATCCTCAGGAAATCCTGTCTTTTAAGCCTGCCCCCTCCAGGAGGCCCTCCTAAGTTAACCAAGGGATAGGTCTTCACTAAACTCCTAAGGCAGGAGGTGGGAGTGATCGGACTGCTCAGCCCTGCCTGCCTGGTCTGTACTCAGCTCCGGTCTCTTCTGGGGCTCGAGTGTCCTCCAGGGTAGGAGGGGCTCTGATTCTTCTCAATGTTGATTCTTCCCACCATCAGCATCAGCCATGAGGAGCAGGGAGAAAGATAAACCAGACTCAGCTGCTACCTCTGCAGGTTCACAACCAGACCAGCAGAGACAGACATGTGGCACTAGCCACCCTGCCCTAGGTTCCAATCAGGGCGCAGCCACTGACTAGCTGGGGGACCACGGGCAAGTTACTTTATATCTCCTATCCTCATCTGTGTAAAAACCTGTTTCAGAGGGTTTCTGGAGTACAGGAAGAGATAATAAGGGTAAAGAATGCCAAACAATGTTGGTACTCAATATTAGCAAAAAATGGTGACTGCTATTATATAATTGTCTTCAAAACCCAAGTATAATATGAATTACCCTACATTATCATGACCTATTGGTAGGCACTTGTCCATCACTGGGCTTTAAGCTCTCTAAGGATGGGAACTTTCTAGAGTCATCTGGATCTCCAGCTTCCAGCAGAGAGTAGGCACTGACTATTTGTAAACTGAGATAAAACGGACTTTTAGATGTAAAGTGTGGAAAAGAGAAAGGAGGTGGAAATGGCTCTGAAATTTCGAGTAGGTGATGCTCTCAGAGCGGGCACCATCTGAACTGGGCTCTGAAGTTACAATAGAAGTTTGCCAGAGAGAGAGAAAGAACCAGGAGAAAAGCCTTTTTTTTTTTTTTATCCTCACCCGAGGACATTTTTCCATTTTTTATTCAGATAGAGCAGGAGGGAGAGAGAGGAAGAGAGAGAAACATCGATGTGAAAGAAACACATCGAGTGGCTGCCACTCGCGTGACCCAACCAGGGCCGGGGACTAACCGCAATCGAGGTACATGCCCTTAGTGGGAACCGAACCCGGGTCTCTCCGGACCACAAGTTAAAGCTCTAACCGCTGAGCCAAACTGGCCAGGGCAGAAAAGCCATTCTTGAGTCTGTATTCTCTAAAGAGCCCAACACAAGGACCCTGCACATAGCAAATGGATGTATGGGTAGTGAATAAAATGATAACCAAGGAAAGAAAGACAAACAGGAAGGCAGGCTAACTGCAGCAGGCCTTTGCCAACAGCCAAATATGAGTGCTGTTATGAAGATTAAATGAGATGATGTATATAAAACATTTAGCACAGTACCTGTTATACATGTTTTGCATCTTGGTCCCTTCTCTATAGCTGGGATGATGATGCCACCCCCACGGTGGCTGTAAGAGTCACTGATATAATTTATTTAGAGCTCTTAGCCCACAGGAGTCACCCAATTAATGAAAAAAATTTTTAAATGTAAACCAATGATCCACCTTAAAATATAACCTCCAGTACAGAGAAGAAGAAAAACATTCACTAGAAACTTAGCGCATCTGATGCAAGGCACTATGCTGGGACCTTCTGCATCTCTCTCATTTCATCTCATATTCTGACTCCCATTTGCTAGATAAGAAGCTGAGGCACAGAAAGGCAAAATGACTTGCCCATGGCTACCTAGCTGGGAAGTGGCAGTCAAAATTAGAACCCAGGCCCCCTAATTGCCAGTTTTTTGTGTCACACTGCACCAATGAAAATGAAACCTCTCAGGATCAAGAGGAAAATAATTCAAGCCTGCAATTTGCCTTCCCAGTAAAAACAGCCATAAAACAATCTGTTCTGCGCTGGCTGGTTTGGCTCAGTGGTTGGAGCGTCAACCTGTAGACCGACAGGTCTCAGGTTTGATTTCTGGTTAAGGACACATACCTAGGTTGCAAATTTGATCCCCAGCGGTTGTGCAGGAGGCAACCAATCAATGTGTCTCTCTCACATCAATGTTTCTTCCTATATATCTCCTTCCCTCCCATTCTTTTTTTAAAAAAAATATGTACACGTATATATGTAATGCAGATAGATACTTTTTTGTTCTTGTTAATCCTCACCTGAGGATACTTTTCCATTGATTTTTAGATAGAGTGGAAGGGAAGAAGAGAGAGGAGGAGAGAAAGAGAGAAGAAACATTAGTGTGAGAGACACATGAATTGGTTGGCTCCCACGCAACCCCTGCCAAGGATCTAAGCTGTAACCCAGGCACGTGCCCTTGACCAAAAATCAAACTCAAGGCCCTTTGGTCTGTGGGCTGATGCTCTAACCACTAAGGCAAACTGGCCAGGGCCCTTCCACTCTATCTTAAAAAAGAAAATCTGTTCTAAGTACTTGGGTAGGATTCGTTCCCCATGCTGGGGAGTCAGTCTCTCCATGCCTTCCACTGACATTCTTCCAAACGGCACCTCTACTTCTTGCTTGCTTCAATCCACATCTCAGGGAGACAGGGTCCCACCCTCCGCTGGCTGAGAAATTAGCTAAAAACCTAGCTGAGAACAGAAGTAGCATGAGCTGGGCCACCTGAGGCATGGAAAAAGGAAAACTGGGCCAGGAGGCCAAAAACCCGGTTCAAGACCCTGCTCTGCCCTTAAGTAACCTTTAGGCAAATCATTACACCCTGGACGGGCCAGGTACCTCATGTGCGGGCAGGTGAGAATTAGGGACTGGGCATAGAGAAGCACCTTGTACATTGTGAAGTGGCAAACTTCAGAGATGATTGATGGAGAGGTTAGGAGAGAAAAACCACATGGGCTGGAGGTAGCCCAGCAGCCAAAAAGACTGGAGAGCAATAAGAACAGTGATGCAGCCGTGGCTGGTTTGGCTCAGTGGTTAGAGCATTGGCCCACAGGCCAATGAGTCTCAGGTTCGATTCTGGTCAAGGGCACGTACCTTGGTTGCGGTTCATCCCCGACCCTGGTCGGGTTGTGCAGGAGGCAACCAGTCGATGTGTCTCTCTCACATCGATGTTTCTCTCTCTCCTTCTCTCTCTCCCTCCCTCCCTCCCATTCTATCTGATGATAAATGGAAAAATATCCTCGGGTGAGAATTAAAAATAAAATTAAAAAAAAGAACAGTGACAGGACCCTCGCAGACCTAGCCGGAGAGGCTGCTCCATTCAATATCTGTTGAATGTAATCAGGATTCAAAAGTCAGGAAGCTGGTCAAGCTCAGGATTAACCCTTAGCACTTAACCTCCCATCCACATTAAAGCCTGTACTCCAGTTGCCAGAAGTCCCCAAACCCCATCTGTGCACACACAGAGAGAAACTCTTCTTCACTTTGAACTTCTGCCTGTTTTTCAAATCCCAGTGCCAATGTCACCTCCTCTGGGAAGCTTTCCCTGAACACCCAGGCTGAGTCAGGTGCTCCTCCAAGATGAGGAGCCAGGAGCTCTGTAGTTGGAGCTCTAGTTGGCCTGGCAACCCAGCTAGCCCTGGGCCCCAGGAAGGTGATGCTCAGGAAAAGCAGATTAAGGGAATAATGGAAGTTTCCTAAGGGACATGGGATTGAAGATGGATCTCAAGGGCAGGGGACTGGTGGAAGAAGAGTGTGAACAAATGAAAAGAAATCTCAAAGTCTTCCAAGGACCCTGAAGCTCCAGCCAGCCTGGAAATGAGACTGTACAGTGAGGGAGACGCTGGCACACAGCCGGAGCCAGCCATTCAAGGAACTGAGTCAGGGGGCCCGAGCTGATGCTGCAGGTCTCATAGGGTCCCCTGACCTTCAGGCCTGGTCCTGAATGCCCCTGACCTGGACTTGAGCCAAGTTCTACTACTGCCTTTCAGTCCCACCAGACTTTTCCCCTGGGTCTCAAAAACTCATTACAGTGGTCCCTACCCCACTTCAACCCTCCTCTCCCCACCCTGTGCTGAGGCAGCACCTCTTGGTACCCAGCTTGGCCTCCCCAATCACCGAAGCTCTCCATATTTGTTGAATGAATTTCACTCCAGCAGATTCTCCCCACCCCCCACAGGAAAGGCACCTGGACTGACAGTCCCCATGCAGTGAGGTGGAGAATGACTCACACAGGAGGGGGAGGGAAGGGACAGGGACCAGGAACTTGCAGTAAACAGTCCCTATCTTTGACTAGATACAGAGGCCAGCAGGCAACAACATGTCTGGCAAGGGAGAGGTATCCAGGCAGCCAGTAGGAGTGGCAGCTAAGAGGGGTGGGGCAGGACCTTAGGCTCCAGACTCTCCAGTTGCGAAGGGATTCACACGGGTTTCTTTTGATTTTTTCACAATGAAAATATATTGCTTTGGTGGTTTTATTTTATCTTTGTATTTATTGATTTTTTTTTTTTTTAGAAAAAGAGAGGAGGGGGGAGAGAGAGAAAGAAAGAAACATCGATTTGTTCCACTTATTTATGCATTCATTGGTTGATTCTTGCGTGTGCCCTAACCAGGGATCAAACCTGCAATCTTAGCATTATCAGGATGATGCTCTAACCAACTGAGCTGCCTGCCCAGGGCTGCTTTGATTATTTTAAATGGAACCAAGGGTCATTTAAAACTTTTCCCAACAGTATATAAATAGAAGGAGAAAACCTCCCAGTGATTCTCTTTTCCCTGCATCCATTGTACAAGCACCTCCCCTGAATTCCCAAATCTACGCTGTTAACAGTGTGGGATACAAAATTCCAAAGTTTTCTGCTCTGTAGTTTTAAATTTTTGTATAAATGGTATATTCTACCTACTTTGCTATAACTGCTTTAATAAGGCAGAGACTGCACTAAGCACTTTACTGCAGCATCTCATTTAATTTTCTCAACAACCCTATTATCCCCAACTGAAGATAGTAAAGAGGACATCAGAGGGATGACCACTTACATGCTCCAAGGAGCCAGGGCTACCGAGCAGTGTTTCAGACCCAGGATGACCCACGCCTCACTCCCCCAACCCCCGTGGAGCAGCCTGTCTTTAAGGCCTCACCTGTGCCATAACATACCGAAGTCGCCCTCCACCACGGCATTCCGAAGGCAGGTTTCCTACACTGAGCTACTCCACTAACAGTCCCAGCCAGGCCTTGCCTCTGTGGCTGGCAGTGAAACCAGAGAGCCTCAGCTTCCACTCTCTCTGCACCTTCACCTGACCCAGTGGTACCACTGGCAGCAGAAAAACCTAAATCACATCCCTTGCAAAGGAGGCCCTTTTTGGCTCCGCACATTTCACCATGCAGTATGGAGAGCGTGAAAGCACAGAATGCCTGAGCTGGAAAAGAGCCTGGGATTCATCTGGTTTCAAGCCCCCATCCTCTTCCTTTTCTGGGGTCCCAGGTGTGGGGCTGCCCAGCTCAGGCTCTCCCTCCCCCTGCCCAGCCCCTCCCTGGACCTACTGGTGACTCCTTGCAGGCCGTAGCAGGAGTTCCAAGCACCAGTCTGCGACACAGCTGGGGCAGGGAAAGAAATAAGAGGCTCGATAAGAAAGATTCCATTTCAAGAAACTTTAGAGCCATGGGAAAGCTGGATTTTTCTTTTCTTTCCTTTTGGTGGGGGTAGGGTAGAATTTGCAAAATGCAAATTTTGCAAAATTGAGTATATCAAATACCTGTTGTTTTTAGTGTCCCTTCCAAGTGAAAGTCATGTACCTTAGAAGCCTAACAATGAATTAAACCCATTATATAGAGAGGTGGCAATAAGAAAGCAACACAAAGAGAAATTCTACCATTTCCAGGACAACAGCCCTGCAGAAAGCAAGTCAGGTGGCCCATTTTCAGCTGCTACAGAGGAGGGAGGAGCCGCACAGGGAGAACAAACCTCAGGCGGGGCTGCTGGGCGGGAAGAGAGAACAGCTGCCCAGGGAGGTATGGGGCCCCTCTACTGCTCAATCAGCTATGGAGTCCATTAGGTGCTTCACAGTGTCTGGGTGGTGATGAAGAGGGGGTGTCAGATACCCCTCATTGATATGAGAAAATGACTCTCAGACAACAAAACTTGGAGTAGGCCTAAGAAGGCGGAGAGGCTTCCTGAAGTGGTGGGCGTGGGGTGACCCTTAGGCTGGCGTGTCAGCGGGAGGCGTGGGGTGGACCTGCAGAGTGGCAAGAGCGCAGGAGCAGAACTCTCATTGCCCCACCTCCAAACCTGATCCTTCTACAGTGGTCTCTCCTTCCCCAGCATCGCTCAGGTGCTCAGCCCCAGACCCCGGAATCATCCCGACTCCTTTCTCTCACACCCCACATCCAACCCAGCGGCAAACCCTATCGGCGCCACTCCCTCCCCTCCACCTCTACTGGCCGCCTTGCTTCTCCTTGAGCACAAATACAATTCTACCCTAAGACCTTTGGTTTTGCTGTTCCCTCTGCCTGAAACTCGGTATCACAGGGGTGGACAGCAGACTCTCCCCACTCCTTTCAGGTCCTGCTCAAATGCCACCTCTTCAGGGAGGTCTTCTCCAAGTCTCTCTATTGGCTCCCCCTGCTGTATCCTTCTTATAGCACTTACCACTTCCTGACAGTCTGTATGTGCTCACTGACAGTTCCCTCCACTTAGAACACAGCTCCGTGAGGGCACTATCACAATCACTGTGGACCCTAGCACCTAGAGTTGTGCCTGGCACACAGTAGGCTCACAATCAGTACTGCTCAGTGAATGATCATCTCCTGCCTCATGACCTCATAAGGCCGTTGTGAGGAAGGAACACACGAGACCACAGATAATGAGAGCACGAAGCAGACCCCGACCTGGTCAGGGTAGGTTACTGGAGGCCACGCCAGCTCTGCCAGCAGCTTTCCCTGAGTACTTCCCAGGACAGAAACTAGACACTCAGCCCTGCAGAGCACAGCACACATGGCCCTCAACTGAGTCTGCTCACACTGTGCTTGGGTGGTCATCTCCCCTGCCACACCACTCATCAAGGGCAGGGACCCTGTCTTATTCATCTTTGACTCTCCAGCACTTAGCACAGAGCACGGCACATGGCAAGGATCAAGATTTGTCCGTTGAGCCTGCCTGACTATTCAAGGGCAGAATTCCTGTCTGATTTCCTAATCTCCAGTGTCTGGCACTCAGCTCCTACGCACTAAACGCTAGCTGAACTGGCCTGAACCCGGGGAAGGGCTGGGGTTAGGGAGGCAGTGGGAGGGCCTTCTGGGCAAAGTAGCAGCAAGCGGAAAGGCAGGACAGGGAGAATGAGTGAGGTGTAGTTGAGGATTTCTTTTTTATTTTGTAAATGAATCCTTAATTTCTTCTCATGAACTCTTTTAAAAAATGTTTATTGACTGATTTTAGAGAAAGAGGGAGGGAGGAAGACAAAAAGGGGAGAAAGGCGGGGAAAGAGAAAGAGAGAGGAGAGATTGATTTGTTGTTCCACTTATTTATGCATTCACTGGTTGTTTCTTGTCTGTGCCCTAACCGGGATCAAACCCACAACCTTGACGTATCAGGACAATGCTCTAACCAACTGAGCAACCTGGCCAGGGCTGTGTAGTAGAGGATTTCTACTGGGTGCAAATGACAGTGGAGGCTGGAGAGGAAATAATTCTTAGGTGGTCATAAAGCAGCCATTCCTCTGGTTCTCACTAAAACCCTGGGCAGGACTCAAAAGACGAGGAACAAGAAGTTCAGAGAGGTCCAGACACACCCAAGGTCACATGGGTAGCTCAGAACCAGGTCTCAAATCTGACTGCTGACTCCCAGCCCAGCGCTCACCCAGGACCAGACTATAAAAGGCCTTGAATATCCTTAAGAGAGACTTCTGAGTGGACAGAAATTGGTGTGGGCTCTGACCTGGGGATCCTGTGAAAGTCCTGCCTGCAAGCACCTCAAGGAGGTAGTCAAGGGAGATAGTACAGGTCCCCACTCCCACCCTGGCTCAGCATCCTGGGGTGAGGCAGCGCTGTCCATAGCACTTCATTAAGTCTAGGCTCCAGGGGTACTGCCTCTTGAATATTCTAGCAAGATGGGTGAGCCTCCCCCATCCCACCTTCAAATAGGCCTCAAGAGACCAGAAAGCTACGTCTGGAGAGAGGAAGGGCCTGAACCTAGCCTAGTCTGGGGATCAGGAGACCTGAGTTCCAGTCTAGACCTTGCCACTAACTCACTAGGTGCTTTGAACAAGCCCTTGCCTTTCTCTGGCCTCAGTTTCCCTATCCCCAGACATGTGTCGAGAGCCTTTCCAGCTCTGAAATCTGACTGATGGCTCCTATCCCAGTTCTTAACCTGAACTTCACCATGATCTCTGGCAAATCATGACACTGCCCTGAGCCTCACTTCCTTCCTCTCTAGCATGAGGATAAGCAATGCTCATGGAGCAGGGTAGCTGTGAGAAAGAGAAGGGAATGGAGGTAAAAAACAAACAAACAAACAAACAAACAAACAAAACAAGAAACCACTCAGAAAAACAAACACCCAGAGAGCTGCAGCCATCACTGTGACAGCTCTGCAGGGAGACAGAGGACACCTAAATTGGGTTGCACAAGAGCACAGCAGGAAAATCATAACACTATAGGTGCTGGGCCCTCTACTGGAACGGGGGGAGGGGGGGTCCCTCACTGCCAGGCTCACTCTGGAGCCTCAGTCCAGCCCCACAGCCAGGCCCCAGTGAGAAGAGGACCCACCAGATGGGTGGCAGCCTATACCAAAGGCAGCTTCTCTTGGAGGCTGGGCAGCCACACTCTGGGGGCTGAGGCAGAGGGACTGGGCCTGAGCCACAATGAGGGCTGGTCCAGGGGAGGTAGTCCCATGCGCAGGCTGGGAGATCCTCAGTGAGATGGCTAGGAAGGGAAAATCTGGAAAAACAAGCAGGAGTGTTGCCTCGGGGATCTGTCCAAAGTTTCAACTCAGACAGCCACCAGTCAGGAGAGGCAGGGAGCCCTGTGGTTAAGAAAGAGCACAGTGTGAAGAACATGATGGCCTGGTTTCCTGACTCTGCCATCTATTAGCCATGTCTCACTGGCAGATACTCACCCTCTGAGTCTTGCTTCTTTATCTGAAAAGCGGGCTTATAATCATTTCCATCTCAAAGAGATGTTCTGGAGACTTGATATGTATTTGGAGTAAAGGGCTGCCAAAGAATATGCACAGCAAAGGGCACAGCTCCATCTCTGCACCCCTGATCCCCAGGCCCAGACAGCACCTGCACAGTTGCCAGGAAAGCAACCAGAGTCAGGAGAGTGAGGCCACACTCTGAGGCAGACCCTCTGAAGCAGAGCTTGGTGCTCTGTCCCTGTCATCATTGGTTCTGGCTCAGCCTTGGTTGGCAGGAGTGTCCAGAGGTGCTGAGGGAGGCTAAGGGGAGGTTGGGGGGAGGCTGAGAGTACGCAGAAGCCCTACGAAGCCCACTGAACTGACTTCTTGTCCACCATAAAATCTGTAAAACTTCCTTCCAGGGTAACTGAGTACAGGTCACAAGAGCTACAGAAGCAACTGAGCCGTGCAGACGCAGGTTCCCCGAAACCCGAGCCGCAGGTCTCTGGGGCCGGCTGGCAGGGTGGGGAGGCCAGAGTTTACCCCTAGGCAGGTACCCGAGGCATCCAACTCCAGGTAATGTCCTGAAAGTCTCCCCTACACATCTCCTAAAAACAGCCCAGCTGGCTGAGCATCATGAAGGAGGGGAACACAGAGCACACTGAAGGGCCTCTCCCTGCCCACTGGGGACAATTTGTCACTTCAGGCCTCTAGGAGCCAGAAGATGTACTGAGTAGATGGGAGAGCTAAACATGCTCAGAGAATCCTGCCCTTTAGAGGACACTGCAGGGGAAAGATGAGGACACAGTCGGCTGCAGGCCTTGGTCCTGGTGTGGGCAGTCAGGCCTCTCCTGGGGCAGAAGAGAGACACCAGGAAGCCACTGGAGGTTAAAGGGGGCTGGGTCTTCCAAGACCATTCCAGGGAACATATGTCATCAGTTTGGCTCAAATAAATTCTCATAAAAATTACACATACATACACACACCCCATTCTAATCTAATCCCTCCATTTTACAGATGCAAAGAATGAAACCCAGAGAGGGGCAGTGACTTAACTGAGGTCACACAGCAAGGCAGTGTCTGGGAATTCACAGACAGGACTCATATTCCAAAGCTGGTCCTTGCCTGGAACACAGTGCCACCCCCCTCATCCATTCCCACCTTTGTTTAAATTGCCTTTTATGGAGCACTTTCATGGTAATGCGCCACACAAACTTAACTGCATGATTCTCCCAGAAGTTCTCTGATGTAGGTATCACCATCCTCATTCTGCTGCGGAAGAAACCGAGGCAAAGACATGTGAAGGGATTTAACCAAGGCCTTATAACTGGTCTTTCTGACTCCAGAACCACAGCCCAGTCATGTTTCCTCCAGTTTTGAGCCCTGGCTTTTGTCTGCAGTGCTGGGAATGGGAGCTCTGGTTCACTTCAGGCTGTGACTCGCTTGCTACATGACCTTGGGGGTGAGCCACCCACTCATTCCCTCTAAACCTCTCGTTCTGCCCGGCCAGTGTGGCTCAGTGGTTGAGCGTCGACCCATGCACCAAGAGGTCGCCGGTTTGATTCCCGGTCAGGGCACATGCCCAGGTTGGGGGCCTGATCCCCAGTGGGGGGCATGCAGGAGGCAGTCAGTTGATGTTCTTTCTCATCAATGTTTCTATCTCCCTCTCCCTTCCATTCTCTCTAAAAATCAATAAAGAAAATTTTTTTTTAAATATTAAAAACAAAACAAAGAAACCCCCTCTAGTTCCCTCAAAGACCCCTAGAAGAACCAATATGCCCTAGTAATGTGTGTGTTCTGCCAGCAGGAGAACCAGGAGGTATCTGGTACCCTACTGAGAACGAATGGGACTCTTTTGGGAACACCTACAAGACCCCCACTTATTATCTGTGTGCTGCCTTGGGGGACACAGTACATCCCTCTAGCCACACATGCCAGCAGGGGGAGGGAGAATCATCACCAAGCCCTGTGTTTTCTCACTTAGCCTCAGCAATGCCATGATACAGGCACTATTTCCATTTTCCAGAGGAGAAATTGGGGCTCAGAGCTTAAAGAACTTGCCCAACTGGCACACAACCAGTAAGCAACAAAATTGGTATTTGATCCCAGGACTGCCTGATCCTAAAGGCCAAGTTCTGCCCTCACGCCAGGCCGCTCGATGGAAACGGTCTATAACTGCCTCCTGCTGCTGCTCTCATCCTCGGGACACAGGTTCCAGTCTGGCTCAGATGTGCTGTGCGTGAGCGCCTGGCTGGAGGCTGGGAGCCCGTAACTGACTGAGCATGGCTTGCCTGCTGCCAGCCCACCCCATAGAAGTCCCTGACCTGTGACCAGGAAGGAGTAAAGAAAGCCTCCATCAGTACCTGTTTGCACCTGGGCGGGGCCTTGCACATGGCACAGAGGCAGGGAAGCTTGAAGCAGGAGGAAGAACTGGGGAAGCTGCCACTGCAGGGCCTGGACCCCAGGCTGAAGCCCTGGTTATAATCAACTCAATCGTTCAGCTTCCTCATGAGACAGGGATGTTGATGACAATAGCACTCACTGAGGGTTCCTTAGTCCTCACAACTACCCCAGTGAAGGGCACTATCAGATCCACATCACCTGAAGAACCTGAGACTCAGAGAGACTAGGTCACCTGCCCAATGCCACCTAGCTGGTATTGGCAACACCAAGAAGGACTCAAGCCCAGGAATCTGACTTGAAGCTGAGAGGTGTTCATCCTCCAGAGCATTTCTCAACCATCTGAGCCACAGAACAAATGAGCTAGATAGCTATTCTCTTTCTCTCTCTCACTTTGAAATTTTATGAGTTTATTTGAGCCAAACTATGACATATGCCAGGGAGCAAGATCCAAATGCTCTGGATAGCTATTTTCTCAATTCTCCAAAGAATGGACATAACTAGAACTGTCTCAGGATGGTCAAAGGAGCAGGCTATTGTTGTTATCAACGGAACAGAAAGAGCACTGCCCCTGAATGCCAGTCCCACACTGCCCTAACTCTGAGCCTTGGGCTTGCTTAGCCATATGAGGAAAGAGGACCAGGTAACCTCAAATGGCTTTTTCACTCTAGCTTCATGATTCAAGGTCGCTCAGTTCCACCACTTTCTTGTGTGATAACTTCTGCGACATCACCATTCACAGCCACTAGAACACGTGTCACTCCACAACCTCACCCTGAAATCGAATACCAGAGCTCGGAGCCGCTCCCTAAACCCTGCCCTGGACCAACAAGGCACTCCCAGGCGGCCCTGCCCGGCTCCCTGATATCACTGCCACGGGTGTTTCCATAATGAGCCCTGGCTCCGAGAGAGGTGGGAGCCAGAACAAGAGAGCCATTTCCGCCACCCTGTGCCTGGTACTACGTGTGATGGCTAAACACAGGGGAGAGTGGAGTCCACCTGGGCTGGCACAGTGCAAACCTTACCACGCCAAACTCTTCCTGGGGAGGAGCAGGGTGAGTGGGGCACAGGCCTCAGCCCATACTGCTCAGGGTTTGGTTTCTGGATTCCTTTTCTTTGGGGGGGGGGCGTGTTTCCACTATTTATTTATGACAAATTTCACATCTGTGATGCTCTCTAGTCAGAAGTTCTTTGAGATAATGCCATCAGCCTTGGCCAGCTGAAGAATGGAGTCATCTGCCTCCGCCATCCTGCAAATAGCCCCGCAGATAGCATAGCTTTTAAACTGGCCGGTGAATCCGGCCAGCGTGGCTCAATGGTTGAGTGTCGACCCATGCAACAAGAGGTTGCCGGTTCGATTCCTGGTCAGGACACATGCCCAGGTTGTGGGCCTGATCCCCAGTGGAGGGCATGCAGGAGGTGGCCAATCAATGTTCTCTCTCATCAATGTTTCTATCTCTCTCTCTCACTTCCTCTCTCTCTAAAATCAATAAAGGGAAAAAAAAATTTTTTTAAATTGGCCGTTAAACCTGCCTGTCACCTTGTCAACCTTGGCCATGTTCATCTGGATGGACGCGTGGTCCTTGGCACGATGATGCAGTTGCTGGCGGAGCATTTCCGTGGAACATACAGGTCCACCAACTCGCAGGCGTCGCTCTGCATGTCGACGCGCCTGCGGCCACCACAAGCACCTCCGCAGAAAGGGTTTCTGGATTCTTGATCTCAGCCTAGGCCATAATCTTACTGAGCTGGGAGACGTCTCTCTACCCTCTTATAGAAGCTGCAGGGGCAAAGGTAGGGAGATCTGAACACTGAGCTAAAAGAAGTCTAAAAGAGTGCTCAAATACAGGCCATCATCTGCCAAAGAGGACAGGGAGCAGGATGCTAGTCTGGCTTCTTAGGGAGAGGAATTGAGCTCTATGGGACTGGGAGATTGACAAAGGCCCAGATTTGGGGGTATAGTAAAAACAGGGAAGGTGCTGTGGCCTAGACTGGGGCAGCATGTCCCTCCCCATCCAAGCCCCAACTCCTCTACCCCACCTTCCTGCTTCCTCATCCTTGGATGAAAGGATGGTGGGCAGAGATCACTGCCTGGAAGTTCTAGTCACCCCTGTGGCCCCGTCAGGGACTGGGGGGAGACAGAGGCTGGGAAATGTTCTAGAGTGCCCTAGCGGGGAGTCCCTGCAGATAAGAAGTGGGCCAGTGAGAGCCAAGCTCTGGCCGAGGGAGACTGGGAACTAGGGGAGAGAAGGGAGACTGGGAAGCCCCACTGCCGATGCCCCCTTCAATTTGGTTCCGGCTCCATCACTTGCTGGCTCTGTGGCCTCCCTGGGTCATAATTTCCTAACGTGTAAAACCATGAGCTGGGTTAGAGGCTTCCTCTAGCTCTGACAGCCCATGATTTTATATAAACCAGCATACATGCAGCACTTCACATTTTGTTTTGAGATACTCCACTTCATTTAAACCTCATGGGCATTCCTCTGAGGTGGGTATGAGTTCTCCTTTGTTAAAGATGAGAAAACCAAAGCTCAGGGCATTTAAGCCCAAGAACACACCCACACAGGGTGAAACAGAGCCAGGATTTACATCCAGGGCTCCAGAAGCCAGGACTTGCACCCAGGGCTCTGGGTTCCATGGAACAGAAAGCCTGAGTCTGGCCCTGCCAGGCCAGGGTGAAAGGCCCGAGGAACAGGTTCAGGAGCTCATTCCAGCCTCTCCCTCTTGAAGCTGCTCCTTTGATGCAGATAAGGGAACTCTTTTAAAAAATAAGATTTAATGAAAAAAGTTGCAAAAGAGTATGAACAGCATTATTATTAAAAACAATTTTTATGAAAATGAATTTCACACAACTATAGGGAAAGTCCAGGCAGACGCATGAACCGTGAAGAGTGATCAGCATGAGGAACAGGGGAATGAAAGAGATATGACCTGTGCTTTTTCTTTATATACTTATGTAGCATTTGAATTTTATTCCTTTTTACAAACAAACAGAAAAATCTAGGGGGGAATTTTTTGAGTGCCTAGTCTGAGTCAAGACTCAGCAATAAACACTTTACTATAATAGATTACCTCATTTAATTTTCACAAAAACCCTATGAAATCTAAGAATGTTCAGAGCAGCTTTGCTCATAATTGTCAAAAAAAAAAAAAAAGGAACCAACCCAAGTGCCTGTCAACACGAGAATGACCCACCTGTGGCGTATTCACACAAGCAATGCCACACAGCCACAACAGAGGAACACACCTCATGGAGTGATGGGCCAGGCTCCATCAGCACTCACGGAGATGCTGATCAAAAGCCAGACACAAAAGAGCACCTGTTGTCTGACTCCACTACTGTGAAGTTCAAGAACAGGTACAACCAACTGATGATAGAAATCAGAATAGTGGTTACCTCGAAGGAGTGTGGGGGTACAGACTAGGAAGGGTAGGAGGGGACTTTAGGGGGGTACACAGATGTCCTCTATCTAGATCTGAGTGGTTGTTAACATGGATGCAAACATTTGTAAATAATCACTGAGCTGCACACTTTTATTTTTCTTTCTTTATTGATTTTAGAGAAAGGAAGGGAGAGAGAGAAAGAGAGAGAAACATCAATGAGCGAGAACACTGACTGGCTGCCTCCTACATGCCCCACACTGGGGATTTGGCCCAAAACCTGAGCATGTGCCCTGACCAGGAATCGAACCAGCGACCTCTTGGTGCATGGGCTGATGCTCAAACACTGAGCTATACCAGCCAGGCATGAGCTGTGCACTTTAAGATCACCACTGTATAGCCCTGACTGGTGTGGCTCAGTTGGTTGGACATTGTCCTGTACACCAAAAGGTTGCTGGTTTAATTCCCGGTTAGGCCGGGGTTGTGGACTCAATTCCTGGTAGGGGGCATGCAGAAGGCAGCCAATTGATGTTTTGCTCTCAGACCAATGTTTCTCTCTCTCTCTCTTTCTCTCCCCCTTCCTCTCTAAAAATTAATTTAAAATCTTAAAAAAAAAGAGATCAGCCCTGGCCGGTTTGGCTCAGCAGTTAGAGCGTCAACCTGCGGTCCGGAGAGACCTGGGTTCGGTTCCCGCTAAGGGCACGTACCTCGGTTGCAGTCAGTTTGTCCCCGGCCCTGGTTGGTCGTGCGGGTGGCAGCCACTCGATGTGTCCCTTTCACATCGATGTTTCTCTCTCTCTTCCTCTCTCTCCCTCCCACTCTACCTGTACAAAAAAATGGAAAAATGTCCTCCGGTGAGGATGAAAAAAAAAAGAGATCAGCCCTGGCCAGCTTGGTTCAGCAGTTAGAGCACCGGCCCATGGTCCATAGAGACCCGGGTTCGGTTTCCATTAAGGGCACGTACCTCGGTTGCGGTTTGTCCCTGGCCCCGGTTGGGGTCGTGTGGATGGCAACCACTCAATGTGTTTCTCTCAGATCAATGTTTCTCTCTCTCTCTCTTCCTCCCTCTCTCCCTCTCACTCTATCTGAAGATGAATGCAAAAAAAAAAAAGTGTCCTCAGGTGAGGATAAAAAGAGAGAGAGAGAGAGAGAGATCACCATGTATATTTCTCAATTAAACATATAGAGGGGAAAAAGAGGTTTTAAAAAAACATGCAGGGGAGAGAATTATCTGAAGAAAAAATGATGCTCACTTGTCAGGTACTCAGCCTAAGGTCACACAGCTGGCCAATAGTGAAACTGGGATTGAAAGACAGGTCTGATGACTTTAAGCCACCAAGCTATCCTGACTCATGACTGTCCTTCAATCTCCACCATCTGAGCACTGCACAGGCAGCCTTGTCCATAAGTTCAAATGTAAGGACCCACTTGCTCCTCACTTCTAATCAGTAGTGGCTGTAGTTCAGTCACCTGCTCATGCTAATTGGAGCCTGGTTGCTGTGAGCCTCAGCACACTGACAGCTGCTATTTAACTGTCAGGGCCAAACAGGAGTAGAGGCCAGGCCCACAGCTAAAGCCTTGGGCCACTGGGAACTGGGTTGGAAGGAGTGCCCTACACCAAGAAAGGATGCTGGTGCACATCCACTTGCCATAATAATAGGCTCTGGCCCACAGTGATGGAATTTCAAATGTGGAAGGACAGCTGAGCAGCAGACCTGGACACTGCTCTGGCCACTGGGACACACTTCCTCACTCTTTTTCCAATATAAGACCCCAGTTCCTGTTGATTCAGAAAAGTTAGACCCTGCCTGTCAACCTTAACCCTCTTACCCACCAGGAACCAGGAGTAGAGGAGTTTTGAGGAACTTGGCTCCCCCAGAGCCACCCACGCTCTGCTTTAAATTCCCAGCCTGTGCAGGCTCTCCCTGCCCCCTCCAAAGTGAGCCACTCCTGCTGCCTAGCATGTGTCCCCCTCTCCTGTTACATCCTCTCCACTCTCCCCCCAACTCCTACACAATCCCTGTCCTAAACCATTTCTTACAGTTTCCCATCTGATCAGTTTCTTAGGAAGGATAATTATCCATAAAGAGAGGAGGCGGAAAATTCCCAGAGCCAAGAACACCGGGAAAGACTTCATCTAGTCCATTCTCCACCTGCCAGGACTGCCTTTGTCCTAAACACAGGCCGATCAAGGTTACGCCTCCAAAACCTCTGCAGTTCACACTTATCTGCATTGCATCAGGGGTCTTCCTGATCTGTCCCAAAGTAGGTTTGGGCCTTGTCGCTACTACATCTAAGTGGCAGTGCCAGAACTGAGAGCCGTCTGCCACCAGGGCCCACGCTACATTGTGCTGCCTCCCTGTGTCACTTCAGCCTGCCTTGTATTTTAGCTGTTTACATGTCTTATCTCCCACACAAAACCAGCAGCACCGCAAGGGTGGGAAGCTCCTCCCACACAGCAGTGCTGACACAGAGTAGGTGCTCAGGCCAACTGAAGAGAAGGTGGGACACCCAAGGACAGCCACCTCACCTCTGCAGAAGGAACAGGGGAGTGTTCCAGAGGGAAATGTGCAGGAAAGAATGACCATTTACACCATCACAGAAGAGCTCTGGACTAGGGGTTGGGAAACCTGAACTACCCCAGCTCTATCACCGCCTACTGTGGCCTGTGGGCAAGTCATTTCCCCTCTGGCCTTCTGCTTCCTCCTCGTGAGCTGAGGGGGTTGGGCCAGGCTCCGTCATTGTTCACCGAACATTTCTGTGCCCTTACTCCGTAGCACTGTCACTGACCCTCCGCAAACCTGCACATCAGGCACCACACAGCTGCAAGAGGAAGAGCCGGGCTTCAAGTCCAGACCTTTTGATCCCTAACCCCCTTATCTTTTCCATTACACCTCCTGGACGCCTCACTCTGTCTCTAGGATCCCTCCCAACAATAAAATCCGATTCTCTGATCCTAGGACTACCCTTTCCAGGGCTGAAAACTCCCCAGGCCACATGAGACCACAGAGTTCAGCTGGAACAGGCATATCAGGGTCCCGGTGCTCGGCCGCTGCCATGCCTCCCACATGACAGGTCTGGTGACCGCCTGCCTGCAGGCGCTGGGGCTGGGCAAAAGAGGGGGCAGGAGTCCAACAGAGCCTGGCACCCACTCAACCCCTCCTCCTTCCCTACGTGCCCTCATGCCTTTCTGCTCTGCTTCTGCTCCCTGTTCACCATTCCCTGGGAACAGCTCTCCCAGGCCAGAGCTACTGTCCAGCCGTGGCCAGAGGTGCCTGTTTGGAAGCTTCACTCTGGACGCTTTCAGACCCAGGCGAGTAGCTGTGGGCCAGGGATCTGCTTTGCTCAGCTCACTATGGCCACCCTAAAGCCAGAGCCAACTCCCTATCTCTGACTCCCAGGCTGCTCTGCACATCCCTCCCCAGGTGAGACCACATCATCCTGCTCCAAGCCTCCAATGGCACCACACAGCACCACAAATCCAATCCAATGCCTGACCCAAGGCCCACAGGCCCAGTACAATCTTGCCCTTGCCTTCCTTTCCATTCTCACACACCTCCCTCTCCTCTACTCCAGGTTCCTGAAACACACTCCCCTTAAGTCCCCTGGTCTTTGAAAGGCAGCTCCTTCTTGTCATTGCTCAGTTCAAAAGCCATCTCCTTAGAGAAGCCTTCGCTGATCATCCAAAGTAGCGCATCTCCCTCGTGTGTATTTCTTCAGAATGTTTATCGCTGCCCAACACTGCTGTGTCCACTCTCTAGCACGCCACACTGGCAAGTGAACCCTTGACATCAGGAGCCCCTCGTCTTGCTCCTTCCTGGCTGTGTCATTAGCACCCAGAACAATGTCTGACATGGGGAGCGGTGCTGGTGACGGATGTGCTGCACATTAGGGTGGCCAGGCCTCTCTGGAGAGATGACATTTGATCCAGTGTTTGATCCAGGGTCTGAACGAGAGAGCTGGGGCATACAGGCAGTCATGTAGGCTGGGGAAAGCGAGTGCAGCAGCACGTGGAGGAACAGGCCTGGCAAGGCTCGGTGTGTTTGAGGAACCCAAGAAGGCTGGTGTGAGCGGAGTAGGGGAAAGAGCGGCAGAGAGTGAAGTTGAGAAAGGTGTAGGCCACACCTGCCCTGGGTTTTACCCCAAGTTCATCAAGAAGCAATGGAAAGGTTTTTAACAGGAGCGCATCACATTCTGGTTTACATTTCTAAAGGATCCCTCAGGCTGCTCTGTGCAGAGCTGATAACAGGCAGAGGGGAGTAGAGCCAGACCATTCAGCAGGCCACTGGAGTCACCCGTGTTAGAGATGCTCATGGCTTGGACAGGGAGAGCAAAAGTGGAAACGAAACAAAAAGGCAAGCATTCAACCCATGGAGCCATGCTTTCCACCAGCCTGAGAAGTCCTGGCCAAGTCTACATCCTCCTGACTCAGGAACACAGCCAGCCCACCTACCCAATCTTATTTCTCACTGACCCCCAGCCCAGACTCAAGCCTCAGCTGGCTGGGCCTCCTCTCAGGGGCCACTCATACCCACTGCTCAGAGCCTCAGCTGGTATTGTGACCCTCACTAGATCCACCACCTCTCCTCTTATGAGAGTCTCGTGACCACACCTGCACAAAGGTGTCTTCCCTGCTCGTTCCAGCCACATTTCTCCCCTCCCTGAAGTCCTTTTGGGCTTTGAGGCAATGACACAGCAATCATCATGCACTTAATTATCCCGTTTTACTGTACAATGGATAAAGGCAGATACCACAACTCACATCCCTCAGAGCTGACGTGACACTCAGACAATGATGCGCTATATGGAGCCCTCAGCACAAGGCCAGGCACTCAGTAGGTCCCAATCAATGGTATCTCCCTTCTTACCACCTACCTATGGCAACACCTACCCCTGGGGCTCACAGCCCCACTGAGAGGCTCAGCTTCTCTGCCCAGCCAGGCAGGTGGGTGGAATGTGCTCAGGGATGAGATGGAGGGGTTTCAAAAGCAAAGGCCAGTGGCTCTGCATTATTCACATCTCCACGCCTTTCTCCAGCTCCTTCCTCCATGTGAGCCAAGCAAACCTCTGTTTAACCTCCAAGCCTCAGCTTAAAGCTGAGAAGACTGCCCCGATCCGTCCACACCCTTGCAGCACATCAGAAGTGCCTGTTTGCATGTTGGCCTCCCCCGCCTTTACCCCCCCCCCCCCCCGGCACTGTGAGGCTGAGATTATATTTATTCATCTTTCCACCTTTAGCACAGCATTTATCAGGGATGAATCAGTGTTTGCTGAGTGCAAGTCTCCCCCTCTCCCAACTAATGACCAAACCCAGACACTTCAGCTGGCAGTCTCACCAGTCCTGGTGACTTCAGCCCTACCCCAGTGCCCCCTGGCCCACATACCTAGAATCATTCCCCAATGGAAGACTCTCCTCTCCTCTCCCTTAATGCTACCAGGAGAGTGGCACGTCCCATTTCTAAGTGCTTATGATGTGCCTGGGGCTTTAAAGATATTACCCCACTTGATTAGGGAAACTGAGGCTCAGACAGGATGATGCAGTTATGAAGTAGCAGAATCTTCTGCCCTTAACATGGCACAGTTCATGTGGCACCTCATCATAGCTGAGTCTATTTTAAAAACCATCATCTGTTCTGCAAAAGTGTAGCTTTTATAGCTACATGTCAAGTTGTCATACAAAATCGTACTTTGTTCATTAAATGTTTCAAGTGGTAAGTCTTGCGACTCCAGCTAGGTTGCGAAATGACTGTTAAATGGGAGAAATAGTACAGGACCTGGAATGGGAAGCCCTGGGTCTGGCGTCAGGCCACAAAGACCCTAGGCGAATAACCTAACCTCTCTTGGCCTGTTTATTCATTGATAAAAAGAGAATAACAGCATTTCCCCAAAAGGTTTCCTGATGCATGCTGGTAAGTGCTCTGCCCACCTCAGGGATGTACTCAGTGAAAGGAGAAATATTCTTTATCCACAGCCACCTCACCTCTGCACTCAGCACAGCACTGGACATACAGCAGTAAGTCTTCCTGAGGGATCACTCAGACGCTGGGAGATTCAGGAGTAAGAGAAAACAAACCAGTATTTCTCTTCCTCCTGGATCTGAAAGGGGCTCCTAAGTGCCACCATTTACTGAGTGTTCAGAATGTGCAGAACTCTGCACCACCCATCTCACAAGAACACTCTCCTGGACCTCTCCTGACATCCCTGCCTGGTGTTGCGGATGATCAAATTGAGACTCAAGGAAGGAAAGTGACTTGCCCAAAGTCATGGCGCTACAAAGTGACAGAGCTGAGATTTGATGCGAAGTCTGTTGAGCTGCAAAGCCTATGTTCCTAACCACCATGTTTTGAAAGGGAACTACTCTGGGACACGCCTATGTAATCCAAAGGTCCTGCCCCAAGTAGAAGCTTTGGGTTATGCCCAGTGAGACGTGTTTCACTCAAGCATCTCATCTAAATCCTAGTTCACCAATCACCTCCCCAAAGTACCCCCATCCTCCCAGTTGAGGTCTTTCTGCCTCCTCTAAACCATCACAGAATTCTATCTGCATCTCGAATTGCAGCCACATTCTACTGCCTAACTGCTGGGTCTATCCTGCATTTCTCGGTCCAGTCCCTAAGCTCCTTAAGAGAGAGCAGTTCTCCTGCATCTCTGCTAGTTCCACCAGCCAGGCAGGCCCGGAAGGGTCGGGGTAGCATTCTTGCTCCCCTCCCACAATGAGCTGTAACTTTAGTCTGGGGCTGTGCTCAGCTAGATGAGCTGCTCTGCCTCAGGCTGGCATCCTGCCTACCTGGTATAACATCCAGATTCCTGTGGGCCTTGGCCCAGGACCCAAGAGATCTCATTCCCTGGTTTGATGGCAAAAATGTTATAAAAAGCATAGCACCCAGGCTCTGCAGTGCTTCGAGATGGAGTACAAAGTCCTGAGGAATTTGATGGGTGAGGGCAGAAGCCTCTAAGCTGGCTCACAGGTCCCAAGCCTTGCACTTGGTTCTCCTGCAAGGACCTTTGTGGCCATGGCCAAATGGTTTCCCTGCCATTACAGTTATCTGATAGATATTCCAGCGGGAAGCTGCCCTTCCTTAGCCTTAAAGGGCCTACTAGAGAGTAATCAATGCTTGGATACCAACATCTAGACCAAAGACCACAGTCTCTCCTGTTGGTCTAGCTCTTACTACCCAGAGACCCCCGGGTTAGTTAACAGAACAGAGAAAGCCCTCCCTCTGCCATGGATTCACCTGTGATTCTGGGCACATCCTCTATGGGCCTTAACTGGAAAATGAGAAGACTAGATCAAAATATCTCCATTTTCCCTTTGGGCCCTGGGGCCACAGGCTATGATAAGGTTCTTTCCATCTCTAACATTCTAGAGGTAGAATAATATTCTCTACTTTCACTTACAAAAGCAGAGTGAGAGCAGGAGATGGGGGCCCTTAGTTCCCTCAGAAACATAAGCAGCCATTTGGGGCTGCCTGACCCTCAAAGCCTGTTCCCTTCAGTGGCAATCTCTTGCCTCTACTGCCTCAAAGGTAGCTGCTCCCCCAAACAACACCTCAGAGATGTGTTTGGGCCCTGGCAACTTTAGGAAAAAGGGCAAGGGCCTGAGTTACTGCTGGGTTCACCACAGAAACCCAGCAGACTCAGGGGGGCAGAAGGAAGCCCGTTCCTTCCCTGCCTGAACACAGGAGGAAAGAGCCTTCTGCAGCTACTTTGATCCCCAAGCCAGAAAAGCGTTTTCTCTACTTTACGGGTTCATTCCCCTTGCCTAGGAGTTCAGCAGTTCCCCAGGCAAATTCCATGCATCCCAGGGTTAGTACCACTTCGTCCAAGGAAAGTCCTTCACCCTTCTTCAAATTCCCATAGCACAAAGAGCCAAAGCTCTTAACCTCTGAGGAGCCATAGATCCGTCTGAAAATCTGTGGCTACTATGGGCCTTTTCCTTCTGATAAAACACACATGTATAAATGGCTGCAGACTATTTTAGTGGGTCCACACATCCCCTCAACTCCATCATACATTCAGGAAGAATCTTAGAAACCTATATCCTAGAAGAATAGCAGATCATCCAGTCCATTCTCCCACCTAAGTCAAAATCCCCTCTAACAGCAAGCCCTCCTGAACAAGGGCTTCTCCACCTGACCCACTGCTCAAGATCACTTCCTTCAGGAAGACTTCCGTCTTCTCTCCTCTCTGATACCCTCAACATCCCAGCCTGAGCCATGCAATTTCTTTCTTTTTTTTCTTCAGAGAGAGGAAGGGAGAGAGACAGATAGAAACATGGATGAGAAAGAACATCAACTGGCCACCTCCTGCATGCCCCCCCCCCCCCCCCAGGAATTTGGCCCACGACCTAAACATGTGCTTTGACCGGGAATTGAACTGGCGACATCTTGGTGCATGGGCTGACACTCAACCACTGAGCCACACAATTTCTAACCTGTGTTTTCTCCCATGTGTGTTGTCTTACTTCCCCAGCAAGAGAGTGGGCTTTCTGAGGACCCATTTATTTAATCCCATAACCCCAAGCTGGAGTTGGAAATGACTGTGATCTTATAATCGAGGATTCTGTGCTTTGAAGCCAGGGCTCATGATAGCAGTGACCCATCCCCCAAAGGATGGGCTGTATAGATCCCCTCCAAGGGACTCACAGTCTGCCCAGGCCTCACCAGAGCAGGGCACCCTGGGATGACTGCCTTTCCTGTTGGAAAGTCCCAGAGAGTCTTTCAACAGTGGAAATTGACAGATAGGGAAACTAGGGCCCAGGGAGGCAAAATGACTTACCATAGGTCCTTATGCAAGAAAGAGGCAGAGCTAGGACTAGGACTCAGATCCCTGATTCCCAGACTAGAGCTCTTTTCCTTCATACAAATGGCTTTATGACAACTAAATCTGCCCTCACACTCCCACACTCATATATGCATAGAGAATTTCTGAAAGGATACACAAAGTTAACAGTGCAACCCTGAGGATTTTGATAGTCGGGGTGGTCAGAGAAGTGAGGAGGAGAACTTTTATTTTATACTTTAATACCCTTCTGTACTTCTGGGTTTTATTTTTGTTTGTTTGGGCTTTTGTTGTTGTTTTTACCGTGAACATGTTTTATTTATTCATATTATAAAAATAAACCTGCCACAGAAGAGAGATTCTGGCCCCAGGCCCACTCCCAACACACACATAAACACGAAGAGAAGCCATAAGTCAACCTGTCCAGGTACAACTATAAATTAACGAGACTGCTTTCTTGTGTGGTTTATGGCCACTGGTCTCATTAATTCACAGTCACAGTGTGGTTGATGGCTTAAGGAATCTTACTGGGAAAAGCTTAATTCAATTAGGGTTCTTGGCAGCTCCCTGAGGAAGCTCTGGTATCTTGCTTTTACTTATACAAATCAAGAGCAGACCAAACAACCGAGACTTTCCCAGAGAGACTCCACCCAGCCTGGAGAGGATGCCCTTGCAAGACCCTCCATTAGAACCAGCTAAAGGAGGCCGGGAGGGAGGGCGACAGGCAGCAACAGCAGCACACATAAAGCACGATCCATCTGTCACTCTCCGAGCTCAGTTCAACTCCCTGGCCTGGCATTCAGTCTGGCAACTAGCCTCTCCAACCTTTGCTCTCCCTCCTCTCTGAGCAGTCAAACTGGTTTCTGGGTGCCCAAAGGCTTTCTGTAGACCCTACGGGCACTCATTCATTCCTCAAATATTTCAGAGCCCTTACTCTTACATTCTTGTAGGAATCTGTACTAAGAATAGCTCTCTCTTGTCCCCTCTGCTTATCTAACTCTCCATCCTTCAAGACTGGCTCAAGTTCCACCTCCTCTGAGAAGCCTTCCCTAACCACCCCTGCCGTCAGGGACTGACTGCTCCTCAGAACTTCTGCCAGGAATCAGCCCAGCCCTCCACACAGATCAACCACTTTCTCCTAAGCAGACTGGACGCTCCTAATGAGCAGGGGTTTCACTCTTCTTGGTTCCCCGATGGGCCACAAGTTAAATGCCTGATGGATAATTTCAGCTGACCTGCCTCTTCCACCCCAGCTTGAACAGACGAATTAATTAGCTGCTCTCAGTCCTGGCTGGCCAGCACAGACACAGCCTTTGTGAACTTGGCCTGGCGCAAGGCAAGTGCTATGTAAGTGTTAGCTATTTATTATTTTGGTGAGTTTGTGGGCTCTGCCTGACACACAGCTGTGATGTCACCTCTCCACCTTCAATGGCCTGGTCTGAAACAGGCTGAGCACTGTGGAAGAGCCAGCCTGGGCTTAGGGGTAAATCTAAGAGACCAGAAAGGGGATCTGGGAAGGAAGAAGACCTCATCCTGAGCCCTATGCAGAGCTGTTTAAGGACGCATCTTTTCAGGAAGGAGCTTACTGGGGTAATTTGGGGAACTCCAGATTTCCAGCAAGTCAGTAACAGAACTCAGGGGTCAGGTGTGGCCTAACAGACCCCCCAAACTGGCCCCTCATGTTGGATGAGCTTTAGGGAAAAGAAAATGAAGTCAGCATGATCCCAGGGAAGGGGAGCAGTCCACTGATCCAGGCCCAACCCAAAACTTAGTTCAGTTAAAATTAGATTAGTCCATAAGATTAAAAATACCCACATATAATCACGGGCTGCCTTAAAGTATCAGCTGTTTATCGGCATCTAAAGAGATGGTTTGGCCCAGTGCGGTGTGTGCAGACAACCTTGGGGAGACATGTCTGACTCAGACATTTGCAGAGGGAGTGAGTGCTGCAAAATGAGGCCCACACAGGCAATGGATGACTCAGGTCCTGGGTTTGCTGAGTGAGCCTTCTCCCCACCAGGGAAGGAAGCAGGGAGGAGGGGTGATGAGAAGAGGGAGGGAAGGAGGAAGGCCTGCCAGCTCTGTATAGGCTGGCATTCCCAAAGGGAGCCTGGGGCCCTCAGCTCCAATTGCGAGCCCCTCCTGTGTTTCTCAATGCCAGCCACCTCTGAGAGGGACAATTTGCTTCACAGTGGGACTTAGAGGGGGTCACAGTTTTCCCCCAAACCCAAGAAATGATCCACAGAGAGCAGCCAAGACTTGAAATACTATAACCTTTCAACCTTTCCTGTTTCAAAGGATTTGGGGGGAAATAAAACTTCTCAACCGAAAGGAAGTCAGGGCATGATGATAAAAAGAACATGGGCTCTCAAGTCAGACAGATCTCGGCTTAAACTCCAATGTTTTCCAGCTGTGCAAGTACCTGAAACAGCCTCTGAAACCAGAGTTTAATAAGTGGCAGTTAATAAGGAACAAATATTACAAATTAGGAAACGGGCTCAGAGAGGTTGTGCCTTGCCCAAGGTCACACAGCTAGGCAACAAAGAGCTACGACCAGATCTCAGGTCTCCTGACCGCCCCCTGCCTCCCTCCCATACAGCATGTTTTCTGTTTTAATTCACTTCTCTGCCTCTCCTTTCTACTCCCAGAGGACCTATAACACTTCAAGGGAAAGGAAAAGTCCTCCATTTCAAGGCTGGATGTTCCACAGAGAGAGCTCTGAGAATGATAGGTCCCAAGGCTGAGTCCAGCCCTCATGCTCCTCCTTCAAGTGAATACAAGTGTGTGTTCAAGGGGTTGATAAGAACTTGGACCTGTGTTGACCTGAACCCTAAATCACCCCACTCCTGCAGCCCTTCCCTACCTGCAGGAAGAACTGGTGTTCCTTCTGACCACCATTCAGGTTACCAACGTGGATGTGTCTGGTCATTTACTCTCCTCAGAGCCCTTTTGGATCTCTGATTCCCCCTGATCCTCTCAATGACCCAAATGTAGGAAAGAGGATGGGGCGCCTTGGGTTAGAAGGCCAAGGATATATCCTTTGCCACATACCTGCTAAGTGACCTCAGACAGGTCACAACCTGAGACTCAGTTTCCTTAGATGTATAATGGGTACATCAATATCACCTGTTACTCCAACCCACAGGACCATTAAGATGATCAAAATTAAATACTTTATACACAAATTACAATACCCATGAGAATTATTACTAAACTCTGGCTACCTTTTAGGGATACAAAAAGTTGTGCCACCTGATCCCAACACAGAGGCTGTTTCCCAGGGGGTCCCGCTGGGCCCTGAGGGTAACCAAAAGCAACCTAGCACCCTTTCTGCCCAGAGACAGGAGATCACAATCAGGTTAGCCACCCCTTGCTGGTTAAAGAAAACCATCCTTTAACTGGCACCCCTCCTGCCCAAGCAAGGAAGAGAAGCAAGGTCTAGTTAGACTACCAAGAGGACACCATCAAAGAGATGGCAGGCAGGGTCACTACCAGAGGACAAGGGACAGGCCTAGCCTGACTGCGAGATTCAGGTGCACCCATGCAGACTCACAGGGACAGAGAATGGACCCAAAGATAGCACAGAATCCTTACAGTTTTCTTAGGGCAGCAAGAGGGCTCCCACCCTGGCATCTGCCCAGTCCCCAGAGGCAGTCCTACAACTCCCTAGCGCAGGTGCACTGAACTGGGCACCTACTCAGTCCAGGGCCATGTGCACCTGCCAAGGGGAATGTGAGGCAGGAGATGTAGCTGCACCCCTCGAGAAAGCTCTGCCAAGACTCAAACAGAAAATAAACAGTAATTCAGCATCACAGCAGATAACCTCTTTGAGCTGTTTCCTCATCTGCCAAACAGAGATAGCCTTTATCTCATATGATTTTAGTAAGGATTAAATGAGATCACTTTTATAAAGTGCCTGACTCTACTCTGTAGATACTCAATAAATGGTAATTCTTATTCTCACACACACACACACACACACACACAACAGAAGAGATGTCACAGGGCAGGCTAGGCCTAATGCCAAAGCTGTGGATAAACAATAATGGGAGACGGGTTCAGGGGGAGAAGTGAAAGCAACTGCTGTGGGCTGGAGTGGGCTGGGGAGACCACTCAAAAGGACAGGATCTGAACAGGCCCTGAAAGCGGCCATAGTGGGCACTATGCTGGGCATTCCCACATTCAATCTCTACATGGGTCCTAGAAAGCAGAGATGGCATGTCACCTTACTGATGAGGCAAGTCAGGTTCAGAGGAACAGGGTGCCTTGAGCAGGTTTTCTGACTGTGTCTTTCCTGGAGGGGTGGGGCAGGGCCCAGAGGAAAAGGGTGCTTCATGGGTGCTCAGCTAA
Source organism: Molossus molossus (assembly GCF_014108415.1). Classification (NCBI taxonomy): domain Eukaryota; kingdom Metazoa; phylum Chordata; class Mammalia; order Chiroptera; family Molossidae; genus Molossus; species Molossus molossus. The sequence goes on along the minus strand of NW_023425347.1, from coordinate 86,019,373 downwards.
ATGAAGTCTAAGCAACATGACCAACCCAGGCCCTCTAAGTGCCCTGGCACTTCTGGAGACACATGTCCTACCTGAAGGCTTCCTCCTAGTCCTCAGCTGACTTCCCCTCCCACTGTCCTGCAGTCAGTCAGCTGTTTCCCCGAAGAGCAAAAGGTCACCTCTTTCTTTTTAGAAAGGTCCCATCCGGGTTTCTTGTGACAGTTTCAAGGTGACCTTTAAGTTGTTCCTCTCTTCTTTTGAGAAGTGGGAGAGGAGAGTTCAAGTCTTATTTTTATAGGAAACCAGTTGCTGGCTCTGCTATCCATGCATGTGAAGTGGGCAATAATGATCCTCATTCTCCCCTACTCACAGACTTGTTCTAAAAATAAATGTCAGGATACACCTTGCAAAGACCAAAACAAGCTATAAGATGTAAAGGGACAAAGGAAGGCTTTTTTGTCTCTGGTCAGGAGACAAGATGAATACCTGCTTTATGGGCTCCCAGGCCTCTGCCAGGAGTTCCGGGTCAGGGATATGGGCAAACAAATGAAGTGGGTGCCAATGGTGAGCTGGGTTACAGTGAGGCCCTCCCTTGGCACAAGCACTGGACTGGGAGCCAGGTGAACTGGGGACAAAGCAGAATTCATGCATGGTCCAAATCACAATGTGTGTATGGGGGGGGGGGGGATAGGCTTAACCTAAGGCTTGGGGTCACTCTCCCAGTTCTCCCAGTATCTAAACCTCCTCAAGCCACTAGCCCCTCCCCACCAAGGAAAATCAAGAATGCCTAACTATCAGAGAGAGAGAAAAGGTCCAGAGAAGGGAAGTGATTTGCCTACTCAGCCACTGAATCAGTTAAAGAAGCCTGAAGCATCTACTGTAGAACTTCAGTGCCAACCCCACCCCTCCCACACCCATCTCTGACTGTCTACCTAAAGCTCTGCTCAATGATTAGGAATGAGAACTGCACACAGCACTTTCTATTCTTAAAGGAGGGGTACCTTGCAAGGGAAGCAGCTGCCACAGATGACAGAATGAGGGCTCGAACATAGCTCCTACACACAGTGGGGCACTGAGAGAACAGGCAAGACCCCAAAATGAACTCCTAGGTTCTTGGGTATCTGATAGTGCAGAGGGAGCATGGCCTCAGCCCCCAACCCTATCCCCTAAGTCAGGTGGTACCATCTCCCCTCCCACCAGGACCAGCTCCAGAAGCAGCTTAAGTGAAAGGAAAACAAAGTCAGTAGGACATGCTCCAAACCTGAAACCTTAAGGAAGGACACCCTGTGGCAGCCTAGCGTTGAGAGATTTGTAATCCTTCCACCTCAGAGGAAGTCTGTAGGAGGCTGAGGTGGGGATGCATTTGCCTTAGGTGGTTCAAATACCAACGGGGGGGGGGGGTTGCCACTCATTAAATGCTTCCTGTGGATACAAAGACAACTTTACGTGCATTAATTTGTCAATGGCACACCAGCAGCACTATGGCTAGATACTATTATTTCCCCATTTTATACATGAGGAAACTGAGGCACAGAGAGGGCAACTGGAAAAGTGGTGGAGCCCTTATCTATCCTCAATTCTACACTGCAGAGGTAAAGGGGAAAATGGGCTTTCACTTTTGCCACCTGAACAGGGACCCTTGAGATCTTTTGGTCACCTTTCTCTCTATTTTCTTCCCCAGGATGGCCAGATGCTAGGACTCCCCTGTTTTCAGATGCAGAAAAATGACCTTCTAAGCCAGAAACACAGACTCTTGGAACTGTGAAGTCCTTCAGAGATCATATCCAACCTCCTCCTTTTGCAATGGGAAAACTGAGGCCCCAGCAGCACTGAGTGACTTGCCAAGGTTACCTAAGTCAGTGAAATGGCAGAAACGGCAGACACAGAAGGGACTACAAAGATCAACTGACAAGTGGAGATGTGTGACTGGCCCAAGGTCACAGAGAGAGGTGGGATGAGAAGCCATGTTTCCTAACTTCTAATACCCTTGCCATGGCACCATCTCTGTTCTCCCGCTGCCCAGGGGTCCCTGGGTTCTGGTGGGGACAAAGCAGGCCAAGCCTAACCCCATTAGAACTAGAGATATCAGGCCTGCAGAAACAAACTCCTGACTACCCAGAGTAGGATCTTTGTGGTCATGCTGTCATCCTTCCAGAAGTCTTGAGATTTGCAACGTGTGTACCAGCCCCCAATACCCTAACACAATGCCAGGTGTGCATGGGAGGTGAGGGGGTTGGAGAGAGGAGGGCAACTTATAGACAGTGCTTGTGTGGTCTCAAATGACATCATAGTCATTTGAGTTTCTTACAACAAATTAAAAGACAGGTTTCATGACTTGACTGATATGGTCAAATTTAGATTCTTGCCAGTTTCACAAGTGGTCAGGACCTTCAGAAAAGAGACCTAGCTTGTTCAAGGTCATGATATTTGTCTGAATCAGTAGACATGGTTCCCCTTGCCCAGTTCTTGATTTTTTCTCCAGGAAACTGGTTGCCATCAGGGTATAGATGCCAATGGCCCAGGTCCATGTACAGGCCAGGCCCTGCTACTGTCACAGCACCCAAGCCTTGCACCAGGAAGCAAGTTCCTGGATGTGTTAAAACAGAGTACCCTCCTGCAGCATGTCCCAGAGCCTGCCTCACACAAGCCTGGCATTACCACTCAGCTCCTGTATGTCCTTGGGAAAGCTGCAAGGTTTCCTGCCAAGAGTCACAAACTCCCCAAACCCAAACCACCAGGGTACCAGGCCCTCATGCCTTCTACAGCTAGCTGGGGCTAAAAAAGCAAAAGCAGCTTTTAAAATGCCCCCCCCCCCCTTCCAGGGACTTCTGGGCTACGCAGGCTCCTGTAAGCTCCATCAATCACCCAGCAGAACAGAGTTCTCAGGCCTAGCAGGGAGACCAACCCTCTGGAAGGGTACAACTTTTCTATTTCCTTCTTCCTAAGAACATTTCAAAATCTCCTCAGACAAGAACATCCTGAGCCCCTCCACCTGTCCCTCTCCCACTTGGTTGAGCAGCAGGCCAATGTGACTAGCCAGCCCAGATACCACCTTGAGACACAGCCAGGTGCCAACCTGGAGGTAAGCTGGGGCCAGACCAAGCTTCAACCGCCTCTACTCCCCCTCCACCCCCAAAACAAACTACAGAAATTCCAGGGTCCCCTGTCCCATAAACTGTTTAAAGAATAGCATTCCTGGACCGGAAACAGACTCAGGGGCTCCTTACCAGCCAGGGCAGGCAAAGCTGACAGATAATATTCCTGGGATAAAGGAAGGTGAAACTACTGGAACCCCTCATGTTCTACCCTACTGCTAGGTCTCCAGCATGCAGAACACCCCCCCCCACACACACACACACACACACACACGATAATCAAACTCCTTAGGCCAAGTAGAAATATACTTCATCCTGGAAAACCCTCCCATGAAGCGTGTGACTGCACACTTGCTGTTGACAGAGCAGAACCGTGCCACTTGCTGGAAGACACATCTCTCTGCCTTACACACAGCTGGGTGCCTGACTCCCCTCAGGGTCTGGCCTGGTAGCCTTGCCGAAAGTACCAAGTATCAGAAGCATCCATACCCTAATCCTGCTCTTTCCCATGCACGATGCTGGTTCCAAGCTCATGAGGCCTCAGCCCAGAGGCCACAGAGCTCAAGCTTGAGAAGGACCAAGATGGCAGGATGGAGGCTGCCTACATTGCAGGAGGAGTCCAGACCTTTATTTCTGCCTCAAGTGGTAAGGATGGGACAAGAAGCTCACCAGTTTGGTTGTGGCGACGCATCAGAGCATACTAGACTTACCTATCTTCATGAGGCAGGCCAGCAGGATCCAGAGGGAGATCTCAAAGGGTGTGCGCACGTGTTTGTAGTCGATACCCAGGACTGGAAAGGCCTTTCGAATCTTCAAGCTATGTTCAGTGATGGAATGGTTAACAGGACGGCTCTCAGGGACGAGTTCTGGTGGGGCGGTGGTGACATCCCCAATTGAACGTTCCCGTGGTGGCTCTGAGCCTCGGATGGTGCTGGCAGTAGGGCTGGGCTGGAGACCATGGCTCCTGAGAACAGGTAGTAGCCCCACCAAGGCTACTACCACAAGCAACGAAGGGAAGATTCGAGGCAGAGAGGGACCACAGATGCCAGACCACAGAAGCATCCTACTGCTCCCTCAGCCCAGCAGGCCTTGACCCTTAGCAAAGTGAGAGTAAGACCTGGGACATAGGTGGCAAGGGGTCACCAGGTGGGAAGAGAGACTGGAGTAGTCTCTAGGAAAAGTTCATGTTTTAGAAAAGTCTTTCTTGTGGAAGCAGTCCTCTGGGAGTGGAGAAAAGCTGGGTTCCTGATCTAGAACTCCAAAGAGGGACAAGGACTCAGGAAGGATCACAGGAAGAGACCAAAAGGTCTGGAACCCCAAGCCAGGGAAAAGGAGAGTGGGGAATAGATTGCTCCCTAGGACAGAGGAAGGGACAGGATAGGTTGCACCCCAGGCAGGGAAAAGGAAGAGGGAAGGCTGGGACCCTCCGCTGAGTCAAGTGACTGAGGAGCGGGGACTCGACTAAGGGAGGGAGGGAACCTGAGCTAAAGGGAGGGGACAGAAGCGGGTGGGACCCAGTCCAGGAAAAGGCGAGAGGGGGCTGCGAGCCCAGGCTGCGAGCAAGAAGTGAAGCCAGAAAGCGGCCGGGAGCTTCCCCACCCGGAGAAGCGTCGGGGTGCAGGAGCGCCGGGCTGAGATTCCAGGGAAATGGAGGGGGCAGGAAGGCGGAGGCAGGCGGCCTGGCGGGAGAGCGCGCCGGCGCGGGGTGGGGGCGGCTCGCCGTGGGCCACCGGCAACACCGGCAACACGCCTCTCCTTGCGGCCCCGGCGCGGCGCTGCGCTCCGCCCCGGCCCAGCTTCAGATTTTCCGCGTCCAGCTCCAGTTCTAGTGCCTGCGCTGGGTGCAGCCCCAGCGGCGATGGACTGTTCCCTAGCTGAGCCGGTCGCTGCCATTTATAGGCACCATCGAGCATCCAACGTGAGCGGGCTAGAGAGATCTGTCAGCGCCCAAGCATCGCAGCGACCCCTTGCCGCTGACGGAAGGAAGTATTCTTTAGGAAGAGAGGAGAGTTAGAGATGGCACACAAAAAACGTCCTTAATTTACAGAGATTCTATCGAACGGGGGTAAAATGCTTTACTATTTACAAAGCGCTTCCACATCCCGCAGTCTCATAAAGCTTTCCATTAGTCTGGTGAAGGATAATATATTATTATCTTATATATTTAGTTACCCTATGACCTTGAGCAAGTTACTTAACCTCCCTGTTCCACACTTGTTCATCTGTAAAGTGGAAATGGTCCTAGTACCTTCAGAGGGATACTGGGATGAGTAAATGAGATAATCTATGTAAAGTGTTTAGAATAGAGCTTAGCACATTGTACTGTTATTATGGTTTCAGTTTTGCACATGAGAAAATGAGTGAATAGAGTTCCTCAGCTAGTATGTAAATAGTTGTATTAATTTCCTAGGGCTGTTGTACAAAGTACCACAAACTGGGTGGTTTAAACACACACACACAAAGAGAAATTTATTGTCTCATACTCTGAAGGTTAGAGGTCTGAAATCAAGGTGTTGGCAGAGTTGGTTTCTTCTGAAGGCTATGAGGAAGATTCTGTATCATGCTTCTCTCCTAGCTTCTGGTAATTTGCTGACAATCTTTGGTGTCCCTTGACTGTGGCGGTATAACTCCTGTCTTCACATGGCAACCTCCCTGTGTCACTGTCTCTGAGTCTAAATTTCCCCTTTTTATAAGGTCACCAGTCAAACTGGATTAGGAGCATACCCTAGTGAACTCATCTTAACTTGATCATCTTCAATAACATTATTTCCAAATAAGGCCACATTCACAGGTACTGGGGATTTGAACTTCAGCATCTTTTGGGAAGACACAATTCAACCCACAGCAGTAGTGGAATTGAGATTTGACTGTATAGTGTTGGTTAGTAAGATTCAAGAGGTCATGGCTGTACACTGGAATCATTGGAAAGTTTTTAAAAACTACCATTTCCTGGGACCCACCTTCAAAGATTTGGATTCAGTTGCTCCAGGGAAGTGCCCAAACATGATAAGTATTTTTTCAAAAGGGTTGAGAACTATTGAAATTACTGAAATACCCTATTTTGCAGAAGAGTAGATCAAGGCCAAAAAAGTCAACGTGAATAGCTCCAGGTCACAAAATGATTTCAAAAGGGTTCTCAGTTCAGTTTAACAAATATTTACTGGGTCTCTTGACAAAGCTTTGTGCTGGGCTCTGGCAACACAGAGATAAGACATAGGGAGGAGGGAAGTGGAAGTGATTGGGAGGGGGCACAAAGTGGGCACAATGAAGGCTTCTAGTGTGATGATAATGGTCTATTTCTTTACTGGATGGTGGTAACAGAGGTTATGCAAATGTAGTTGTTTTGTGATAACTCACTGAACACTCATGATTTGTGTACTTTTCTTAAGATATGGTATCCTTTCATGAAAAGGTATATTAAAATACCAGAGTGATGTGATAGTGAGTGAAGGTGCCAATATTAAACTGAATTCTCTGTACTTCACCTTCTCCTGGCACAGGTTCAGCCACTTGAGAGATGTCAGAAGAGTCTAGAGAAGCCTTCAGAGAAACCAAGGACCTTGTGTCACCTGGGAGCAGGTAAAAAGAAAACATCAGCTATACAGGAAATAACCAAAGAGAGGAACAGCATTTAGGGCAAGGATCACAATAATGACAATAATGCCTCACAATGGTTCAGTCCTTTATAGTTCACAACCAAATGCCCCAGGTTTATCAAAGATCCAAGTCCAAATCCTGGTGCATAATGAGGGCTCAATATATATTAACTATTATTCATTGTCATTTTATAGATGAAAAACCAGCCCTGGTTGATTACAGTCCTTTCTTTACCTGTCAGCAGCCTCAGCACATTCGGTCACGGTCTCCTTAGACCGCTGGGCCACGCCACTCATTTTCTCCTTCTTCAAAAACTTTCCTCAGTTAGCTGATCAGATCCCACTCTCTCCTGGTTTTTCTCCCACTTCACTGGCTGTTTTTGCTTAGTCTCCTGTTGCTAAATCCTCCCCCTTCTCCTCTTCCTCCTCCCCAGCAACACCTTCTGAATGCTAGGGCCCCAGGGTTCAGTTCTCACCTTTTCTATCTCTATATTCATTTCTCTGATGATCTCATCCTTTCTTGTGATTTCCAATAACATCTGTATGCAGACAATGCATAGATTTGTATCTTCTCTGTTCTAAACTTCAAACTACCACGTCCAGCTGATCACTTGATGTCCACCTGGTTGTTCAAGAGAAATCTCAGACTCGACATGCCCAAAATGGAACTCCAGGCTTTCCCACTCCCTCCTCAAACTTGCTTCTCCCACTGTCTTCCTAGTCCAGGAAACAGTCACTCCATCTTCCATTTTCTCAGGTCAAAAATCTGAATCATCTTTGACTTCCTTCCTTCCTTCCTTCCTTCCTTCCTTCCTTCCTTCCTTCCTTCCTTCCTTCCTGTTTCAGGTGCACGACATTATAATTAGATATCTATACACACCACAAAATGATTACCCCCAAAAGTCTAGCTACCATCAATTGTCATACAATAACCCCCTTCACCCTTCACCTACTCCTACCCCGCTTCTCCTCTGATAACCCCCATCTGTTCTCTGTATGCATTTGTTAGTTTGCTTATACTTTATTTTAGATTCCACACACGAGTGAAAACATGTGGTATTTATCGTTCTCCTTCTGACTTATTTCACTTAGCATTATACTCTGAAGGTCCATCCGTGTTGTCACAAATGGCAAGATTTCATTCTTTTTGTTGCTGAGTAGTAGTCTAATGTATATATGTATTACATCTTCTTTATCCATTTGTTTATTGATGAACACTTAGGTTGTTTTCATATCTTAGCTATTGTAAATAATGCTGCTATTAACATAGGAATGTGCCCTGGCCAGTTTGGCTCAGTGGTTACAGCGTCAGCCCACCGACCAGTAAGTCATGGGTTCGATTCCGGTCAGGGGCATGTACCTCGGTTGCGATTCATCCCTGGTTCTGGTTGGGGTTCTGTGGAAGTCAGCTGCTCAATGTGTCCCTTTCATGTCACGTCGATGTTTCTCTCTCTCTCTCTCCCTCCCACTCTATCTGAAAAAAATGGAAAAATGTCCTCCGGTGAGGATTTAAAAAAAACAAAACAAAACAAAAACAACACGTAGGGATGCATATATTTTTTTAAATTAGTGATTTTGTATTCTTCAGATAAATGCCCAGAAGTGATCACACAATAGTTCTATTCTTGCCCTGGCCGGTTTGGCTCAGCGGTTAGAGCGTCCACCTGCGGTCCGGAGAGACCCGGGTTCGGTTCCCGCTAAGGGCATGTACCTCGGTTGCAGTTTGTCCCCGGCCCTGGTTGGTCGTGCGGGTGGCAGCCACTCGATGTGTCCCTTTCACATCGATGTTTCCCTCTCTCTCTCTTCCTCTCTCTCCCTCCCATTCTATCTGTACAAAAAATGGAAAAATGTCCTCGGATGAGGATTAAAAAAAAAAAATAGTTCTACTCTTAATTTGTTGAGGAATCCACATACTGTTTTCCATAGTGACTGCACTAATTTACAATCCTACCAACAGTGCACAAAGATTCCTTCTTCTTCAAATTCTCCCCAGTACTTGTTGCATTTCCTAATAATTAATGATATTGAACATCTTTTCATATGTCTGTTGACCATCAGTATGTCCTCTTTGGAAAAATGTTTATTCGGATTCTCTGCCCATTTTAAAATCAGGTTACTTGGGACTTCCGGTTAAGATGGCAGCGTGGGTAAACGTGGTATCACATCCTCCCACAACCACACCAAAGTTACAACTAAACTACAGAACAACCATCATTCAAAACTGCCTGAAATCAAGCTGAATGGAAGTCCTACAACTATGGAATTAAAGAAGCTGCATCGAGACTGGTAGGAGGGGTGGGGGCGCGACGGGCTGGTCCCACGCTCACGTGTGGCAGATAAAAATCAGGAGGACACCTCGGCTGGGAAGGTCCTCCCTGAGGACTGAGGGGTCCCTGTCCCACACCAGATGCCCCACTCAGGGTTCCAGTGCCAGGAAGAGAATCCCCATAACTTCTGGCTGGAAAAACCAGCGGGAACTGAGGCTCAGGGAGGCTGAGGCAGCTGGAGCCCCAGGCAGCTCATTAAAGGGCCCGCGCACGGACTTATCGGACTCACTCACTCTAAGCTTGGAGGGGAGGCAGCTCGAGGGGCACCAGAGACATACAGGGAAGAACTGAGCTGTTTGGCACTGGAGCGAGGGCTGGAGAGGGGGCTTTCTCCGGGACAAACGTGCTGTCAGAGTCCTTTGTTCCTTTGGTGAGCCCTTCCCTGGGGCAGCAGACCGCCGCCATATCTGGGACTCCAGCAACCTGGCTCACACTGGTAGCCCCACCTTAATGGTTCCCTGAGGCCCCGCCCCACCCAACTTTCAGGCCCACCCAAGCTGTTGCCAGTTGCTTAACCATAAGATTGGCCTGTCTTGGATCCTGCTTCAGGTTTTCCTAAATTCTTTCAAACAAGCAGCATCTGGTCTCAGATAGCCCCATACCTCTCGTTAAGTAATATACAGAAACAAACACAGGGAGGCAGCCAAAATGAGGAGACAAGAAACAGGTCCCAAAATGAAAGAACAGAACAAAACCCCAAGAAAAGAACTAAGCGAAATGGACATAAGCAACCTAACAGATGCTGAGTTCAAAATACTGCTTATAGGGATGCTCAGTGAACTTAGTGAGGGCCTCAAGAGCATTAAAAAGGACCAGTCAGAAATGAAGGAGGCACTAATTGAAATAAAGAATAATTTACACAGATTCAATAGTAGAGTATGTAAATCCAAGAAGCAAACCATTGGTTTGGAATATAAGGAAGCAAAAAACGCCCCAATCAGAACAGCAAAAAGAAAAAGGAATCCAAAAAAAAGATAGTGTAAGGAGCCTCTGGGACAACTTCAAGCGTGCCAACATTTGCATCTTGGGGGTGCCAGAAGGAGAAGAGGGAGAACAAGAAATTGAAAACCTGTTTGAAACAATAATGGCAGAAAACTTTCCTAACTTGGTGAAGGAAACAGACATACAAGTCCAGGAAGCACAGAGACTCCCAAACAAGATGAACCCCAAGAGGCCCACACCAAGACACATCATCATCAAAATGCAAAAGGTTCAAGACAAAGAGAGAATCTTAAAAGCAGCAAGAGAAAAGCAGTTTGTTATCTACAAAGGAGCTCCCTTAAGACTGTCAGCTGATTTCTCAAAAGAAACTTTGCAGGCCAGAAGGGAGTGGCAAGAAATATTCAGAGTGATGAAAAGCTAGAAACTACAACCAAGATTACTCTATCCTCAAAGCTGTCATTTGGAATCGATGGCCATATAGGTTCCCAGACAAGAAAAAGTTAAAGGAGTTCATCACCACCAAACCGTTATTATATGAAATGATGAAGGGTCTTTTTGAAGAAAAAGATAAAATATATGAACAAACAAAATGGCAATGAATACATATCTATCGACAATGGAATCTACAAACAAAATGAACATGCAGAACAGAAACATTCTCATAGATACAGAGAACATTTTGTTGGTTGCCAGATGGGAGGGGGTTTGGGGGGATGGGTGAAAAGGTGAAAGGATTAAGAAGTACAAATTCAGATTCCTAGGACTCTGGCGGATCCTGTCCGGTGAGCAGGGCCCTCGGACGGCCCGGGGCAAGACGACAGTAAGCGCGGCTTAAAGTTCCGAGCCCCCAGCCTGGGCTTGCGAGTTTCTGAGCAGCCCCTTGTTCTTCTCTCAAGAAATGGGCAAGTTTATGAAACCCGGGAAGGTGGTGCTGGTCCTGGCCGGACGCTACTCCGGACGCAAAGCAGTCATCGTCAAGAACATTGATGATGGCACCTCAGACCGCCCCTACAGCCATGCTCTGGTGGCTGGGTCTCTGAAGACGTCCTTGTTGACGACAGTTTTGTCCAAGGGGATATCCACAGAGTACCTTGTGGGCATGAGGTGATTGTAGTTATAAACTTTCACAAAAGACTTGATCTTTGACCTCTTGGCAATTTTCTTCTTGCCCATGGCAGCTGTCACTTTGCAGGGATAGCGGTCAATTCCAGCCACCAGAGCATGTTTCGATCATTAAAAGTCCAAAAAAGAAAAAAAAAAGAAGTACAAATTCATTGCTAGACTGACAAACCTCAAAGGGAAAGGGGTTGGGGGGTGGAAAGAAATAAACCAAAGAATTTATATGCATAACCAATGGACACAGACAATAGTATGGGAAAAGGTGGGAGGGGGGCAGGAGTGGAAAGGAGGGGGTCAATGGGGGAAAAATGAGGAACATCTGTAATAATTACAACAATAAAAATTTAAAATAAAACAAAACAAAAATAAAATAAAGTCAGGTTACTTGTGCCCTAGCCAGTTTGGCTCAACGGTTGAGCGTCAGCCTGTGGACCAGAGAGTCCCTGTTTCAGTTCCCACTAGGGGTACGTACCACAAAAAATAAAAATAAATCAGTTTACTTGTGTTTTTATTGTTGAGTTGTATTAATTCTTTATATATTTTATTTATTTGTTAATTCTCACCTGAGAATATTTTTCCATTGATTTTTAGATAGAATGGAAGGGAGGGATAGAGAAAGAGAGAAACATTGATGTGAGAGAGACACATCATTGGTTGCCTCCTGCACGACCCCAAATGGAGCCAGGGACTGAACTAGCAACCCAGGTATGTGCCCTTGACCGGAAATCAAACCCGAGACCCTTCAGTCTGAGGGCCTAGTATCCAACTGCTGAGCCAAACTGACCAGGGCCTTCATATAGCTTATATATTAACCCCTTATCAGATGTATGATTGGCAATATTGTCTCCATTCAGCAGGTTACCTTTTTGTTTTGATGATAGTTTCCTTCATTGTGCAGAAGCTTTTTAGTTTGATGTAGTCCCATTTGTTTGAATTTGCTTTTGTTTCCTTTGCCTTTGGATGACTTCTCTCTTTTTTTCATGTCAGTTCTTGGCAAATACTGTCAATTTGATCTTTGAAATATATCCAGAATCCAACCACTTCTTATCACCTTCACTGCTACCACTCTGGTCCAAGCCACCACCATTTCTTGCCCAGATTATTAAATATCCTCTTAGCAGTCTCCTATCAACAAAGCAGCCAGAGGGATCTCTCTAAAGCCTCAGTCAAATGCTGTCACCCCTGCTCAGACCCCTCCAAAGTCCTTATTATGATTAATAAGGCCCCACCCAATCTAGCCCTCACATTGCTCAGGCCTTATCTCTGACTCCCCATTATTCCCTCTGCTTTAGCCACCCTGGCTTCCTTGCTATTTATTTTTCAGACACTTGGGGTTTACTGCTTCCTCAGAGCTTTGACTTTGCTGTTCCCTGGACTTGGAATGCAGTTACCCCTAAAGTATCTGCATGGTGTCCTGTTTCACTTCCTTAGAGTTTTTGTTCAGATGTTATCTCTTAGTGAGGCCTTCCCTGATCCTAAACCCCTCTATCAAATGTAATACCCCTAACCCACACTTCCTTTTTCTTTTCCTTCTTTCTTTTTCTCTATAGCTCTTTTTTTTTATTTCATTTTTTAACTTATCTTTATTGTTGAATGTATTACAGATGTCCCCCCCTTTCCCCCACTCACCGCCTCCTCCCCAATCCCACCCCCTTCCTGCCTTCCCCACACTATTGTCTGTGTCCATTGGTTATGTATATATGCATAGAAGTTCTTTGGTTTATCCCATCTCGCCCGCCCTCCCCCTTTCCCTTTAAGGTTCATCAGTCTAACAACCAATTTGTACTTCTTAATTCCTTCATCTTTTTCACCCATTCCCCCTCCCATCTGGCAAGCAACAAAAAGTTCTCTGTATCTATGAGTCTGTTTCTGTTCTGCTTATTTATTTTGTTTGTAGATTCAATTGTTGATAGATATGTACTAATTGCCATTTTGTTTATATTTTTGTTCTTCTTCTCCTTCAGGACCCTTCAACATTTCATATAATACTGATTTCATGGTGATGAACTCCTTTAGCTTTTTCTTATCTGGGAAACTCTTTATATGTCCATCGATTCTAAATGATAGCTTTGAAGGATAGAGTAATCTTGGTTGTAGGTCCTTGCTTTTCATCACCTTGAATATCTTTTTGCCACTCCTTACTGGCCTGCAAAGTTTCTTTTGAGAATCAGCTGACAGTCTTAAGGGAGCTCCTTTGTAGGTGACAAACTGCTTTTCTCTTGCTGCTTTTAAGAATCTCTCTCTTTGACCTTTGGCATTTTGATGATGATGATGTGTCTTGGTGTGGACCTCTTTAGTCTCATCTTGTTTGGGACTCTCTGTGCTTCCTGGACTTGTATGTATGTTTCCTTCACCATGTTAGGGAAGTGTTCTGTCACTATTTTTTCAAATAGGTTTTCAATTTCTTGCTCTCTCTCTTCTCTTTCTGGCACTCCCATGATGTGAATGTTGGCACGCTTGAAGCTGTCCCAGAGGCTCCTTACACTATCCTCATTTTTTTGGATTTTTTTTTCCTTTTGCTGTTCTGATTGGGTGTTTTTTTTGCTTCCTTATATTCTAAATCAATGGTTTGCTTTTTGGTTTTACCTACTCTACTATTGATTTTCTGTAAATTATTCTTTATTTCAGTTAGTGCATCCTTCATTTCTGACTGGTCCTTTTTTATGTTGTTGATGTTCTCACTAAGTTCCTTGAGCATCCTTATAATCAGTGTTTTGAACTCTGCATCTGATTGATTGCTTAACTCCATTTTATTTAGTTCTTTTCCTGGAGTTTTCTTCTTTTCTTTCATTTGGGATGTTTCTTTGTCTCCTCATTCATAGGCTGCTTCCCTGTGATTGTTTCTATGTATTAGGAAGAGTCGCTATGTCTCCTAGGCTTTTTAGGGTGGCCTATTTTTGTAGGTGTCCTGTAGGCTCCAGTGGCACAGCCTCCCTGATCACCCCAGCTGTGCTCTCGAGGTGCACCCTTCATGTGGACTGTATACCCTTCTGTTGTAATTGAGTCTCAATTGCTGTTGGCACATCAATGGGAGGGATTTACTCAGGCTTATCAGTTGCAAGGACTGGCTGTGCCCACTGACCACTGACCACTGACCCCTGACTACCTTGGAGGAGCAGCTGTGCAGGGGCCCACCACACAGAGAGAGACTTACTTCAGCAGGGTTCTGGTACCCACTGAGTCCACTCATTGAGTGTGTCACTTATAGAGGTGGTTAGGTGGTGGTGCTTTGATGTGGTCTGAAGCTGTCCAGTGGGTGTGCTGGCTCCTGGGCAAGGTCGGCCACTGCTTGTGTTCTACCTGGGGCCACCCGGCATAAGCTACAAAGTGATCTGCCAATGGCTGCTTCTTTTCTTTTCTTTTGTTTTCTTAATTGATATTAGAGAGAGAGAAGATGAGAGAGATAGAAACATTGATGAGAGAGAACATCAATTGGCTGCCTCCTGCCCCCCTTCCCGGGTATCAGGCCCACAACCTGGGCATGTGCCCTGACTGGGAATCGAACTGACAACCTCTTAGTGCATGGGTCAACACTCAACCACTGAGCCACACCGGCCAGACCAATGGCTTGTGCTGGGCTTGGAGGTGCCCAGGAAAAGCCAAATTGTGAACCAAGGCTAGCTGCTTCTAGTGCCAGGCCTGGGGCCACTTAACAAGAGGTATGGGGCTCATTGAGACCAAATGTTTCTTGTTTGAGAGATTTTAGGAAAATCTGAAGCCGGATCCAAGACAGGCCAATCCTATGGTAAAGCTATTGAAAACAGCTCAGGTGGGTCTGAAAGTTGGGTGGGATAGGGCCTCTGGGAATCACCAGGGCAGAGCAAAAAGTGTGAGCCAGGTTGCTGAAGTCCCAAATATGGCAGCCATCTGCCACTCCAGGAAAGGGCTCACCAAAGGATCAACAGCCTCTGACAGCAAGTCTGTCCAGGAGAAAACTGCCTCTCCAGCTCTTGCTCTGATGCCAAACAACTCAGTTCTTCCCTGTATGTCTCTGGTGCCTTTCAAGCTGCCTCCCCCATGCTGGAGCCTGGAGGTTGTGAGTCTGAGTAAGTTCATGTGCAGGCCCTTTAAGAGGAACTGCCTGTGACTCCAGGAGCCTCAACCTCCCTCAGCCTCGGTTCCTGCTGGTTTTTACAGCCAAAGTGACTTCTCTTCCTGACACCGGAACCCAGAGCTGGGGGCTTGGTGTAGGACAGGGACCCCCTGCTCCTCAGGGAGGACCTTCCCAGCCCAGGTATCCTCCTGAATCTTATCTGCCACACGTGGGTGTGGGACCAGCCTGGCAGAACCTCCGCCCCTCCTACCAGTCTCGATATAGTCTCTCCTTTAATTTCATAGTTGTAGAACTTCCATTCAGCTCGATTTCAGGCGGTTCTGAATGATGGTGGTTCTGTAATTTAGTTGTAATTTTGATGTGGGAAGAGATGAGTACCACGCTTACTTACGCCGCCATCTTGACCGGAAGTGTCCATAGCTCTTTCACTGCCTGACATACTGCATATTTTTACGGCCTGTCTTGCCTTCACTAGAATGACAACAGCAGAGATTCAAGGCTGAGAGCACAATGGTTGGTAGGACAGACTTAGAGCCAGGCTTCCTGGATTTGAATGCTGTCTACCTCTGCCTAGCTGTATGACCCTAGGCAAGGTACTTAATTTCGTTGCACCTCAGTGTCTTCAACTATAAGATGGGTTAATAACAGAATCTATATCATATGATAAGTATGAGGATTAAATAAGTTAATGCATGTTAAGTGCTTAAAATTACACCTGCTATAGAGTAAATGCTACATGTGCTTGCTATTATTATCACAGAATGCTTAGCTCATAGTAAGTCCTATACAGTTGTTAGCTTTTATTGTTCTGTATCCTGAACATATATCTGCTATATCCTCAGAACTGAGAATAGCACTTGGCACATAATAAGTCATTCAAGAACGATCTACTTAGAAGAATGAATTAGGATACATGTATACATAAACAATATGTAGTATTTTTAGCATCTTTTGTATTTTTATCAATGCCATCATATCATATATATCCTTCTTCGTCTTTACCTTTTCACTCAATATTATAGGTTTTTACATCTAGCCATAATTTTATATATATATCGTTTTCCTTTTATTTTATTTTTATTTTTGTTCAGACTGAATGGAAGGGAGAGAGAGGAAGAGAGAGAGAGAGAGAAACATCGACGTGAAAGGGACACATCGAGTGGCTGCCACCCACACAACCAACCAGGGCCGGGGACAAACTGCAACCGAGGTATGTGCCCTTAGCGGAAACGGAACCCGGGTCTCTCTGGACCGCAGGCCGATGCTCTAACCGCTGAGCCAAACCGGCCAGGGCTCGTTTTCCTTTTAACTGCTCTATAGTAAATATTCCATCATATTAATATATCTCAATTTTTAAATCTCTTTCCCTATTGATAGATATTTGAATTGTTTTGGTTTTATGTTATTGTAATTAATACTGTATCGAATGCCCTTATACATATCTCTTGGTGCACATGTGTCAGAATTTCTCTCCCACTATATTTGAAAATAGAATTTCTGGACTGTAGGGTCAGTACATTTTCTGCTTTCCTAGACTAAATTATTTTCCTCAAGTATCTTTTGCCCTTCTACCTGCAAGTATGAAAGAATCATTTTTCCCATATCCCCCTTAATACTTGTTTGAGTCAGATGTTTTATTCTTTGCTAATTTGATGGGTAGAAAATAGTATCTCATCATTTTTTTTAAAATAAACTTTTTACATTGGAATTTCTTTAGATCTACAGAAAAGTTACAGTAGTCAAAAGAGTTCCCATATACCCCGCACTCAATTTCCCCTAGTGTTAATATTTTACATTACCATGGTAGGTTTGTCAAAATTAAAAAGCCAATATTTGCTTATTACTATTAATTAAACTCCAGATTTTATTCAGATCTCACTAATTCCATTTTTTCTAGGGTCCCATCCAGGATACTGCATTGCATTTAGTCCTCGTGTCTCCTTAGTCACCTCTGATCTGGGACAGCTTCTCAGTCTTTTTTTGTTCCTATGACCTTGATAGTCTTGAGGAGCACTAGTCAGGTGTTTTGCAAAATGTTTCTCAATTTGGACTTATTTGATGTTTTTCTAGATGGCTAGACTGGAGTTATGGGTTTAGGGGAAGAACAGCACAGACATGACGTGCCCCTCTCATCACAACCTATCAGGGGGCACATGCATTGTTATTACCCTCAAACACTCAGTTAATGTGGTATTTCCAGGTTTCCCAACTGTAATGTTACTATTTTTCCTCTTCCCCTATTCTGTTCTTTGAGATTGACTCTTACAAGAATTGTCTGTACATGTCCTTGCTTATGTTTCCACTTGTTTGCTTGTCTTTAGTTCTTACTGATGTCTAGGTGTTGTCTATATTTAAATTACAATTATCTTCTCCCAGGGAGTCATTTAGTATTTTAATTTTGTTTACAATGACTTTTGCCATGTACAAGTTTTTTTTTGTTTTGTTTTGTTTTTTTTTATCCTCACCCGAGGATATTTTTCCATTTTTTGTACAGATAGAATGGGAGGGAGAGAGAGGAAGGGAGAGAGAGTGAGAAACATCGACGTGAAGGGACACATCGAGTGGCTGCCACACGCACGACCAACCAGGGCCGGGGACAAACTGCAACCGAAGTACGTGCCCTTAGCGGGAACCGAACCCGGGTCTCTCCGGACCGCAGGCCGACGCTCTAACCACTGAGCCAAACTGGCCAGGGCGCCATGTACAAGTTTTTTATTTTAATTTAATCACACTTACATTTTATTCCCTTTATTCTTTGTGCTTTTTGAACTACCTTTGAGCACCTAGCCATGACTCAGCAATTCCCTAATAACCATTGGTTCTAGTGACTGTTCACATTACCCTTTTGCCTGAATGCCTTCCCTCCCTTTCCCTTCCAGGCAAGCTCCTATTTATCTTTAATGCCATAAACGAAATGAAACCTCCTCTGCAAAGCCCTCCTTAATTCCCCAGGTAGAATTAGGTGGTTGCTCTCTCCACAGTGCTCCCACACCTATTGGCCTTATCTTTATTACAGCACATATCACATTCTATTATTTTGCCCTTTGCTTAATTGTTTGTGTGTCTTCTGTCCCACTAGATTGTTATTGCTTGAGGAGAGGAACACCATGCGATTCATCTCTGTAACCGAGCACTGGGCATGATGCTGTCAATATTTATTGGATAAATGAATGAGACTATAGTCTGCATCAGCAGTCTTCAGATTCTTCCTCTTGTGCCCCCTTTAAGATTTTTTAAAAATTCTGCACTCCCTCTATATTTGTGAAGATTTCAGCAGAGGCAAATGGCACACTGAAGACATTTCAACAAGGTTATATATACAAAGGGGCTAATTTAGAAGGTGTGGTCAAGGTGTAGGAAAATTACAAGGGATCATGCAGGAAGCTGGAAAGGGCAGCAGCCAGACTGTTACCACAAAATTCCTCTGCCTTAAGAGGAGCACTAACTTTCTCTCCAGAGGCAGAGCCAGACGGATTAGACCCCCAGAGTTGTAAACCAGGGAAATAGAAACCCCACCTCACTTTCTTCCCTCCCTCCAGCTCTTGCCAAGACTCCCCATTGGCTAAACCCAAGGCAAGGCCAGAAGATACATCCAAGTCAACCAACCAAGGAAGAGTCGCATGAAAGAAGGCAGAGACTGGATGTGCAGGTCCACATGCAGGATAGCTGACATATTTTTAAATTGACAATTAAAATGTATATTGTTACAAAGGATATGCTTCCTAGCATATTGTAAATATTAATATTTTAAATGAAACTGTTCTGCCCTGGCCAATTTGGCTCAACCTTTAGAGCGTCGAAACGCATAACAAAGAGTCCTGGATTCCATTCTGATCAAGGACATGTACCTCTGTTGCAGTTAGATCCCCTGGTCCTGGTTGCTTGCTGGAGGCAACCAATAGATGTGTCTCTCTCACCTCGATATTTCTCTCTTTCTCTCTCTCTCTCTTCCTCCCTCCCTCCCTCTCATTCTATCTGAAAATCAATGGAAAAATATACTCAGGTGAAGATTTTAAAAAAATAAATAAAACTGTTCCATCATCAACTGAATATAAGTATCATTGTGATTTGATACTCTCATTCATTTCAAGAAAATACTGAGACAAGCTCTACTTTAACCAGCAGAAATGCTACATTGTTATTTATTTTTCTCTTGAATGTGTAGTTACCTTTTGCTTCCTCTCACAGAATGTTATCCTAGGATATCTTTTATTCTTTTTTATTTTATTTTTATTTATTAATTTTAGAGAAAAAGAGTAAGGGAGAGAAAGAGAATAGAGAGAGAGAGAGAGAAACATCAAATTGTTATTGCACTTATTTATGCACTGATTGGTTGATTCTTATAGGTTACCCTAATAGGGGATTGAACATACAACCTTGGCATATTGGGACAATGATCTACCCAACTGAGCTACTGGCCCAGATCTATTTTATTATTGAAAGTCTATTATTGATTATCTAATTGATACTTCAACAGAAATTTACATATATAATTGAAATTTAAAAGTTTTTGAAATTTGCGCTGGCCAGTTTGGCTCAGCGGTTAGAGCATTGGCCTGCGGTCTAGAGAGACCCAGGTTTGGTTCCCGCTAAGGGCATGTACCTCGGTTGCAGTTTGTCCCCGGCCCTGGTTGGTCGTGCGGGTGGCAGCCACTCGATGTGTCCCTTTCCTATTGATGTTTCTCTTGTTCTCTCTTCCTCTCTCTCCCTTCTATCTGAGCAAAAAAAAATGGACAAATGTCCTCGAGTAAGGATAAAAAAAAAAAAGTTTTGAAATTTAAAAAAATGTTTTAGCCCTGGCCGGTTTGGCTCAGCAGTTAGAGCGTCGGCCTGCAGTCCAGAGAGACCCGGGTTCAGTTCCTGCTAAGGTCACGTACCTTGGTTGCAGTTTGTCCCCGGCCCTGGTTGGTTGTGCAGGAGGCAGCCACTTGATATGTCCCTTTCACATCTCTCTCTCTCTCTCTCCCTCTCTCTCTCTCTCTCTCTCTCCCTCTCTCTCCTTCTCTCTCCCTCCCAGTCTACCTGAACAAAAAATGGAAAAATGTCCTCGGGTGAAGATAGAAAAATTATTTTAAAAAAATAAAGTTTTAATTTTGATTGACTCTAAAGCTCTGTCTTTTTTTCCTTTTTTTTTTGTTCAGGTAGAGTGAAAGGGAGAGAGAGGACCAGAGAGAGAGAGAGAAACATCGATGTGAAAGGACCACATCGAGTGGCTGCCACCCGCACGACTGACCAGAGCCGGGGACAAACTGCAACCGAGGTACATGCCCTTAGCGGGAACCGAACCCGGGTCTCTCAGGACCGCAGGCCGACGCTTTAACCGCTGAGCCAAACCGGCCAGGGCTCTAAAGCTCTGTCTTTAAGTTTTCTTCTGGATTGAGGTATCACCAGTATTACTATTATGTTAGTACACAATTGATTAAAGCAACATAACATATCTTTTTTTTTTTTTTTTATCCTCACCTGAGGACATTTTTTCATTTTTTTGTTCAGATAGAGTGGGAGGGAGAGAGAAAAGAGAGAGAGAGAAACACCGATGTGAAAGGGACACCTGGAGTGGCTGTCTCCTGCACAATCCAACCAGGGCTGGGGACAAACTGCAACCGAGGTACGTGCCCTTAGCAGGAACCAAACCCAGGTCTCTCTGGACCACAGGCTGACGCTCTAACCGCTGAGCCAAACCGGCCAGGGCCATAACATATCTTTTGATATATAATTTTTTTTAATCCTCACCTGAGGATATTTTTCTATTTATCTTCAGATAGAGTGGGAGGGAGGGAGGGGGAGAGAGAGAGAGAGAGAGAGAAACATTGACGTGAGAAGGACACAGTGAGTGTTTGCCTCCTGTACCACCTCGGCCAGGGCTGGGGATGAACTGCAACCAACGTACCTGCCCTTGAGTGGAATCAAACCTGCGACTCATTGGTACACAGGCCGACGCTCTAACTGCTGAGCCAAACCAGCCAGGGCTTGGTATATTGTTATTAAACAAATAGTAAAATAAAATTGGAAATGCATCTCTATCTATCAAAAATCTATCTGAAATAGATTTTTGCAATTAATTTATATATTTGTCGATAAATATTATTTATTGCTGGAATAAGGCTGGATTCAGCATCAATTTCAAATATTTTGTTCTTTTATAAATAGGATCACTGAGAAACCATGTTCACATAAATAAGTAGACGAGAATGGAGGAAGATTTATTATAATAATGTCAATTATTTACATTCCTTTAGAGTTACAAGCCATAAAATCACATAGCGACCTATCATTAAAAGTTATTTTTAATGACAACAAAATTAGAACCTTCTTTAACTTTATTGAAAGCAAAGAACTAGCAACTACCAACTTGCAAAATGCTTTATTGTCCAGTCATTGGAGTGCTTCACCTTTGGTTGGTGCCCTGGGGGTTGGTACCCCTGGGATAATGCTGTGGGTAAAAACCTGAGTTGGAGAAGCTTTTGTCAAGTGTGAGCAGGGGAGGTTGGAAAGGAGAAGACGGACCTGGACTTCACCATGTATTTTCCAGAATATGGGTCTTAGGAAAGAGCACATGTAAAGTTTGCAGATCTGGACATCAGTTCTTGGAAGTATCTGTGCCAAGTACCCCTGACTTCAAGGTGCTTGAAAAAGAAGTTAGCAAATTACCAAACTACCGAATGTACTGAGGGGTTGGTTGGTGAGTTGTGCTGGAGCCATTCAGAGAGTTTACTTTCCAGCTGTGGGGGGTCAGGAAAGGCTTCAAGGATGAGGTGGCATGTGAGTTGCTTTTCAGGTTCTGTAGGATTTTGACAAAAGAGATAGTAAAGAAGTCATTCCAGATATATGAACTGGGTAAACAGAGGCTCGGAGAAAAGAAACCAAAGGGTGCGTTTGAAGAAGAATACTTTGGTAGAAGCAGAGTGGAGGTATAGGCAAAGAGAGGGAGAAAAGGCTGGAGACATGGAATCATAAACTCACAAAGCTAAAATATTCCTTACAAATCAGCTAATCCAACCTCCACTGTTACAATCACCAGTCCACCAAAACCCACTCGGTGTTCATATAATCTGGTCACGGGGCGTTCACTCTTTATAGAATTCCTCTGTCCCATCCTGGCCATTTCGGCTCAGCAGTTAGAGAGGTGATCTGTGCACTGAAGGGTGTCAGGTTCTATTCCCAGACAAGGGCACATACCTGGGTTACAGGTTTGATCCTTGGCCCCAGTTGGGGTACCTGTGGGAGGCATTCAATCGATGTATCTCTCTCACATCAATGTTTCTCTCTCTCTCTCTCTTTCTCCCTCCCTTCCACGCTATCTAAAATATCCTTGAGTGAGGATTAACCAAAAAGAAATAAATAGAATACCTCTGTCCAATAGAATACATGTAATGTGAGCCACATGTATAATTAAAATTTTTCTGATAATTACCAAAAAAAAAGTAAAAAGAAACAGGTGAAATTAATTTTTTTTAAAGTACTGTTATTTTGCATGGCCAGTTTGGCTCAGCAGTTGGAGCATCAGTCCACAGACCAATGAGTCATGGGTTCGATTCTGGCCAAGGGCACGCACCTCGGTTGCAGTTCCTCCCCGACCCCGGTCGAGTCCTGCAGCAGGCAACCAGTCAATGTGGCTCTATCACATCGATTTCTCTCTCTCTCTCTTTCTCTCTCTGTCTCTCTTTCCTTCCCTCTCACTCTATCTGATGATAAATAGAAAAGTATTCTTGGGTGAAGAATAAAAAAATAAAATAAAAGTATTGTTATTTTTTTAATTTTTTAATTTATTGATTGATTTTAGAGAGAGAGATAGAAACATCAATGAGAGAGAATATCAACTGGCCGCCTCCTGCATGCCCCTCACTGGGGATCGGGCCCAAAACCTGGGCATGTGCCCTGACTGGGAATCGAACTGGCGACCTTTTGGTGCATGGGTCGACACTCAACCACTGAGCCACACTGCTGAACCAGGTGAAATTAATTTGAATGTTGTATTCAATTCAACATATTCAAAATATTATCATTTTTACATAATCAATATAAAAACTGTTAATGAAATATTTTACTTTTTTTTTTTTATACCCCCACCTCAGCCACCACCCTCGTACTCTACTTTTTTTTTTAATCCTCACCTGAGGACATTTTTTTATTTTTTATTCAGATAGAATGGGAGGAAGAGAGAAACATCGACGTGAAAGGGACACATCGAGTGGTTGCCATCCGCACGACCGAACCAGGGCCGGGGACAAACTGCAACCGAGATACATGCCCTTAGTGGGAACCAAACCCAGGTCTCTCTGGACTGCAGCCAATGTTCTAACCGCTGAGCCAAACCGGCCAGGGCTATTTTACATTCTTTAAAATTTTTATTTATTTATTGATCTGAGAGAGAGAGAGAGGAAAGAGAAACATTGATTTGTTGTTCCCTTATGTATGCATTCATTGGTTGCTTCTTATAAGTGCCCCCCTGATCCAAGATCTAACCTGAAACCTTAGTGTATCAGGATGACGCTGTAACCAACTGAGTTACCTGGAAAGGGCTTTACATCCTTTTTTTACTAAATTATTCCAATTCAGACCAGACACGTTTTTAAAAAATATGTTGTCACTGATTTTAGAGAAAGAGGAAGGAAGAGGGAGAGGGAGAAAGAAACATCAATTGGCTGCCTCCTTCATATTCCCTACCGGGAATCAAGCCCACAACCCAGGCATGTGCCCTGGGAATCTAACTGGCAACCTCATGGTGCATGGGATTATACTCAACCAACTAAGCCACATTGACCAGGCAGTCCAGACACATTTCCTGTGCTCAATGGCTTCAGATAGCTAGTGCCAGTAGCACAGATCTAGACAGAACCCATTGTATCCTCAGACCACTCTGGTAGTTAGAAAGTTTTCCCTTGGGTGGTAGAATAATGCTGGCTTGATTCTCACTTAAACAACTGCATCTTCCAACTTGTTTACTATATTATATAGTAATATAGAATCACAATAGGAATAAGTACTAAATGCTATGAGTGCTCATATTAAGGATACCCCAATGTTGGCCTTGCAGGTCAGGGAAAGTTTCAGGAAGGAAGATACAAAGCAATGAACATTGATTATGTTCAGTTCATAATTATTCTTTAGGCTGTATTTATATATTTGATGTACTCTTCTGTATATATATTTCACAACTTAAAAACAAAGATTTCCAAATAAATAAAAATAGCTCTGGCCAGTTGGTTGGGTGTCATCCCATGTACCAAAAGGTTGCCAGTTTGATTCCCTGTGAGGGCACATGCCTGGATTGTGGGCTTGATCCCTGGTAGGGGTCATGTAGGAGCCAGCCGATCGATGTTGCACTCTCTCATCAATGTTTCTCTCTCTCCCTCTCCCTTCTTCTCTCTCTAAAAATACTTTAAAAACTTAAAAATAAAATAAATAGAAATATAGGTTTACTCCCCAATAGCAATTAGCAATGATCCAGAATCCAAATGTGGGTTTCTAAAAGCCATTCTCCTATAAAAAGAATCCGAGATCTTTGGAGAAGTGGCTGATTCTAGGGCTGGGGAATAGAAAAGACAAAATGAGCCTAGAGCATCTTGTAGTGCCAGAAAGTAAGGGAGTGCTCAGAAAACAAAAAGATGGAGGCAAAGCAAAGGGGACATAGTAGTCAACCTGAAAGAGCTCCCAATGGCCAAAGCTGGGACAATTTTAGCAACAAAATTAATAATATTGGATTATAACCCAAAATATAAAATATATGCATATGAGTCCATATTTATATATATTTTTAAATGGGGAGAAGAGACACATTTTAAAAAATTGTATTTATTGATTTTTAGAAAGAGAAGAAGGGAGAGAGAGAAGAGAAACATTGATTTGTTGTTCCAGTTATTTATGCATTCATTGGTTGCTTCTTGTATGTACCCTGACCAGGGATCAAACTTGCAACCTTGGTGTATCAAGATGATGCTCTAACCAACTGAGCTACTTGGCCAGGGCCAAGACAAATCTTCTTTAAAGAATTTCAGCCAGGCCAGGTTGCTCAAGTTGGAGCATTGTCCCATACACAAAAAAGTTTGCAGGTTCCTTTCCCAATCGGAAGGTGAAGCTTAATTTCACTCCCTATCCCTTGAGTGTAGGATGGGCTTGATGACTAGTTTAAGAATAGGGTATGGGCCCTGGCCAGTTTGGCTCAGCAGTTAGTGTCAGCCTGTGGTCCGGAGAGACCCGGGTTCGGTTCCCGCTAAGGGCATGTACCTTGGTTGCAGTTTGTCCCCGGCCATGGTTGGGTCATGCGGGAGGCAGCCACTTGATGTGTCCCTTTCACATCAATGTTTCTCTCTCTCTCTTCCTCTCTCTCCCTCCCACTCTATCTGAACAAAAAATGGAAAAATGTCCTCCAGTGAGGATAAAAAAAAAAAAGAATAGGGTATGGGCCCTGGCTGGTTAGAGCGTCATCCTGCGGACCAAAGAGTCTCGGGTTCTATTCTGGTCAAGGGCACGTACCTTGGTTGCGGTTTGGTCCCTGGCCCTGGTCGGGGTTGCGATGTGCCTCTCTCACATCAATGTTTCTTTCTTTCTCTCCCCGCCACCATTTTTTCTAAAGATAAATGGAAAAATATCCTCAGGTGAGTATTTAAAAAAAAGAGTATGGAAAGGGCAGAGGAGGAGGAGAAGAGGAAAAGAAGGGGAGTGAGAGTGGGTGGAAGTAACTTGACAGTGCAGAAAACTGGTATCACCAAGTGATAGAGGTTAACATCACCAGTAATAAGTCACGTGGGTAGCACGTGCCCCTTGATAGGATGTGATGAGAAGGGCACTTCACCTCTATACCATCTTCCACTAAATCCATAACCCTAGTCTAATCAGGAGGAAAACATCAGGTAATCCAAATTAGAGGCCCTCTGTAAAATACCTGACCAGTGCTCCTCAAGACTATCAGGTCATAGGAACAAGGAAAGAAAATGTCACGAACGAGAGGCCACTAAGGAGACCTGAGGATTAAATGCAATGTAATCCTGGGTGGAGTCCTGGAACAAAAGAAGGACATTAGTGAAAAACCTAGTGAAATCTGAATTAATCTGGAGTTTAGCTGATGACAATATACCAACATTGATTTCTTAGTTTTTAAAATATGTTTTTATTGACTTTTTAGAGAGAGAGAAATATCAATTGGCTGCCAACTGCACACCCCCTACTGGGGATCAAGCATGCAACCCAGGCATGTGCCCTGACTGGGAATGGAATCGGGACGGGGACCTCGAAACCTCTCAGTCCATGGGAGGACACTCAATCCACTGAGCCACACTGGCCAGGCTGATTTCATAGTTTTGACAAACACACATTGGTAATGTAAGATGTTAATATTAGGGGAAACTGGGTGAGAGATATACAGGAACTTTCTTGACTATCTTTGCAACTTTTCTATAAATCTAAAATTATTCCAAATGAAAAGCTTATTTTTTTTTTTTATCCTCACCCAAGGACATTTTTTTCGATATTTTGTTCAGATAGAGTGGGAGGGGGAGAGAGAGAGAGAGAGAAACATCGACGTGAAAGGGACACATGGAGTGGTTGCCACCTGCATGACCCAGCCAGGGCCGGGGACAAACTGCAACCGAGGTACATGCCCTTAGCGGGAACTGAACCCGGCACTCTCTGGACCGCAGGCTGACACTCTAACCACTGAGACAAAGAAAAGCTTATATTTTATGTATCATATA
Organism: Molossus molossus; assembly: GCF_014108415.1. NCBI lineage: Eukaryota > Metazoa > Chordata > Mammalia > Chiroptera > Molossidae > Molossus > Molossus molossus. The sequence goes on along the minus strand of NW_023425347.1, from coordinate 85,992,568 downwards.
TATGATATGTGTGTGTATTTTCAATGTAAGAAATGTCCGAACTTGTGGAGAATTTTTGTAAGAGTTCATTTGAGCCAAACTGAAGCAAACAGGGAGCAAGATCTCAAACGCTCCAGAAAATAACAACAGTTTTGCAGCTTCTTTTATACATTTCAAATCAAGGAAGATTGGAGAAAGCATGGTAGGGATTGGATTAACAAAATTATGTGCTCTCTTAAGGGTTAATTACCCCCTTGAGGGTTATTACTTATGGTATTTCAAATGTGGGTTAACCTAGATATACAAGAACAATGGAAAGGGCTTACCTAAGGCAAAGATAAACCACCCTCTAAAGAAGTTACATGCCTGGGGCATGACTAGCTACCATGACCACTCAGAATTTTCTGATCAGATCACCCTATGAGGTTACTTTCTGTAGAACCCCTTTTTTGTCTACTATATGAAACCCAGGGGAGGAAAACATCTAACAAGAAAGGAGGTCTTGCTATTCCAAGTCAATGCCTCTGATGAAGCTGCATTGCAGGAAGCTTGGGCAAGGGGTGTGGTGGGGTAGAGTAGCAGGCCCCACAGAAATTGTAGGTTGGGTCCAGGTTAAGCCGATGGGACTTTATCCTATGGCAGGAGCCTTTGAAGGCTACTGAGTAAAGGTGTGTCTGGTTACACAGTGATTCAGCCAAGGTCACACAGTTCAGCTTCCAGAGGCTCCCTACCCCAACGCTCCTTCCATGTCCTCTTACTTCTTTGCCTGCAGAGGCTAAGCTCTGGCATGAATCTAAGTCACTAGCGCAGAGATGATCACCTCCACTGCCCAAATCACTACCCACATCCCATCCTGGTTCAATGGTGTTCAGAGGCTCAACATTTAGAATTTCAACATGCCACATCTGGTAAGGGCTGGAGCCGCCCACCCAACACAGATACCCCAGGGCAGGAAGTTAAAGGATAGAGTTATTTCTTCCATCACACCCCCTCTGCTCTTTCCTTCCGTCCAGAATGAAATGAAAGCAGTCCATTGGTGGGGGCCAAATAAGAGGAGGCTTCAAAACTGAACCTAGGCCCTAGCTGATGTGGCTCAGTGGTTAGAGCGTCCGCCCAAGCACCGAAGGGCCACAGGTTTGATTTGGGGCATGTGCAGGAAGCAACCAATTGATGTGTCTCTCTCACATGGATTTTTTTTTTTCTCTTTCTCTCTCCCTTCCACTCGCTCTAAAAATCAGTGGAGGAAATATCCTCAGGTGAGGATTAGCAAAAAAAAGAACAAAGACTGAACCTAGGATATCATGCCTCCAGGAAAATTGTCCATTATCAATCTCTCTTCAACAGGCCTGCTTGAAACACAAATATGTCCAGGTCAGAAACTGGGGGAAGGAAAAGAGGGGAGAGAAAAAGGAGGTGAAGGATGTATGGTGTATAATTTTCCTACCAGCAGTCATAGCATAACAATGAGAGTTCAATGCTAGAATGTATCAGATTCTCACACATCAATTAAACCACGTTTCTCCAACTTGTATCTTTTTCTTTCTTTTTAATCCTCACCTGAGGACATTTTTCCATTTTTTGTTCAGACAGAGTGGGAGGGGGAGGGAGAGAGAGAGAGAGAGAGAGAGAGAGAGAGAGAAACATCGACATGAAAGGGGTACATCGAGTGGCTGCCTCCCGCATGACCCAACCAGGGCCAGAGCCAAACTGCAACCAAGGTACGTGCCCTTAGCGGGAACCGAACCCAGGACTCTACGGACTACAGGCCAACGCTCTTAACTGCTGAGTCAAACGGGCCAGGGCTCCAACTCGTATCTTTTAATTTTTTTTTTTTTTTTTTTTATCCTCACCTGAGGACATTTTTCCATTTTTTGTTTAGGTAGAGTGGGAGGGAGAGAGAGGAACAGAGAGAGAGAAACATCGATGTGAAAGGAACACATCGAGTGGCTGCCACCCGCACAACCGACCAGGGCCGGGAACAAACTGCAACCGAGGTACGCGCCCTTAGCGGGAACCAAACCCGGGTCTCTCAGGACCGCAGGTCGACGCTCTAACCACTGAGCCAAACCGGCCAGGGCAACTCGTATCTTTTTAAAAAACTTTTTTATCCTCATCCGAGGACATTTTGCATTTATCTTCAGATAGAGCGGGAGGGAGAGACAGAGGAAGAGAGACATTGATGTGAAAGAGACACATTGACTGGTTGCCACCCACAGGACCCCAACAGGGGCCGGGGACAAACTGCAACCAAGGTATGTGTCCTTAGTGGAAACCAAACCCGGGACTCTGAGCCTCAAGCTGATGCTCTAACCACTGAGCAAACTGACCAGGGCTAATCCATATCTTTTATCCTTCCATGGGAAAAAGAAAAGGCTAACACTATTGAGTAGTCACTTCAACTGCAACTCTGTATTAGTATACCCACTTTATAGATGAAAACACTAAGGCTCATATAAGGTAAGTGGCTTGACAAAGATTATGCAGCTGGTAAGTGGCAGAGTTGTTAGAGAACAAAGCCAGTTCAAGTCTTTAGAAGCATGGGCTCAAAAAATGATCTTGGGAAAGTTCACCTTTTAGGGGAAGAGGAAATGGTTTTATGGTAAAATTCTATTTTTTTTTACTGGGTATCCAGCCCCCATTTCTGACCTCACCCTCTGCCATGGCTAGAGGGGCCACAGCATGCAGAGACCTTCTCACCTCAAAGCCTTGCCCTTCGTTTTGCCCAGAAGGGTACCCCCACCATATTACTCTTTTACCTCATTTGGGTCTCTGCCTAAAAATCAGAGAAGCCACCCTGGCCAGTTTGGCTCAGCGGTTAGAGCGTTGGCCTGCAGTCCAGAGAGACCCGGGTTCGGTTCCCGCTAAGGGCATGTATCTCGGTTGCAGTTTGTCCCCGGCCCTGGTTGGGTTGTGCAGGTGGCAGCCGCTCGATGTCTCCCTTTCATGTCGATGTTTCTCTCTCTCTCTCTCCTTCCCTCCCACTCTATCTGAACAAAAAATGGAAAGGTGTCCCCAGGTGAGGATAAAAAAAAAATCAGAGAAGCCTTCCCTGATCACCCCATATCCAATCGGCAGCCTCTATCACTCACATTCCCTTACGCTGTCTCATTTGGCTTCATAGCACCTACCACATCTTGACATATTTATATACAGTTGACCCTGAACAACAGGGATTTGAACCCCGTGGGTCCACTGATACATAGATTTAAACTGTACTTATTTTTCTGCTTATTGTTTGTCTCCACCTATCAGACCTTAAACTCCAGGAGGACAAGGACCTGTTCTGCTTGGTTCATTGCTGCAATCCTAGTGTCTGACACATAGTAGGTCCCTAACATGTTGAATAAATAAAAAGGGGAAATTCTACTTTTTTCCACTAGGAGTCATTTACCTCCTAGCTGCTAATTTCCTCTCACCGTTAGAAGCCTCACTCCTTTGCTCTCCCTTCAGAGACTCTCTGTCCCCCATCTTCCTCAGCACCAGGGTTGACACAGCCATCCAACCACGTAGCTGCTCCAGCCAGAAAGCAGAAGTCATCCTCAACTCTTTCTGCCTGCCCCACCACCCCCTGTTACCAATTAATCAGCTCCAGTCCATTTCTGCCTCCTAAGTTGTCTCAAATCTGCCATGTTTCCCAATCCTTGCTATGCTCAGTTGACTGGATCTCTAACAGGCCACGAGTGGAGGCTACTTGAGTCTGCTGTGGATGGGTGTGGGTGTGTGTGTGTGAGTGTGGGGGTGTCTGTGTGAGTGGGGGGGGGAGTGCGTGAGTGTGTGTGTGTAAGTGAGATCAGGCAGCCTTCCTTTCTTCCTGGGTTGTAGCATCAGCCTCGTCACCAGTCTCTGCCTCCAGTTTGGCCCCTGCCATTCAGTCTCCACACTGCAATCACAGTGTTTGGTCTAAAGCTCAACTTGTCTGGGTAAACACCTCATTGAGTTTTTAGTGGCCTAATATAAAATCTAAGATCTTAATGTGGCTTACAAGGCCCTTCCCCATCTGGCCACAGCCTCACTTTTTTTTTTCTTTCTTTTTTTTTTTTTTTTTTGCATTTATCTTCAGATAGAGCAGGAGGGAGAAAGGAAGGAAGAGAGAGAGAGAAACATTGATGTGAGAGAGACACATTGAGTGGTTGCCACCCACATGACCCCAACCAGGGCTGGGAACAAACTGCAACCAAAGTACGTGTCCTTAGTGGGAAATGAACCAGGACTCTCCAGTCCGGGGGCCGATGCTCTAACCGCTGAGCCAAACTGGCCAGGGCCACAGCCTCACTTTTAACCGCACTCTGTTCCTGCCTGATTGAACTGTGCTCATGTCTTCAAATGTACTCATGACATTTCTTTTGCCTGAGAGCTCTTGTCAACGCTTGCTCATCATTCTGGTCTTACACTAGATGTCACTTTCTTCAGGAAGCCCTCCAACCTCATCTGTCCTACCAGGCTGAGTTGGGAATCCTTAGTGTATAGAATCAGGACATTCTCCCCACTTGGAGGGATCCCAGTGGTCATATGGTCTAATTAATTTTCCATTGCATCCATGATGGATATCACTGCTTAAAAAGCCTCCATTGCTTCTCAAATACCTCTCACCTTCAAGACCCATCTCAAGTCCAGACTCATCCAGAAAAACTTCTGGGGAGTGAAAAAAAGGCCACCTCTGAGTCAGGATGCTTCTAGCTCAAGTCCCACCTTTGCCACTTACTAGTGCAACCTTGTGCATGTCATTTTGTCTCTGAGAACCTCAGTTCCAACTCTGTAAAATGGAGATGATAACATCAATATTCACCTCAGGGTTGTTATAAGTAAAATTAAAGATGTTAAAGGACAGTATAAACACTGAAGTGTTATATAGACATGAGGATGGTTATTATCTTTCCTGGCACTGTGCTCCTGCGACACTCACAGGCCATGACCCACTGTTTTGTACTTAATTATACCCTGCCTCCAATTATCTGCTCTTGCTTCTATGTGGTAGCCTGCTGTTTACAACCAGTGTGGAAGCCAGCTGATATCACGTCTTCTACAGCTCTTCTGCATCCCCTAGAGTTAATAAATCTCACTGAGCAAATAGAAGGTATATGTTATTACTGTGATTGACCAACTACCATTTATTGATCACCTACTATGCACTAAGTATTTCCAATTCTCAAAACTATCTAAGAGATGGGTATTTTTACCTCCACCATGAAAACCAAGGCTCAGAAAAATTAAATAACTTGTCCAAGGTCACATAGCTCTTATGACCCTGGGGACAGGGGCCTTGAGAATCTAGCACCACATTGATGTTAAGGGGCTTTTGACTTTCCACCTACTCACTCTTCTCTGGGTCATTGGCTGAGCCATGTTGAGACAAAGACAAAAAAAAAAATGAAACTGGAGGTTTGGCTGAAGAGATGGTTGCCATACCATGGACCAGAAACAGATGGAGACAGGAGACTTTTTTTCTTTTATCAATCTTTTCTATATTTTTAGAAAGAGGAAGGGAGAGAGAGATAGAATCATTGATGTGAGAAAGAAACATCAATCAGCTGCCTCCTGCACACCCCCTACTTGGGATCAAGTCCACAACCTGGGCATGTGCCCTGACCAGGAATCGAACCAGGACCCTTTGGTCTGTGGACCTACACTCTAACCACTGAGCCAAACCAACCAGGGCGGGACAGGAGACTTTTGATATATAAATGAAGTACAGCCCTACCAAGAGTGTAGTCCCAAAGCCTTGATCCTATGGAGTGGTCAACTCACCAGTTTCCCCTCTTCTTGGCCAGGAGGAGGAGGAGATGTAGGGTTCACAGTTTACCACTAGGTGGCACTATAAAAGGAAGGCATACAAATTGTCCAAGGAGAACCATTCGATAGGAATAATTCCGATGGATTTTAAAGCAAATAAATGGTAAATGCATCCTTTACAGAACAGATGTAAGGCTCAGAGAAGTTATCCAAGTTCTTTACTTTCATGGGTGAGTCAATACCAGAGATGCAGGTCTGTCTAAGTTCAGAGCACTTCACCTTTATTATTATTTTTTATTTATTTTTTATCCTCACCCGAGGATATTTTTCCATTTTTTGTACAGATGGAGTGGGAGGGAGAGTGAGAAAGGGAGAGAGAGAGAGAAACATCGACGTGAAGGGACACATCGAGTGGACACATCGAGTGGCTGCCACCCGCACGACCAACCAGGGCCGGGGACAAACTGCAACCGAAGTACGTGCGCTTAGCGGGAACCGAACCTGGGTCTCTCCGGACCGCAGGCCGACGCTCTAACCGCTGAGCCAAGCTGGCCAGGGCCAGAGCACTTCACCTTTCTCATCTACTCACGGTGTGATCTTATTCAAGTCTCTGACAGTTTTCTGAGCTTCTGTCTTTCTGTCCATAGATTAGAGGATTAGTCTAGATCTGTGATGTCAGTCTGATAGCCACTAGCCACATCTGGCTATTTAAATTTTAAGTTAATTAAAACTAAAACTTAAAATTTAGTTGTCAGATACATTTCATGTGCTCAATAGTTATGAATAGTGCCTGTCATATTATGTAGCAGAGATAATGGAACACTTTCATTATCACAGGTAGTTCTAATAGACAGTGTTGGCTGGTCCTTCCAGCTTTGTCTATGGATCTTCTGTGAGAACTTTGAAAGGTGTAGGATTAAATACATAAGGTTTCCCAGCTCTCAGCTTCAGTTTTTAAACATATACAAGCAAAAGAAAATAAGATTGAAAAAAGTCCTCCCTTCATGGAGTTGACATTCTAATGGACCAAAAGTACTAAGTCCAAAAACCATAGCTTCTGCAATGAAGGTACCTTAGAACAGTGTGTCTTAACTTTAATGTGTATACATATCTAGTTTAAATGCAGTTTCTTATTGAGTAGGTCTGTGGTGAAGCCTATGAACCTGCATTTCTTTTTTAAAAATGTTTTTCCATTTAGTAATTTTTAGAGAGAGAGGAAGGAAGAGGGAGAGAGAGAGATAGAAATATCGATGAGAGAGAACATCGATTGGCCGCCTCCTGCATGTCCCCCACTGGGGACTGGGCCCACAACCCGGGCATGTACCCTGACCAGGAATCGAACCAGCAACCTCTTGGTGCATGGGTCGATACTCAACCACTGAGCCATACCGGCTGGGCTGAACCTGCATTTCTAACAAGCTCTTTGTTAATACTAGTGTTGATGGTCCCATAGCACATTTTAATTAGCAAGGATTTGGAGAATTTTGTGAAAAGACAAAGTTGGCATGTGTGAATCAACTGAAGTAATGTGTTTATATTGTGGATCTTCCTGGGAGACCTGAGTTCAAATCTCAGTCCTGGGTAGCCCTTTCTTCATGATCCTCAAAAATAGGTTAGGAAGCTCTTCATACTGTCATTCCTCATACTTCCCGAGCCTGGGGCTATTCATGCTGCATTGCCTTTCCTTTTCAAATCTTTGTCTCTGTTTCCTATGGAGCCACAACCTGTGTCAGTCTCATTCACTACTGTATCCCTGGCACCCAGCACAGTGTCTGGCAATTTGGGTTTTCAAAGTTATTTATATATCTTCTTTATATGTTTATCATATATGTGATTAGCAAATATTTTCTCCACCTATGACTTGTCTGTTCAAGCTACAGTAACTTTGTAAGAACAATTCTTAATTTTGATGAACTCTAATTTATCAACGTTTTTCATTATGGATCATGCTTTCATTGCCATATCTAAGAAATCTTTGCCTAATTCAAAGTCATAGAACTTTTCTCTTCCATTTTCTCCTAGAAATTTGTAGTTTTAGGTATTACATTTAAGTTATAATCCATTTTGAGTTTTTTTTTGTTTTGTTTTTTCAGATACAGGGAGAGGGAGAGAGGGAGGAAGAGAGAGAGAGAGAGAAACATCAATATGAGAGAGACACATCAAGTGGTTGCCACCTACATGACCCCAACCAGGGCCAAGGACAAACCAGAACTGAGGTACGTGCCCTTAGGGGGAACCAAACCTGGGACTCTGGTCCATGGGCCAACGCTCTAACTGCTAAGCCAAACCAGCCAGGGCCGAGTTAATTCTTCTATATGATACAAAATTATAGATTAGGAATCATGTTTTTGGATATCACATTCAATTATTCTAGCACCATTGGTTGAGAAGACTATCCTTTCTCTATTGACAGTGTTTGTTCCTTTGTCAATGATAGTGACATATAGTCAGTTGACTAGATTTGTGTGGATCTATGTCTTGGTTCTCTGTCTCATTGATCTATTTGTCTATTTCATCAATACCACATTGTCTTGATTATTGTAGCTTTACAGTAAGTCTTGAGGTTTCATAGTGCCAGTCCTCTGATTCATTGTTTTCAAATTGGAATTTCATAATTTCAATGTGTTCCACATGCATAATGCTGATTTCTACTTATAACTCTTGCCAAGTAGATGGTAGCTATGGTATGCTTTATTTACAGAGGCATAAAGAGATTAAATAACTTGCTCATCCAACAGGTCATAGATTCTTGGCTTTTCAGTTTCTGGATGCACTAACCTGCTCCCTGGGGAAGAAAATCTGCTCTATTGTCTACAAGGTTAACAACTATTCCCCATTACACATTAAAACACTGGGATTCTATTTGATCTGTTTTTTGTGAGTTTGATTAGCAGAAGTCATCTCCCTGGTTTTGATTGATACTGGGAACTCTGGCACCACTAAGTCTAACCGTATGAAACTAGGTTTGGCTCCTGGACTTTGAGTTCTGTCCAAAACTATCATCTTGAAAGGTTCTATGACAGATTACTCCTGGTTGGCTAGTCCGATATTTATTTATTGATCTCTTTTCCTTTGCCCTCTCTTGGAATACATAGACTGGAAAGGCTAAATAATCACTTTTCAGAGTTTTCCTGACCTATCTTGTAGGTGGTTACAATACATAGCTCTGGCTGGTGGAATATAAGCAGAGATCATTATGACTATCACTTCTCCTACCTCTCACCAGACTGGCTCAGACCTTTACAGTTAAGACAAATAGGTGATAGGTCTTTATTATTAAGAATTGGTTTGCCCAGCTAGTGTGGCTCAGTGATTGAGCATTGACCCATCCACCAAGAGGTAGGTCACTGGTTCGATTCCTGGTCAGGGCACATGCCCAGGTTGTGGGCCCAATCCCCGGTGGGAGCATGCAGGAGGTGCCCATCGATGTTCTCTCTCATCGATGTTTCTATCTCTCTCTCCCTCTTCCTTCCTCTCTCTCTTAAAAAATCAGTAAAAACATGTTTAAAAAAACAAAGAAGAACTGGCTAATGATCAGAGTAGTGCAAACAAGAAAATATGAGACAGATAACTTGTTTTCCTGGGAAAGGCTGAGCAGAGAACTGAGGGTGCTGAGCAGGGAGCAAATTAGGGCCCACTGACTCTAAGTTTCAGACCCAAGTTTGGGGAATGAGATTGGCTAATTCTTTCTTTGTCTAGCTAAATTGGGATTTAGAGAAGGAACGAAAGATCAGTAAGATAAATGGGAATAAGAGATGTGATTCCAAGTTGAGGGAACAGCTTGAACACAGGTGCTGTGTGTTTAAGATGATTTGGATACTCTTGATGGACCAGTTGGACTGGCTAGTGTGGGCCCCTGGCGATTTGTGATTTTAGAAAAGTCACCAAACTGTTCTAGGCCATAGTTTTCTCCTTGGTAAAATGAAAGGACTAATTGAATTCAGTGGGTCTCACCTTTTCTCACAGTGACCTGGACCATACTCCCCAAGTCTTTGCAACCACAAGTTCTAAAGGAAATAAAAGGAAGCAGTATTTGGGTTTTTTGTTTGTTTGTTTTCACAATGAGATTCTTGCCCTGCCCTGGCCGGTTTGGCTCAGCGGTTAGAGTGTTGGCCTGTGGACCAAAAAGACCCTGGTTTGTCCCCGGCCCCAGTTGGGATCATGCGGGTGGCAACCAGACACATCGATGTCTCTCTCTCTCTCCCTCCCACTTTGTCTGAAGATAAATGTAAAAATATCTTTAGGTGAGAAAGAGAGAGAGAGAGTGAGAGAGAGAGAGATTGAGATTCTTGAGAGAGAGATTCTTGCCCCGGAGAGTTTGGCTCAGCAGTTAAAGCATCGGCCCACGGACCAATGAGTCTCAGGTTCGATTCCAGTCAAGGGCATGTACCTCAGTTGTGGTTTATCAGGGCCCTGGTTGTGTTATGCGGGAAGCAACCAGCTGATGTGTCCCTCTCACATCAATGTTTCTCTTCCTCTCTCTCTCTCTCTCTCCCCCTCTCTCCCTTCCTCCCACTTATCTGATGATAAATAGAAATATATCTTCAGGTGAGGATTAAAAACAAACAAACAATGAGATTCTTGTATAATATTAATTACCACAGAACAGGTATGGACCTTTAACCTTTTTGTTAACAATTTTTTTTTTTAATTTTAAAAAATTTATTGATTAGAGGAGGGGGGGAGAGAGAGAAACATCGATTTTGTTTTTCCACTTACATATGCATTCACTGGTTGATTCTTCTATGTGCCCTGCCCTGGGATCAAACCCACAAGCTTGGCATATCTGGACGATGCTATAACCAACTGAGCTACCTGGCCAGGGATAGACCTTTAACTTTTATTTTATTTATTTTTTTATCCTCACCCGAGGACATTTTTCCATTTTTTGTTCAGGTAGAGTGGGAGGGAGAGAGGAAGAGAGAGAGAGAGAGAAAAACATCGATGTGAAAGGGACACATCGAGTGGCTGCCTCCTGCACGGCCCTGACCCAACCAGGGCCAGGGACAAACTGCAACTGAGGTACATGCCTTTAGCAGGAACCGAACCTCGATCTCTCTGGACCACAGGCCAATGCTCTAACTGCTGAGCCAAACTGGCCAGGGCTAGACCTTTAACTTTTAGACAGGCCTGTGTCAAGATGAAGTTTTGTCCCTTCATTTAACTTAAAAAAAATTTTAAACCATTTAATTGGAAACTAGTCAAAAATTCAGGAAAGTACAATTAATAACCATGATGTTATATTTACCTCTAATTATGCTTTCTCTCTCTCGTTGTTTTAATCCTCATCTGAGGGTATTTATGCATTGCTTCTTAGACAGAGTGGAAGGGAGAGAGAGAGAGAAACATCAATGTGAGAGAGACACATCAATTGGTTGCCTCCTGCACCACTCCCATCAGCACTGAAGATCAAACCTACAACCCAGGTGGGTGCCCTTGACCTGGAATCGAACCTTCGACCCCTCAGTCTGCAGGCTGACGCTCTAACTGCTGAACCAATCATGCCAGGACTCTAATATCTTTTTTAAGAATTAAAATGTGCCCTGGTTGGTATGGCTTAACGGTAAGAGCGTTGCCGGCGGACCAAGAAGTGCTGGATTTCCTGCCAAGGGCACGTACATCGGTTGCAGTTCCTCCAGCCCTGGTTGGGGTTGTCCAGGTGGCAACTGGTGGATGTGTCTCTCTCACCTCTCTCTCTCTCTCTCTCTCTCTCTTCTTCCCTCTCTACCTCCCACTCTATCTGGGGAATAAATGTAAAAATATTCTCAGGTGAGGATACAAAAAAAGAAAGAATTAAAATGTGCCCAGCTGGTGTGGTTCAGCATTGACCCATCCACCAAGAGGTCGCCGGTTCAATTCCCGATCAGGGCACATGCCCAGGTTGTGGGCCTAATCCCCACTAAGGGGCACGCAGGAGGTGGCCAATCAATGTTCTCTCCCATTGATGTTTCTATCTCTCTCTCCCTTCCTCTCTCTAAAATCAATAAAGAAAAAAGAATTGTTTAAAAAAAAATGAAAATGTGCCTGGCAGGTTTGGCTTGGTGGTTAGAGCGTCGGCCTGCAGTCCATAGAGACCCAGGTTCGGTTCCCGCTAAGGGCATGTACCTTGGTTGCGGTTTGTCCCCAGCCCTGGTTGGTCGTGCAGGTGGCAGCCACTCGATGTGTCCCTTTCACGTCGATGTTTCTCTCTTTCTCTCTCTTCCTCCTGCTCTGTCTGAACAAAAAAATGGAAGGATGTCCTCGGGTGAGGATAAAATAAAATAATAATAATAATAAATGAAAATGTTAGCCCTGGCTGGGTCGTTCAGTTGGTTGGAGCATCATCCGGTACACCAGAAGGTCATGGGTTCAATTTCTAGTCAGAGCACATACCTGTGTTATGGGTTAGATCCCCAGTTGGGCAACCAATCAATGTTTCTCTTCCCCTCTAAAATCAATTAAGCCCTGGCCGGTTTGGCTCAGCGGTTAGAGTATCGGCCTGCGGTCCAGAAAGACCCACGTTCGGTTCCTGCTAAGGGCATGTACCTTGGTTACAGTTTGTCCCCAGCCATGGTTGGGCATGCAGGAGGCAGCCACTCAATGTGTCCCTTTCACGTCGATGTTTCTCTCTCTCTCTTTCTCTTTCTCTCTCTCTTCTCTCTCCCTCCCACTCTTTCTGAGCAAAAAATGGAAAAATGTTCTCAGGTGAGGATTAAAAAAAATCAATTAAAAAAACAACGAAATAACCCTGGCTGGTTTGGCTCAGTGGTTAGAGTGTCGGCCTGCGGTCCAGAGAGACCCGGGTTCAGTTCCCACTAGGGGCACATACCTCAGTTGCAGTTTGTCCCTGGCCCTGGTTGTGTCCTGTGGGTAGCAACCACTCGATGTGTCTCTTTCACATCGATGTTTCTCTCTCTCTCCCTCCCACTCTATCTGAACAAAATATCAAACAATGTCCCCGGGTAAGGATAAAAAAAAACATGAGGAAATAAAATGTTACAAATACAGCTAAAGCCCATTCCTCACCTCTTCTTTCTTCCTTTTTCTCAGATGTAACCAAAACTAGAATGCAATTCTCACAAAATTCTGTGTATTTGCCATTTAAGTTTTTATATTTTTGCTACATAAGTATCAATAATATATGGTATTTTGGTTTTAAATTTTGGGTGAACATCATACTGAATGTATCATCTTTCAACTTCCTTTTCCCACTCATTTTGCTTTTACAATGTATCTATCTTGCCCTGGCCAGTTTGGCTCAGCAGTTAGAGCATTGACCAGTGGACCAATGGGTCGGGTTTGATTTCCGGTCAGGGGCAAGTGCCTGGGTTGCAGGTTCGATCCTGGCCCCGGTTGGGTCATGTGGGAGGCAATCAATTTCTCTCTCTCTCTCTCTCTCTCTCTCTCTCTCTCTCTTCCCCCCTTCCTCCCTTCCACTATATCTGAAAATCAATGGAAGGATATCCTCAGGTGAGGATTAACAACAACAACAAATGTATCTATCCTTACAGCATGTAAATCATTTAATTGGTTGTGTAGTATTTCATTGTACAAATAAACTGCAGCTCATCCATCCATTTCCCTGTGGGACAGTTAGATTGTTTTGACTTTTTTTGCTATTTGAACAGGGTTGGAAGTAGTATCCTGACCCATGGCTCCTTTTGCACATATGTAACAATTCCTCAAAGACATAAAAAGTAAAGTTTCTGGGTTGTAAAATATGAGCATCTTCAATTTTAGGTTGAATATGTCCCCTTTTGTCCTGGAGTACAATCAGGAGATGAAAATAGTGATATCAATCCCCAGCTGGTGTGGCTCAGTGGATTGAGTGTCCTCCCATGGACTGAGAGGTCCCTGTTTGATTCCCAGTCAGGGCACATGCCTGGGTTGCCAGCTCGGTCCCCAGACTGGGCGTGTAGGAGGCAGCTGGTTGATGTTTCTCTCTCACATTGATGTTTCTATCTTTCTCTCCCTCCTCTCTCTCTAAAAAATCAATAAAAACAGCCCTGGCCTGGTTCAGCGGTTAGAACCTCAGCCCATGGACCAATGAGTCATGGGTTTGATTATGGTCAAGGGCATGTACCTCAGTTGCAGTTCGTCCCTGGCCCTGGTTGGGTTGTGAGGGAAGCAACCAGTCAATGTGGCTCTATCACATTGATGTTTCTCTCTGTCTCTCCCTCCCTCCCACCTTATCTGATGATAAATGGAAAAATATCCTCGGGTAAGGAATTCTTAAAAAAAAATGTATTTTTTTGTTGTTGATTTAAAATTTTTTTTTTTTATTCCTCACCCGAGGATATTTTTCTGCTTATTATCAGAGTAGGAGGAAGAGAGGGAGAGAGACAGAGAGAAAGATCAACATGATAAAGCCACATTGACTGGCTGCTTCCTGCATGACCTGATCAGGGCTAGGGATGAACCGCAACCGAGGTACGTGCCCTTGACTGGAATTGAACCTGGGACACATTGGTCCATGGGCTGACGCTCTAACCTCTGGGCAAAACCCCAGCCAGGGCAAAACGTGTGTGTGTGTGTGTGTGTGTGTGTGTGTGTGTGTATTTTTTTTAATAGTGGTATTAGTGACTCCTCTGCAGAGCTGATCATTTGGGGTATCATCTGATGCTCTTCGGAGAACAAAAAAGCTGTATCCGGCCGCTGTGGCTCAGTGGTTGGGTTTAGACCCATGCACCAAGAGGTCACAGGTTTGATTCCCCATCAAGACACATGTCCAGGTTGTGGGTCAGATCTCTGGTGGGGGGCATACAGGAGGCAGCCAATTGATTTTCTCTCTCATCAATCTATCTGCCTCTCCCTCTCACTTCCTCTTTCTCTAAAATCAATAAAGGAAAAGAAAAAGAAGCTGTGTTCATTGCCACACACACACACACACACACACACACACACACAGCCTATTTGAATAATCTTTGTCTGCTTCCAAAAGCCAAATCAGAGAATATTGGAATTGGTCACTTAATTAAATATCTACACAATACAATAATTGCTTCTAGAGTGTCCTAGACAGATGATTATACATCCTATATCTGAATATGACTAAAGACAGAGCGCTCACTACCTCCCAAAGTAACCCAACTCTATTGGTTAGAAAGTTCTCTATTAAATGGATCTGAAAACACCTGTGATTGGGAGGGGTGTCTGATTCTGAACTGAACCACCTGTGAGTCTCTGTGAAGCTAATACCTAACTCATAAGGTAGTTGTGAGGATTAAATGAGTTAGTGTGAGTGTGAATGTATATATGTGTGCAGAGATACATGGATGTACACATATACACACATATATGTCATATATGCATAATTTATTCATATATGTAGAAAAGAGAAAGAAAGTTCATGAGAGAAAAAGTGAGTTCTTGGTAGAAAATAATAAATTGTAGTTGCAGCTATTATTAATATTCTTCTTCTTCTTGTCATCCACTCCCTAACAATAAAAGTTCATTCTGACAATAAATATTTACTGAGTGTCTGCTCTATGCCAGAGTGTGCTAGGAGTCACAGAAATCTCACCCACAGTTCTCTGTTGGTATTTCTAAGATCCTTGGTGACAATGCCAGCATAGAACAAGGCTATTAAAAGGGGATTGTGGATTCAAATAATCTGGGTTTTTATCCCAACTGCACCACTTCCTAGCTATGTGATTTGTAAGAGTATTACTTAATTCACTGATAAGTACTTATTTACTGTGGTAAATATTCAATAAATGTTAACTAGTTTTCGTTTAATTGACCCAGTGACCATAACCAGGGTTTCAGCATCAATCTGTGGAGCTATGGATAGATGATCTCAAAGCTTTCTTCTCGTCCCAAAGCTTATGATCTGTTATATTCAGGGGACATAGGTGGGGGAGAGGTCAGGAGGAATGATCCACACATTTTCATGAGAAAGCATCTCACAGAGCTAATTTCAGAAGGATAGATTCTAATTCCTCCAAATAGGGAGAAATCACCCTTTGGGAGCTACAGACTAATTCATAATCTTTTTAAAATTGTTTTAAGTTTTAAAAAAAATGTTTTTATTGATTTTAGAAAGAGAGAGAAAAAATACATTGATTTGTTGTTTTATACATTTGTGCATTCATTGGTTGATTCTTTTTTTTGTTGTTTTTTGTTTTTTTTTTTTTGTTTTTGTTTTTTTAATCCTCACTCAAGGATATTTTTACATTTATCTTTAGACCGAGTGGGAGGGAGAGAGAGAGAGAAACATTGATGTGAGAGAGACACATTAACTGGCTGCCACCCACACGATCCCAACCAGGGCCAGGGACAAACTGCACCTGAGGTATGTGCCCTTGGCCAGAACTAAACCCAGGACTCTTTGGTCCGAAAGTGACGCTCTAACCACTGAGCCAAATCGGCCAGGGCCATTGGTTGATTCTTATATGTGCCCTGACCAGATAACAAACCCACAACTTTGATGTATGGGGACAATGCTGTAACCAACTGAGCTACCTGGCCAGGTATAATCTTTATTTATTTATTTATTTATTTATTTATTTATTTATTTATTTATTAAATCTTTATTGTTGAATGTAGAATGTATTACAAATGTTCCACATTTTTTCCCCCATTGACTCCCTCCTCCCCACTCCCGCCTCCCTCCCGCCTTTTCCCACAATATTGTCTGTGTCCATTGGTTATGCATATAAGTTCTTTGGTTTATTTCTTCCCACCCCGCCCAGCCCCTTTCCCTTTGAGGTTTGTCAGTTTAGCAACCAATTTCTACTTCTTAATCCCTTCACCTTTTTTACCCATTCCCCCAAACCCCCTCCCATCTGGCAACCAACAAAATGTTCTCTGTATCTATGAGAATGTTTCTGTTCTATCTGTTCATTTTGTTTGTAGATTCCATTGTTGATAGATATGTATTCATTGCCATTTTGTTTGTTCATATATTTTATCTTTTTCTTCAAAAAGACCCTTCATCATTTCATATAATAATGGTTTGGTGGTGATGAACCCCTTTAACTTTTTCTTGTCTGGGAAAGTCTTTATATGGCCATCAATTCTAAACGACAGCTTTGCAGGATAGAGTAATCTTGGTTGTAGGTTCTTGCTTTTCATCACTCTGAATATTTCTTGCCACTCCCGTCTGGCCTGCAAAGTTTCTTCTGAGAAATCAGCTGACAGTCTTATGGGAACTCCCTTGTAGGTAACTAAATGCTTTTCTCTTGCTGCTTTTAAGATTCTCTCTTTGTCTTGAACCTTTTGCATTTTGATGATGATGTGTCTTGGTGTGGGCCTCTTGGGGTTCATCTTGTTTGGGAGTCTCTGTGCTTCCTGGACTTGTATGTCTGTTTCCTTCACCAAGTTAGGAAAGTTTTCTGCCATTATTGTTTCAAACAGGTTTTTGATTTCTTGTTCTCTCTCTTCTCCTTCTGGCACCCCCAAGATGCGAATGTTGGCACGCTTGAGGTTGTCCCAGAGGCTCCTTACACTATCCTCATTTTTTTTGGATTCTTTTTTCTTTTTGCTGTTCTGATTGGACGTTTTTTTCTTCCTTATATTCCAAATCGATGGTTTGCTCCTTGGATTTACGTACTCTATTATTAAAGCTGTGTAAATTATTCTTTATTTCAGTTAAAGCCTCCTTCGTTTCTAACTGTGCATCGATCATTTCTGACTGGTCCTTTTTTATGCTCTTGAGGCCCTCACTGAGTTCACTGAGCATCCTTATAAGCAGTATTTTGAACTCAGTATCTGTTAGGTTGCTTATCTCCATTTCGCTTAGTTCTTTTCTTGGGGTTTTGTTCTGTTCTTTCATTTGGGACCTGTTTCTTTGTCTCCTCATTTTGGCTGCCTCCCTGTGTTTGTTTCTGTGTATTACTTAACGAGCGTTATGGGGCTAGCTGAGACCAGATGCTGCTCCTTTGAAAAAGTTTAGGAAAACCTGAAGCAGGATCCAAGACAGGCCAATCCTATGGTTAAGCAAGTGCCAACAGCTTGGGTGGGCCTGAAAGTTGGGTGGGGCGGGGCCTCAGGGAATCAGCAGGGCGGGGCTACCAGTGTGAGCCAGGTTGCTGGAGTCCCAGATATGGCGGCTGTCTGCCGCCCCAGAGAAGGGCTCACCAAAGGAACAAAGGCCTCTGACAGCACGTTTTTCCTGGAGAAAGCCCCCTCTCCAGCCCTCGCTCCAGTGCCAAACAGCTCTTCCCTGTATGTCTCTGGTGGCCCTCAAGCTGCCTCCCCTCCATGCTTAGAGGGAGAGAGTCCGATAAGTCCGTGCGCAGGCCCTTTAAGGAGCTGCCTGGGGCTCCAGCCGCGTCAGCCTCCTTGAGCCTCAGTTCCCGCTGGTTTTTCCAGCCAGAATTTATAGGGACTTCTCTTCCTGGCACTGGAACCCTGAGCAGGGCACCTGGTGTGGGACGGGAACCCCCTCAGTCCTCAGGAAGGACCTTCCCAGCTGAGGTGTCCTCCTGATTTTTATCCGCCACACGTGGGTGTGGGACCAGCCCTTCGCGCCGCCGCCCCTCCTACCAGTCTCGATGCAGCTTCTTTAATTCCGTAGTTGTAGGACTTCCATTCAGCTTGATTTCAGGCAGTTTGAATGGTGGTTGTTCTGTAGTTTTGTTGTAACTTGGATGTGGTTGTGGGAGGACGCGATACTGCGTTTATTTACGCTGCCATCTTGACCGGAAGTCCCTAATCTTTTTTTTTAATTAAATAATTTTAATCAAGTAAGCGGTAAAAGTAAAAGTACAAGAAAAGCCTCATGTTTTACATGTTTATATTGTTCTTCATTGTCTTTACTTGTAAAGTGTTGAAGGGGGACCCACTCCTGAATCTTATTTCTAGTGATAGAATGAAGTACATATTGTTCTGGAATTCCACTCAGGTTGAATTTATCATTCATCCAAATGAATTTATGAGCAGTAGGTGGTTTTGTTGATTGAGGATCATCAGTCATACAGTGAAGCCAATGATACTATTCAGCGGGCACCATGCTTCCATTCACATCTAGAATCTGTTTTTGCCATTCATTTCAATAGTTTACATAACCCATTCATTATGGCCAGAAACTGCTTGTTGTCTTCATAGTATTTGTTTCCATATTTGTCTTCCCCTACTAATGTACCAACCCTCACATCATTTGTCCTGAAGAGAATTCATAGCCTCAGAGGCTGCTGTGGCCACTGACCTGCTGCACCCCATGCTTCAGGACCTGCAGGAACTCCAACTTGTCCCGCAGGCCAGGCCAGCTTCCAGCTGCACTGTTCAGGAGGAATGCATCGGGAGGAAGTGAACATTCAGCTGCAGGGAGACTCATTCATACTGGATATGAGCAGAAGAAAAAAAACAAGCAACTCATGGAATAATAAACATGGGACAAACACTATAAATACTAAATATGTACAGTCATGAGCCACATAATGACATTCTGGTCAACAACAGACCCTATACGTGATGGTGGTCTCATAAGAAAACAATGGAGCTGAAAAATTCCTATTGCCTAGTGACGTCGTAGCTGACAGTAAATTTGTAGCACAGTGCATTACCCATGAGTTTGTGGTGATGCTGGTGTAAACAAACCTACTGCTCTGCCAGTAATTTTAAAAAGTATAGCACATATATTTATATACAATACATAATACTTGATAATGATAATAAGCTGTCACAGGTTTATATATTTACTATACTATACGTTTATTATTATTTAAGAGTGTACTCTTTCTATTTCTAATAAAAAGTATGCTATAAAACAGTATGTCATGTTGCTCTGGTAGTTGTAGCCTCATCATCTCATGTTTACCACGTCTCTTGATTTTCTCCTATGCTTGACTTATTCTCATGTTGTTTTGTGCAGTAACAAGCTGTACAGGTTTGAAGCTTAGGAGCAACAGGCTATACCATATAGCCTAGGTGTGAAGGTTATAACAACTATGTTTATGATGTTTGAACAACAACGAAATCAGCTAACGACACATTTCTCAATATGTATCCCTATCATTAAGTATCGCATGACTGGATATTCAGTCCTTACTGAGGGTGGGTGCTGCTTGGTTCTCGCTGGAGGGACAGGTAGTGTTCAAAAATTCAGACTCTGGCCCTGGCCGGTTTGGCTCAGCGGTTAGAGTATCGGCCTGCGGTCCTGAGAGATCCGGGTTCGGTTCCTGCTAAGGGCATGTACCTCGGTTGCAGTTTGTCCCCGGCTCTGGTCAGTCGTGCGGGTGGAAGCCAGTCGATGTGTTTCTTTCACATCGATGTTTCTCTCTCTCTCTCTCCTTCCCACTCTACATAAACAAAAAATGGAAAAATGTCCTCGGGTGAGGATTAAAAAAAAAATTCAGACTCTGGAGTCAGGCAGAGCTCCACTTGGTTTCTTATCAGCTCTGTGACTCTGGGCAAGTTGCTTTAAACTTCTTTATGTGTCAGTTTCATCTTCTGCAAAATACAGACAGTAATAGTACCTATCTAAGGAACTGTACATACCAAATGCTCAGTAAAGCAAAGTATTGTTATTATCCGATAATTAGCATCCTATGGCTGAGTGACAAGTTTCCATTCTCAGAAGATGCCACTGCCTTCCTTTTCTGACTTGAGGCTCCTCATGGGTGGGGCTTGGTCTCTGACTTCTGAAGTTAAGCATATCGCCCCCCCTAATCACCTTGGGAACTTCCTTAGGAAGGAGGTAAAAAGGCTCGAACTGCTTCTCTTCATCAGAGGTGGGAACAGCAGTGCCTCCACTAGTCTCACATGTGTCTTGTCTCTCTCATCAGCCTGAGGGTTTCCAGAGTGTGTGTGGCTGGCTCCCCTCCAGGCCACTCCGTATAGAACTGATTCCTTTTTATCCCCTTCCTTCAGACCCGGGAGACAAGAGGAATGTTCAGCCTTCCAGAGCACGCAGGCAGGAATATGCTGAGCCTGGCTCTGGGGAACCCTGAGGCCCTAGCCTGAGGGTCCCGCAATTCTGGGGCTCTGTGGAAGTCATGAGACTCTTAAGAGACCGTGTCGAGCTCTGGGGAGCAATGGGTGAGTGTGAGGTTTCTCCCAGAAGCGATGTGAGGAAGCATTTTACGTGGATGTAGGGTGGAGGTGCGTCTGGGTAACTAATGGCAACTGGGTGGGGTGGGCCCACTCTGCAGGAGTTCTTCGACAGAGAAAAACTACGACTCCCAGGATGCCCCAGGGCTTAGGCTTTCCCGCCCACCCACTGGCTGGTCCGGCGAGCGGCAAAGCGGATTGGTCACGGCAGTGCGGGGGCTCCCCCACTAGCAGGTTAGTAGGCACCACCGGCAGCAGACGTTGACCGGGCGCGAGTGGAGGGGGAACCCGGCTCGCCATTCTGGAAACGGCCGGGCGCTCTCTCCGTAGCGTAGCGGCCGGCTGCGAGGCGCGGGGCGGGGGCGGAGACAGCGTGGCGCAGGCGCGGTGCTGGGCTTCTCCTGGGTCCCCAGACAGCTGGAGGAGATAAACAGAGCAGGAGGAGGGAGGGGAGTGCGTGTGTGAGAGCGCGCGAGGGAGTGTGAGTGTGTGTGAGCGCGGGTGTGAGACGGTGCGCAGGGGCGGGCGGAGGCGCTGTCCGGCCCCGGCCAGGCGCCGGGCGGAGAGCATGGGAAGGGGCTAGAGCTGCCTGGGCCCCCCAGCCCCCTCCCCGGGATCCGCGCCCCCCCTCCCGGGAGAGGGGCCGGGTCCCCCGACGGACATGGGCTCCTGAAGTTGCGCCGCCGCCGGTCCTGGGAAGAGGCCTGACAGGTACGGGTAGCCGCCGGCCCCTGCCCTCCGCCGGCTCAGAGGCAAGGACTGGCTCCCAAAGCCCCAGCACACGGGCCGCTCACTCTGGGCCGGCCCCAGCCCTGCCGGCCCGGGGGCCTGAGCTCGCTCAGTTCGGGGCTCCGGGGTGTCCCGAGACGGGTTCAGGCCTCGCTGGCGTGGAGGGTGGAGTGGACCGGGGCCGGGGTGGGCACGGAGGGCTGGCCGGGACATCGGGGAAGGCTCTGGGAGTCCGAGAAGGCTCTGTCGTGGGAGAGATGGAAGTCGTCCCATCCCGGGACTTTTTGGCGGAGTTTTTGTTTGACACCTGATCTGGCACGGGTCTCAGGAAGCATGGGGCAGGTGGAAGCCCCGGGAAGACAACGTTTATTTGATCTTTTCTCTTAGTTTCTTTCTTTCTCTTTCCCTCCCTCCCCCTCCCCCCGCCCTCTTCTCTCTCCCTCTCTCTCTTTCTGTGTGTGTGTGTGGGTGGGTGGGTGGGTGGTTGCGTGTGCGTCCGTCCGTCTGTGTGTCCGTGTCCAGGCTTCTGGCAGCCGCAGATGCCTTCAATGTCCCATCCTGGCAGCGAACTGAACTCTGCCAAGGTATTTCCACCAAGCGACTGTATCGCCGGTACAAAGGGCCTTTACTTGGGACGGGGCGGGCTATTCAGTAGTCACTTCAAAGAGTAAATAGAAAGTGTGGAGTAAAAGAGAGACCTCGAACCTGCAGGACCCAATCTTGTTACTGAAAGTTGCAGTGGGACGCCCCTTTGCCAGCCAGGTTGAATTTGCTTAGTGCCCTCCCGCTCTCCTCTGCAGGTGTACTAACAGCGTCTTTAGAAAAGAGGGATGGGGACTTATGACTAATGTCTAACAGCTTCATTTGACTATTTCCCCCAAAGTCCTTTTCTTTTGTGACTTTCTTTAGCTTCCTGAGGTAGTGGTGGAGCAGCTTTAAAGTTTTTCTCTCAAGTTTGTGAGTGTAGAAGCCTGGCAGGTTGGCCATAGCTTCTCCATTCTTCCCAAGGATATTATAGGTGATCAGTGGTAAAGTGATAGTTAAGAGTTTCCTTTTAATGAAGCCTGAAACAATTTTGAGAAGAAAACTATTCCGAGGGCACTTCTAGACTCAGAGACATTATGCAATCACCACCTAGGGCACAGGTATTCCCAGTGGCCTGCACTAATCTTTCCTATACCTTACAGTCCTTCTTGAGTGGCCAGTCTCTGTTCACTAGGTGAAGGAACTACTTAAGGCTATTTCTGGTTTGCGTTCTGGCTTATTCTTCCTTGTAATTTTTATTATTTATTTTTTACTACTCACCTAAGGATATGTTTTTCATTGATTCTAGAGAGAGAGAGAGAAACATTGATGTGAGAGAGAAACATCGATTGGATGCCTACTGTATATGTCCCAACCCAGGATTGAACTTGAAACCTGGGTATGTGCCCTGATCAGGAATCAAACCCGAGACCCTCTGGTGCACAGGACAATGCTCTAACCAACCGAGCCACACCAGCCAGGGCTGTAATTTTTATATTTGTGTGTGTGTGTATATATGTATATATATGTGTGTGTGTGTGTGTATATACACATATATATTTAATTTTTTTTCTTTATTGATTTTAGAGAGAGAAGAACAGAGAGGGAGAGATAGAAACATCGATGAGAGAGAACACTGACTGGCCAACTCCCGCATGCCCCCCACTGGAGATTGAGCCCACAACCTGGGCATCTACTCTGACTGGGAATCGAACCACTGACCCCTTGGTGCATGGGTTGATGCTCAACCACTGAACCACACCAGCTGGGCTAATTTTTATATTTTTTAAGGGATTGAATTGAATCTTGGCTGTTGACTGATCCTCTATGACAGACTAAGGAGTAACTGTTAGGGCTCCTTTGGGCTGAGTCTGAGACTAACAATGGATTTCTTCATTACAGATTGTTGTATTTCATTGGCAGGTAGCCATTGTTATACTTCATTGTCACAGTTTGTGATCGTGCTGCTTTAATAACTCTGGGGTCCTGCTATCTTTCCTTCTTTTGACCTATTTGGGGGCACTTATGTTCAAGTCACATATCAATTTGTAGTAGCAGTGCTTTGGGTCAACACTGCAGAATAATTGAATAATCCATATTTTTCCTGGGACTCCTTCCCTTGGAATTACTGAAGGAAAGAATATGTGTGCATTATGGTGATGGTATTAACATTTATAATTTGCCAGTTTTGAGATTTAGAGTTGTCACATAGCTGAAATTTTTTCTAGCTGGAAGGAACTCAGTATTAACTCCTGGGACATCCTGTGTAGGGTATTTTCACACACCTGAATTTAATAATCTTAAAAGATACAACTGAAGATCCCCACTAAACATCTGTGGATCTTGAGGGGCCAACTACAGGGAAGACCCAGAACTGTGACTTCAATTATTATTATTTTCTTCTCTCCTTTTTGAATTAGAAAATGTGGTACACATGTGGAGTCCTGGGTCTCAGAGAGGAAGGTAATAGACAACATGTAATATGGTGATATCTTTTCTTTTGGGTCACTGGTTTAATGATACATCTCATTTTATTTTTTCTTTGAACTCACCTTTCCAGATTCTCCACTGCATCTTTGGGCGGCCATTGCAGATGGCTCACATAACTCCTAGGCTGTGCTTTCTTCTCAGACAGCTCTTCAAAAACCCAAGCCCTGGCAGGTGTCATCAGAAGCCAATCCCTTGATGTTACATTTAATTCTGATTAATTTACTTTGAGAGATATATGCTAATCGACATACATCCTAAAAAGTGACTACTATATGTTGGGCTCTGTCCTAAGTAGTGTTCTTACTTTATCTAATTTAACCCTCATGACTTCCCTATGAGGTGAAAATCATTTTACATATTATAGATATAAAGATACAGGTTCAGAAATGTTAAATAACTTGCTTAAGGTCACACAGCTAGTAAGGGAAGGGATCAGAATTCAAACCCAGGTCTGTCTCTTATGGGACTGTGACACATGAGGAAGAGCTGAAAGGACCAAAACAAAGAGCCTGGGGAAACATGACACCTTCCTTCAAATACTTGAAGAACTGTCATGTGGAAAGGGAACTGGACTTTTTCTGTGTGATTCTGGAAGACAGCACTAGGATCAAAGGATGGAAATTCCAAGAGGGTAGACAGCTTGATAGGAGAGAATTTGGCTTTCCAAAAACAAAATGGACTGCCTTGTGAGGAAGTGAGTTACCCATTATTGGAGATATTCAAGGAGAGGCTTTGCCACTTATTATCAAGGATGTGATAGAGGAGTTCGTACTTATGTAGGTAATTGGACTAAGTGATCTTTTAGTATTTTAATTCTGTTATGTGAAAATTATGTCAAAATCTTATCATTTTAATCTTAAAAAACTAATATACATTTAATACTTACTTTGTGCCAGGCACTTGCTAGACACTTTTCTTATAATATCTCATTTAATCCTCAGAAATCCCCTAGGAGGTGGGTATTATCATTATCCCCACTTTACAAATGAGGAAACCAAGGTTCCAGAAAGGTAAACAATATGCTGGAGGTTATACAGCTAGTAGTAATAGGGCTGATATTTGAGCCTATGTCTACACTTTCTTAACTTTGTGACCTAGGGTAAATCACATGTCCTCTGTGAGCTACAGTTTTCTCTGTGAAATGAGACTTGCGACAGCACCCACTTTACAATGTTTATGAGGACTAAATGATGCAATATACGCTTTTCACTAGAACTCACTGGTTGCCTTCAAGAGTCCAGGCTTGGGGTAAAGGGGTACCATTTTGGTTTCTTCAGGGTGAATTCAGACCTGACTGAAACCCTGAGAACCCTGGGGTTCATTCCTTGTGCTGTTAGTAATAGCTGCTGACTCCTCGAAAGGCTTTGTGGCATTAGTGACTAATACCTTAAAAACTTGAGGCCTGAATAAGAGGAGGATTCAGTTAACAGGTTGGAATATAGAAGGCAATACCAGAGGCCTTGTAGAAAGAAAATTTTCACCCTACTGTAGAGTCAGATTCAGGGATCACTGTTTGCATTTTTATATTTAATGTCTTATGTTAGGATGAACAAGGTCACAATTGCTAGAGCTATGACAGAGCTAGATGCCAAGAATAATAACTCTTAATCTTCCCTGTAGCCTTCTGGGAGGTATTAACCCCATTTCTTTGGTTTGGGGGGCACAGAACAGGATTAGACCTTGTCTAAGTAGCTATATAGGGGCTCTTTGGAGGCAGTGTTAGGATCAGGACCTTGGTAGAATTTTGTCCTTGTTCATAACCTCCAGATTCTATTTTCAGAAAGCATAAAACTGTGCTTATCCCAGAACCTTTTAGAGAGGCTTTCTCAGAAGGGGAGCCAGGCATTTCTGGTCAGGTAACTTCATCAGTTGAGGCCTGTTTGGGTGCTGATGACTTACCTGTTCCCACTTGAGTCAGACATCTGTATATAACACAGCTACAACTGAATTAGAAGGAAGCATTTCCAAATTGATTGGCTTAGTTCTCCTTGACCTTTCTGCTAGGAGTAAAGTTAGAGGATGAAACTGCAAAGGCTTCTTTATGAGAAGTACTTTGAATCGTGGCAGGATAAAGATGCAAACTAAAGGCAAAATCCAAGACTGGATGCTCTTAAATACAGTAAGAGAGGACAGCATTATCAAAATATGCTCTCCTTTGCGTGGCTGGTGTGGTTCAGTGGATTGAGCGTCTCCCATGGACTGAGAGGTCCCAGTTTGAATCTAGGTCAAGGCACATAAAGGGTTGCTGGCACAATCTCCAGTAGGGGGCATGCAGGAGGCAGCTGATCGTTGTTTCTCTCTCACATTGATGTTTCTATTCTCTCTCTCTAAAAGGCAATAAAAATATTTTTTTTAAAAATATATGTTCTCTTTTCCCTTTCTGTTCTCTTCCACTATTGTAAGGTAATTGTGGCCCTAGAAGTAGGCAGGTAAATTAGCTATCACTGAAAAACAAACTTCTGAAAACATCAAGGAAATTAATTTCACAAAGTTCAAATGGCAAAACAGAACCTATTCAGGCAAAGAAGACATCAAGATTAGTTTTCATCCAGAGCCTCCTACAAAGTGAAGGATTTCTGCCTGGCTGGTGTGGCTCAGTGGTTGAGCATCGACCCATGTACCAGGAGGTCGTTGGTTCGATTCCTGGTCAGGGCACATGCCCAGGTTATGGGCCCAGTCCCCAGTGGGGGGCATACAGGAGGCAGCCAGTCGAGATTCTCTCGTTGATGTTTCTAGCTCTCCCTTTTCCTCCCTCTCTGTCTAAAATCAATAAGGAAACGATGTTTAAAAAAGAAAAGAGAAAAACAAAGTGAAGGATTTCTTAGGATGGACTTCCACAGAAAAAGCTTCAGTCAGTTTCATATGGACCCATTTGATCCTGGAGCCTCAAAGATGGCAAACAACTTTTCCAAAAATACTTTGCTGATGAGCCTGTCCTACCAAACACACCTTTTTTAGATGCTGTCCTTATGCCCACTTATTCCATGACCCTGAAATGCACTCTTTAAGTTTGTATTTGAGACAATCAGAGTCAAGGTTATTGTGATTCCTTAGCTTAACCCTAATGAAAGGTAGGAGGCGAAATTTCTCTTACATAAGACTGCTTGGACATGGTCTGATTACAGATAGTAATAGTAACTATATTTTAATGGCCAACAGTATGGGTTCTACAATTAAACTATCTAATTTGACTATTTAATGACTTTAACTTTGGGCAAATGAACTTCTCTATGCTTCAGATCCTTCATGTGTAAAGTGAGGAAAATAATAGTACCTGTCTCTTAAGGTTGTTATGAGTAATCGTCAGGTAACACTTGTAAAATGCTTAGAATGTTCACCAGGCTCAGTGGCAAGTATTTTTTTTTATTATTAGAAAGAGGAAGGGAGAGAGAGAAACATTGATATGAGAGAAACACTTATCTGCTGCCTCCTGTACACTCCCTACTGGGGATTGAGCCTGCAACCTGGTCATGTGCCCTGACTGGGAATTGAACTGGGACCTCTCAGTCTATGGGACTACGTTCAAACCAGTGAGCTACACTGGCCAGGCAGCAGGTATTTTACATATATGGCTCTTCCATTTCTCATCACTCTGCAAAGGTAGGCATTACTGTCTTTGTTTTACAGATTAAGAA
The DNA here is from genome assembly GCF_014108415.1 of Molossus molossus. Lineage (NCBI taxonomy): Eukaryota > Metazoa > Chordata > Mammalia > Chiroptera > Molossidae > Molossus > Molossus molossus. Next base: position 85,965,008 of record NW_023425347.1, on the reverse strand, counting down.
ACCAGGGTTTATTAATGCTGTGACACAGAAAGTAGATGGCAGAATTGGGATTTGAACCTTAGGTCAGTTGGACTCCAGAGCCCAACTCTTTATTTTATTATGCTAGTTCCAGTGACCTTTAGGCATTGGAAGTGCATTTATTTTTCTTTACTATAGGAATACTCCAATAGGAAAACCACCACAGTGAAAGGAAACTTGCATACATCTTCTGCATAATTCAGAATGTTTAAAAGGGGTCAGTTGTCGCTCCTGCTTGGGGCAATTCCCTGCATTGGGAGGCAGCATGTCCAGAAGAAAGAGAATACAGATGATGTGCGTTCCATCTCCACTCTCTACAGCTGCCTAGCAGCATGTCCTTAGAATTATAGGAGAGTGGCATTGAAAGGGGTTTTGTAGCTCATCTCAGAGTCTGCCTCTCATTTTACACATGAGGAAATGGGCTGACAGAATGAAATGCCTCACTGAGGGTCAAACAGCCAGTTAGAGGCAGAGCTGGGCCTGGAGCACAAGACTGTAGATCCCAGTTCAGTACTTCTTCCTTAATACAGTACCACATAACATTGTGCTTCAGTTCTCCCTAGTTAAGTGGGGATGATAATAGCTTTCAAGCTTCCTCACAGGATTGTTGTAAAGTTCAAATTAAAAGCATGAACAAAAGCACTCTGATAAGTATTAAACACAGTATGTATGTAAGGTAGTCCTGCTGTTATTCATTCAGTAAGTATTTATTGGCACCTTTTAAACCCATATCACTCCTTGGAGATCTAGGAGGATCAATAGATGAATCAGATGAAGGGCTGGCCCTCAGGATGCTTTTAGTCTTTTAAGAAAGAGAAACCATATAAAAAATTACAAAGAATGGAAAGGGCGAGGACTAAATTTTCTTTCCATAAGTTGTGGTTTTGAGGTAGAGAAAAGAAGAAAGGGTTTTGGGACTTCTTTATAATTGAGATATAATTCACATCTGTAAAATCTAGCCTTTTAATGTATACAATTCTGCAGAACTTAATATATTTACAAAGTTGTGCAACCATCACCACTATCTAATTCCAGAACATTTTCATCACCTGCTCCCACAGAAACCCATACTCTTTAGTTATCACTGTCTACCCAAATTACTCCCATCTTCTCTCTCAATCCTAGGCAGCCACTGATCTACTTTCTGTCTCTAGCTCTAGCTTTTCCTATTCTTGACATTTAATATAAATGGATTTATATAATATGTGTCCTTTTGTGACTGGCTTCTTTCACTTAATGTTTTCACGTTTCATCCATGTTGTTACATGAATCAGAACCTCATTCCTTTTTATGGCTGAATAATATTCTATTATATGGATATATCACATTTTATTTATCCATTGATAGACACAGACACGTGGGTTATTTCTGCATTTGGGCTATTATAAACAATGCTGCTATGGACATTCATGTGTAAGTTTTTATGTGGACATATGTTTTCATTTCCACTCACATCTAGGAGTAGAATTTCTGTTTCATGTTGTAACTAACTCTGTGTTTAACTTTCTTAGAGGAGGTTTTTTTGTTTTGTTTTTTCTTAGAGAAAGAGAGAAACACTGGTTTGTTCTACTTATTTATGCATTCATTGGTTGCTTCTTGTATGTGTACTGACTGGAGATGGAATCTGCAACCTTGGCATATCCAGATGACGCTGTAACCAACTGAGCTACCAGCCAGGGCCAAGAGGAGGCTTTCTTTTTTTAAAATAGATTATTGCCCAGCTGGTGTGGCTCAGTGGTTGAGCATCAACACATGCACCAAGAGGTCACCGGTTTGAATCCTGGTCAGGGCACATGCCCAGGTTGTGGGCACAATCCCCAGTGGTGGACATGCAGGAGGTGGCCAGTTGATGTTCTCATTGATGTTTCTATCTGTCTCCGTCTCCCTTCCTCTCTCTCTAAAATCAATAAAGAAAAAAATAAAATTAAAAAAAATAATTTATTGCCCTGGCCAGTTTGACTCAGTGGTTAAAGTGTCAGCGCACAGACCAGAGAGTCTCAGGTGCGATTCTGGTCAAGGACATGTACCTCAGTTGTGGTGTGTCCCTGGTTCTGGTTGGGGTCATGTAAGAGGCAACCAATTGATGTATCTCTCTCACATCAATGCCTTTCTTTCTCTCTCTCTCTCTCCCCCTTCCTCACACTCTATCTGGGAAAAAAAAAAAAAAGGAAAAATAACTTCAGGTGAGAATTTAAAAAAATAGATTATTGATTTTGAGAGAGAGAGAGAAACATTGATGTGAGAGTGCAATATTGATCTATTGCCTCCTACCGGGGCTAAAGGCTCCAATCCAGACCTCTGCCCTTGACCAGGAATTGAACCAGCAACCTCCTGGTGCACAGGATATCACCCAACTAACTGAGCTACACCAGCCAGGACAAGAGGAGACTTTCTTTTTTTTTTTTATCCTCACCCAAGGACATTTTTTCTTTTTTTGTTCAGATAGAGTGGAAGGGAGAGAGAGAAAATCGACATGAAAGGGACACATCGAGTGGCTGCCTCCCGCACGGCCCTGACCCAACCAGGGCCAGGGACAAACTGCAACCGAGGTACATGCCCTTAGCAGGAACCGAACCCCGGTCTCTCTGGACCGCAGGCCAATGCTCTAACCACTGAGCAAAACCGGCCAGGGCGAGAGGAGACTTTCTTAAACAGTTTTTTTCTTAATGAAAATAATACTGTCACTCACACTTATTAAATTATCTAGTTGTCCCATGTAATTCTCACAACAGCACTAAGGTAGGTACTATTATCTTCATGTAACAGGTAAAGAAATAGCCAATGTTTCTTGAATACTTACCACATTAATGTTCCCAGTAACTTTATGAGATAGGTATTATTACATATACCTACATGGCAGGTTAAAAAAAAAAACAAAAACCCAGCAGTTTAAAGCTAAAAAAATTTTTTTTAATTTATTTTTATTGTTGAATGTATTACAGATGTCCCACCTTTTCCCCCTATTGACCTCCCACCCCCCTCCTGCCTTTCCCCATACTATTGTCTGTATCCATTGGTTATGCATATATGCATATAAGTTCTTTGGTTTATCTCTTCCCATCCCCCTGCCCCACTTCCCTTTGAGGTTTGTCAGTCTAACAACCAATTAATACTTCTTAATCCCTTCACCTTTTTTACCCATTCCCTCAACCCCCCTCCCATCTGGCAACCAACATGTTCTCTGTATCTATGAGTCTGTTTCTGTTCTGCTTGTTCATTGTATTTGTGTATTGAATTGTTGATAGATAAGTATTTATTGCCATTTTATTCATTTTTCATATATATATATATATATTTAATCCTCACATGAGGATACTTTTCCATTTTTATCTTCAGATAGAGTGGGAGAGAGAGAGAGAGGGAAATATCAATGTGAGAGAGACATATCAACTGGGTGCCTCCTGCACGACCCCAATCAGGGCTGGAGACAGAACTGCAACCAAAGTACATGCCCTTGACCTGAATCAAACCCAAGATTCTTTGGTCCACGGGCCAACACTCTACTGCTAAGTCAAACCAGCCAGGGCTATTGTTCATATTTCTTATCTTTTTTTTCTTCAAGAAGACCCTTCAACATTTCATACAATACTGGTTTGGTGGTGATGAACTCCTTTAGCTTTTTCTTGTCTGGGTAGTTCTTTATATATTCATCGATTCTAAATGATAGCTTTGCAGGATAGAGTAATTTTGGTTGTAGGTTTTTGCTTTTCATCACTTTGAATATTTCTTGCCACTCTCTTCTGGCCTGCAAAGTTTCTTTTGAGAAATCAGCTGACAGTCTTATGGGAGCTCCTTTGTAGGTAACGAACTGCTTTTCTCTTGCTGCTTTTAAGAATCTCTCTTTGTCTTTAACCTTTGGCATTTTGATGATGAGTGTGTCTTGGTGTGGACCTCTTTGGGTTCATTTTGTTTGGGACTCTGTGCTTCCTGGACTTGTATGTCTGTTTCCTTCACCACATTAGGGAAAGTTTCTGTCATTATTTATTTTTTTTTTTTTATCCTCACCCGAGGACATTTTTCCATTTTTTGTTCAGGTAGAGTGGGAGGGAGAGAGAGGAACAGAGAGAGAGAGAGAAACATCGATGTGAAAGAAACACATCGAGTGGCTGCCAACCGCACAACTGACCAGGGCCGGGGACAAACTGCAACCGAGGTACGTGCCCTTAGCGGAAACCGAACCCGGGTCTCCCTGTACCACAGGCCGACGCTCCAACCGCTGAGCCAAACCGGCCAGGGCTGTCATTATTTTTTCAAATAGGTTTTCAATTTCTTGCTCTCTCTCTTCACCTTCTGGCACCCCCAAGATGCGAATGTTGGCACTCTTGATGTTGCCCCAGAAGCTCCTTACACTATCCTCATTTTTTTGGATTCTTTTTTCCTTTTGCTGTTCGGATTGGGTGTTTTTTGCTTTCTTATATTCCAAATCGATGGTTTGCTTCTTGGCTTTATCTGCTCTACTATTGATTCCCTGTAAATTATTCTTTATTTCAGTTAGGGCCTCCTTTTTTTCTGACTGTGCAGCCTTCATTTCTGACGGGTCCTTTTTATGCTCTTGAGGACCTCACTAAGTTCATTGAGCATCCTTATAAGCAGTGTTTTGAACTCTGCATCTGTTAGCTTGTTTATCTCCATTTTGTCTAGTTCTTTTCCTGGAGTTTTGTTCTGTTCTTTCATTTTAAACATGTTTATTTATTTATTTTTTTAATCCTCAACTGAGGACATTTTTGCATTTATCTTCAGATAGAGCAGGAGGGAGAGAGGGAGGAAGAGAGAGAGAGAGAAACATCGATGTGAGACAGGACACATCAACTGGCTGCCACCCACACGACCCCAACCAGGGCCAGGGGCAAATTGCAACCAAGGTACATGCCCTTAGCGGGAACCGAACCCAGGTCTCTCTGGTCCGCGGGCCGACACTCCAGCCACTGAGCCAAACCGGCCAAGGCTGGAACATGTTTCTTTGTCTCCTCATTTTGACTGCTTCCCTGTGATTGTGTCTAAGTACAGTCGTCCCTCGCCCCTTTGCGCTTCGACTTTCACGGCTACATTCTATTGTGTTTTTTTAAAATACTATACTATATTTTAAACAAATACTATACTATATTGGAAAGCACTGGGATAGAATAAAGCCACAAAAGTCGAAGCGTGAATTGGCAAGGGACAACTGTATATAAATAAAAAATTCTACTTCGCAAAAATTCATTTATTACGGTAGAGTCTAGAACTGATTAACCGTGATAAATGAGGGCTGACTGTATTAGGTAGAGTTGCTGTGTCTCCTAGGCTTCCTAGGGTGGCCTATTGTAGTAGGTATTCTGTAGGGTCCAGTTGCAGAGCCTTTCTCGAGGTACACCCCTTGTGTGGACTATATACCCTTCTGTTGTAATTAAGTCTTGACTACCATTGGCACATCAATGGGAGGGATTTACTCAGGCTGATCAGCTTCAAGGACTGGCTGTGCCCACTGACCACTGACCACTGACCGCCTTAGAGGACCAGCTGTGCAGGGGTCCACCACATAGAGCAAGACTTACTTTCAACAGGGCTCTGGTACCCACTGAATTCACTCCTTGAGTGTCTTTCTTGTGGAGGTGGTTGGATGGTGATCCTTCCCCATGGTCTGAAGCTGTCCACTGGGTGTTCTGACTCTGGGGCAAGGTCAGCCACTGCCTGTGTTCTGCCCAGGGCCACCAGGCATAAGCTATAAAGCGATCTGCAGAAGGCTACTTCTTGTGCTGGGCTTGGAGGTGCCCAGGCAAAGCCAGGTTGTGAACCAAGGATGGCTGCTCCTAGTGTTGGGCCTGGGGCCACTTAGTGAGAGGTATGGGGCTCACTGAGGCCAGATGCTGCTTTGTGAGAGAATTTAGGAAAATCTGAAACAGAAGCCAAGACAGGCATTCCTATGGTAAAGCCACTGGAAACAGCTTGGGTGGGCCTGAAGATTGGGTGGGGCAGGGCCTTAGGGAATCACTAGGGTGGAGCAAACAGTATGAGCCAGGTTGCTGGAGTCCCAGATATAGCCAGTCTGCCATCTCTGTTGGGTAAGGGCTCACCAAAGGAACAAAGGCCTCCACCAGCATGTTTGTCCAGGAGAAAGCTGCCCTACAGCTCTCACCCCAGTGCCAAACAACTCAGTTGTTCCCTGTATGTCTCTGGTGCCTTTCAAGCTGCCTCCCCACACTGGAAGGAGCAAGTCCGAGTAAGTCTGTGTGTGGGCCCCTAAAGAGGAACTGCCCGGGTCTCTAGAAGCCTCAGCTTCCCTCAGCCTCAGTTCCCGCTGGTTTTTACAGCCAGAAGTGATGGGGACTTCCCTTCCTGGCACTGGAACCCCGAGCTGGGTGCCTGGTGTGGGACGGGGACCCCTTTCTCCACAGAGAGGATCTTTACAGCCTCCTTTTTATCCACCACATGTGGGTGTGGGACCAACTGATCCGGTCTCTGCCCCTCCTACCAGTCTCGATGTGGCTTCTTTAATTTCGTAGTTGTAGGACTTCCATTCAACTTGATTTCAGGCAGTTTTGAATGATGATTGTTCTGTAGTTTAGTTGTAATTTTGATATGGTTGTGGGAGCAGGCGAGTACCATGTTTACCTACGTCGCCATCTTGACCAGAAGTCACAGCTAAATAGTTTTGCCCAAGATCACACACCCTAGTGTGTAGTAGAGCAGATTCAAATTCAAGTTTCTTTCCATCCAAAGCTGGTTTCTAACAGATATTTCTTTATTATTATAAAAGCAGTAAATGTTTAGAACGAAATACTTGGGAAATGCAGAGGAACAGAAAAAAAAAAAATCACCCGTTGTTCTATGAGAGAGCTAACATTTTTGGTGCATATTCTTTTTATTAAAGCATTATAGATAGTGTACTTTTTGGTTTCCTTTTCCCCCCTAAGGCTGGGATGACCATATGTGTGTCTTAAATCTAATTCTTTTTAAAAAATTCTTTTTCTTTTTCTTTTTTTTTATCCTCACCTGAGGACATTTTTGCATTTATCTTCAGATAGAGTGGGAGGGAGAGAGGGAGGAAAAGAGAGAAACATTGATGTGAGAGAGACACATCAAGTGGTTTCCACCCACATGGCCACAACTGGGGCCAGGGACAAACTGCAACCAAGGTACATGCCCTTAGTGGGAACCAAACCTGGGTCTCTCTGGTCCGCCGGCCAACGCTCTAACCACTGAGCCAAACAGGCCAGGGCTTTTTTCTTTTTTTAACCCTTACCCGAGGGTATTTTTCTATTTATCTTCAGATAGAGTGGGGGAGGGGGAGAAACATCGATGTGAGAGAGATACATTGACTGGCTGCCTCCCGCACGACCCCGACCAGGGCTGGGGACCAAACTGCAACCAAGGTATGCTCCCTTGACCAGAATTGAACTTGTGACTCTTTGGTCTGCAGGCCGACGCTCTAACCACTGAGCAAAACCAGCCAGGCTAAATTTTTTTCCTTTATTGATTGTAGAGAGAGAGGAAGAAAGAAGGAGACAGAAACATCCATGAGAGAGAACATAGACTGGCTACCTCCTGCATGTCCCCCACTGGGGATCATGCCCGCAACCTGGGCATGTGCCCTGACTGAGAATCGAACCGGCAGCATCTTGGTGCATGGGTCAACGCTCAACTACTGAGCCACACCAGCCGGGCTTGAACCTAATTCTTTTTTTTTTTTTAATCCTCACCCGAGGACATTTTTCCATTTATCTTCAGATAGAGTGAGTGAGAGAGAGAGAGAGAGAAAAAGAGAAACATCGGTGTAAGAGAGACACATCAACCAGTTGCCTCCCGCATGACCCTGACCAGGGCTGGGGATGAACCACAACTGAGGTACATGCTCTTTACCGGAATGGAACCCATTTTTTTTTTTTTTTTTAGAGCGAGAGATAGAAACATTGATGTGAGAGAGAAACATCGATCGGCTGCCTCCTGCACGCGTCTTACTGAAGATCGAGCCTGCAACCCAGGCATGAGTCCTGACCAGGAACGGACCTGGGACCTCAGTCCATGAGATGGTGCTCAATCCACTGAGCCACACTGGCTGGGCAGAAACATATTCTGTAGCTATCACCCTTCTATTCCCCAGCCCCTTCAGCACCACGAAACCAGAAATCTACTTCTATTTCTATAGATTTGCCTATTCTGGATATTTCATATAAATGGAATTATGTAATAATGTGGGTTTCTTCACTTAGCAAAATGTCTTCAAGGTTAATCCATGATGTAGCATGTATTTATGCTCCATTCTTTTTTTTTTTTTTTAGAAAATTTTTTCCTTTTCTTTAATATTTTTTTCTTTATTGATTTTTAGAGAGAGAGGAAGGGAGAGGGAGAGAGAGATAGAAACATCAATGAGACTGAACATCGATTGACTGCCTCCTGCTTGCCCCTCACTGGGGATTAGGCCCACAACCTGGGCATGTCCCTGACTGGGAATTGAACCTGTGACCTCTTGATGCTTGGGTCAACACTCAACCACTGAGCCACACCAGCCAGGCTGTGCTTCATTCTATTGTATGGCCAAATAACATTCATCCCTGGCCCTGGAAACCAGTCAATGTTTCCCTTTCACATGGATGTTTCTCTCTTTCTCACTCTCTCTCTCTCTCTCATTCTCTCTCTCTCTCCCGCCTTCCTCCCTTCCTCCCTCCCTCCCTCTCCCCGTCCCTCCCACTCTGTCTGATGATAAATGGAAAAATATTCTTGGGTGAGGATTAAAAAAATAATAATAATAATAAGATAATCCTTCAGGGGGAAACTTAGATGGAGTATTGGTAAAATATGATCAGCCCTGGCTGGTTTGGCTCAGCGGTTAGAGCGTCGGCCTGTTGTCCCGAGAGAACCGGGTTCAGTTCCCGCTAAGGGTACCTACCTCGGTTGCAGTTTGTCCTCGGCCCTGGTTGGGTCATGCGGGAGGCAGTCACTCGATGTGTCTCTTTCACGTCGATGTCTCTCTCTCTTTCTCTTCCTCTCTCTGCCTCCCATTCTGTCTGAACAAAAAAATGGAAAAATGTCCTCAAGTGAGGATTAAAAAAAAAAACATGATCAGTTAGATGTTTATAACTACCAAAGCTGGTGATGGGCATTTCGCAAGTCATTATACTTGTTACCTAGTTTGTTTATGCTTGAAATTTTCCATAAGAAAAAGTTTACAAGGGAGAGAAATGACAATGAAAAAAAAAGATAACTGATAATCTTTATTGAAAGAGTAGCACGTTATTATGTAAACACTTGATGTGAAGTAAATATTTTTCTTTCATAGGTAGCATTTCTTTTTTTTTGTTATTCAGATAGAGTGGGAGGGAGAGAGAGAGAGAGAGAGAGAGAGAGAGAGAGAAACATTGATGTGAAAGGGACACAGATGTGAAAGGGACACATTGAGTGGCTGCCACCCACACGACCAACCAGGGCTGGGGACAAACTGCAACCAAGGTATGCGCCCTTAGCGGGAACCGAACGTGGGTCTCTCTGGACCGCAGGCTGACGCTCTAACCACTGAGCCAAACTGGCCAGGGCCTTAGGTAGCATTTCTAATGCTCCATAATATAATATGACTGTAAATTATTTAACCCTCCCTCTATTATTGGAAACTTGTAAAAGCAAATTTTTTTGCTTTCACATAATCTGTGGTGAATATGCTTGGGTAAGGAACTTTTTAAAAATTTCTCATCTGAGGATATTTCTCCGTTTATCTTTAGATAGAGTGGGAGGGGGGAAAGAGAGAGAGAGAGAAATATCAATGTGATAGAGCCACATCAACTAGCTGCCTTCCGCATGACCCAACCAGGGCTAGGGATGAACCACAACTGAGGTACGTGCCCTTGACCAGAATCGAACCTGTGACTCATTGGTCCATGGGTCGACGCTCCGATTGCTGAGCTAAAATGGCCAGGGCAGGTATGGAACTTTTTTATTTTTTATATTTTGTGTTGTGGTAAGTTATCAGAATGAGATTACCCAGTCTTTCCAGCCTTCAGAGTTGTAAAACAGGAACAGGTTTCTTCAAGAGGTTGTAAGATTGAAAGCATACCTCTCTGGATATTGAAGAGGGATTTCTTTATCAGATTTGATCTTGGACATGATCCCATTACATCTTCTATCCACTCTTTGATTCTGTGAATCTGTTAGAGGGTTTTGTGTTCTGTTCGTGATACTGATTTGGTTTTGCCAAACTGAGGATCAGGGATTTGAAGCATAATTAAAAGTTTCAGACTGGTTGCCACAGATGCATACTGAGCAAGTGAAACTTGACAGCTTTCTTGCTGTGTACCTTGTTCTAACTTTCAGGATATGCTTCCATCTTCCTTCATACTCATACCCAATCCCCCATTTTCTGGTGAAGCATACATGACTTATTCAGTGTTTGTTCTAATACTTTCTATGGCCGTGAGTCATTGTCCCCCATCCCCTATACCTGTCACCCTCCAGAGGTTCTTCAACACTGTGGAGCAGGTCCAGCCCACCTTATCATAAATCACAGTCAATAGCCAGTTCACTTGATAGGCTGGGGGGCTGTTTTAGGGGTGAAATCAGGGCTCTGAAGCCATCTTATTCCATCCCCCAAGAGTTGATGATTTCTCCCCCCCAGGTAATTAGATGTGTGTCGTGTGGACCTGGGCTTTGCTGGAATGCTCAAGGGTTCTGAAGATCTTTATATAGCTTCCTTCTGTTGAATCCATTAAGAGAAGATGGCAAAAGTCAACATAACTAGAGACCTCATTCGTAGGCAGATCAAGGTAAGCAATCCAGACCTCTGAACCAGAACTTGGGGCCCTTTCTTCCCCACAGGTTCAGTTTACAGCCAAAGAAACTCACGTAGCCTAAAGTCACATAGCTAATTAGTGACAGACTGGACTAGAATTCATGTCTCTTGACTCACATATTCTTTTACTCAAGAACATGGAATTCATGGAGATTCCTCTGTCCAAGTACTTGTACCTGGGCTGCTGAGATTAATGGAGGCTGGTGAGAGAGGGGAGCCATCAGTATGTTGTGCATATGCATACACATTCGTGTGTGCACATGCGTGCAGTTACCCATGCGCTTGGGCATGTGCATATGTATGTGTGGGCGGTTGCAGGAGGAATAAATGTAGCTTCTTTGTGTTGCTCCAGCTGCTAAATTGAACATATAACACAACCTTGGACAATCTTAGTCCCAGTCCAGCTTGGACTCTTTTCTTTGAGAGTCTCCTGTACCAAACAAAGCCTGTACCTGTCCTCTGCAGGATGTACATAGAAGACACTCCAACACTGTGAGATGAATGGATGTCTGGGCAGTCACATTCACTTAGTGAGGTAGCCCAGACTTTGTCAGGGAAACCCTCAGTGAAGGAACACAGGGGTTCAATGGAAGAGATTCAACCAAGACATGAAGTGCTTCTCTAGTAAGAACCCTAAGCTGGAATCAGGAGCTTCATCTCACTCTACGCTAATTAACTACCTGGAAGACTTTAGTCATTTTACCTCCCTGTGCCTCAGTTTTCTTTATTAAATGATAATAATATCTGTCAGCCTGCAGGCTGTTAAATGATCTTGTCTGCCTACCTGCAAGCTCATCTTGAGAACAAAATCCAAAAGAACATGAGAACATTCTTTGAAAAGGTTAAATGCCAAAAAAAAAAAGTATTAATTAAAAATCTTTAAAGAAGTAGCATGTGGCATAAGCAGTGATCACCATCCAGAAGGATTGAGTGTATGCCTCTGAGTGAGCCATGTATTTTACGCACATTAGTCTGAGTTTTGTATAGTATTTTTCTCTGCATCCCTGAATTTTTTGGAACTTTGTCAATTTGTGGGAGTTTTGTGATGTCATTAAACTGGTGGCCCTCAAGGGCAAGGAATATTTCCTAGAGGCACAGAATCATAGAGTTGGAGGGACCAGGCAAGTTATTTTTTCCTTCATATATCTCACACAGTATGTGTCCTAAAGATGATGCCCAGCCTCTCAACCTAATATGGAAACATTCTCTATTTGTTGTTTCCAGTTTTTCTTTCCTTTTTTTTTTTTTTTTTTCATTTTTGCTTTTTGTAACCCAGCAAGCACAATTTAATACTTACATATACTCATTTTTCTCTAACCCCTCCCCAAGTGTAGTGCAAGCTCCCACAAGCTGGTTTCTTGTTACCTTTCTTTAACTCCTGTGGTGTCCAGCACTGTGCTGGATATATAATAGGCACATAGTAAACCATGTTGAATTAAATCAGTGAAACTATGTGTTTGTTTCTGTCCCCCAGGAGCGGGGTGCCCTGAGCTTTGAGCGGCACTACCATGTCACTGACCCCTTTATCAGACGGCTGGGCCTGGAAGCAGAGCTGCAGGTAAGAGATCCAGTTTGCTTCCCTACATGCAGCTGGCTGGCTCTCCTTTCATTGCCTGCAGAGAATCCTCTTGGCATTATTCAAGTCATAAGTTTTTTTTCTGCAGGCCATACCTAAAGATTTCCTTTCCTTTCCTGCAGTTTTATTAGGTAGGTAAATCTGAATCAAGATTAGTTATTTATATGGTCACGCAGAAATTAGTTTTAGGTCATATTATTTGCTTTGTGCTTGGAAAGATTTTTAAATTGCATACCACTGTTTTTACTGTTGGCTTAGGACAATAATGATTCTTACCTTTGTACAGGAATTTAGAGTTTACAAAGTGTTTTCATACATACTCACACACCCATGCTTTCTCCTTTTAGAAATGCTGTGGAAAGGTAGCTAGGGAATAGGTATTACCAAAACTAAAACAAAAAACAAGTTTAGAAAGGTCAGGCACCTTGTCTAGTGTAGTCCTGTCCAGTCCATGGAGAGCCAGGCTTTCAGTCCAGAAGTTCTGCTTTTTCATTGTGTCTGACAGAGAGATTCCATGTTAGTTCCATTCCCCTTATTCCTGAAGATCATGTTTTGAATCCAGATTTTTTTAAAAAAATATGTTTTTATTGATTTTTTAGAGAGAGGAAGGGAGAGAGAGATAGAAACATTGATGTGAGGGAGAAACATCGATTGGCTACCTCCCGTACGCCCCCTCACTGGGGATCAAGCATATGTCCTGACCAGGAATCGAACAGGGACCTCGCACTCAGTCCATGGGACAACATTCAGTCCACTGAGCCACACTGGCCAGGCTTGAATCCAACTTTTAACTGTCCTACCCAATTTAGTATTATCTGCAGGTTGAATAAGAATTAAGAATTCTCTTTGGTTCCTTCAGATTAGTGTTTGTAAGTGATCATGTCAGTCTTAGAAAAAGACTAGAAAGAAATATATTGAATGTTAACCGTGTTATCTTAAGGTAGTGAGATTATGGATGATTGTGATTGCTTTCTTTTAATTATAAACGTTTAAATATAACTACATTAATAATAATATGGAAAAGATAAGTAAAAATTACTTCTTAGTTCTCCCTCCATAAAACAATTACTATTAGCTTTTTGTATACTTTATTTCCTGCATATTTTTACATAATTGTACTTTACATTGACTTTTTAAAAACTCTATTTTTATTGATTTTTAGAGAGAGGGGAAAGGAGAGTGAGAGAGATAGAAACATTGATGAGAGAAAACATCAGTTGGCTGACTCCTGCATGCCCCCACTGGAGATTGGGCCCACAACCTGGGCATGTGCTCTGACGGAGAATTGAACTGGCGACCTTCTGGTGCATGGGTCAATGCTCAACCATTGAGCTACACCGGCTGGGCTGCATTGAATTTTTTTAAGTTAACACATAATTATTTTTTTCTCCATGTTACCAAGTAGTCTTCACAACTTTTACTTAACTTTTTTTTTTTTTTATTATAGAATAAATATCATAGTAGAAAATATGGAATAGACAGAAAATGTAGAAGAAAACAAAATCACTTTCAATTCTGTCATCTAGAGATAAACACTGTTAACATTTGGTATACTACCTTTGTGTATTATGAAGCACAATACTCATTAAGAGATGGGCTTCATAAATTTATTTTCAAGACCTATCTTCTTCATAGCTATATATCCTTGTACAAGTTCCCCCTAGTTTCCTGACTGGTAAAATAGAGCAATAACAGAATTGTTGTGATGATTATATTAGAAGGTCTGTGTGAAGAACCTAACACAGTGCTGAATCATTGCAAGCTAATTCAATAAAATAACAATTATGATTCTAAAATCTTCCAGTTTTTTTCCCATGCTTATGTAATTCTTTTTCCTATAAAATGGGGCTTGTACCATTTACAGTTTGATAAACTCTTTTATACTTTTATATTATGATTGTTTTCTCATATCTCTAAAAATTATTTGAAAATAATTTTTTATTTATCCTTTTTTTAAAGTTTCTTTCCAGAAACTTTCCTTCAGAACACAACTCAAAGTACATCCCTGTAGTGCAGTTGGGGGTGGGGCATGGAAGATTTTTACCTCCAAGAGGGCATTTGGCAATGTCCAGAAACAATTTTGGTTGTCAAAACTAGAAGGGTACTGCTGGCATATACTGGGTAGAGGCTCACGATGCTACTAAACATCCTGTAATATATAGGACAACAAAGAAAGTGCCTGAAAGAATTATGCAGCCTTAAATGCCAGTAATGCTAAGGTTGAGAAACCCTGCTGTGGTGGATGCTAAATAGACAGTGATCCCAGGCTGGCTGGGCTTCTCCTTTTAGCTGTGTCTCCACCCAACCCATATTATCTTTACCATCTCTTCCTGGTTTGATAACTTTGTTCAGAATAGACTTGGAAACTTCTATGATTACAAAACAGGATCCCATCTATTGTTTTCCAAGGTCTGGAAGCAAAAACAATTATGTTAAGGTGAACTGTTTCAGTTTGCATTTGCCTAAAGGCCACCTTGCCCAGGACCTGTAGTAGCAGTGCATAATATGAAGGAATGCACACAGGTTTAGATGTTAAAAAAAGGACCTAGTTTAAATCCCAGCTTTGTCTCTTATGAGACTTAGAGAAGTGAGAGCAGATGGAAAGAAGAAGACAGAGAAAAAAAGGTTTCAGAGCAAATCAGGGGTTGGATATATTAAGTTTGGAAGCCTGTTGGACAGCTTTGTGTAGATACCAGGTAGGCAGTACTAATCGAGAGAAAGCTCTGGACTCTAGGGAGAAATCTGGAGACTTCAAATATCCATGGAGCCTTAGAGAACAGGGTCCAAGGCCTAGTTCTGAGGCACTCCAGCTTTCAGAAGTTAATTACAAGCTAAGGAGATTTTTTTAAAGGTAACCAAGAAAGACTAGTCAGTGAAAGGAGACAAAACCAAGAGAGTGTAAAGGCCAACTAATGAAAGTATTCCAAGATAGAAAGAGTACTCATTTGTACTCAGTGCTTCTGAAGGTTGAGTAAGATGGGAACAAAATAATGACTGTGGTCTTGACTAGAGCAGTTTTATTGGAGTGGTAGGAATAGATGCTAGAATGGAGGGTTGTGGAGTGAATTGGAAGTGAAGAAACACCAATAAGTGTAGACAACTTTCCTTTTCTTTTTTTTCCTTTATTGATTTTAGAGAGAGAGGAAAGGAGAGGGAGAGAGATACAGAAACACTGATGAGAGAGAACATAGGCTGCCTCCTGCATGCCCCACACTGGGGATCTGGGCCACAAGCCGGGCATATGCCCTGACCAGGAACCGAACCATCAACCTCTTGGTGCATGTGTCCATGCTCAGTCACTGAGCCGCACCAGCCGGGCATAGACAACTTTCATTTTTTTTCTTTCTTGTTTTAGAGAATGATGGAAATTTGTTTTTGTTTATTTATGACAAACTTTTTCCCCAGATTAAAGGAATGATAGGATATAAGCAGTAAAAAGAGTAAACTTTGAAAAATATCTTCTCTTTTCCCACTGTATCTACTTTTTACCTTTCTTCAGCTCACTACCTGGACAGCTGACTTGCACAGATATATCAATGTTCTCTCTTGTCCTCTGTCTATTGGTTGGCTTTAATCATTGGGGAGTCATTTCAGGAGATTGGAGGAAGAATGACATCTTCTTTATTCCCCTTGTTTCCTCCTTTTAAAGTCATTTGTTGTTGTTGTTGTTGTTGTTGTTGTTGTTGTTTTTCCTCAGCTTTATTGAGTTATATAGACAATTCTTTTTTTTTTTTATTCCTCACCTGAGGATATTTTTTCTATTTATCATTAACAGAGTGGGAGGGAGGGAGAATGAAAGAGACAGAGAGAAACATCAATGTGATAGAGCCACACTGACTGGTTGCCTACCGCATGACCTGACCAGGACCGGGAACGAACTGCAACCAAGGTACATGCCCTTGACCAGAATCGAACCCACAACTCAGTCCACGGGCTGATGCTCTAACTGCTGAACCAAACTAGCCAGGGCTTTTTTTTCCCAAATCCTCACCCAAGGATATTTTTCCATTTATCTTCAGATAGAGTGTGAAGGAGAGAGAGAGGGAGAAACACCAATGTGAGAGAGACACATGGACTGGTTGCCTCCCGCACGACCCCAACCAGGGCCAGGGACCAAACCACAACTGAGGTATGTGCCCTTGGCTGGAATTTAACCTTCAGTCTTTGGTCCGCAGGCCGAGGCTCAGCCAAACCAGCCAGGGCTATAGATGATTCTTGAACAATTTTGCTTACAAAAGGAAGTAGAGAAATGGGACAGTAGTTGGAGGCGTCTATGGGAGCCCCTAAAACAGCAGTTCTCAACCTGTGGGTCATGACCCCTTTGGGGGTTGAACGACCCTTTCACAGGGGTCGCCTAAGGCCTTTGGAAAACACATATTTCTGATGGTCTTAGGAACCGGGACACGGCTTCTCTATCGTCTCCAGGTGGGTCCGCCCACATGCTTGACATCTTTTTTTTTCAGTCCTCACCCGAGGACATTTTTCGATATTTTGTTCAGATAGAGTGGGAGGGAGAGAGAGAGAGAGAGAGAAACATCAACGTGAAAGGAACACATCGAGTGGTTGCCACCCACACAACCCAACCAGGGCCAGGGACAAACTGTAATCGAGATACGCGCCCTAGCGGGAACCAAACCCGGGTCTCTCCGGACCGCAGGCCGACACTCTAACTGCTGAGCCAAACTGTCCAGGGCCATGACATCTTCTTTATCCCTCTTGTTTCCTCCCTTCAAAGTCATTTGTTGGGAACTGTATTAAAGGGTCCACATACAACATGAGGAACTGTATTAAAGGGTTGCTGCATTAGGAAGGTTGAGAACCACTGCCCTAAAGGAAGGATTTGTAAAAATGGGAAGAAATGCTAGAGCATACTTGTATGTTGATAAGAGAGGAAGGAATTGCTGATATAGGAGAAGGGCAGACAACTGAAGGAACAAAGTCCTGGGGAAGGCTGGTGGGATGGGATTCAGAGTTTAAGCAAGGGGCTTGGCCTTTGATGGGAACAAAGACATGTCTTTGTTACAGGGTCCAGGAGGTCTGGGATCAGGGGCGAGGCAAAGACTGGGATAAAAACTGGAGAATCATTGACATATTGAGAGTCTATAATAGCAGTTCTCAAAGTGTGGTCTGCAGACCCCTGGGGATCCCCATGACTCTTCTAAAGGAATCCATGGGATCAAACTACTGTCTTTGTTGTTGTTAATCCTCGCCCAAGGATATTTTTTCCATTAATTTTAGGTAGAGTGGAAGGGAGAGAGAAACATTGCTGTGAGAGAGACACATTGATTGGTTGCCTCCTGCACAACCCCAACCAGGGGCAGGGATGGAACCTGGAACCCTTTGGTCTGCAGGCTGATAATCTAACCGCTGAACCAAACAGGCTAAAGCCTGTCATAGTAATATTAAGACATAGCATCAAACTGTCATTGAATTCTTCACCCCATGCATACGAAATGGAAAAAAAAGCCAGTTTTATTTAAAATATTCTTGATGTGAAACAGTAAAATTACTCATTCAACTTCAACCCTTAAGTACACGTCTCTTTATTCTGTTTTATGGGATGGGAACTACCCATAAAATACTGCTGCTGTATGTTGAACTATGATAGTTGTCTTGAGGAAGAGCACTTGTATAATTTTTTGAGTTACAAATTCAACTAGCCACTTTTTTTTTTTTTTTTTTTTATCCTCACCCGAGGACATTTTTCCATTTTTTGTTCAGATAGAGCGGGAGGGAGAGAGAGGAAGAGAGGGAGAGAGAAACATCGACGTGAAGGGACACGTAGAGTGGCTGCCACCCGCACGACCAACCAGGGCCAGGGACAAACTGCAACCGAGGTACGTGCCCTTAGCGGGAACCGAACCCGGGTCTCTCTGTACTGCAGGCCGACGCTCCAACCGCTGAGCCAAACCGGCCAGGGCTCAACTAGCCACTTTTTTCATGGAACATCATTTGAAAGAATGACTAGTAGATAGAAACTATGGTTAGTTAAATGTGGGTATTTGGCAGACATTTTTTTAAATACTTTTTCTTTATTGATTTTAGAGAGGAAGGGAAAGAGAGAGACAGAAACATCGATGAGAGAGAACATCGATTGGCCGATCCACTGGGGATCGGGCCCACAACCTGGGCATGTGCCCTGACCAGGAATTGAACTGTGACCTCTTGGTGCATGGGTCAGTGCTCAACCACTGAGCCACACTGGCCAGGCAAGCCAGTTCTTAATAATAAAGATCTGCCATCCATTTATCTTAACTCTGTTGTCTGTGGCAACATAGATTTGTGTATTAAATGAGGTGATATTTCTGTAAACTCTCAAAAAGATATCTTATTTCTCTCTTGTTTGAAGGTGGAGGGGATACTTTTTTGTGACCCTCCCCCCAAGTAGTAATAAAAATGCCATTATAAGCCATATGACCTTGGATAAGTCCTTTAACTTCTAGCCCATTTCCTCATCTCTAAAGTTATATATTATATATGTATCCTGTTTGTCTTTTAGGTTTATGAAGATGAATAAATAAGTTAATTTATGTAAAATACTTAGCACAGTGCCTAATATATTATAAAATTCATGGTATATAGCATGCAAATATTAGCTGCTATTATTCTTGTTATTTATAGAAAGCTTTTAAAGTTTTCTAAGATCCCAGTTCTCTGGTGCTGATTTGATGGCATCTACCTTTTTAAAACACTTTACAGTAATTTTCTTCCCTTATTTTATTTGTCCCCCATTGTCACATACGGACTCCGTATTGCTTAACCGTTGATTTTTGGCATTATGAAGAGGTGATTAGTGGGGGTTGGGGGGAGTGGAAAAGGTAGGTAAAGTCAACAATAACTCCTGCTTTTTGTGATTATTGATTATAATATTTTCTTCTTTATTATCTGGGGGAAACTTTTCCCATAGATTTCCTAATTTACTACTATGTATGCTTTTGGAAAATGCAAAAGGAGCCCTGGCCAGTTGGCTCAGTTGGTTGGAGTGTTATCCTGAGCACTGAAGAGTCACAGGTTTGATTCCTGGTCAGGACACATACCCAAGTTGTAAGTTTGATCCCCAGTGGGGATGCGTAAGAGAGGTGGCCAATCGATGTTTCTTTCTCTCTTTCCCCCTTCCACTCTCTCTCTAAAATCAATTTCAAAAGAAGAAAATGCAAAAGGAAACTTAAAGAGAACTCATAGGATATAGTACTGAACATTTAGTAGATGCTCACTAAAAACCTACTGATTTGATTGGCTGTTGTTACTTTTTATATTAAGAGTTCGCTTTTTTTTTTATCCTCACCCGAGGACATTTTTCTATTTTTTGTTCAGATAGAGTGGGAGAGAGAGAGAGACAGAGAAACATCGATGTGAAAGGGACACATCGAGTGGCTGCCACCAGCATGACCAACCAGGGGCGGGTGGAGGGCAAACAGCAACGGAGCTACACGCCCTTAGCGGGAACCAAACCTAGGTCTCTCTGGACCGCAGGCCGATGCTCTAACCGCTGAGCCAAACCGGCCAGGGCAGAGTTCGCTTTCTTAACCTTATCCCTATTCAATAATATTTCTCTACCTTCCATCTTAATAATCTGGCCTGATTTTTACTTTTTGACTTTCTACTTTCCATTTTGAATTACTTTAAAATTCAGAGTTTAGCCAGTCTGGTATCTTGTTAACTTTTCTGTATATTGGTAGAATTTGTACCCACAGAGGTGTCTACCCAAAAAGCATCCAAGTTAATTTATTTTACTTTTTTTTTTATCCTCACCCGAGGACATTTGTTTTTGCATTTATCTTCAGATAGAGCCGGAGGGAGAGAGGGAAGAAGAGAGAAAGAGAAACATTGACTGGTTGCCACCCACACGACCCCAACCGGGGCCGGGGACAAACTGCAGCCGAGGTACCGGCCCTTAGCAGGAACCAAACCCGGAATCTCGGGTCTGTGGGCCAACGCTCTAACTGCTGAGCCAGGCCGGCCAGGGCTATTTTACTTTTTAAAAAAATATTTTTTCCTTATTGATTTCAGAGAGAGAGGAAGGGACAGAGAGACAGAAACATCGATGAGAGAGAACATCGATTGGCCACCTCCTGCATGCCCCTACTGGGGATCGAGCACACAACCTAGGCATTTGCCCTGACTGGGAATCGAACTGGTGACCTCTTGGTGCATAGGTCGATGCTTAACCAGTGAGCCAAACCAGCCAGGCTTATTTTACTTTTTATATGTTCTTTCCATTGTATTCATTCTACCAGATACCCAAGCCTCTGAAAAACTACTTTCCTGTGTTAATGTTCTTTAATTTTTATACTTCTTTCCTGAAAGTTGCTATCTTCTGGTTTTCTATTCACCAGATTTCATTTTACCAGTTTCCATTCACCTTTAGATCTTTAGTTATTTTGTTTCTAGTTCTTTCTTCCTAAGGAAGATCTGAATCAAAAAGTACATCAATCCGCCCTTGCCGGTTTGGCTCAGTGGTTAGAGCGTAGGTTTGAGGTCTGGAGACACCCAGGTTCGGTTCCCACTAAGGGCATGTACCTTGGTTGCAGTTTGTTCCCGGCCCTGATTTGGTCGTGCGGGTGAAAACCACTCGATGTGTCCCTTTCATGTCGATGTTTCTCTTTCTCTCTCTCTCCCTCCCACTCTATCTGAACAAAAAATGGAAAAATGTCCTTGGGTGAGGATAAAAAAAAAAAGTACATCAATCCCATTGCATTCTTCCCTCTTTGGTATTAGGAAATTGTCCTTGGCATTTTGAAGTCTTGGCACTTTATATTTTAAAACTAAATCATGATCTAAAACTGTTCATTGTACCAGGATAAAAAAGACTTGTTAGCCTCTCTTCTTTGACCTGGATGTTTGGATGGATGACATAAATGATACCTCTTAAACATTTTTTTCTTTAACCTAGCTTCTGACTACTAAGCCCTTTCCTTTTTTATTATTTTGATTAGATAATCATTTATATAGTTCTAATTTTAAAAGTATGAAAGATTATCTCCTTCTCTTTTTCCCAGCCACCTAACTTATGTCTCTGGAAATCAACTAATGTAATCTGTTTTAGTACCTTCCAGTGAACTTTTATGCATAAAATTCTCACCTTCCGCCCAACCAGTGTGGCTCAGTGGATTGAGCGCCGTCCCATAGACTGATAGGTTAGTCAATCAGGAAATTTGACACTGATACAGTGGTATTATTTAATATACAGTCCATATTCAAATTTCACCAACTGTTCCAATAATGTTCCTTTGATTTTCCTGATTCAGGATCACATACTGCATTTAGTTGTCATTTTCTTTCTAGTCTCCTTTAATCTGGAACAGTTCCTCAGTCCTTCTGTGTTTCTTGTATGTGTTTTGTTTTGTTTTGTATGACATTGACATTTTTGAAGACTGTATCAGTTGTTGTGGAGAAATGTCTTTCAGTTTGGATTTGTCTGATTATTTCCTCATGATTAGTTTCAGGTAATGCATTTTGACAGAAATACTACCTAAGTGAGCTTGTGTCCTCCTCAGCACACAGTATCAGATGGCATATGATGTCTGTTTGTCTTGGTCAAGGTGATATCTACCAGGTTTATCTACTCTAAGCTTGCTATTTTTCCTTTTATCCGTGAGGAAATACTTTTGCATTGTGCAAATATCCTGTCCTCCATCAAATTTTCACCCATTGGTTTCAACCACTCATTGACTACTACTGTCTGTGTCAATTACTGGTATGATGTGGGATAATGATTATAAAATGCTGATTTTACAATGCTATAATTTCTTCATTTAGTGATTGGCAATCTACTAGAATAAAGTGCTTTTCTTCTCACACCCCCAGTGCAGTCTCCAATTTTTTTTTTAATCCTCACCCAAGGATATTTTTTCCACTGGTTTTTAGAGAGAGTGGAAGAGAGGGAGGGAGGGGGAAAGAGAGAGAGAGACATCGAAGTGAGAAGACACACCAATTTATTGCCTTCTGCATGTACCCCAACTGGGGCCAGGGATTGAACCTGCAACCCAGGTGCGTGCCCTTGACTGGGAATCGAACCTGAGACCCTTTGGTGCGTGGGCCAATGCTCTAACCCGTGAGAAAAACTGGCCAAGGCTCCAATGTGTGTGTGTGTGTGTGTGTGCGCGCGCGCGCGCGTGTGTGCGCGCGCGCGCGTGTGTGCGCGCGCGCGCGTGTGTTCGCGCGCGCACACACGCGCGCCTTTTAATTTATTATCATCCTGACGCTCGTAGATTTGGCCAGTAGCATGCCTTTCAAGCTGGGTCCTGTGTCCTCGTGGTATGTCCCTATCATTTATTTCTCCAAGGATCCCTGATTTCTCCTCTCCTCTCCTCCCCTCCCTTCCCCTTCCCCTCCCTTCCCCTTCCCCTCCCCTCCCCTCCCCTCCCCTCCCCTCCCCTCCCCTCCCCTCCCCTCCCCTCCCCTCCCCTCCCCTCCCCTTCCCTCCCCTCTTCCTTGTGGCTTTTAATTCATTATCATCCTTTTGCTCATGGGTTTGGCCAGTAGCGTGCCTTTCAAGCTGGGTCCTGTGTCCTCATGGTATGTCCCTATCATTTTTGGTATATTTCTTTACTTTCTGTTTATCTTATGCCACGAGATGTTGTTGGTTTATCTTGTACACTCTCTATCCCAGACCCAGAATCCCAGAATCAATTATTTCTCCAACGATCCCTGATTCTCTTCTCTTCTCTTCTCTTCTCTTCTCTTCTCTTCTCTTCTCTTCTCTTCTCTTCTCTTCTCTTCTCTTCTCTTCTCTTCTCTTCTCTTCTCTTCTTTCTCTCTCTCTTTCTCTCTTTCTTTCTTTCTTTCTTTCTTTCTTTCTTTCTTTCTTTCTTTCTTTCTTTCATTTTGAGAAAGAGAAACACTGATTCATTGTTCCACTTATTTATGCATTCTTTGGTTGATTCTTGTATGTGCCCTGAGTGGGAATCAAACCCGGAACCTTGGCATATTGGGATGATGCTCTAACCAACTGAGCTACTTGGCCAGCTCCTCCTTGGTTCTTTTTAGTGGGGAATTGTATTACTGGGGAATGGTATCTAGATACCTCATAGCTATTGAAGTATCATTGCCTCTGGACCCTTTCAGAAGACAGAGCTGGAAATAATATATATTTATTCATATATATGTATTTTTTAAACCACAAGTTTATGCTAATATTGTTAATTCCAGTCTAATCTCAGAGTTCTTCTTTGCCTTTTCCCATTCCATATTTGAATTTCTTTCTCTTTTTTGTTGTTGTTAATCCTCACCTAGGATATTTTTCCATTGATTTTTAGAGAGTAGAAGGGAGGGAGGGAGAGAGAGAGAAAAAAACATCAATGTGAGAGAGACACATCAATTGGTTGCCTCCTGCACGACCCCAACTGAGGCTGGGGATCGAACCTGCAACCCAGGTACATGCCCTGGACCGGGAATCTGCCAACCCTTCAGTCCAAGGGCCGACACTCTAACCACTGAGCCAGATCAGGCAGGGCCATATTTGAATTTCTTTTCTTCCACAGTAAGAAGGGAACAACATTGATTTATCTATTATATCACTCTTATAACTATTATATTTATTGCCATGGCTGGGTTGTTGCCTGTTTGATTCATGGTTAGGGCATATACAAGAATCAACCAATAAATGCATAAATAAGTGGAACAACAAATCAATGTTTCTCTCTCTCTCTCCTACTCTTTCTTTCTAAAATCAATAAAAATAAAAAATATATAAAATGTTAAATACATTTACTATATAATAACATTGATATATTTATTCCCAACAACACTGTTATAATCACTCATTTACTCAGTTTTACAATATACACAAAATAGTTATAGAATTGCTCCAACAATATCACTACAAATGACAGATCTACTAATTAGAGTTTAATCAAGATTTCCTTAAAGTTTATTTTGCCTTTAAAATATACACAGTTGAAGAATATATAGTCAAAGTACTATGTTCAAAAATTACTTGGGCCCAGGTCAGTGTTTCCCAGTGGTTAGAGCATCAGCCTACACACCAGAAGGTCACAGGTTCAATTCCCAGTCAATGGCACACACCTTGGTTGCAGGTTCAACCCCTGCTTCAGTTAGGGTACATACAGGAGGCAACCAATCGATGTGTGTCTCTCACATCAGTGTCTCTCTCTCCTCTCCTTCCTCCCTCCCTCCTTTCCACTCTCTCTAAAAATAAATAAATAAATAAATAAATATCAATGGGAAAATATCCTCAGGTGAGGATTAACAAACAAAAAAATTACTTGGGTTAGCCCAGCCAGTGTGGCTCAGTGGATTGAGCATCGTTCCATAGACTGAGAGGGTCCCAGTTCAATTCCCAGTTGGGGCACATGCTCAGGTTGCTGGATCCCCGGTAGGGGACAGGAAGGAGGCAGCGGATCGATGTTTCTATGTCTCTCTCCCTTCCTCTCTCTCTAAAAAATCATATAAAAAATTATAAAAACATGCCCTAGCCGGTTTGGCTCAGGGGTTAGAGCATCGACCTGTGGTACTGAGAGACCCGGGTTCGGTTCCCACTAAGGGCACGTACCTTGGTGGCAGTTTGTCCCTGGCCCTGGTTGGGTCGTGCGTGTGGCAGCCACTCGATGTGTCCCTTTCACATCGATCTTTCTCTCTCTCTCTTCCTCTCTTCCTCCCACTCTATATGAACAAAAAAATGGAAAAATGTCCTCGGGTGAGGATTAAAAAATAAAATTATAAAAACATTTAAAAAAATTACTTGGGTTAGTTGGCATTCCCTCCCTATCTTTGTTGGTTTAATTTTACTTTTTAAATGTGTAAAAGCTCAACATTGTTCTAAAAGTAAAAACTCTACAAAAAGGTCCAGAGAAGGGTTACTTGTACCCTTTCTCTACCCTTCACCCTATACCTTCCACACCCTAGATGTGACCAACTTCATTAGTTTCTACTTATCCATCCTGTGCTTGTGTTTGCAAAAATATGGTACATATATAAATTCTTACTTTCCCTCCTTTGTTACACCAAAATTGACAAAAATTATATTAAAATAGCCGTTAAACATATGGAAAAGATATTCAATTACAATTCTCATAGGAGAAATAGAACTTAAAATTATGTTGAGATGCCATTTTTCATCTGTCAGAGTGGTTAAAAATCCAGCCCGGCTGGTGTGGTTCACTGGTTGAGCGTCAACCCATGCATGCACCAAGAGGTTGCCTGTCAGGGCACATGCCCAAGTTGTGGGCCCGATCCACAGTGGGGGGGCATGCAAGAGGCAGCCAATCAGTATTCTCTCTCATTGATGTTTCTATCTCTCTCTCCCTCTTCCTTTCTCTCTTTCTAAAATCAATAAAGAAAAAATATTTTTAAAAAATTTAAAACCTTCCAGTTTGATTCCCAGTCAGGGCACATGCCCAGGTTGTGGGTCTGGTCCCCAGTGAGGGTCATGCAGGAGGCAGCCAATTGATGTTCTCTCTCATCAATGTTTCTATCTCTCTCTCCTCCCTTCCTCTCTCTCTAAAAATCAATAAAGAAAACAAAAAACGCAGGTTTATTTATTTAAAGAAAGAGCCTTGGCAGGTTTGGCTTAGCGGTTAGAGTGTCAGCCCACAGACCAATGAGTCTCGCCTTTGATTCCAGTCAAGGGCACGTACCTCGGTTGCAGTTCATCCCCGGCCCTGGTTGGGGTCGTGTGGGAGGCAGCCACTCAATGTGTCCCTTTCACGTCGATGTTTCTCTCTCTCTTTTTCTCCCTCCCACTCTTATCTGAACAAAGATGGAAAAATGTCCTCAGGTGAGGATAAAAAAAAAAATTCAAAACCTTATCTGCACGGTCTTTTGGTGAGTTGTGGAGAAACAGGCACTCTCACACATCGCTACTGGGAAGGCAAAATGGTGCAACTCCCATGGACGGAAATTTGGCAATAGCTACAGTACCACATATACATTGACTCTTTGGTCAGCACTCTCACTTCTAGGTTTTTACCCTGAAGATACATCTCCAGCAGTAATAAAATACATGTGCACAAGGTTATTCATTATGGTATTGCTATAATTGCAAGCTATTAGAAACGACTTGTAAGAATCCATACATGGGCCCGGCCTGTGTGGCTCAGTGGTTGTGCGTCAACCCACGCACCAAGAGGTCACCGGTTCGATTCCCAGTCAGGGCACATGCCCAGGTTGTGGGCCCAATCCCCAGTGGGGTGCATGCAGGAGGCAGCCACTTGTTGTTCTCTCTCATTGATGTTTCTATCTCTTTCTCCCTCTCCCTGCCTCTCTCTCTAAAATCAATCAATAAATTAAAAATAAAAAATAAATTAAAAAAAAAAAAAAAAAAGAATCCATACATGGGAAATTCACTGAATACATCTTGGTTCATCTACACAATAAAGTGCTATGCAGCTATGAAAAAGAACTCTGAACTGATGATATGAGTGATTTTCAAGATATATTCGTAAGTGAAAAAAGAGTGTATATATATATATATATCGTGCCTCAATGATTCTTCATCCTCAACAAGTCCTCCAAGTCCAGGCAACCTCACTATTCTCTCCTTACATGCTACCTCATGTCTGTACTTCCTTCCCTATCCTCCTAAGAATCCATTACTCATTACTACAGTCATTCTCTTGCAACATTCATCTGACAAAACTCTAACCCCAGATAGCTTTCCTGTATCTTTAATTTTCCCTTTCTCCATTGATTCTTTCCTCTTGGGGTTAAATATGCTCAAGTTTATCTAATCTAAGCAAGTCCTTCCTTGATGCCAAAGCTACATCTAGTTACAGCCTTCCATTTCTCTTCCCCTTCATAGTCAGACTGACAGAGTAGTCTCTATACTCAGTATTTTCACTTCCTCACATCCCAATACAGTTATGTGCTGCTTAACGACAGGGATACGTTCTAAGAAATGCATTGTTAGGTGATTTTGTCATTGGCAACATCATAGAGAGTGCTTACACAAACCTAGATGGTATAGCCTACTACACACCTAGGCTGTATGGCATATCATACATGTGGTTCATCATTGACTGAAATATTGTTATGTGGCACATGACTGTAATTCGTCAACCCACTTCTACTTATCTACACCACATACCACAAAAATGGCTCTTGGCAAGTTGACCATTGTGGCTTCCTTGCCCTAAATCAATGGACACTTCTTAGTCTTTACCTTGCTTGATCCAGCAGTGTTTGGTAGTACTGCACACTTCCTTAGTGAAACTTTCTTCATCTGGGTTCTGAGGCATCATCCTCTCTGTTTTCCTTCCTACTCCTCTAGTATCTTTCTTGATACCTTTTACATACTCTTTGTCCACCTGGCCCTTATGTTGGTCTTCTTCATGGCTCTGTCTTAGACTTTCTTCCCACTCTTCTGTAAGGAAAGGAACCTCACTTTACAATTAAGGAGAGTAAAACTGAGCATTTCTAAGATCACACAAGTGGTAGAAGATTAATATTTATATCTAGCCTGTCTGGCTCTATAGTTCATATTATTTTTACTTCAACCATATGTCTACTTTTTTAAATAGCTTAATAAATAGTTCTTGGCTTTGGCTTATAATTTGAATATAAATTCACTGGAAACAATACATATTAAATTAGATTTTTTTTTTTAAATATAGTTGGTAGACCAGGGCAGTTTCATTTCATAGTGTAACCTGATTCTAACAAAGACTTGTCAGAGTTTTTTTTTACAATATTAGTTTAGAGAAGTAAATTAGATACCAAGTTCATTAAATAGTCACCCTCAAAGAAGAAGATAGAGAGGAGATCTAACTTTGTGAGAGATTTAAGGGACTATCCTTTAAATCGGGAGTCAGCAAACTATGGCCTACAGGCCAAATCCAGCCTGCCACCTATTTGTTGACTTCTTTTAAGTTTATTTTATTTAAGTGTACAATTAATTGGTTTTTAGTATACTCACAAAGTTGTGGGACCATCACCACTATCAAATTCCAGATATTTTCATCACCCCCAAAAGAAATCCTCTACCCATATTAGCAATTACTCCCCATCCCCTACCCCTGGCTCTACCCCTAGCAACCTCTAATCTACTTTTTGTCTCTGGATTTTCCTATTCTGGGCATCTTATATAAATAGAATCTCATAATATGTGGCTTTTTTGTATCTGGCTTCTTTTACTTAGCAGGAAGTTTTCAGGATTCATCCATGATGTAACATGAATCAGTACTTCATTATTTTGCATGTGGATATCCAGTTGTCCCAGCACCTTTGTCAAAAAGAATGTTCTTTTCCCCATTATGGAAATCAATTGACCATAAATGTAAGGATTTATTTATGAGCTCTCAACTCTATTCCATTGATCTAAATGTTTGTCCTTATGCTGGTATCATGCTGTTTTGATTGCTATAGCTTTTGTAGTAAGTTTTGAAATTGGGAAGTATGAGTCTTCCTATTTTCTTTTTCTTTTTCAGGATTGTTTTGTCAGTTCTGGTCTCTTGCATTTACCTATGAGTTTTAGGGTCAGTTTGTGATTATATTGGGCCCACTTGGATAATCTGGGACAATCTTCCTATCAAGGACCTTAACTTAATCACATTTGCAAAACCCCTTTTGCCACATAACATAACATATTCATAGGTTCCAGAGAATCAGAACATGGACATTTGCAGGGGCCATTATTCTGCCTATCTCAAGTACTTAGCATTGTGCCTAGCTCTTTGTAAACCCTCAGTTAGCAGCAATCTCTCAAAGCCCTTGGTACTCTGGGAAGTGTGACCTCCAGGCACAAGTAATTATCATCCTGGTGAAAAAAATGAGAAGACCAAGGACAGAATGATTCTGACTCAGAAAGCATGACCAGAACCATTGGTGAGGTTTCAACCACGTGCGACAGCAAAGTGAGAGGCCTCAGGTCAGCAAGTGCTTTAACAAGTTTGGACAAGAGTACATGTGTCTGTAATATATGTAAGTGCAGGCCTGGAAAGAAGAGAGGTTCAACCCAGATGAGAATCTTTATAGAACAAAGGGTAAGAGGGAAGGAGAAGGCAGAGGAAAGGCCTTTTCTGACTGATAGGGAATTGGATTTGTTCATATCTCTTCATTCTTCCCATTAGTCCCACTGAACTCATTTGTTCATTTATGCAACAGATATGTGCCAGGGACTGTAACTGGCCTTGGAGATGCAATGAACATAATACACAAAAGCCTGTTTTCTCAGGGCTCAGTCTGGTAAAGCAAACAACCACATCAACACAGAGCCATAATACAGTGTGACTGTAGGAGCCCACAGGAAGGGTATGCTTCCCTCCCAAATTTACATGACAGAAGGACATCTTGAAGGAAGTGTCTATAGACTGAAACCTGAAGAATGAGTTGGAGTTTATCAGTGAGGATACTTTGGGCCACAAGTAACAATCCAACTCAAATGGCCTCAAGTAGTAATGCACTGATTGGTTTACTTAAGTGGAACTCCAGGAGTAGAGTCGGCATCTGGGTTGGTTACTCTGGTCTCTCTAGCTCCATTTTTCTATGATTCCCTTGACTGGGCTTTCCTCTCTATATATCAGTTTCACTCTCTGGCTGGCTTCCCTCATGGTGGCATTTCCAGGTGTCACATTAATCAGTTCTGCCAGCATCTAGAGGAAGAAAGGCATCTCTTTCATAGACTCTCTCCTGAGAGTGAGAGAACTTCGTTCCCAGAAGCTCTCAGCAACTGTCCCCTTGCATTTGATTGGGGTCACAGGCTCATTTCTGAGCCAAGCCAATTCCTGTGCCCAAGTGAATGTCATACCCAATTTGCCTTAGGCCTAAGCTTCTAAACCTATCACTGGAAAGAACAATGGATTTACCCTTCCTGAAACACATGGTCTAATTTGGGCAAGGGGATAATTAAATGAAAATCAAGATACCATTAGGAATGAGGGAAGATAAAGGAACAGAGAGAACAGTAGGTAGGAATACCCAGTGACTTGTTTTCTTTTCCCATGTAAGACTTGTTTCTACTGTTTCATACCTTCTGCTTTTCATGGATTCTGTTTCCTCATAATTCTAGCTTTGCCATGATTTTTCTCTGTGCATGCTTTCAACTTCATCTTATAACTGCTCTCTCCAAGTTTCTCAATTCAAATCCCCAAGCTGAAGGCACTGGTCCAATGTACCTTACTATACCAGGCTCCACCTACCGGAAATAAGCTCTAGAAGATCAGGGACTTTGATATGTACACTGCTGTACCCTCAGCATCTAAACAGTACCTGGCATACAGTGAGTGTTCCATAAAGTAAATATATGCCGAACGAATGAAAGATCAGCCTTCTAGTTCATTGGCTGCCCTTGGATCAGATGATTCTCTGGGCAAATTTTCTATGGTCAAGGGGCTGTCCTTTGTTTTTGTTTTTTATTGATTTTAGAGAGAGAGGAAGGAAGAGGGAGAGAAAGATAGAAACATCGATGAGAGAGAACATCGACTGGCCGCCTCCTGCATGCCCCACACTGGGAATTGGGCCCACAACCTGGGCATGTGCCCTGACCAGGAATCAAACTAGTGACCTCTTGGGGCATGGGTCAGTGCTCAACAACTGAGCACTGGCGAGGAGCTGTCCTTTGAAAGGACTGTTGACATGTCCCTTCTAGTGGTAGGAGCAGAAATTTTTTTTAATCTCACTTCTTTTACTTACTTTTATCTGAACTTCAGTTTACTTTTCTGAAAAATGGGGTCATTGAAACCTGCCCTTTATGACTCAGGAGTATTCAATGTCAAGTAAGAGCGTGACAATGAAAGTACTTTATGTATTGTAAGATACCAGGCAGTTTAATTCAATTCTGGTCACTTACATTCACCTGGGAAACAATGATGATGGAAAGGTTAGTTTACCTGTTCAGTTCTACTTTTTGGTGTTGAGTTCCACTTCTTGGTGTTGAATTCCCCAGGAGAACCTCTAACTGGCTCTCTTCTTGTCCCTTTCCATTTGCTCCCCCAGGGTCACTCAGGATGTGTCAACTGTCTGGAATGGAACGAGAAAGGAGAGTAAGTATGAGCTAGAGCACCTAGGGATACTAGAGGAAGGGAGTAGGGAGGCTGGGAGATCTTCCTAAATCTGAGGAAAAGAATGCACCCAAGTGAAAAGAGATTGCTGCTCTCTGCTACATACTTTAGTTTAGTCCATCAATACACAATTAAACAGTGAAGTCCAGATGGGAGGTTGGATGACCATCCAGACCCTGGCTTTTTTATAAGCTAATGCAAGGAATAATGGCAAATTCTCAGGACAAGTGGAATCATCCAATGTTTACAAGATAGCCTTAAATTCTATGACATACATTGTTATTTAAGTTCTGTGTAGCCTAATGCCTTATCATTTGGGAACATGGGATAGGGGAAAATTGCCCACAAACTTGAGGAGAGGTCAGAACCCTTCACTCTGCTTGCAGTTTGCTGGCCTCTGGTTCCGATGACCAGCACACAATTGTGTGGGACCCACTGCACCACAAGAAGCTGCTCTCCATGCACACGGGACATACTGCAAATATCTTCTCTGTCAAGGTAAGAAGGATAAGCCACAGAGCAAGTGAACAGGGTGATCTGGGCTGTGCGTGTGATCATGTTTGCATGTGCGCGTCACATGTACCCCTTGGGGTCATATGCACCTTTGTGATCTGAACATCTCTGATGGTGATTCCTGAAATCCCATCTCTTTTCCATATTTTACTGCCCCTCCTAGAGCCAATAAACCAGCCATAGATGAATTTATATTTATGTGAGAAGTGATGGAGGGAGATACGGTTCTGAGCATGAATTTAGATAGCAGGAAGACCTGTGTGACTCCCTTATCTGCTTTTTGGAAGCTGTGTGAACTAGGCAAATCATCTGACCTCTTTGAGCCTGTTTGCTCATCTGTAAAAAGGTAGTAGCTAAGGAAAATCCCTCAGATTCATGAATAAGTGAGTGAATAAATAATTTAATTTTAAAAAGGAAGTAGCATTCCATAGGGTTGATGTTCCCTGGTACAGGTATTTTTAACTGTTCTAGCTTTCGTAGGTAATGGGTCTGCTGATTTGTTAGTGGAGGGGAGTGGAGCTGAGGAGAGTTGGGAAAGGGACTTAAAAGTATCCTAAGACCTCTGGAGATCTATTATGTGGAAGTGGCATGAAACTTGTCCCTTTTGATCCCAGAGAACAGACCTAGGACAAGTGGCTATAAGTCCACAGAAGCAAATGCGGGCCTGATGAAGGAAAGAATTGTCTAATGCTTAGGGCAATTTGAAAAAGGTAGAATGGGCCCTCTGAGGACGTAGTAAATGTACTAGCACTGAGATATTCTGCTTGCTAGGAACTTTATCTGCCAAGGTTTAAGGTTAGAGAAAATTACCTTTAAGGACCTTTACAGCTCTGGAATTCTATAATGGATGTATGTGAGAGTGAGGCTGTCCTTTGGAAAGCCTCACTACTCTAAGAAATAATTTCCTGATTAATATAAAGAGGAATTACAACATACCTGAAGAAAGCAGATTCTAGAGCTCAAAACCTACTTCTTTCCCAAACTGTGATTCTCATCTTCTGTCCCAGGGACCAATCCTAGATACATTTCTGCTATGTTAGAGACAGAACAATGCTGATTGACCTCTTTCATGGCAAATAGACTATTTCTGCCCCTGAAAAGTGTTAGATGCTGTTTGAGTCTGTGGGGTCAAATCTGGGGAAGGGACCTAAGCCAGCAGTTTGGCATCATAGAGCAAAAAACACTGAGTTCAGAGACCAGAACTTTTTGTTTGTTTGTTTGTTTTTTGGTGTGTTTTTTTTTTGTTGTGGTACATGCCCCTAGTGGGAACTGAACCCAGGACTCTGATCCACAGGCCGACCGACACTCAACCGCTGAGCCAAACTGGCCAGGGCTGTTTATTTGTTTTATTAATCCTCACCCGAGGATGATTTTTTCCATTGATTTTTTTTTTTAAGAGAAAAATGGGAGGGAGGAAGAGAGAAAGAGAAACATATCAATTGATTGCCTCCCGCACACAGCCAGGATCAAACCTGCAACCCAGGTACATGCCCTTGACTGGAAATCAAACCGGCGACCTTTTGGTCTGCAGGCCGGTGCTCTAACCACTGACCAAAACTGACCAGGGATAGAGACCAGAATTTGACAATGGTCTTGATGCTTGCTAGTAGTAAGACTGAGCAAGGCAATCAGCTTCCTCTTCTGTTAAAAAAAAAATAAGTGTATAAAAGGATTCTTCTCTCTCTCTCTCTCCTGTTAGTAGAAACCTAGATATACTTACAGGGGCAGATAAAAATAGGTTTATAGTTGTTTGTATGGAAAGTAATACAATAATTAATAATACAGGAATAAACTGCTTTGTGTTTACAACTGTAAACCTATTTTTGCCTACCATTGTATTTAACCCTCAAGCTCCCCCTGGTGGTTGCTACAGCGTATGACAAATGTGACAGCAGTCACAAGTTCTTCCCAAGAGTTCTCCTGTTTATTTCTTTTGTGCATGGAGTACATGCTGTCTCCAGACAGGATTAAAGACTACTAATTGTCCCTAAAAATTACTAAATTCCATCCATGTCATCTAGTCCTTGTCTTGGTGAGCCATTAGAGAAGTATATGTGGGAAAAGTGAATTGTTGCTTTTGCATGAACATTTAAGTCAAGTGGGACTTTAGTTGTTTAAATGCAGAGTATTGCCCTCCCCCCAGAACCCATTCAGCCTTGTTGTGGGTTGTGAGAGACTTCAATTCAGGAAAAAAGATAATCCAATCATTTGAACTCAAGAAACAGCTCAACTAACACCACACCCAAATGTTTTTCTTCCTCAAAACTAATAGAACAGCATACTTTTTTTATTGTTGTTGTTCAGACAGAGTGGGAGGGAGAGAGAGGAAGAGAGAGAGAGAGAAACATGGACATGAAAGGGACACATCCAGTGGCTGCCACCTGCACGACCAACCAGGGCCCACCCAGGGCCAGGGACAAACTGCAACCTAGGTACGCGCCCTTAGAGGGAACCGAACCCGGGTCTCTCTGGACCGCAGGCCGATGCTCTAATCGCTGAGCTGAACCGGCCAGGGCAGAACAGCATACTTTTAAAAAATGATTGTTTAGGCCCTGGCAGGTTTGGCTCAGTGGTTGGAGCATTGGCCCGCAGACCAATGAGTCTCAGATTCAATTCTGGTCAAGGGCATGTACCTCGGTTGTAGTTCATCTCCAGCCCTGGTCAGGTTGTGCAGTAGGCAATGAGTCGATGTGTCTCTCTCATGTTGATGTTTCTTTCTCTCCCTCCTTCCCTTCCACTCTATCTGATGATACATAGAAAAAATATTCTCAGGTGAAGATTTTAAAAAATTATTGTTCAACCCGTGTGTGGTTCAGTTGGTTGGAGCATCTTCCCGTACACCAAAAGGTCATGGATTCAATTTTCGGTCAGGGTGTGTACAGGAGGCAACTGATCAATGTTTCTCTCTCTCTCTTCCCCTTTCCCTAAAATCAATAAACATATCCTCAGGTGAGGATTTTAGAAAATTATTATTCAAGCTATTTGTGGCTGTTTTGTATTTTGTTCTTGACCTCATCAGAATGGTAGGGTTCTTATTCTTTTTTTTATTTTAGAGAGAGGAAGGGAGAGGGAGACAGAAAGAAACATCGATGTAGAGAGCAATATCAATTGGTTGGCCACCCCCCCCCGCCCCCATCAAATCTGCAGTTTGGGTATGTGCCCTGACCAGGAAGCAAACCCACCTTTTGGTATACGAGTAGACGCTCCAGCCAACTGAGTCACACCACCAGGGCTCTTGCCACACAGAGATGTATCCTCTTGGTGCTCAGCCTTTCCCCAAGGTCTAACATTTGAGCCATTTCCAGCACTTGTCATTATAATGAGTGCCTTTCTGCATAGGCCTCTGTATTTTTTTAGAATTATTTCTCAGAAATAGAAGTTTTGGATCAAAAGATAGAAATAGCTTTTATATTTGCTACCTATTGCCAAATTCTTCTCCAGAAATACTTGATACAATTTTAAACACCCACTCCCTTAAAACGCTGAAAGTTCGTTTTATTTATTTATTTATTTATTTATTTATTTATTTCCTCACCCAAGGACAATTTTGCATTTATAGAGCAGGAGGGAGAGAGGGAGGAAGAGAGAGAGAGAGAAACATGGACATGCAAGAGATGCTTTGAGTAGTTGACACCCACATGACCCCAACCGGACCAGGGACAAACTGCAACCGAGGTACGTGCCCTCAGCGGGAACCAAACCTGGGACTCTGGTCCACAGGCCGATGCTCTAACCACTGAGAAAACTGGCCAGGGCTCTTTTTATTTTAAGACTAATATATGCCCTGGTCGGTTTTGCTCAGTGGCTAGAGTATCGGCCTGCAGATCAAGGGGTCACGGGTTCAGTTCCAGTCAAGGGCTTGTACCTGGGTTGCAGGTTGAATCCCCAACCCTGGTTGGGGTTGTGTGGGAGGCAACCAGCAACAGTCATCAATGTGTCTCTCTCACATCGATGTTCCTCTCTCTCTCTCTCTTTCTCTCGCTTGCTCACTCCCTCCTTCCCTTACCCTTTCTCCCTTCCACTCTATGTGAAAATCAATGGAAAAGTATCCTTGGGTGAGGATTGACAAAAAAAAAAGACTAATTTATTACTTACCCTCCAAGCTATTAAATAGTGGTCACCAGCCCGGCTGATGTGGCTTAGTGGTTGAGCATCGACCCATGTACCAAGGGGTCGCCAGTTCGATTCCCTGTCAGAGCACATGCCCAGGTTGTGGGCCCAATCCCCAGTGTGGGACACGCAGGAGGCTGCCGATCGATGTTCTCTCTCATCAATGTATCTGTCTCTCCCTCTTCTTCCTCTCTCTCTAAAAATCAATAAAGGAAAAAAAATAGTGGTCATGAGGCAGTATGATATATGGGAGTCAGACAGACTTAAATTTGAACACAGTCCTGCTGAATGTTAGTGCCAAACATCAGTTGTTGTTTGTTTGTTTTGGGGTTGTTTTTTTTTGTTTTTTGGTTTTTTTTTTGCTTTTTAAATCCTCACCTGAGGGTATTTTTCCATTTATCTTCTGATAGAGTTGGAGGGAGGGGGAGAGAGAAACATCAGTGTGAGAGAGACCAGGACCAGGGACCAAACCACAACTGAGATACGTGCCCTTGACTGGAATAGAACCTGCGACTCTTTGGTGCGTGTGCTGATGCTCTAACTTCTGAGCTGAACCGGCCAGGGCCCAAACCTCAGGGGTTTTTTTGTTTTTGTTTTTTCTTTATTGATTTTTAGAGAGAGAGAGAGAGAGAGAGAGAGAGAGAGAAACATCGATGAGAGAGATCATCGATTGGCTGCCTCCTGCATGCCCCACACTGGGGATTGGGCCCCACAACCTGGGCATGTGCCCTGACCGGGAATCAAACCAGTGACCTCCTAGTGCATGGGTCGGTGCTCAACCACTGAGCCACTCCAGCCGGGCCCAAACTTCAGTTTTTAGTGGGGTTATTTTAACTATCAACAAGATAAAGTACCTGCCCTTTATAACAGCTATGATTGGCATTCACTCAGCTCTTACCTGTGGAAGAATCAGAGGAAAATGTTTCCTTAGGTAGTCCAACTTAGCAAAGGTCAGGACTACTCTGGCAAAGTAAAGGTGAAACCCCATTTTGACCTGTAGGCCTGAGGACTGATGTTCTAGGTCCAAAGTTTTCTTGGTGGGTTGTCTTGCATGGGCTCATTTTCTTATCTAACGTGGAGAGGGAAAGAGGGAGCTAATCCAGGCCAGTCTCCTCCTCTGGCCAGCCTTACCTCCACCACTTGCCAATCTCTTCTTCAATCCCTCCGGAGCAGTTCCTGCCTCATGCTGGGGACCGCATCTTGATCACTGGGGCAGCTGATTCCAAGGTGCATGTCCACGACCTGACAGTAAAGGAGACGATCCACATGTTTGGAGACCACACAAACCGAGTGAAACGCATTGCCACGGCACCTATGTGGCCCAACACATTCTGGAGTGCCGCTGAGGATGGGCTTATCCGGTAAGAGCCTGAGGCATTAAGGGGGCCTGTGCCTCTCACTGCATGTTGGCTCCTCCCTCGCACCTGCCCATACCACTTTCTTCCACAGGCCTGACACCTTCCCTCCAGCAGAGTTCCAGCCTTATTAGACTGCCCAGAGCAGTTGTCTATGGACAAGCTCAGCTGGGAACATTTGCTTCCCCTACTCTCGCCTTTCCCACTCCTTTTCCTCTCCTGCGTTACATCCAGGCCTGCCCGCCTCCCACCACCTCAGATGCAGCCTACCTCCTCTGGGCTTTCACACTGCTGTTCCCTCGACCTGATTTTCTCTGTACCCAGCTCCTTCCATGTATGGCTCTTTCTTACCCTAAGGAGATCTGCTTAGGAGTCACCTTCTCAGAAGCACCTTCTCTGACCATCCTAAAGTAGACCCCTCCCCCATTATTCTTGGTCTTAGCACCCTATTGTATCCTCTATAACTCGACATCATCTGTAGTTATTTTATTTACTTGTTGGTTTACTTTTTTGTTTGTATCCCTCACTGAATAGTAAACTCAGAGCAGCTTCATGTCTGTCTTGTCCTTGGGTTGTGTCCCTATAGTCTAGCACAGTGCCTGGCACATAGAGACATTTGATACATTTCTCTTCAACAGTAGGTCAGTGGGCATACGTAAGGGGGAGAGTTATCCAGAAATGGTAAAGTGGACTGTTCCCTTTCCCAATGGCTGGTATAATCACACCTTTGCCTCTACTTCCCTTCATCCTAAAATGGTCTCATTGCCCTTTTTTAACTCCTCTCTTCAGGTATGACCTTCAAACTTTTTCCTTATCTCCCCAACCTGCCCTAACTGCCGCCCTTAAGACCCTATAGGGCTTTGTGCCCTCTTCCCTATTACAAAAGAGGTGAGGTAGCTAAGTCATGTATAAACTGCAATACAGCAATTAGAAGCAGGGCACTAAAGTCATACAGACCTGGGGTCAAGTCTTGCCTCTCATTCAGTGTTTGACTGAGGCAAGTCACTTCATCCCTGAACCTCAGTTTCCTCATCTATAAAATGGGAATTATCATAGTATCTCCCTTGTTGGCCTGAGCATTGAAATTGAGATAGTGCCAGTAAAACCTTATCATAGTACAGTAAGTCCTCACTTAACGTCACCGATAGGTTCTGTGAATTTAAGTGAAACAACATATAATGGAACCAATTTTACCATGGGCTCATTTTTTTTTTTTTAATTTTATTGATTTTTTTTAGAGAGAGAGGAAGAGAGAGAGAGATGAGATAGAAACATGGATGTGAGAGAGAAACAACAATTGGCTGCGTCCTGCACGCTCCCTACTGGGGATCAAGCCCACAACCCAGGCATGTGCCCTGACCAGGAATCAAACCGGGACCTCTCAGTCCGTGGGACAATACTCAATACACTGAGCCACACCAGCTTGGGCATCATAGGCCTATTGATATAAACAAGAGTTAAGTTCCCATACATCCAACATTATAGTGAAACAACACTGAATGACGAAAAGATGTTATTCGAGGACCTGCTTTACTTAGCAGACAGAAAGCACTCAGTTAGTGGCAAGTCCAACTCTATGTTGCACTTGTTGACTTCGACTGACCACACTGTCAGGACAGCAGGTAGAAGCTGAACATCCAGGGCTTTGGGTAGAAACCTAAGCACTTCAGCACAGGCACGGTCAGGAAAGGTGTCCTAATAGAAGGTAAACATAAACTGGCTTTTCAGAATAGACAGGATTTGGATGGGCAGAGTAAAGCAGAGTGGACTCCTAGCTTGAGCAGAGTTTGTGAAAGCGGATAAACGTGGCATGTACAGGAAAGAGGGTCCTGTAGTTGTAATTTACTCATGTTTAGAAAACCAAGGAACAAGTTTGGAGAGGGATATAAAATCAGATCTTGAAAACCAGACTGAGGAGTTTGACAAAAGTAATCCAAAAGTACATTCATGCTGCAAATGAATCACTGCAGTTTTGAGCTTGGAGAGTTAGCTTAGAAAGATAAGGTAAACAGTGAAGAGATCATTGCAAATTCTAGGCAACAGGTGGATGAACACAAGGTGATGTGCCTCCCACTCTCTGCATGTGCCTGTGTATCAGCAGCCAAAGAGCTCCCCAGGCTGCAGCGATATGTGTGTGCTCCTGACAGGTGGATATTTGACATGACTTTTGCTACCCGGATGGGACTCTGGGCTTCTGTTGGCACTTGGTGTTTCTAGGTAGCTTTTACATGATCTCCAGTTGCTGCTGCTTTTTTTTTTTTTTTTTTTCCTCACCCGAGGATATTTTCCCATTTATCTTCAGATAGAGTGGGAGGGAAGGAGAGAGGGAGAGAGACAGACAGAGAGAGAGAGAGAGAGAAACGTCAATGTGAGAGAGACACATCGACTGGTTGCCTCCCACACAAGCCTGACCAGGGCCAGGGACCGAACCGAGTACATGCCCTTGACCAGAATCAAGCCCGCTAGTCTTTGGTTCTTGGGCCAATGCCCTAATCACTGAGCCAAACTGGCCAGGGCTCCAGGTTCTCTTTTTTGTCACCTCCATACTTCTTTTATTTCCTACATGAAACTGGATTTATAATAAGAATTAGAATTAAGGAACAGAGCATTCTTAGGAAGCCATCCCAGCTCCACATTTATCAGCAGTGTTGCCCTAGGCAGGTTATTGAACTGCTTTGAACCTCAGTGTTCTAATGGTACCTAGAGATGGTGTGAGGATTTAATTAGGTAATGCATGTGCAACACTTAGGGACAATACTGGACACAAAGTGATTTCTCACTAAGTGTTAGTAATCAGTAGAAGTAGTACTTAGTAGCAATAATACTGACATTTATTTTGTTTTTGTTTTTAAAGGTACAATAGTGTTTACCTTAAGAAGTTATGTTAGAATAAAACATTGTAGCCCTGGCCGGTTTGGCTCAGCGGTTAGAGCGTCGGCCTGCGGTCCGGAGAGACCCGGGTTCGGTTCCCGCTAAGGGCACGTACTTCGGTTGCAGTTTGTCCCCGGCCCTGGTTGGTTGTGCGGGTGGCAGCCACACGATGTGTCCCTTTCACGTCGATGTTTCTCTCTCTCCCTCCCGCTCTATCTGAACAAAAAATGGAAAAATGTCCTCGGGTGAGGATAAAAAAAAAAAAAAATTTTTTTTAAGGAGAATAAAACATTGTATGAGAAGCCTGCTACAGAGGCCTGGCACACAGTGGGCACTCAAGAAATGAGAGTGGTTTTTGACATTCTTATTATTTACAAACGGGTCCAGAGCCCCTCCCAATCGCCTTGGCTTCTCCCTTGCCTTCCACACAGGGACCCCCCCAGTCCCCTAACTCTGTCCTCTCTCACAGACAGTATGACCTTCGGGAGAACAGCAAACACTCAGAAGTGCTGATTGACCTGACAGAGTACTGTGGCCAGCTTGTGGAGGCCAAGTGCCTCACTGTCAACCCCCAGGACAACAACTGTCTGGCGGTAGGGGCCAGTGGGCCCTTCGTGAGGCTGTACGACATTCGCATGATCCATAACCACAGGTATGAACGGCTCATCCTGCAGGCAAGTCCCTGGGAACCTGCTGCCCCTTTCCCTCATTGCCATGCCCTCTTCTTTTTGAGGTGGGGTTTTTTATTTTTGTGATTTTTATTTTTCCTTTTTATTGAATTTATTGGGGTGATACTGGTTAACAAAATTATACAGGTTAATTTTTTAAAACTAATTCATGCTTGTTTTGGAAATATGAAATGTATAATTTAAAAATTACTCACAATCCATCACCTGAAAGAAATCACTATGTATAATATTTTCTGCTTGTTCTTTTACTGTGTTTGTAAAAGTTATAATATTGTACATTAATTTCTTTTTTGTACATGTAATTTTATTATGTTCTTTTTAAAAAAAAAAAAAAAAAAAACATAAGTAGGATATACTAGAATCTCCACAGAAGTCCCAGGCCTGAGTGGCTCTGTCAGCCTGGGTTTTATGGACTCTTGGGAGAGGTGCAGGAATGTCTGGCCTGCTTGACTTTCATTCACGGGTTTCAGCAACCACTGTTGCTCCTCATACACTACAGTACATGATTTGGATTAGGCTTTCACCCTTAGCTTCCTCATCTGTAAAATGAGGTTGATGGGGTGGTCATGAGGACCAAGATAGTTGGCAGGACCTACTTGTTAAACACTTTCATGATGTGTCCACAGCTGTCTAGTTGGTGGGCCTTCAGGGTTGTTGAGATAAAAAAGGTAATTTCTGTTTCTCTCAGGGATACAAACTTAGGTTTTCCTCTAGGGAGTGTGGTCTGATCTAGCCAAGGGTACTGCTAGGCATTGTAACCTATGTGGTTTGTCTTTCCACCAGAAAGAGCATGAAGCAGAGCCCTTCAGCAGGTGTGCACACCTTCTGTGACCGGCAGAAGCCTCTTCCGGATGGTGCAGCCCAGTATTACGTAGCAGGTAGGGCTCAGCCCAGCTCTGGCCCCAGACTTTGGCTGGGTGCAGGCTCACTGTGGGGCACTGCAGGGAGATGGTGTGGCACAGTGGTCAAGAGCAAGGGTTTTAGAGTTAGACATACCTAGGCTTAAATCCTGACTGCCATTAACCAGCCATCATATGCCCTTTGGCAAATTACTGACTCTTGGTTATTCGAGATAAAACAAAGCAGTTAGCCCAGCACATGTTGTAAGGGCTCAACACTTGTAGCTGTTTTTCTGATGAAGATGATTGCTATCATCATTGATATGGCTGACTTCACACAACTCCCTGCCCCTTTTTTGGGGTCCTGGGAGCCTCAGACTAGGGTGACTGGGCTCTTCCCTGCAGGTCATCTGCCAGTGAAGCTGCCTGACTACAACAACCGTCTGAGAGTGCTGGTTGCCACCTATGTGACCTTCAGCCCCAATGGTACTGAGCTCTTGGTCAACATGGGAGGAGAGCAGGTATGTACAACTGACCGAGTTGGCTCTGCCCCCCACCACTCCATATCTAGCAGCCAGGACTGTATGCCTCATGTTCAATGCCATGATGTAGACAAGCCTTATTGTAAAGGACTTATAGTAAAATGTGAGAGTGACATGGCCTCATTGGAATTCCCAGAGAGGTGCCCTGGCCTGGTCTTTTTTTTTGAGCATAAGTTTTGGAACTACTGACCTTTTGTTTACTAGCAGTGTACTGTGACTTTGAACAAGTCTCTTCTTTTTTCTGAGTCTTGGTTTCCTCATCTGCTGTTTTCCTAGGAGGAGATCCTGGGGTTCAGGCATGCAGCCAGGCTCTGGTTTAGGGACAGCTTTGGGAAGTGTTCTTTGATAATGGCAGGTTGCTAAGCCTTCTGTTTGCATATACCTAGTCAGCATATTTATTAAGCCTTGCATAAATTCATTTATTCTACAAACACTGAGCACTAGTATTACCATAAATATGAGAGAGACAAATTCAAAATACAATCCATCCTAAGCTAACAGGAGACATGGCAAATGAAACGGTTGATGACATTACAAGGTAAGGTGTGATTTTGTACAAAAGAATGGGATGGAGCCCTGGCCAGTGTGGCTCAGTTGGTTGAAAATCATCCTGTCCTCATTCACTGAGAAGTTGCCAGTTTGATTCCTGGTCAGGGCACATGCTCGGGCTCAATCCCCAGTAGGGGGCATGCAGGAGGCAGCGGATGGATGTTTCTTTCTCTCTCTCTCTCTCTCTCTCTCTCTCTCTCTCTCTCTTCCTTCCTCTCTAAAAATCAATAAAAACATATTTTAAAAATTGAGATGGAGAATAAGTGAGCACCTGAGGTAGTTGCCCTTCCCTTATCATCCTGGATCAATCTCCTCATTGATTTCTTACTGGGTCCTAAAGTTGATTTAGAGTTCAGAATGGGGCTCTGAGTTCAGAATAGGGTTCTGGCTTCAGATTGCTGAGCCATCACCTGGCCTAAAGGTAGCAAAAGGATGAGTGGAGAGACAGTGTAGTAGAGTGGTTCAGAGCTTGGTTTTGGGTCCTGGCTGTGTCACATGCTGCTTTTATGGCCCTGCATAAATTAAACTCTGAGCATACATTTCTTTATCTGTAAAGGGGATGGCTATAATAGTACCTCTTCATGGGATGGTTTCTAGGATGAAATGAGATAAGTCATATAAAACACTAAACAGAGTTCATGGAGCAAAGTAGGAATTCAATAAATGTTAAGTAATAATAGATATTATTTACTGAGGGAAGTAACTAGCAGAATTATTTTAGGTAAATTGCTTCTCTTCTCTTCTCTGAGACTTCAGTTTTCCCATCTGTAAAATGAGACATTTCGCTTTGTGACCTCTGAGGACCTTTTCAGCTTAAACATGTGATTCTAATTAATGACATTATTTCCAGCAGGAACTGGGAAGACTTTCCTGCCTGAGGTTTGCTCCATAGAAACCCCTCCTGGCCTTGCTCAATGGTTCCCTGCTCAATACTCACTGTGTTCCTAAGAGCCACCCCGGCCTTACTCAACCACATGCTTACTTCACAGCCTCCATTTCTTCTTGGCCCCTCCACTCTAGGTCTATTTGTTTGACCTGACTTACAAGCAGCGGCCGTACACGTTCCTCTTGCCTAGAAAATGCCACTCCTCAGGGGGTAAGTTCTCCCTTAGGTTGTCCTTTAGATTTTCTGTGCTGGAGAGCTTGAGTGTGTGCCACCTCTGCCGAGAAACCTGCCCCTGCCCTTGCCCTGGCCGGTTTGGCTCAGCGGTTAAAGTGTCGGCCTGAGGTCCAGAGAGACCCGGGTTCGGTTCCCGCTAAGGGCATGTACCTCGGTTGCAGTTTGTCCCCGGCCCTGGTTGGGTCGTGTGGGTGGCAACCACTTGATGTGTCCCTTTCATGTCGATGTTTCTCTCTCTCTCCCTCCCACTCTATCTGAACAAAAAAATGGGAAAATGTCCTCGGGTGAGGATTTAAAAAAAAAGAAACCTGCCCCTGACCTTGGGCTGTGGCTGTGATCCTCCAAATTGAGTAGGTTATATGAAATACACTATCTGTACAGTAAAAAAAAGATAACAATAGGTCACAGAAATCTGTCAAATGGATTTGCACCACAGCCCTTTTCACTTCCGTCTGATAAAGCAGGTTCTTTCCATGGGTTGGCTCTTGAGGACGTGAAGTAGTTGCCCTTCCCTTATCATCCTGAATCAATCTCCTCGTTGATTTCTTACTGGATCCTAAAGTTGATTTAGACACCACCTCACCTCCCACTCCCACCCCATCTCCAACTCTAGTAAGGATAATACCAAGTTGAAGCTATGTCCCTCTTCAGCCAGCAGAGGGTGCACAGGCTTTTCTTTATGCCCTTGCCTGCCAGTCTGCAAGAACTTGCTTTCTGGGAATGGATCTTACCCTGGGAGGATGACCTCACAATGGAACCTTCAGACCCTGTGGAAGCTGGAGGGCTGCCGAGGAAATATGAGGACCCATTCCTGAGTTGTTGTTTCTTTCTCCCCACTCCCTGCCAGAAGTTCAGAATGGCAAGATGTCCACCAATGGTGTGTCCAATAGTGTGTCCAACGGCCTGCACCTTCACAGCAACGGCTTCCGGCTGCCAGAGAGTAGGGGACATGTCAGGTGAGGCGATCCTCACTTGTCCAACCCTCCCGGTCCCAATTATATCTATAGACTAGAGGGAGGAGAATGTCTTATAACCCTTCCTCCTGAGCGCCACCCAGGCACTTACCCCAGAATCAGGGGACAAAGAGTTTTCTGGAGGGT
The DNA here is from genome assembly GCF_014108415.1 of Molossus molossus. Classification (NCBI taxonomy): domain Eukaryota; kingdom Metazoa; phylum Chordata; class Mammalia; order Chiroptera; family Molossidae; genus Molossus; species Molossus molossus. The sequence continues at coordinate 85,920,014 of NW_023425347.1, read as the reverse complement.
GATTAGTGGTCCCAATGCCACTCCTACCTGCAGGATTCCAGTCATGCTCAGACTGAAGCTCTGGTCCCTTGGACCAGAAACTGTGTTCAGGACCCAGAGGCTAAGTAATGTCTTATCACTGAGCTCCTTCCTAAAGGGGTTCCACACAGATGGGCCTCTCTCATTGTATGTTTTTCCATCCCATAGCATCTTTTGGCCTCTATCAGGCCCTGTGCTGGGCTTTGGATACAAAGGTGTTCAAATCCTCTAGACCTTGAGAGAAACAGAGTTCTCTCTAGAAAGATCCATAGGAGGGACTTGGGTGGTTACAAGGTTCAGCTCAGCATGGAGGCAGGTGGTGTCCACTACTCTCATGTCTAGGAGTTTGGTTAAGAATTGCCTTAAACCTGTCTAGGGCAGCTTCATTTCTGTCTCTCTTGTTTTTTTACTGACTCAGAGTATTTGGAATTGTACCCATTACCTATCATGGTAACGCGGGCCAAGAATAGGAGTGGCCCCCTCTTCTAGATGACAGTGCAGATCCCAGAGGCCAAGAAAGCCTGGGTGACCCTCGGAGAAGTCTACAGACTTTCTGAGGGGCTGCTCTGACATTCTTTGTCCTGACTTGGCTCTGCCTCCCCCATAGCCCCCAGGTAGAGCTGCCCCCATACCTGGAGCGCGTGAAACAACAAGCCAATGAGGCTTTTGCCTGCCAGCAATGGACCCAGGCCATTCAGCTTTACAGCAAGGCCGTGCAGAGGGCCCCTCACAATGCCATGCTCTATGGGAACCGAGCTGCTGCCTATATGAAGCGCAAGTGGTAAGTGAGTCTCGGCCAGGGCAAGGGATGAAGGCAATGAGATTGATGGAGCCATGTTGCTGAGGTATCCAGGGAAGGTGATAGTAATATCCTGCAGCATCTTAGGGCTTCTTAGGCCCAGGCCTCTCCTCCCTACCTCTAGGCTGGTGGTGGGCAGGCACCTGGCCCATTAGTCAGGATGCCTCAAGCACCAGGGACGCTGACAGTTAAGTGGAATATGTGCACAAGTAGCTTCAACATGGTATTTTGTTATTAAGTGCTGTGGCCACTGGGGAAGTAGGAATTGAGAAAATTGGTTAATCCCAACTGTTGGAGAATTGGGCCTTGAATTAGACTTTGAAGGAGCAGTGGAATCTTGCTAGATGGAAATAAGGTGTTTGGTGAATTCAGTTAATATTTGTCTGAAATGATTCTACAGCTCCTTGACCTTGGGGAGTGCTTTCCTGTGCTCTTATACTCTTTGGACCTAGCACAAACAAGATCACAGATATCTGAAGCTGGCTGTGGGTCATGCTCGGTTGTAGTGGCCTGTGGTAAAGGAATAGGTTCATATCTTGAAGAACCTTTATCTTTGGGGAGCCTCAGGGCCCCCAGCCTTTGCCTGCAGCATCAGCAGGCAAGCAGACAGGCAGACCCCATCCCCCAGCCAGGGCCAGGACTAGAGATGGATAGAGCTGGGCCCACAGCCATTTCTGCTCCGTCTGGCATCCGTCGGCTTTGCCCAGACAGACAGGCCAGCTGGTGTGCCATCGTCTGGCTGCAACTAGGCAGGCCAGAGAGGGAAGATTAAGAAACCCACCCAAGTCAGCAGGATGGTGGATGGGAGTTTAGGAAGATGCTACCCCCACAGGCCTTAGCTCAGGCATCAGGAGTTTGCCAAGGGCTCAGGTGGCAGCTAAACCCAGGAGATGATGGTTTGGGGACCATCCTGAGGGTGTTTTGCCTCTCTGTCCCAGCAGTTGGGTGGGTCCTCATCCAGGCTCTAGACTAAGAGCTGTTTCACTCCTGTATTCTTGCTAATAGAGGCTGACAAATTCCCAATCCATAGGTGCCCTCGACATGTTCTCTGAGCTCCTACTATGCACTAGGTACCAGGGACACAAAGTTCTGTCACTCTGAGTTCTTGTGCTTCAGCGCACCCAGCTTCTGGACAGAGGACAAAGACATAGACATGGTCACTCATCAAAGAGGCAGGAAGCAGTAGGTCTTTTTGAATGGTCAGGTGAAGTGCTGACCATTCAAAGAAAAGTTGGGTTGCTTTAGTTCGGGATCAGTCAGGAAAGCATCAGGAAGATGTGGTGCTGAATGAGCTTTGAATGTGGGCAGGCTTAGACAAGGAGATGAAAAGGAGGAGGAGACTGTGGGGGAAGGACATTCCCAGGGAGATGAAATGGAATGAACAAAGGCATGGGGGTTGGGGACTGACTGAAGAGCTTGTTTGCAGAACAACAAATCCATTTGGCTGGAGCAGAGGGTTCGGGAAGGGACTGGCAGGAGATGAGTCTGTGAGGTAGCCTGGGGCCGGCCTGGGAAGGACTTGGAATGCAGAGCGGTGGCGGCGTTTTGGCCTCAATTCAGTGGATGATGGGCAGCTACTGAAGAGTTTTGAGCAAGAGAGGGATGTGCTGAGGGCTGTCCTTTCAGGGAGATTGATCTGGCAATGGGTCTGGATGGGTGAGCCCTGGGGCCAGTCTGCTCTCTCCTCATTCTCTCTCACATGCCTGCCAGTGACCCCTAGAATGTCACATTCTGTCCCAGGCCAGTCTCCCCAGGGCTGCCATCTGCTCCTGGATGCAGTGGGAGCTGTCACCCTCTGGCTTCTGGCTGGTCTCTGGTCTGGCTCTCCCCAGGAGCTCTGAGGGGCACCTTGCAGGCGGTAATTGGGTTTCCAAACAGCTCCTGCTCCCTCATCATAGCCACTCAATCTGACACTGGCCATGCCATGGAAGCACTCTGTCTCCTGCCTGTCCCCACACTGACTGAGCTGCTTGTTCTCCGTCTGAGCATGGCTGCTCCCAGGGCTGGATGCGCCCTCTGAGTGCTGTAGGAGAGGAGGGTAGGAGGACATTTCCCATGTCGGGCTTGCTTTTGCCCTGTGCAGGAGGGTTGTGAGCTGCCTGGTGGAGGGGCCACCAGCTCTGGGAGTGCTGCTTGGCATAGTTGGATCTTAAGCCCAAAGGAAAAAAAACACGGCTCCCAAAGGAGAAGTGACCCGTCTGGCTCTCCAGATGAGAGGTGGGAACCAGTCTGTGACTGCTGGCGGAGTGTGTATCTCATATTCTGGCACAGTGTGGGAGGAGAGGCTTCTCCTTTGACCCCATTCCCACTTACTCCCCCACAAAGAAACATTTCCACTTCTCTTCATCCATGCTTTGGGAGGTTGGAGAAGTGAGTGGGGACAATTTGGAGCTCTTGGTGTGCATGCTGCCACCCCCACCTCACCATCAGCTTCTAGAAAGCTGACTGTGCCAGTCTGTCAGGCCCCATCCTCCAGACCGGGAGGTAGAGGCCACAGCTGCTGTGGATCAGTCAGCGAGGACAGAAGGGGGTCTGGCTGAGGGCTTGCTGCCTGCTGGTCAGACCCTAAGTCTCCAGCCTGGCACTTCTGGCTTTCCCAGACCACAGAAGTGTCCTTGAGGGCCCCCTGCCTCGGACATAGCTTTGAAGGCCAGTTGGGGGGATTTGAGGAGGTGGATGGAAGAAGAGAGAAAGAGGGCTTGGGGAGCCTGAGATGGGCAAGATGCCAGGCCTTCTGCTGCAGAGCTGCGGGTGCCTGGGGTGAACAGGTACTCAGTTGCATGCTATGTCCAGCAGAGGGCAGCCTGACACTGGGTTTTGCCACACACCCACCTCCCACCTCATCCCCAAGACCTCAGGGTTCCTGGTTTGCCTCCTTAACATACTCTCTCTCCTGGGGAGCAAGACCTGGGCTGAGCCGAGACTCAGCACCCTTCATCCCCAAGCATCCTTGCTCTGAGATCTGTCAGAGGTGAACTGGGGTAGCCACAGAAAACGGGGACTGAGTGAGGACGACTTTTTGCTTGCCACGTGGCACCACCTCCAGGCCACACTCTCCTACCTTATCCAGGGACGGTGACCACTACGATGCCCTGAGGGACTGCCTCAAGGCCATCTCCCTAAATCCATGCCATCTGAAGGCACACTTCCGCCTGGCCCGCTGCCTCTTTGAGCTCAAGTACGTGGCTGAGGCCCTGGAGTGCCTGGATGACTTCAAAGGGAAGTTCCCGGAGCAAGCTCACAGCAGCGCTTGTGATGCATTGGGCCGTGACATCACGGCTGCCCTCTTCTCCAAAAACGATAGTGGTGAGTGGGCACTGAGGAGGGGCTGTTGTCACGCTTTCTGTTTGAGGTGCTACATGACATTCTGGAGCAGACATGGTTCTGGGATTGGAGAGGCCTGGGTTCAGATGCTGATTCAGAAACCATGTGAACTGGAGACACTCACTTGGTTTTTTTGAGACTCAGTTTCCTGATCTGAAAATGAGGAATAGCACTTCCATTCAGTTTCTATTGAGGATTAGCAATAGCCTGTTTAGAGCACCTGGTGTAGTGCTGGGAGTCGGGATAAGAGTAAGCTGAAGCCCATTCAGGCTATGTGGCTTGCAGGGCATTCTCACCCCCTCAGAGACAGGGCCGTGAGCATCTGAGTGAGCGGCGGCAGCCAGGGTTGTGCTTGTTCCCGTTGGCACACTTCCAGCAGAGACAGCAGCAGAGGGCAGTAGAAATGCCTTGGGTGCAGGGTGTGGAGCCTCGGGTTCCAATCTCAGCCCTGCTGTGTGGTGACCATGTGACCTTGGGTAAAGCTCAGCCTCTGTGAACTTGCTGCCTCACCTGCACAGAGAGCATTTGAAGCCCTGCCCAGCTCACTCCATTTGCTTTGGAGAGCAAGCTGGGTGATTGTAGTGTGGTCTATAAACATGAAAGGTGAACTCACTGGAAGCAGACATGGACTCGTACCTCTCTGCAATTTATTAACTATGTCAGTGATTCATTTGTTTGAGGTTATCAAGCATCTAACATGTGTTAGGCACTGTGCTGCATCCTGGGAATACAGCCATGAACAAGTCAGACGGGGTTTCTGTATTTATGGAGTTTATAGCTTAGTGAAGGAACCAAGCGATGAAGGAGAAACTAAGAGTGTGATGAGTGCCATAGGACCTGATATAGTATAGTGTATGGAGGAGGGCTGGATGGCAGTCTGGGGTTCTTGAGGAAAAGACATTGAAGCTGAGATGTCAAGGATGAGAAGGAAGAGCTGATTAAATACAAAGTGTAGCTGTGGGAGGTGAATAGTTCCTGGCATAGGGACTAGCAGGTGCAAAGGCCCTGAAGCAGGCAGGAACAAGGTACTTTTAAGGCATTGAGAAAACTGATGTGATTTTACCTAAGGCCCTTAACCCATCAGTGCCTCAGTTGGGATCCATGATAACTTGTCTTCCAGAGAGGAAGGTCTTGGACCTCACTGCCTTCAGAGCTATGGCTCTATTTAGAAAAATCACCCCTTCAAGCTTTCTTGGTAGTGTTTCACCCTCCTCTCCCTGCCTCTCATCTCCACAGAAACAGACCCTGGGCCTGTGCATCCTTGAGGCTTCCAGACATTATTCAGGGACCTGAGCCCAGGCCCTCCTGGCATTAGAAGTCTCCTTTTGAATATTCTCAAGGGCAGGGTCCAAAGAAGCTTCTCTCCCATAGTCATTCCTGGTTTTCCAGGGTAGGGAGGGGTAGAGGCAGGTAGCCTACATTACTGGTACTTGGGCTGGAAACAGGACTTAGGGGGAGGGAGAGGTGGGGGAGGGGAGAGAGGGACTGGACTCTCACCTTTCCTTGCTCTCTGCCCCCAGAGGAGAAGAAGGGAGCTGGTGGTGGCGGAGGTCCAGTCCGCCTCCGCAGCACAAGCCGCAAGGACTCCATCTCAGAAGATGAGATGGTGCTGCGGGAACGAAGCTACGACTATCAGTTCCGCTACTGTGGCCACTGCAACACCACCACGGATATCAAAGAGGCCAATTTTTTTGGCAGGTCCGAGGCCCTGAAGAGGAGCAGGGCACAGCCTGATTGGGCAGCAGGAGGTTGGGGGGCGTGAGGGCATAATTTTTCTAGAAAAGTTTCAAATCCCAGCTCTGCCTCTATAACCTTGTGCAAATCGCCTCACCTCTGTGGGCCTCAGTGTCTTTATGTATAAAATGAAACCCTAGCCCCCACACATGGAGCCATAATGAGGACTAATGAGGTAATTCATAAGAGCATCCAGTGCAGTTCCTGAATTGTTCCTCCATCCCCCACCTCCTCCTCCCTCTGTCTCCATGTGTGGAGCTTGGCTTCTTTATTATCCGGGTGCTTGGAGCCTCCCTCTGCCTGAGATATGAGACAAGGGCCCTCAGAGGCTGGCAGTCTTGGCATACCTATCATGGTCAGAACAGTGCCTCAGGTACTGAGGGACAGAGCCTGTGTCCCAGACACCATCACCCCCAACCCTCCTTTGTAGACGTTGTACTTTCTTTGGTAGGTAAGACACAGGAACATGGAGCGAGAATTTCTCTACCAAGATCCTCCTAAATGTCCATGGTGTGTGTAGGATTTGGGGGATCTTGATCCAGGAAGGCTAGTACTGCTGAAGGAAGGCTCAGACAAGGGGGCTCCCAGAGACACAAGATCTGATCTTGGCACCAAGGAGCTTAGGATGTACTTTGGGGGATAGTAATTTGGAGGGACCTAGTCAGTCCCTGACCCTGAGTTTAAGAGCACAGTTAAACAGTGACTAGAGTTCTGCAGTATGGAGAAGACTACTGCGTGCTGAGTCAAATGAAGACCCTGGAGTGGAGGGGCTGAGTGGATATAGAATCCCTACTTCCCCTTTGCCCTGAGCCACACAGCCTCTCAAGGCTGTAGGACAGTACCCCACCTGACCTCCCTGCCCTTTGCCCCCCTGCCAGCAACGCTCAGTACATCGTCAGTGGCTCTGACGATGGCTCCTTCTTCATCTGGGAAAAGGAGACCACCAACCTAGTCCGCGTGCTCCAGGGAGACGAGTCCATCGTCAACTGCCTGCAGCCGCACCCCAGCTACTGCTTCCTGGCCACCAGCGGCATCGACCCTGTTGTACGGCTGTGGAATCCCCGGCCAGAGGTGAGGGTGTAGACAAGGTGGCCGAAGCCAGACAGGGAGGAGGGTAGGGATGGACCCTGTGCAGGGCCTCTAGCTGAGCCTGAAGTTTGGGAAGGAAAATGCGGCACACAGAGGGTAGAAGCTGCTAGGGTGAGTGAGCTCTGACTCAAGGGCCCAAGACTCTGTGAAGGTGGGAACCATCCAGTCCTGACAGTTCCAAATGCAGTCCCAGGGCCAAGAGTTGGCTCCTGCCTTTGAGGGCCATTCTTTGAGCAAGCCGTGAAGACATGCCTCACAGACAGGACGCAGTAACCAAGGGCAGGGCAGGGCAGGGCAGGGAGGGAACTAGATGAGCTCCAGCCACGTCACGAGAGCAGGACCACAGGCTCCCTAGGTACCCTGCCCCTCATATACCATTGCAGTGTGTCCCCCAGCAGTTGTGCGGAGGCCTGTCCCTCAGTTACATGGAAGTGTTCAGGGTCTAGAGTCTTTTGGACTTAAGTTTGAATCCTGGTCCCTTCACTCACTGCCTAAGGGACTTAACCATCTCTGACCCAGGTTTTTATCATCTCCACACTGGAATGGTGGTGACAGCACTACCTCAAAAGGTTGCTTTAAGGATTGAAGAAGTAATGCCTGTGAAGTGTCACTTGGGACAGTGTGGTCCCTTCCACTCCCAGGGTGGGCAGCCAGGTGGGCCAGCCTGAGGCTTCCAGTGCCCTCTACCCAACCTCCTCCCTCTTCCCAGCTGGCAAAACAGAAGGCAGGTGGTGTATCTAATTCCAAAGTCAATTTTCTTTGAATTTTAAAGAGAGCCTACAGGGCCCTCCCTTGAGGGGAGAGGAAAAGAAGGATAATGGAAGGGCTGTTGGGAGCAGCAACAGCAAAGAATGGGGTGGGAAGAGTTGTGTCTGCACCAGCACATCACACCCCCACCCTGGGTGTCCAGTATATGTGCCCAACATATGCTGGTTTGTGTCCTCTCCCACATATGCCCATGTATGGGTCCTGGTGTGGACTACCCCACATATACCCTGGTGTGTGTATCACCCCCCAATATCTATTCCAGCATGTGCATCCCCCACATATATCCCAGTGTCCCCTCTCATGTGGGCCTCCCCCATATATATAACCCATGTGGTATGTGGTGTCCCTCACATATGTCCAGGTGTGGGTATGGGTGTCCTGTGCATGTCTTAGTGTGTAAGTTCCTTCTATCCATGTACACATATGGACAAATCAGTATAAACCCACAGACATCTGGTATGCACATCCCCCTCCATACGTATAGCTCAGTCTGTGTGTATGTGCCCCACATGTACATCCCAGATGTATTTGTCCCTCCCCCCCCCAGAGTGAAGACCTTACAGGCAGAGTTGTGGAGGACATGGAGGGCGCTTCCCAGGCCAACCAGCGGCGCATGAATGCAGATCCGCTGGAAGTGATGCTGCTCAACATGGGCTACCGGATCACAGGCCTGAGCAGTGGGGGTGCTGGGGCCTCCGATGATGAGGACAGCTCCGAGGGCCAGGTGCAGTGCCGGCCCAGCTAGACTCTCCTAGCTCTGGTCCCCAGCCCCTGCTACTGGCTGGACCCTCCGCCCTGGGCAGAAGGTCAGGGGATTCTGTTTTGGTTTGTCTTCCCCCCACCCCATTTTCTTCATTTCCCCTGTTTTGTTTGTTAGTTTGGCATTGGGGGTGGGGGCTGCTACAGTTTGCTGGCTTTCAGACTTTGGGGCAGATTGCCCTTGACTGACCCCAGCCCTGAGCGAAAGAGCAGGCGGGGAAGCCCCTCCCTATACCCCCACCTCCCCCTTCCAGGTCCCTGGAGGCTCTGGCTTGCCTCAGGTGTGGAGGCAAGGCTGACACTGTCTTCAAGGACTGCCCTACCCTTCAGTTGGCAGCAGGAAGGGGATTGGAATTCCCAGTCCATAAGGGCTAGCCTTGACCTGTTGCCACTCTTGCTCCCTGACTGGCAAGGCTAGCTCCCCCGTGGTCTTCAGGGAAGGCTCTGAGAAAGGATGGGAACCCTGGAGTGGGAAAGGCCACTGCACCTGCTCTCACTGGCCTCCTCTGGGGGCTCAGCCTTTCCTGAGGACCCTGGCAAGGGTGGGGCACCACACTGTACCCTGCCCACCCATGCCAGCCCTTCTGGACTACGGCCACTCTCCTTTCTCAGGCGCTCCTGGCCTCACTGTGACCTTTCTGCCAGAGCTCCCAGCCAGGCCTACTCTTGCTGAGGTGGGGCTCCCTGCTAAGGGCCCTTCTTGCCCTTTCTGCCCTCCCTCCCATCCCACATGCAGAGCCGCCACAAAGACCAAAGAAGTGATGGCTTTTCTCTGTCCCCTGCTGCTCTGGGGGGAGGAGGGTGAGTCTCCTGAGCCACTCAGATGGGAAAGTCCCTAACTCAGTCCCCTCCCTCCTCAGCAGCCCCAAGCTTTACACTGGATGCAGCGGTCACCCCACCACTCATCAAGCCCCCCTCTCTCTGCCTCCTTGGCTCTCAGCTCAGGAGCTGCTCCTGGTAGTTGGTTCATCCTTCCTCCCCTCTCCCTCCTCCTTCCCCTCAGTGCTTACTTGGCTCCAGCCCTCCAGCTGCAGCCTCTAGGGAGAAGCAGCCTCCCTTCTTTCTCTCCCTCCCTTTCTCCCTCCCTCCTTCCGCCCCTGTCTCTGCCAGGTGCCTCCTCTCAGTCAGGCTTCAGAGCAGCCCTGGAGACAGGAGGGCCATGTTAAAAGCTTTTTCAGTTTTAAGAAGGCAGGGAGGGGGGTGAGGATAGTGGTGGGGGTCTGGCACTATCTCGTCACTGCTTTAATCCCAGCAACACAGGTGGCAGCTTCTCTCCCACCCTCCCCACCCCAGTCCCTCTTCCCACCCCTCTTCTAGCTTGGTAATGAAGTATATTTATTGGCGAAGGAAACAGCTGCTGCTGCTTCTCCTGCTGCTGGGACTTGCTCCCCTGTCTCTTCTCCATGACCTTTCTCCAGCCAGGGAGGGGAGAGCCGGGAGTACTGGGGCTGGGCCCTGGGGCCCACAGACCAGCAGGGGCCCCTTTGCTTTCCTATGTTCAAGCTGCCCACCATTTCCTCTCCCTGCTTCCCACCCTCCCTCCCTCTTCCCTGTGCCCTGCCTGTCCAGCCCTGGCCCTGCAGTGTGGAGAGACACATAAGCCTTACTGTCCTCTGGGGGCAGGAGCCGAGCCTTTTTGTTGCTCTGCTCCCAGGAGAGTGAGGGTGACGCAATTGATTAAAACCGTTTTGTTCTAGGTGTGGTTGATGGCATTTGTGGGGTGCAAATGGGTCTTGGGACCAAAGTGAGGGTACCTGAACCCTCACCTCTGTGACTCTGAATGACCACATCTCTACCTGGCAGAATGAGGCCTGCCTTGGAAAGGGTCCCTGTGAGCATTGGCCACCAACCTAGCAGAGTTGAGTCCAGAGCCTAGCACTGGTGGCTGTGATTTGCAATAATCAGCTCTCACTCTCCGGGCTGTTTTCTCATCTGTAAAATAAAGAGTTTGGGGTCTTAATGGTTTTTCAAACCTTTAAATTAGAACCCAAACAAGAAATAGACATTTTACATTGTGACGCAAGGTACCTGTGCTTATTTGTATGTATATAATGAACATAAGCTTTATACAATAATACCCTTGCTACATGCAATGTGTTCTATTTACCATTCTATTTTATTAAGGAGAAAAAATGCTAGTTATAACCCACTAAATTTATTTCACAGCCTGCAGGGTTTTTTTGTTTTTGTTTTTGTTTTTTATGTCCTGAATAAGAGGATTTCTTAGACCTAGGTTCCCAAACTTTCTCAGCTTATAACACTTACCCCCACCATTAGTGTCTCTGTAATTTTTTTCATAAAGCCCCCTGACCCAAAAGAAATACCTCACAGTTTAATTTATTAACACATTTCTGACCGTTCACGAGTTAACTCGTGTTTTCCTGCCCAAACGTTGCGGACCACGCATGAGTTAACTCGGGTTTGCACTTGCATTAGCTATTTCAGTTTTTGAAACTCAGGGTAATATAGGATTATTGTATTTGTGACTCTTCGCCATGAGGGTCGAAGTTTGAAAAACAGCACACTGTTCTATATTTTTGAAGTAGCTAGGAAATGGATATCTGCTGGTTCAAATGAGTGCAGCTCAGAACCTAACATGCAGTTTGCCCAAAAACGCGTGGTCCCTGGCGTATGTCTTAGAGATTTCTATGCGGTGCGCAATGTGTTAAGTAGATAAATCATTAAGAATTTCTATCTAGCCCTGGCCGGTTTGGCTCAGCAGTTAGAGCGTCGGCCTGCAGTCTGGAGAGACCCGGGTTCGGTTCCCGCTAGGGGCATGTACCTCGGTTGCAGTTTGTCCCTGGCCCTGGTTGGTCATGCGGGTGGCAGCCACTCGATGTGTCCCTTTCACGTCGATGTTTCTCTCTCTGTTCCTCTCTCTCCCTCCCACTCTACCTGAACTAAAAATGGAAAAATGTCCTCGGGTGAGGATAAAAAAAAAAAAAAGAAGAAGAAGAAGAAAAAAAAAAAAAAAGAATTTCTATCTTACCAAGTCAGTCATCATTTAAAAAATACTACATATAAATGAGATGAGACAATATTTTTCTTTCTTTTTTTTTTTTTTAATCCTCACCCGAGGACACTCTTCCATCTTTGTTCAGATAGAGTAGGGGGGAGGAAGAGAATGAGAGAGAGAGAGAAACATAGATGTGAGAGAGAAACATCAAGTGGCTGCCTCCTGCACAACCCCAACCGGGGCCGGGGACAAACCGCAACCGAGGTACGTGCCCCCGGCAGGAACCGAACCCAGGTCTCTCTGGACCACGGGTTGACGCTCTAACCGCTGAGCCAAACCGGCCAGGGCTATTTTTATTTCTTAAATAGCTACAGAAACTAATGGAATCTGTGTGCTTCTTGGGCACTGAAAAATATGTCAAACTTTCTAATCAGGTTGGAAACTACCACCCTCATTTCCTATTGCGTATTGACTTTTGTTTTTTATCACAGCAACCACTAAAAACCCAGCTTCTCAAAGAGGACAATTAAAGGAATGTAGCATAACCTAGTGGTGAAACAGAACTACCTTGAGCTGTTAGTTCTCACCATAGCCAACAGATGTTGAATATCTCAAATTTAAAATAATCTCTGCCCCCTATGAATTTGATGTGGCACCCTAAGGTACCTTGATGCATGGTTTGGGAACTATGGCTTAGTGCTGTGGGAATAATAGTTCACTGTTTGCACACTTGAAAACCAGGCTGGGGCCAGCCAGGTATGCTCAGCTTAGTACAGGAGACTGAAAGGAAAGAGGTCCTGCCAGAAGCACATTAGGTGGCGGTAGGAAGCAGGTGCTGTGGGCTGCTATCATTCCTCTGTGTTCCCAAGTGAAGTCTGCAACTTTTTCAAAACATTTGCAGACCAGGCAAGGGAAAAACAATGTTCCAGACCAAGAGTGTGTGGTGCAAAGCCCTAGAATCCCCGATGGAGCCTGAGTGATTCATTTCAGCTGCATTGCAGAGGGAGGGGTGGCCCATGGACTGAAGGGGCCGTCAAATTGTGGAGGACTCCCTATGCTTGGTGAGAGACTGTAGGCTTAATCCTGCAAGCAAGGAGGAGCCATTGGAACACTTCACTAGGGCTCCCTTTCATTTGGAGTTGCTACTCTTTTTTTTAATTAATAGACTTTATTTCAGAGCAATTTTAAGCATACAGAAAATTGAGCAGATAGCACAAAGAGTCCCAGATACCTCCTTTCTCCCTGGGGCTCAGTTTCCCCTATTATTAACATCTTGCATTCGTATGGTACATGTGTTACAATTAATGAAATATTAATACATTATTATTATAGTTTAGACCTGGCCGGTATGCTAAGTGGTTAGAGCATTAGCCCATGGACTGGAAGGTTGTGGGTTCGAATACTGGTCTGGGGCACATACCTGAGTTGCAGGTTCAATCGTTGCCCTGGTCAGGGTCCTGCCAGGTATGCTCATTGATTGGAGGCAACCAATCAATGTGTCTTGATGTTTCTCTCTTTCCCTCATGCCCTCCCTCCCTTCCATTCTATCTAGAAATCAATAGGAAAATATCCTCAGGTGAGGACTAAAATAAATAAAGTCATTTAAAAAAATAAAGTCACCCTGGCCTGTTTGGCTCAGCGGTTAGAGCATCGGCCCGTGGACCAGAGAGTCCCAGGTTCAGTTCCCGCTAAGGGCATGTACCTTGGTTGCAGTTTGTCCCCGGCCCCAGGGAACCAGGGTCGTGTGGGTGGCAACCACTCAATGTGTCTCTCTCACATTGATGTTTCTCTCTCTCTTCCTCTCTCTTTCCCTCCCGATCTATCTGAAGATAAATGCAAAAATGTCCTCGAGTGAGGATAAAAAATATCTAATAAAAATTAAAAAATAAAGTCTATAGTTTAGGGTTCACTCCTTGTATTTTATAGTTCTGTGGGTTTTGACAAATGCATGATATCATGTATCCACTGTCATACAGAATCATTCACCATATTTCACCTATTCGGCTCCCATCAGCATTCCCTCAATAAAAAGGAAATACTTAGGAATAAATAAGGAAAGTTATAAAAGTGATCAAAGAAATTTTTAAAAAAATCAAAATACATGAATAGATATTCCATGCTCATGGATAGGAAGACTCAATTAGATGTAATTTCTTCCCAATTTGGTCTGTATAGCTTCAGTGAAATCCCAATAAAAATCCCAGCAAGTTATTTTGTGAATGATGACAAATTGATTTTTAAGTTTATACAGAGAGGCAAACAACCAAGAATAGCCAAAGAAGAACAAAGATGGAGGATTGATGTTACCCAACCTCAAGACTTATTATAAAGCTACAATTATCAAGATAGTGTGGTCTTGGCAAAGGAATAGACAAATCAGTGGAATGAATAGAAATTTGAGAAGTAGATCCACACAAATACAGTCAACTAATCTTTAACAAAGGAGCAAAGTAAATTTAATATAGAAAGGATAGTCTTTTTAACAAGTAGTGCTGGGCATCTATATGCAAAAGAGTGGATCTAAACACTGACTTGATACCATTCACAAAAATTGACTCAAAATGGATCCTAGACTGAAATGTAAAACAAAAGGATAAAACCTGTAGAAAATAAAGAGAAGATCTAGCCCTGGCCGGTTTGGCTCAGCAGTTAGAGCGTTGGCCTATGGTCCGGAGAGACCCGGGTTCGGTTCCCACTAAGGGCACGTACTTCAGTTGCAGTTTATCCCCAGCCCTGGTTGGGTCGTGTGGGTGGCAGCCACTCGATGTGTCCCTTTCATGTCGATGTTTCTCTCTCCCTCCCACTCTAGCTGAACAAAAAATGGAAAAATGTCCTCAGGTAAGGATAAAAAAAAAACTTCTGCTCTAGGAATTCACTGTTAAGAGAATGAAAAAGACAAGTCAAGGACTGAGAAAACGTGAAATACATCAGATAAAGGACTTACATCCAGCCCTGGATGGTTTGCTCAGTGGTTAGAACGTTGGCCCACGGACCAAAGAGTCGCAGGTTCGATTCCTGTCAAGGGCACGTACCTTGGTGGCATTTCGGTACTCGGTTGCGATTTGGTCCTCGGCCCTGATCGGGGTCATGTGGGAGGCAAACCAGTCAATGTGTCTCTCACATCAATGTGTCTCTCTCCCCCTCCCACTCTATCTGAGGATAAAAGGGAAAATATCCTTGGGTGAGGACTGAAAAAAGAATTTACATCCAAAGTATACAAAGAGCCCTGGTTGGTTTGGCTCAGCAGTTAGATCCCTCACAATCAGTGTTTCTCTCTCTCCTTCCTTCACTTCCACTATTCCTAAAAATCAATGGAAAAATATCCTCAGGTGAGGATTAACAAATATATATATATATACATACACACACACACACACACACACACACACAGAACTCTTAACAATATGAAAATGGGCAAAAGCTCTGAATGCACACCTCACCAAAGAGGATATACAGGTCACTAATAAACATGAAAAGATGCTCAGCTTTATGTTATTGAGGAATTACAAATTAAATCAATGAAATACACTACACACCTTTAGGATGGCTAGAATCCAGAAAATTGACACCACCAAAGGATGTGGAGCAACAGGAACTCTCATTCATTGCTGGTGTGAAAGCAAAATTATACAGCCATTTTGGAAGAGAGTTTGGCAGTTTCTTACAAAGAAATACAGCCTTACCATAAGATCCAACAATTGCTCTCCTTAGTATTTACCCAAAGGAGTTGAAAATAGGTCCATGCAAAAACCTACATGAATGTTTATAGCAACTTTATTCATAATTGCCAAATCTGGAGGCAACCAGCAAGTCCTTCAAAACATAAATGGATAAACTGGTACAGCCATACAATGGAATATTATTCAGTGATAAAAAGAAATGAGCTCTCAAGCTACAGAGACATGGAAAAAATCTTAAATGCATATTGCTCAGTGAAAGAAGCCAGTCTGAAAGCCACACTGTATGATTCCAACTATGTGACATTCTGGAAAAGGCAAAACTACAGACAGTAAAAAGATCCGTGGTGCTCCATTTTTAATGTGCTTCCGCATGTGTGACTCATCCAAAGCTCTCACCAGTCCTGTGGATAGCCTGGGGCTCAGATAAGCCTACACAGTCAGTGTATAGCATAACAGACATTAGAATTGGGACCCCTGTGTTTGTGGTGGGCAGGTGTAGCCCCAGAGGCCTGCTGCTGGTCTTTGTGCTTAGGAGCATGCTGAAATGTGGTTGCAGAACTTAAGGCAGTAAGAGATCATCTAGCTCAGAGATTCTTAGCTCTGGCTGTACATTAGAGTCACCTAAAATACTTTAAAAGCTACCAATGCCCCACCCCAAAGATTCTGTTTTAATTGGTCTGAGGTGGGTCTCAGACATCCGTCCATTATTTTAAGCATCA
Source organism: Molossus molossus (assembly GCF_014108415.1). NCBI lineage: Eukaryota > Metazoa > Chordata > Mammalia > Chiroptera > Molossidae > Molossus > Molossus molossus. Next base: position 85,904,168 of record NW_023425347.1, on the reverse strand, counting down.
GATTCATTCTAATTACGAACAGAGCTGAGAAACACTGGTCTAGCCCTATCCCCACATTGTAGGAATAGGTACAATGAGTTCCAAAGAGGGACAGGAAAAATGGATGGACTGCCTTAGGATCCCAGTGAATTACAAGCAAACCCAGGACTGGATCCCTAATCTCTGATTCCTGGTCCAATTTTTTAAAAATAATTTTCTTGCCCTGGCCAGTTTGGCTCAGCAGTTAGAGCATTGGCCTGCAGACCAAAGGGTCATCGGTTTGATTCTGGTCAAGGGCACATACCTTAGTTATGATGGGAGGCATCAGTCCATGTGTCTCTCTCTCACATCGGTGTTGCTCGCTCGCTCTCTCTCCCTCACTCCCTCCCTCCCATTCTATCTGAAAAAGCAATGGAAAAATATCCTCAGGTAAGGATTTTTTAAAAATCATTTTCTTATTTAATGTCATACTTTTTGAGCTCCTCTTATGTGCCTGGCACTGGCTTAATGACAATACACACAGCAAACTAGTCCCTGCCCTCCTGGAGACTCCACAGTATCTGGAAGATGTGGAATAATAAATATGGGACTTGTGCAAGATCCCTGCATGTTGTATTTCCTCGGGAACTGTGAATCCTCCCCCATACATCTGCCATCGAGTGTCCTGCTGTGTGCCAGCAGAAAGGCATTCTGATGGACACGATGGCAGGCATGAGGCACTCTATTGTTTGGTCTTATTCTGTTTCCTGGTCCCAAGCCATTTATTTTTTATATATCGAAAATAGGTTCTGGTCCTAAAGAGGCCATTGTTTGCACCTATGTTACAGTGATTTGCAGAATCTCAGGCTGGCCTCATTCACTCATTAATGGCCCTAAAAGAGGTCACCAGCAGAGACAGCCCAGGTTGGAAGTTCAGAAGCCCAACTCTGTCTCATATATGCTTAGACCTCAGGAAAGTTTCTGAACCTCTCCGAACTCATTTTCTTCAGTAAAATGGATGTTATGATACTGCTCTAATTATTTCACCGCATTGTAAGGAGGCTTCAAATCATAGTGAGATTATGCACATCAAAGTGCTTTTTAAGTGGTTAAGAGTCCTACAATGATGATGTGTGGTGTAATAGCTAACACTGAATGTTTATTTGGGGCCAGGAACTGTTCAGGTGTAGGCTAGGAAACCTTATAAGAACCCTACAAGATGTGAATTATCATTTCCCATTTTAGAGATGAGGAAACGGATGCCCTGACAGGTTCAGTGACCTTCCTAAGATATGACACCACTGACAGAGGTTCAAACACTGGGACTCTGGCTGACGCATGAGTTCACATGTTTAACTATGGTGCTTTACTGCCCACCTGGGAGTAGGACCCTTAGATTCTGGTCCTAGTGTGCTTTCTATAATATTGGGTATGTTTGTCCATCGATACAATGGAATAGAGCCCTGCCCGGCCAGTGTGGCTCAGTGGTTGAGCGTTGACCCATGCACCAAGAGTTTGCCGGTTCGATTCCCAATCAGGGCACATGCCCAGGTTGTGAGCCTGATCCCCAGTGGAGGGCACGCAGGAGGCGGCCAATTGATGTTCTCTCTCATCGATGTTTCTATCTTTCCCTCTCCTTTCCTCTCTCTCTAAAATCAATAAAGAAAAATAAATAAAATAAAATGGAACAGAGCCCTGGCTGGTTTGGCTCAGCAGTTAGAACGTCAGCCCTCAGACCAATGAGTCACAGGTTCGATTCTGGCCAAGGACATGTACATGTACCTTGGTTGTGGTTCGTCCCCAGCCCTGGTCGGGGTCGTGCGAGAGACAACCTTTGGATGTGTCCCTCTCACATCGATGTTTCTCTCTCTCTCCCTCTTTTCCTCCCACTGTATCTGGAGATAAATGGAAAAATATCCTCCAGTGAGGATTAGGGGGGAAAAACGGAATAGAAAAGAAAGTTGTAAACTCTGATGTCTAAAGCGTCAGAAGGCCTATTCTCAGATGATCTCCTCCTCACCACAGAAAGGTTTGGAGCCATCCTGGGAGACAATCTAGGGCTTCATGAGGAGAATCCCAGTCTCTGGGAACCAGAGAAGATAATGAATGAATGGAACAGAAGCAGAAAGGCTGCAGAAGAGAGGACGCAGCCTTCCCACACACCACACACTGCCTGACGCCCAGCAGGTTCCTCCGACCTACAGCTATGATTGCCCCTGGCTCAGCCCTGCTTCCCTGGGTTACTGATTGAGATGATTCTCCCCCAGAACCTTAAAGGAGGCCATCTATGGGCAACAAATAGCCCTGGTGACATTCCCTGAACACTTCCTATCTGCTGGATGCTGTGCTGAATACAGGAACCAATAGATCCAGTCAGTTCCCTTCTCAAGGAGTTCACAGTCTCTTGTGGGAGACAGACATGTAAACAGCAAATGCTAATGCAAGTATACATGAATATTCAATAGGTAGAAACAGCCTCCGTGCTCTGGGAGCAAACAAGGAGAACTTGCCAGAAACCTTGAAAGTGGCACGGGAGAATAAGGGAAGGGCATTCAGCTGAAGGAACAGTGTAAGCAAAGACATGAGGTATGCAGTGCAGGGCTCTGTTCTCTGACAGGCAGACATCCCAGTGAGGTTAACTCCAAGCAAGTCCAAAGGGAGACAGAGATGAAGCTGGAAAAGAAGTTTGGGGTTTGGGGCCTGACCAGGGTGAGGAGTGAGATGGCCTGAGAGAGGTGGTATGTGAGCCCTGGGGACTCGTACATGGGGCCAACTGAGGGGTGTCCTGACTCCCACCAATAAAGAACATGCCCTGAGTTCACCCTTCAGACAAGCATCATCTTACCCTCCAAGCTTTCCCAGCTTGACAGTTCCAGCTCTGCCCTCCTTCCCTCCCTCAGCCTGCCCTATAAGTGGATCCAGATGGTCATTCCTATTTTAGGTCCGTGTGTTGGGGGAGGGGTAGCTATGAGCTCTATCAATCCTTTCCTGAGCACTCTTTTAGAGGAGCTTCTTCCAGGACCCTGCTGTGATCCTGAGCCTGGGAGGAAGTGTTAGTTATTGATGGAGATTTCCCATCTGTCTGTGGGTGATAGGGATGGCAGCCGCAGAGGAGGCAAGGGCACAAGCCAGGGAGGTGTTTAGAGTGGGTGAGAGAAATAAGGTGATGTATATGTGTGAGAGGGGGCCCTGTGGATGGATGGGCTTTGGTGGAGAACAAGCCTGGGGTAGGGGCCTCGAAGGAGGAACTCGCTTCTCCCTCCAGGTACCTGGCCCTCCTCATGTGCCTGCTGCAGCCATGCAGCTGCCTAGGTAAGCCAAACAGACAAAAAACCTTGGGCCCCAAGAGGTAGCAGGAGCTAGGTTCCTGCCCTTAGACTGTCTGTAGCCAGCTGTAGCCAGCACATGACATAAGCTTGTAAGTATTTGGCATTCATTCAATTTAGCAAATATTTATTAAGCAAATGCTATGTGCTAGACACTGCTAGGCACAGTGTTTACAGAAATGAACAGGGAGTTTCTGCCCTCAAGGAGTTTCCAGCTTAGTGGGAGAGTCCAATAGTACACAGCTACAGATGTGCTGTGAAGAAAATGAACAGGGTGTTCAAAGGGGAGATTGCCAGGGGCTTTCTAATTTAGATTGGGTGATCAGGGAAGGGTTCTCTGAGACAGCAACATTTAACCCGAGATGAATGGAAGCTAGCGAGTTTAAATGTTGGGGGGCAAGGGGGAATTTCAGAGAACAGTGTGCCAAGTTCCTGGGTATGAAAGAGCATGGCACATGTGAGGAACTGAAAAAAGACCAGGGTGAACAAATAAGAAAAGGGCAGCCCTGGCCGGTTTGGCTCAGCGGTTAGAGCATCAGCCCGTGGACCAAAAAGTCTCGGGTTTGACTTAAGTCAAGGGCACATACCTCGGTTTCGGTTTGGTTCCTGGCCCTGGTTGGGGTCATGCAGGAGGTAGCCAATCAATGTGTCTCTCTCTTCCTCACACTGTGTCTGAAAATAAGTGAAAAAATATCCTCAGGTGAGGATTTAAAATAAACAACACCAAAAAAAACAAAGGGCTTGACCCAGACGCAGGACCTTGTAAACCATGGTAATATATTTGTGTTTGCCTAAAGTGCTATGGGAAGCCATTGAAGGTTGTCAATTAAATGTAATACTTGTGTTAGTACTACCCAATTTGTGGCAGGCCCTAAGAAAGACTCAGGTTGTTTATTCATCCATACACACAATAAGTGCAAGGGCTAGAATTGTGTGTAGACAGTGAGAGTAGAGGAATGTCTAGGGCATAGACCTTCCTCAGAACTTGTGATTCGGAAGAGATTTGATAACTATAGTGATTACATTGAGAAGTAATGTAATTTATTCATTCAACAAACACGTACTGCACATCTAATCTATCCCAAACCCTGTGCTAGATGCTGGCTGCAGCCCTTCAAGGATCACACACTACACATGGGTCACAGGAGAGGCACAGATATACTCAAAGAATTTTGAGGTTAGAATAATTTTCAGCTGTGGTATCTATGAGGCCTTTATAAAACATCCATTCAGTAAATCAATAAATACCTAGTGGGCATCTGCTCTGTACTAGGAATTTTTTTTTTTATCCTCACCTAAGGACATTTTTCCATTTTTTTTGTTCAGATAGAGTGGGAGGGAGAGAGAGGGAGAGAGAGAGAGAGAGAGAGAGAGAGAGAGAGAGAGAGAGAGAGAGAGAGAAACATCGACATGAAAGGGACACATCGAGTGGCTGCCACCAAAACGACCAACCAGGGCCGGGGACAAACTGCAACCGAGGTACGTGCCCTTAGCAGGAACCAAAGCCGGGTCTCTCTGGACTGCAGGCTGATGCTCTAACTGCTGAGCCAAACTGGCCTGGGCTGTACTAGGAATTATGCTAGCTACTAAAATCAAAGACCTTAGAGTTCCATAGTAAAGACAGACATATCCTTCAAAATATCTTAAAATATTAGGTGTTAAAAAACAGGATATCCCTTTCACGTCGCTGTTTCTCTCTCTCCCTCCCACTCTATCTGAACAAAGAATGGAAAAATGTCCGCAGGTGAGGATAAAAAAAAAAAAAAAAAAAGACAGAAGCCTTTCTGCAGATCAGCTTTGAGGGAGGGTAATTCAATGGAAGAAAGACCTTTCCAAAAAGGTGAAACTCCCACCTTCCTAGGTAGACTTGTCCATATCTCCCTCTGGACTGGTGTTTTGTTGCTGTCTTCCTTCTTGTTCCCCTGTCTCCCTTTCCCCAACCCCAGCTGATTCCCGTCTTTTTTCTTTTCTCTTTTCTTTCTTCCTTTCCTTTCCTTTCCTTTCCTCTTTTCTTTCTTTCTTCCTTTCTCTCTCTCTCTCTCCCTCCCTCCCTCCCTCTCTCTTTTTTTTATCTTGGCATCCTTTGAAAAGCCCAAAGAATCCAAGATTTGAGCCTGGTTTCTTAAAAAAAAATTTTTTTCTTTATTGATTCTAGAGAGAGAGAAAAGGAGAGGGAGAGAGAAACATCGATGAGAGAGAACATCAATAGGCTGCCTCCTGCATGCTCCTCACTGGGGATCTGGCCCACAACCTGGGCATGTGCCCTGACCGGGAATCAAGCCAGTGACCTCTTGGTGCATGGGTCCATGCTCAACCACTAAGCCACACCGGCCTGGCAAGCCTGGTTTCTTTATATGGTTGTGTGTGATCTCAGACAATTATGTAACTTCCCTGAGCCTCAGTTTTCACATTTGCAAAACGAAGGGATAGGGTCGCATCTAATGCTGATTTACTCCATCCAGCTAAGGTAATATTCTCACTCCTGCACATTGTGCTTTGCAAGGTCGGTCTTTGCACTGCTGCACGTATCCCTCCATACCCACCCACCCACCCCCTGCCGCCTGGTAAGCATCAAGACCCAGCTCAAATATTTTCAGGTAAGCCCAGCTGGTGTGTCTCAGTGATTGAGCGTCCATCCATATATCAAGAGGATACCTATTTGACCCAGCCCGTGTGGCTCAGTGGATTGAGCCTTATCCCATGGACTGAGAGGTCCCAGTTCAATTCCCTGTCAGGGCACAAGACCGGGTTGTGGGCCAAATCCCCAGTGGGAGCATGCAGGAGGCGGCAAAAGATGTTTCTGTCGGTCTCTCCCTCTCCCTTCCTCTCTCTAAAAATAAGGAAAAAAGAAATTAAAAAATATATATATAACTCCAGGCAATCTCCCCTACTTCCACACACACCATACACAATCTCTTGGTCCTTCCTTTCTTTATGCTATCACTGCCTCGTGTGAGATCACAAAATAAAAAAGACATGGGAGACAGACCTGGGTTTATGTTGTGGCCATTCACCTCACCCCTTGAGTTTCAACTGTTTTTTGTTTTTTTGTGGTATCTGCTCCTAGCGGGAACTGAACTCGGGACTCTCTGGTCTGCAGGCCAACGCTCAACCGCTGAGCCAAACTGGCCAGGGTTTCCATTGCTCTCTTGTAACCTGTGGTAAATACCTGCATTTGCACGTCTAACCAATTTATGGGGATTTAAAACAATATACGTCAAGTGCTTGGCACCTAAGAAATGCTCAATAAACATCGCCTGTTATCACACCTTTTAGGATTGAGCCCTCAGTTTACTGAATTACAGAGTTCCTGGTGGGTCTTCTGAGCTAGACTGCGCGCTGCCTGGGGGGATCCCTTCCGCAACCGCGCAGGGGAAGCGCAAACCCACGGGCTGGCCAAGGGCGAGGGGTACAGGTAGCCCGGGCCCAGAGGCACGCGACTCCAATTCCCGGGGGGAAGGCCAAGCTGGCAGGACCCCACCTCCGGAAGTGACGCCACGCGGAAGCGGCGACGGAGCAGGGGCTGGACAGAGCGGGGCGCGCGCAGCACGGCGGAAGCGGAAGGGATCTCGCCTCTCCAGTTGCCGCCGCCACCGCCCCCGCCCAGAATGGCGGAAGTGGAGGCGCCGACGGCGGCCGAGACGGACAAGAAGCATTTTAGCGGCTGTAGTGGAGGCATCATGGACGTGGAGCGGAGCCGCTTCCCCTACTGCGTGGTGTGGACGCCCATTCCGGTACTCACGTGAGTTTCCTCCGGTATCCTCCCCGGACGGGGAGAGCCTGGGTCCGCGCGGAGTTCTCGGCCGCCTCGAACCAGTCTCTGGCCCCAAAGCACAGCAACCTTTCCCTGTGGTGCAGCCCACAGGCCTTGCCCCGCTTGGTGCCAGTGTCTGCTGACGATGGGACCGGCTCCCTGCCCTCATCGCACCGGTCTAGTAAAGGATAAAGACAGTTGTAGACTAGCGGGAGAGGTTCTGTGGCTGGGAAGCTCGTACATAAGAGGGGCCCCTAATACGGTCTGAGAAGACATCTTCATTCATTCACTGTTTTATTCATACACTGATTTATTCATTCGTGGAGCAAATGCTTGCTGATCACTTCCTCTACGCAAGATATCCTGCTGAGTCTGGAGGAGTTTGGTTGGGACCATATCTGCTCCTTGGGATGTCGACATCTGTAGGGCCCCCAGAGATATGGGAGTCCAATCCTCTGTCTTGCCGATGAGTCTGGAGATTACACACCATCTCAGGTGCAAAGTATGTTTAGGTCTCAGGATGTTTGCCTCCCAGACAAAGGTTCTTTCTACACCATTAGCCATTGTCAGGAGAGAAAGCAGGTAGTGCTGCCGCCTTTTAGCGAGGCTGCGGGGAGCTGATTTGCCCTCCTGCTTCAGCCTTGACAGCTGATAATAACCACTCCTCACAGTGCTGGGCAGTTACCGAAGCCCTTTCACACCCATTTTCTCTGAATTTCACAGCCACTTTCTGAGGTCGGAATTATCTCCTCAGATGTTGATTTTTTTTTTTTTTTTAAATCCTCACCCGAGGATATATTTCCATTTTTTGTACAGATAGAGTGGGAGGGAGAGAGAGGAAGGGAGAGAGAGAGAAACATCGACGTGAAGGGACACATCGAGTGGCTGCCACCCGCACGACCAACCAGGGCCGGGGACAAACTGCAACCGAAGTACGTGCCCTTAGCGGGAACCGAACCCGGGTCTCTCCGGACCGCAGGCCGACGCTCTAACCGCTGAGCCAAACTGGCCAGGGCATCTCCTCAGATGTTGAAGCTGAGCTTCTTGTATCATTAAATGTCTTGATCAAGTTCAGACGCCACTAAGTAAAGGCATCCCAAACTTAGTTTTCTGACTATCATAACTTTGCTCTTTTGACTACATCCTATCTTTCATCTGATGGGATAGATTTATTTCCTCTATCAAGAACAGCCAACTGATGTGGAGAAAGGATCATTTTGGGCCTTGTATGTTGCTGATCCTAAAATGACCTTAATTTTTGTCTTATGTAAAAATACTTCAACTGTTTTGTGTTTCCTTTAAAAAATTTTTTGTTTAATTCTCACCCAAGGATATGTTTCTGTTGTTGTTGTTGTTGGGTTTCGTTCTGTTTTTATTGAGAGAGAAACATCGATTGGTTGCCTCAGGTACGTGCCCCAACCCAGGATTGAACCCACCACCTTTTGGTGTATGGGACAAGACTCCAACCAACTGAGCCACACTGGCTTTGCATTTTCAAATGTTTATGCATTTGTTTAAGAATATACAAGGCGGTCCTGGCCGGTTTGGCTCAGCGGTTAGAGCGTTGGCCTGCGGTCCAGAGAGACCCCGGTTCGGTTCCCGCTGAGGGCATGTACCTCGGTTGCAGTTTGTCCCCAGCCCGGGTTGGGATTGTGCAGGTGGCAACCACTCAATGTGTCCCTTTCATGTCGAGGTGTCGATGTTTCTCTCTCTCTTTCTCCTTCTCTATCTGAACAAAAATGGAAAAATGTCCTCAGGTGAGAATAAAAAAAAAAGAATATACAAGGCGGCCCCGGCCAGTTTGGCTCAGCGGTTAGAGCGTCTGCCCGCAGTCCAGAGAGACCTGGGTTCGGTTCCCACTAGCTAAGGGTACATACCTCGGTTACAGTTTGTCCCCAGCCTGATTGGGGTCATGTGGGTGGCAGCCAGTCCTTGTGTCTCTCTCACATCAATGATTCTCTGTCTTTTTTTTTATCCTCACCCTAGGACATTTTTCTATTTTATGTTCAGGTAGAGTGGGAGGGAGAGAGAGGAACAGAGAGAGAGGGAGAAACATCGACATGAAAGGGACGCATAGAGTGGCTGCCACCCGCACGACCAACCAGGGCCAAGGACAAACTGCAACCGAGGTACGTGCCCTTAGTGGGAACCGAACCTGGGTCTCTCAGGACCGCAGGCCGATGCTCTAACCGCTGAGCAAAACTTTCCAGGGCGATGTTTCTCTCTTCCTCCCTCTCTCCCTCCCGCACTATCTGAAGATGAATGCAAAAGTGTCCTCTGGTGAAGCCCTGGCCGGTTTGGCTCAGTAGTTAGAGTGTCGGCCTGTGGTCCCGAGAGACCCAGGTTCGGTTCCCACTAAAGGGCATGTACCTCGGTTGCAGTTTGTCCCCAGCCCTGGTTGGGTCGTGTGGGTGGCAGCCACTCGATGTGTCCCTTTCACATCGATGTTTCTCTCTCTCTTCCTCTCTTTCCCTTCCACTCTATCTGAACAAAAAAAAAATGGAAAAAAAAAGATCAAGATGAATAAACCGGAGTGCCCTGTCAAAGGGCTCATGTTCCCATAAAAAGACTCACCCTCCAGCAGTAAGGAGAGAGAGACAGGTCAACTACCATCCTAGTACATGTGATGATTGCTAACCTAGAATAGTTCTAGGAATAGATGTGGCACAAGGAATTTGTCTTTGGATGGGGGATCAGAAAGGAGGCAGCTGGATCCAAAGACCTGTCCACCCCCTCAGAGATGTTGATAATTCCGCATGAAAAGCCAGGTAATAGCTACTATTACTAATAAAAACAGCAAAGATTGGATACTTACTCTGTTCTGGGCCAAACATTTTATATTCACTATCGTATTCAGTCCTTACATCAGCCTAACGAAAATAGATTGCTGTTACCTGGCCGGTGTAGCTCAGTGGTTGAGCGTCAGCCCATGCACCAAGAGGTCACTGGTTTGATTCCCGGTCAGGACTATGGGTCTTTGACAACATACTCTATACCAGTCCAGCCAATCAGATAGCAAGTATTTGTTGAACACATCATGAAAACAACATTGATCAACTACCAAGTGCAAGGAAGTGTGCTAAGTACTTCTCAAGCATATCCTATTTGATCCTCACAGTAGCCCCTCATTAAGGTAATTTTTTTTTTCTTTATTGAGTTTTAGAGGGAGAGGGAGAGAGAGAGATAGAAACATCAATGAGAGAGAACATTGGCCACCTCCTGCATGCCCCCCACTGGGGATTTGGCTCACAACCTGGGCATGTGCCCTGACCAAGAATTGAACTGGCAACCAGCTGGGCTGAGGTAATTATCATTACCATCCACCTGTCACTGACAGAAATGCGAATGAGTCACTCGCTCAAAAACAAAGTCAAGATTCAACCCAGGTCTGATTTCAGAGTCTAACTCTATTCTTTTTTTTTTTAATCCTCACCCAAGAACATTTTTGCATTCTTCTTCAGATGGAGCGGGAGGGAGAGAGGGAAAGGGAGAGAGAGAGAGAGAGAGAAACATCTATGTGAGAGAGATACATCGACTGGTCGCCACCCACATGACCCCAGCAGGGGTTGGGGACAAACTGCAACCAAGGTACGTGCCCTTAGCGGGAACCGAACCCGGGTCTCTCCGGACCGCAGTCCGACGCTCTAACCGCTGAGCCAAACTGGCCAGGGCAGGACTCTACTCTTAAATACAGAGCATTTATTTATTCATAATTTAGTCAATGAATACTTAGGTCCAGCTACATGCCAGGCATTGCCTTAGGAGCTACTCTGATAAATAGAAAATCCTGCTCTCTTGCGGCTTATATACTAGTGGGAAGAGACAGACGGTAACCATGTGAGTTACTGTCTAATTTCAGAAATTAGTTGATACTATGAAGAAATTAAAACAGCCCTGGCTGGTTTGGCTCAGCAGTTAGAGCGTCAGCCCATGGACCAGAGAGTCCTGGGTTCGGTTCCCGCTAAGGGCATGTACTTCAGTTGCAGTTTGTCCCTGGCCTTGGTTGGAGTTGTATGGGTGGCAGCCAGTCAATGTGTCCCTTTCACATCGATGTTTCTCTCTCTCTTCCTCCCTCTTTCCCTCCTGCTGTATCTGAAGATAAATGCAAAAATGTCCTCAAGTGAGGATAAAAAAAAAATGTAAAAAAGAAATTAAAACAGTAATGGGATCTGGGTGCCTGGGGTTGTGTGGTTACTCTAGAAGGCATGGTCAGGGAAGACCTCTGAAATTACAGTCAAGCTGAGGCCTAAATGATAAGAAACAGCTGTCACTCCGAAGCTCTGGGGGAAGAGTGTTCCTGGCTGAGGCAAATGCAAAATAAGCACTGAGGTGGGAGGATTTGGTGTATTTGAGGAACCAGAGGCAGACAGTGTAGCTAGAGAGAGGCACGAGGTGACTTCAAGGGATGAGGAGGACCAAACTGTTGAAAGGACTTTGAAGTGCAATGGGAAGCTATTGACGGGTGTTAAGCAAAGGAATGATGAAATCCGAATTATGTTCTTTTTTTTTTTTATCCTCACCCGAGGACATTTTTCCATTTTTTGTTCAGATAGAGCGGGAGGGAGAGAGAGGAAGAGAGAGAGAGAAAGAAACATCGACGTGAAGGGACACATCGAGTGGCTGACACCCGCACGACCAACCAGGGCCGGGGACAAACTGCAACCGAGGCACGTGCCCTTAGCGGGAACCGAACCCGGGTCTCTCTGTACTGCAGGCCGACGCTCCAACCGCTGAGCCAAACCGGCCAGGGCCTGAATTATGTTCTTAAAAAAACCACTCTGACCCCATCTGAGGTGCTCAGGCTCCAGACCTAGAAGACCTGTATCCTATAGAGAGTGATAAAACTGTCTATCTAGTCTTTCAATCCATTGGCTTCTCACCACCACTACCAATACTCTGGTCAGGATCACCATCATATGGCCAGTATTCCAGAATAACCTCTGAACTGACCACTCTCCTTCCCTCACTCCAGTCCCCTCCCGTTCTCCAGACACATGCAGCACTTTGCTGCTTCAGAGTTTTGCTTTCTGCCTGTTGACGTCCTGTTCTTTCATGGGTAAGGTTAACCGTGACCTCATCTGTGAAGTCTTTATTGACTCAGAGCTGCATCCTTGAGCTGCATCTCTCTAGGCTTTGCCTCTTACCTCCCTAGCAGGGCATAGCCTTGAGACCAGCACTGGCCCACTGGCCCTGAGAGTCTTTAAAGTGGAGCAGTCTCTCCAGCACTTGGGCCCTTGGAGCCATCGTTTTCAGACTACAGACAGATCTGTGATTCCTATATGTTTTGCATATTAGGATCAATCTAAGATTTGGGTTTTTTAAAATATTTTTTCTTTATTGATTTTCAAGAGAGAGAGAGAGAAACATTGATGAGAGAGAACATCGATTTGACACTTCCTGCATGCCCCCCACTGGGGATTTGGCCCACAACCTGGGCATGTGTCCTGACCAGGAATCGAACCAGCAACCCCTTGGTGCATGGGATGACACTCAACCACTGAGCCACACTTGCTGGGCTAAGATTGGTTTTTTAAAATGCCGATGGCACCCTGGCCGGTTTTGATCAATGGTTAGAGCATCAGCCTGTGGTCCACAGAGGCCCGGGTTCGGTTCCCGCTAAGGGCATATACCACAGTTGCAGTTTATCCCCGGCCCTGGTTGGGTTGTGTGAGTGGCAGCCACTCGATGTGTCCCTTTCACGTCAATGTTTCTTTCTCTCTCTCTTCCTCTTTCTCCCTCCTACTCTATCTGAACAAAAAATGGAAAAATGTCCTTGGGTGAGGATTAAAAATAAGTAAATAAATAAAATGCCTATGGCTTTTAAGAATTTGGACTTTTAGTTCTTGGAATACACCATGCATTTCTCCTAATCTGCTAAGCATTTCTCCTAATACTGCTTCTTCATCATTTCCTCAGGGAAGCCTTCCCTGAACTACCCTGACCAACAGATTGGTTTAAATGCCTCCCCCACCTCTATTTTTTAAGTCTTCACCCAAGGATATTCTATTTATCATCAGGTAGAGTGAGAGGGAGGCATTAATGTGTTAGAGCCACATTGACTGGTTGCCTCCCACATGACCCGACCAGGGCCAGGGACGAACTGCAACCGAGGTACATGCCCTTGACCAGACTTGAACCTGTGACTCATTGGTCCGAGGGCCAACACTCTAACCACTGAGCCAAACCGACCAGGGCCCTCCCCCACCTTAAAAAAAACTTGCCTGGCTGGTGTGGCTCAGTGGTTGAGCGTCGATCCATGCACCAAGAGTTCGCCGGTTCGATTCCCCGGTCATAGCACATGCCCACGTCATGGGTCTGATCCCCAATGGGGGGCATGCAGGAGGCAGCCAGTTGATGTTCTCTCTCATCGATGTTTCTATCTCTCTCTCCCTACCTCTCTCTCTAAAAACAATAAAGAAAAAAAAACTTACTGAGATATATGCCATAAAATGTATAAATCTTAAGTATAGGGGTCATTGGGTTTTTACATATGTATACTTAATGTCAAGATAGAGAACATTTGCAGTACCCAAAGGGCTTTCTTATGCCAGTCAGTTCTACTGTAGAGATCACCCCTCTTTCTTTTGCCTTCTAGCACTATAGACTACTTTTTTCTTTTAGGGAGAGAGGGATAAAAACATCAATGTGAGAGAGAAACATTGATCGCCTGCCTCCTGCACACCCCCTGCTGGGGATCGAGCCTGCAACCCAGGCACATGCTCTGACCAGGAATCGAACCAGGACCTTTCAGTCCATGGGACAATGCTCTGTCCACTGAGCCACCCACACCGACTGGGCTACTTTTGCCTTTTCTTGAACTTCATATGAACAGAATAATACATATGTACCTTTGTGTAAGGTTTCTTTCACCCTGCCTTACATCTGTGAGAATTTGTGTGTAGCAGAAATTTATTTATTTTTATTGTTACCTACTATTTCATTACATGGTTGTACCCCAGTTTACTTACTCATTGAGATATAGTTGACAAATAATAACATGTATGTATTTTAAGTGTGAAGTTCAATGAGTTTTGAAAAATGTTGTTTCCAGCTATTTTACACAAAGGCTATGGGCATTCTTGTACGGGGCATTCGTTTCTGTTGGGTGTATACTCTGAAGTGGAATTGCTGAGGCATAGAGTGTATTGCCAGTTTTTCAAAAGTGGTAGAAGCAATTTATACTCCCACCGGCAGTGAATGGAGGTTCCGGTAGCTTCTCATCCTTACCCACTCGATGTTATTGTCCTTTTAGTTGTGGCCATTCTGTGGGCCATTGTACTGTTCATTTGCACTTGCTCCTCTTCTGTGTTTCCCCAGCCCCTTTAGCCACCCTGTGGGCACTTATCACACCACATTACAGTCACATGCTCTCACACTGGATGGAGTGCCCCTAGCGTCTGTCTGACCAACTGAAAAACCTCATAAGCTCAGCTCCTTCCCTGTCCCTTTTCCTCACAGGTGGCTTTTCCCCATCATTGGCCACATGGGCATCTGCACATCCACAGGAGTCATTCGGGACTTCGCTGGCCCCTACTTTGTCTCGGTGAGTCCTCATTCTTCCCCGCCTCTGGAGGGTTCCAAGGCTTAAGTGGAAAGTTGGCCTGCCTTCCCGCAGTCAGCTTCCTGTCTCCCCAAGAACCAAGAAAATGCAGATAGCACACAGCCCTGGCTCTGGCCCTCTGCTCCTCACCAGTGTTTGACCACTCTACCCCTTCTCTTGTCTCCAGGCCAGGCCAGGAGGGCAGTGTGGCCAGAAGGATTCTTAAATAACTGACCCAGCCCTTTGCCCACTCCTTGGGTACTGAGACATGGGTAGGGTTAGAGGCGAGAGTGGAGAGTCAGACCATCCAGGAACCACATCTCTGGATCCTCAGAAGGTGGGAGTCACAAGGCGGGGGCCCAGGGGAGGCTGATATGGTTCCCTGGGTGTGGCCATGGAGAAGAGGGGGTGGGCCTTCTACAACGAATCAACCATTCTCGGGTCTTTTGCGGGGATGTGCCCAAGATAAGTGTAGTGGGCTTGTCCCAGATGCACAGGCAGCATCCTGTCTATATCAAGGTTACAACTTCATCAATGGCTGGGATGAAAGGGTATGGTGGCATCAGCCTGTTTATATTACTAGTTGTCATGATCTTCTTAACACAACAAAGGTCTTTCATGTCCATTGTTTTCACTGTCATATACTTTTATGATAATTCATCTTTGACCAGCTGTCTGCAGGTTCTGAACCCAGAATCTGTCCCTGCATAACTCCTGTAGCACACACCTTATGTGGCAGATGTAGGACTTGGCTGAAGTGCCTCCCTCGTGGAAGGCCTCTTGAGTCCCACCCCCTTCCCTGCCCTGCTCTGAGTGCTGTCAGACTGGCAGATGCAGAGAAGGGCTTTCTGTGTGGGCACCACTTGGGGTTGGGAAGTCAAAGGGTGTCCTCATTCGTGCCACAAAGAAACTGCCTCCTGGTGATCAAAGATCAAAACTTGGTCCGGCTGGTGTGGCTCAGTAGTTGAGCATCGACCCATGCACCAAGAGGTTGTTGGTTCAATTCCGGGTCAGGACACATGCCCAGGTTGTGGGCCCATCCACAGTGGGGGCCATGCAGGAGGCGGCCAATCGATGTTCTCTCATTGATGTTTCTATCCCTATCTCCCTCTCCCTCCCTCTCTCTAAAATCAATAAAGGAAAATAAAATAAAATAAAATAAAAAGATCAAAACGTGACCAGAGTACTTGGAGAAAATGAGGCTCAGACAGAGTGAGAGAATTAACTGGGAGCCATACCAAGAGGCAGCTGTGGCTGGCACCCCAAGTGTTTGGTCTCAGCATACAGTGCTCTGTGTACTCCTGCCATGCTGCCATCTTCCCACAGACAAGCTGCTGGTGGCACTTCATGTACCAAGCCAGCCCCAGAGCAGGGCCCAGGCCTCCCTTCAGCCCGCCCGACATATCCCCTAAGTCACTGCACTTCCACCGCCAACCCAGGTCCATCTTCCGCGCTGGTTGCAGGTTCCCCTTTGACCTCTGCTCTTGTCTCTCAACAGGAAGACAACATGGCCTTTGGGAAGCCTGCCAAGTAAGTGATGAACACCCATATGACTGGCCCTAGGGCCAGGTTCCTCCTAGCTGGGTCCTTTATCCACAGGTCAGCCAGGCCTTACCTCAGTTCTTCAAGGTCGCATTTTCAGCTCCATTGGAAGGGTGAGGAAAGGGACAAGACTTGGTCAAGATCACACAGGAAGTGGCAGAGCTGGGACTCACACCCAGGTCTGTCTCACTCCAAAACTTAGACTCTTTCTCCTGCCCCTCAAGGAGCGGACACACTACTTAAGGTGTAAAAGAGGCATCGTTTGGAACTCCTGGTTGGAGAAAGTTCTGGTTGGAGAGAATAAAAACAGTTCAAGTCCTCCAGGAGCTATTGCTAGTTTGCTTTGATTTTTGGACTTAATTTTTCTCTCTCTTGGGGAGCCCACCTCAAATGTGTCTCTGTCATCTGTATGCTCAGAACAGCATCAGATGCTCTGTTACCAGAGGCTGCGCCCAGGAAGAGCCAGGGCCCAAGGAGGAATTGGTGTCCCACACAGAGGCAGTCTGTGGGCTTCCTCAGCAGGTAAAATGGGGGCCCAGGGCCTCTGAGCTGGGTGTCTGCTGCCAGGCTGCTGTTTGAGGCTCCTGACACCCATTTCTAGGCAGGAACCCCTGCACAGCCCCCTCCCAGGCCACATTGGTTTCTCACTGGTCACCTGTCTCTAGGCCAGTGATTTTCAACCTTTTATATCTCATGGCACATATTAACTACTTATTAAAATTCTGCGGCACATCAAAAGATACTTTTTTTGCCGATTTGACAAAAAAAGTAGGTATAATTTGATTCATTCACACCAGACGGCTATTGTTGTGTTGACTGTTGTCATTTTTTATTTGACAATCTAAGGGAAAAGAGGTCAGTGCCCCTGACTAAATAGATATTGCATGTTTGTTGTTTTTGTGTGTGTGTGTGTTTTTATCCTCACCTGAGGACATTTTTCCATTTTTTGTTCAGATAGAGTGGGAAGGAGAGAGAGGAAGAGAGAGAAAGAGAGGGAAACATCGACGTGAAGGGGACACATCGAGTGGCTGCCTCCCACACGACCCAGCCAGGGCCGGGGACAAACTGCAACCGAGGTACGTGCCCCTAGCAGAAACCAAACCCGGGTCTCTCTGGACCACAGCCAATGCTCTAACCGCTGAGCCAAACTGGCCAGGGCTGTTTGTTTTATTAATCCTCACCAAGGATATTTTTCCATTGCTTTCTAGACAGAGTGGAAGGGAAAGAGGGAGAGACAGAGAGAAATGTCGATGTGAGAGAGAGACACCAATTGGTCACCTCTCACACGACCCCACACTGGGGCCAGGGATCAAACCTACAACCCAGGTACATGCCCTTGTCCGGGAATCGAACCCATGACCCCTCAGTCTGCAGGGCCACACTCCAAACATTGAGCCAAACCGGCCAGAGCTATATTGCATGTTTTAAAAATTCTTCCTGCACACTGGTTGAAAATCCCTGCTCTAGGCTTTTGTGCCAAGATATTCCACTCACAGCAGCCAGAGGGCGCTCTGACCTTCCAGCACTCCCTCAGGGGTCTCACCCAGCTTGAGGTTTATGAGCTTTAGCTTCACTGGCTTCTCTCCCACTCAACCTAATCTCCTATGTGGGGACATTGAGGAGAATGCTTTCTGATGGATAAACTGCTCAGGGTGACATTCAAGTCCCCTACAACACACGGCTCGCCTGTGTCTCCAGCCTCACCTTCCAATATCCCATCACCCGGTTCCTCCCTTGATTTCTGCTACATACTGCACAGTTTTGTCTCTCTCTGTTCAAGCTGTTCCCTCTGCCTAGAATCCCACTCCCTGTTCTGTGCCTGGCTAACTCCTCTTCCTTCAGACTCGATGTTACCCCAGGAAGCCTCTCACACCCCCAACTGAGTTAGTTCATGTCCTCCCCAGGATCCACATGGCATTGGGTGTCTCACACTGTTACATCGACCTGGACCTGGCTTTTCTTTTCCTGGACCTGGCTCACCCCTGCAGTTTCAGTGCCCAGCTCAGGGCCCTGCGCAGAGTGGGCATCAGGGAACGTTGGTGGAGCTGAGCCAGTGCCAAGAACTCCCCTCTTCCTTCAGGTACTGGAAGTTGGACCCTGCTCGGGTATACGCTAGCGGGCCCAATGCATGGGACACAGCTGTGCATGACGCCTCTGAGGAGTACAAGCACCGCATGGTAGGTGAGCCACTCCTGAGGGTGGGAGCCAGGATGGGAGTTCCCTCACGGCCCGGCCTGATCCCTCCGTCCTGCATCTCCAGCACAATCTCTGCTGTGACAACTGCCACTCACACGTGGCATTGGCCCTGAACCTGATGCGCTACAACAACAGCACCAACTGGAACATGGTGACACTCTGCTTCTTCTGCCTGCTCTATGGGAAGTATGTCAGGTGAGCCATCCGCCCACCGCCCTGTCCTGGGGCTGCTCTCCCAAAGATCCCAGCAGGGCCATTTCTGGAGTCCTCCAGCCAACACAGCAGATCTGGTTGGAGATGGTGAAGGTCCTAGAACACCTAGCTGAGCTCCTGGTGGAGAGGGAGGTGGATGTGCTGAAGCTGAGCTCCACCTGGGTCCCAAGCCCAGTTCTGTCACCTGCTCACTGTGAGACCTTAGGCACCTGCCTCTTCCCTCAGCTGCAGCTGTTCTTAGTGAAATGGGAACGATGATTCTGGCTCCTCAGGGAGACTGAGTGCATAGATCCCCATGCTGAGGTCAAGTGAACAGGTAGACCCCCACAGGAGAGTGGGTGACTGCCCCACAGGGTCTCTTCCCAGCGCCAGCATCTGAGGCAGGGCTCTGGGTGGGCCCTGGTGGCTGTCTGGGAGGACCTCAGAAGCCACAGGCTCACGACCTGTGAGGTCAGAGGTTTAGTCCCAGTTCACAGGTAAGGCCCCTCAGAGAGGTTGAATGACGCACCCATCTGAAGCAGCATGCACCTCTCTAGGCTGTCCTCTAGCTGCCCTCATCAGTAAGAGCTTCTGAAAAGGAGACTCTTGGGGGTCTTTTTACAGTCCAAAGGCTTTTAGAAGTCCCCTGAGAAGTCTGTAACTGTGGCCACACACAGACTGAGGCAGAGCCAGGGTTGTACCCTGACCCCAGCCACGACGCTGTGCTAACTCTTGCTGACTCCTCCCCTCCCAGGGGACCCCATTATGAGAGCTGTGGGCAGACACTGCTCCTGGCTTTCATGCCCAGACAAGTTCCGGGTCCTCTCACTGAAGGCCTCTCCCCAGAGACGGGTGATTGTGGACGGAGCCAGTGAGGCATAGAGAAGGTGAGCATGTCTTCTGTAACCCACCCAAAGAGGTGTCACGTCTCCACCAGGAGCCTGGACTAGCTCCTGCCCAGGACCATAGTTGGCAGTGCTCTGTCGTGGGTACCAGACCCAGCCCAATCCCTTGGTTGACCAAGTTAAGGATGAGGGAGTAGTTCCAGGAGCTTCTTCAGGGACAGCAGCCCCTTCGGGTTTGGATGGATGGGGCTCTGGGTGGCACACTCACTTAGCAGGCCCTTCCCACCCGTACTCCCCTCTCTCTGTCAGTGTTGGGGCCTTCGTGAAGACCTGGCTACCCTTCGTCCTGCTCCTGGGCATCATCGTAACCACCAGCCTGGTCTTTAACCTTCGGTGATGGCTGCCTCATGGCCCTGGACCCGCCACTCCTTTCGGTTCCAGATTCTTTCTGTTCACCCCAAAAGGCCAGGATGGACCTGCTGCTGTTTTTGACCCATGAGTCAGGACTAGGTGGGAAGGAATAGGGCCGAAGACGAGCCAGGGCTAGGGGTGTTAGTTTCATGCTGTGTCTCACTGGTCACTCAGAAGTTCCCTGTCCCTCCTTCCCAGGCCGGTGACCCCGGTGCTTGAGGCACCTCTCTGTCCATCTGTTGGAAAGGCTTTAGCTTCCCTCTGTAGAGCTGCTTCTGTGCTGCTGGCTGGGCTCCCTCTGCCTCAGCTCAGTGCCTGGTCGGGGAAGGGGAGGCATCTGGACCACCAGGCAGGGCCAGAGGTGAATCTGGAGCCTAGCCTCCTGCCAGGGCTCTGGTCCTGGGGCGGGTGGGGTACAGTAGGAAGTCTCCATAAACTAGGCTACCTGGGAACCCTCGCCACTGACCTCTAGAATGGTCCGGTAGGGCTGGATGCTGCCAGAAGCTGCACTTGGGGTAGTTTGTGCCTCATCTCCTGGTCCTCCAGACCATGCCGCCCCATCTTCCCATTCTCCTAAGGCCCCCAGGCACTGGGCCCATCTTCCCCTGCACTGTGGGGCTTGGGCTCCCCCAGTCAGGCTGGAGAGATGAGTGACACTGGTGTGTCCACAGTGACACCCTGTAGATCAGAGCACTGAAAACAGCCTGGCCCTGGCCCCAGATGTGGGCCTCACACTGCTGATGGCACCCCTTGGGTCCGAGATGGGCCATCAGAGCAGCCAGCGCCATCATGGAGCTAAATGGGAGCTGTCTCCTCCCACCTGCTGTGGCTCCCTCTTCTCTTTGAGTTGTGGGAAGAGCCTGTGCTGCCCCCTAACCCCTGTCCCACAGATTCCAGTGGGGCTCCCTGGACAGAACAAAAAAGAGTTAAACTCTAGTGGTCCTTCGCCTCTGCAACTCGTATGTCCTTGGAGATCTTGAGTACCTCTGCCCCAGGAGTCTTTTCCAGTGCCTGGCTTACAGGGATGGAACATCCCTCAGGTATATCCTGCCCTGGGCCCAGCCTCTGGGAGTTTCCTGCCACTCCTCCCCCACCATCCCAAAGCTTTCTCTTCAAGGCAGACGAATATTGCAGTCCCTCCCGTGCGCCCTGTTGGGAGGAACTTGGCAGTTGGGGCTGAGCAGATTACAGCCCAGAGGTCTACAGTTTGGGATAAGCCAAGAGAGCCCTATCCCCTGGCTCCTGCCCTGTTCGTCAGTCACATTGCCAAGTTCCTTATACTGAGCCCCAGTGATCCAGTCACTGTCCTGCTCCGCCATGCCTCTCTCTGTGCCCTTCAGGGCCCCACATTCTCTCCGCACACCCTCCTCTCCAGCGGGACAGGGCAGCACCTGTTCTCCATACTTCCCACTTCCAGTCCTGTGCTTTCCACCTGTTAAAATCATGGCCTTTTTTCCCAAAGCCCAGCTTAAAAGTCACTTCCTTGGGCCTGGCCGATGTGGCTCAGTGTATGGAGCATCTTCCCATGGACAGAGGTCCCAGTTTGATTCCCGGTCAGGGCACATGCCTGCATTATGGGATCGATACCCAGTGGGGAGTGTGCAGGGGGCAGCTGATTGATGTTTCTCTCTCACATCGAGGTTTCTATCTCTCTCTTTAAAAAAAGAAAAAGAAAAAGTCAATAAAAACGTATTTTAAAAAAAGTCACTTCCTTGGTGGAGTCTTTCCTAACCTTGCCTTATGTTGAACTAGCAAAGGATTTGGTCTCTGAATCTTGAGGGCCCTTGTGTTCAATCCTGGAGATGGCCTTGAGGGCAGCTGTAGCTGTTGACCCTCAGAACCCTGGGTCAGCGTCTGTCAGCTCGTCCCAGACCCTGTGGTGCTGTGGTTTCCAAGCCTGAAGTTTCTCCAGGGCAAATCTCCCCTCCCACTTCTGAAAAATCCTGTCTTCAAAAATCTTCTTTGCATATCGTCTGAGAGTTGATTGGTGTGATGGGGGGAGTTCCAGTACATGGAAAAAACACAGAAAGAAGTTTAAAGGCTTGCTTCTGCCTAGCAGAATTTTTAATTAGCCTTGCAGGGACAGGACATAAACAGGTGCCATGAAAGTCACCCAGCAGTTTACCATGTGCCATGCTTTGTCATAAAGCCCTGTGAGGTAAATGTATCATCCCCATTTTACCAATGAAGAAATAAGCACAGAGAAGTAAACTGATTTGCTCAAGGTCACAGAGGAAAAGTAGAACCATGTTCAAATCCAGAATTTTGGCTCTGGAGCCCCGACTCGGAACCACCCTGTGAGATACCCTCGCTGGAGCACAAGGAGGGGAAGAAGGGAGGGGCTGTTTCTCCAAAGGACTGGGGCACTATGACCACCAAGAGAGAATGGATGCTGGAGACCAGAAAAAGGAAATGCTTGCGAGGTATTCCTGGGAGATGGCTGCTGCTGTCCCTGTTCCGTAAAGGGAGAGGGCGAGGCTTCCAGAGGTCATCATTGTCCCAAGGCCGTGGAGGCCCATGTGGCCCTCCAGGGAATTTAACCCAGATCTGGGACCTCTTGGCCATTTAGAGTTGCCTGGAGACTGGCCATAGTGTATAGGCAGCGGGCCTGCACCCCCAGCAGGTGACAGTGGGGAGCAGTCTGCAGTGTAGGGTTAGGGCGCACAGATGGCCAGGATGCTAAAGGGATGCAGAGTCTGCAGTAAGGCTCTAAGGACAGTTGGAGTCGGGCTGAGGGGCTGGGCAGTCCAGAAGGAGGGTGGACTGTCAGGAG
Source organism: Molossus molossus (assembly GCF_014108415.1). Lineage (NCBI taxonomy): Eukaryota > Metazoa > Chordata > Mammalia > Chiroptera > Molossidae > Molossus > Molossus molossus. The sequence goes on along the minus strand of NW_023425347.1, from coordinate 85,881,631 downwards.
ATGATGAGACTTCTGTCGGTGAGAGTGTCTAAGGGAGGCTGGGCTGGTTTGGAGCAGACCTGTTAAAGGATCATAGGGTTACCTGCTGTCACCTTTCAAAGCTGAGGAATGAAAAAATGGGGTGTTGACAGGACCCTCTAACAGCTGTACAATGAAGGGCTGGAAGGGCTGGATGTGGAGGCCATAAGACCGAAGAAGAGGAAACTTCCATGAGGCTGGCAGGAACTGAGACCTGGGCGTGGGAGAGGGGGAAATGGAGGACGGATGGGAAAGGGCCAGACTTGGGGGAAGGGGCAATCTGGTGACTGGCAGGAAGCAGCAGGAGGCCTGGAGATCAGGACATGGGGGGTGTTCACAGAAGTGGAAATTTGGAAATACGGTTTCATTTGGGGGGGGGGGCAGAGTCCAGGTTGAGTTGGCAGGAGAATTACACAGAAATATCAGAATCAAAGAGAGTCACAGCTAGCCCAGCCAGTGTGGCTCAGTGGTTGAGCGTCGACCCATGCACCAAGAGTTCACTGGTTCGATTCTCGGTCAGGGCACATGCCCAGGTTGTGGGCCAAATCCCCAGTGGGGGGCATGCAGGAGGCGGCCAATCAATGTTCTCTCTCATCGATGTTTCTATCTCTCCCTCTCCCTCTCTCTTTAAAATCAAACAATCAATAAATAATTTTTTTTAAAGAAGTCATAGCTATAAAGACAGGAGATCAGAGAATGGAAGGAAATTCAGAAGCTGGAAGAGTAAAGTTTGATGCCTTCCAGGGGTGAGAGCTGCTGACAGGTGGGAAGGTGGAGGCTAGAGAAACATCCTTGATTAGAGCCAGGACCAGGGTGGGAAGGGGTGAGGATGCTGTTGGCCAACCTCCTTCCATTTTGGGAAGACTTGATGGAGGAAGCAGGTAACACATTAACCTCTCCCATGGTGAACACAAAGGATATTGCTACCCTGGCTGGTTTGGCTCAGCAGTTAGAGCGTCAGCCCGCGGACCCGAGAGTCCTGGGTTCAGTTCCCCACTAAGGGCACGTACCTCAATTGCAGTTTTCCTCGACCCCAGTTGGGGTCATGTGGGTGGCAACCACTCGATGTGTCTCTCTCACATCGATGTTTCTCTCTCTTCCTCCCTCTGTCCCTCCTGCTCTATCTGAACATAAATGCAACACACACACACATGGATATTGCTTATGCAAATACATGCATATGTGTATATTTATGAAAGGTCTGCAGGGATCTCATTGAATTGTAGTGAAAACCAAACCACCTGAAAAGGGCTTAAACCCCCACCCAGCCCCATTTAACAGATGAGTAAAAAGAGGCTCAAGCTGGGCCAGTGTGGCTCAGTGACCCATGCACCAGGATGTTGCTAGTTCAATTCCTGGTCAGGGCACAAGCCCAGGTTGTGGGCCTGATCCCCAGTGGGGGCATGCAGGAGGCGGCCAATCTGTGTTCTTTCTCATTGATGTTTCAACTCTCTCTCCTTCTCCCTTCCTCTCTCTCAAATCAATAAAGAAAAATAATAAAAAAGAGGCTCGCCCTGGCCGGTTTTGTTCAGCGGTTAGAGCATTGGCCCGCAGACCAGAGAGACCTGGGTTCAGTTCCCACTAAGGGCACGTACCTCGGTTGTGGTTTGTCCCCAGCACCGGCTGGGGTTGTGTGGGTGGTAACCAGTCGATGTGTCTCTCTCGAATTGATGTTTCTCTCTCTTTCTTCCCCTCTCTCCCTCCCACTCTATCTGAAGATAAATACAAAAAGTGTCCTCGGGTGAGGATTAAAAAAAAAAAAGAGGCTCAAGCCCTGGCCAGTGTGCCTCAGTTGGTTGGGTATCGTTCTGTACAGTGAAGGGTTGCTGGTTCCATTCCCAATAGGGGTTGTGCAGGAGGCAGGTGATCTGTTTCTCTCTCCCCGTCTCCCTTCCACTCTCTCTAAAACTCAATTTTAAAAAAATCTTTAAAAAAAAAAAAAAGATGCTCAAGAAAATAAGAATGACTTGCAAAAAAATTAATGAGGATGGCTGGACCTTGGGCTGGAGTAGGGGAGTGACCCTCAGGTGTTCAGAGTGGTGATAACATTACTGGAACCAGTTCTGATGGGGGGGGGGGAGTGGGATAACATTAGAGTCCTCTCCCTGCCCCACCTCCGCTCTTGAGGCTGGGGGTACCCTCTGATCTTTAATCCATATCAAGAAGTGGAAGGCAGGACAGGCATAGTGGAATGGAGCAGACTTGCGGGGATCTCGAAGCTTTTGTGTGGCCTTGGTCCATGGTCTTAAACAAATGTAATCTAGGAACCAAAGCAATTCTTGGGATGGGGCAGAATCTGGGAGCAGAATGGGGTGCTCAAAGGGATTCCCCGGGAGAGAGGGTGTGAGAACCTACTGCTGCGGCCAGCACTTCCCAGGAGGCGTATGTGGACATGGAGGGCAGTGGCTGTCAAAAGGAATTATGTTGAAGAGGGAACACCTGGTACTCACTATATGCCAGCTTGTGCCAAGCACTGTCATTTCCCTTGTAATGGGGTCTTCACACTCTGCTGCCCACAGTTTGCACTGGAGAAAATTGCAGCTCAGAATGGTTGAGGAACCTGCTCAAAGTCACATAATAGCAGAGCAGAAACTACTCACAGTTGTCTGACTGCAGTCCGCAATCCTTCCCTGGTTCTTAGAAAGGCTGCTAACTGCTTTCAAAGCAAGTTCCTATCAGCTCCTCAAAGCAAGTTCCTATCAGCTCCTCAGCAGGCAGGGTGGGGCTCCTACCCATTCTACAGATGGGGCAGCCAAGACCAAGGGGTGACAGGAGTTTCAGAGTAGGGGGAAAAGGGGGCAGTGGAGCTGGGGCCAAGTCCCAGATCTCTCTCTCCTGCCAAGCAAATGGGCTCTAGGTTTTCTGAAAGCAGAGGCTAGGGCGCACCCTTGGGGACCGGAATCCAGGCCCGGTTTTGCATCAGGCCCTCCTGAGAAGGTGTTTCCTCCTCCTAGTGGGGCAGCTACTCCGCTGAGCTGCCGGTTGAGTCACCCTTAGTCCCTCACAGTTCTTCTCCTGGTCCCTGAAACTCGGCTGCCAGAGGAGCCAGGGCCACCCTACAGAGGTATCCCCTCCATACTGGATCCCTACAGGTAACATGCCTCAGGACGGGGTCCCCTGCCAGTGTCCCAAGGGGCAGGCACTGCCACCTGGTAGCCTGAGCACTCTGAGACCTTGGGGTGGGGGAGGCGGGAATGTGATTGGGACTAGAACAGTCAGACAGATGGATAGGCCCTTGCGTTGACCAGTGTGTCTGTCCCATAGTGTTGAAACAGAGCAGGGAGGACCAGACACTTGATCGTGCCTCTGGAAGGACGGCGGGAAGGCCTGTGCTGCTGGGGACTCTGGGCTCAGGTGCCCTCAGCCCAGCCCCAGGAAGACCTGCAAGACAAGAGCGGGTCAGTTTTACAGACTGTCCCCTCACCTCCATAGCTCCCCACACACACACCTGGTAGCCCCTGGGGTACCAGAGTACACACCACAGCACGCGGTTCAGTTACACATACAGCACAGTAGGAAATACACAGTGCACACACCACATAACACTGTCACCCAGGAAGTCACTGAGCACATCAGACAACAGTCACCCAGTCAACATGACACACAGCAGTGATGTGATATTCACACTGGCAAAATACACAGGCTCATAGATCTTCAGCACACAGACATGCCTGCTGGACCGACTGTCAAAACAGCACAGCTCAGCAGAGACATCGCCGTGGGCTCGCAGCCCAGCCACAGAAGAGCCCCAAAGCATGCGTTTCCAACACCCAGTGCCTTGAACACAGTAGGCACGCAGGAACTAGTGTTATACGGAGCATGCAGGCATTCACACGGGCCATACAATGTGCCTGATGGAGACATGCAGGAACCCGGGCGCCCCGGTGAGGGTGGGGCAGGGGGAGAGGGCTCACTTACACTTGGACACTGACTCAGCAGGGAGGGCAGAGCGCAGGCAGCAGGCACAAGCCAGAACCTGCCTTCCCGTGCAGCCCAGCCTGGTGCCCTGGCATGGGAGGGGACAGGAGGGCTAGGGAGGAGAGACCACCCAAGTGGGCTCAGGCCATGGCTCTGCTCTGCCCGTGACCCAGTTATGGGCCCCTTGCCACGTCCACACATCCACACACCCACACGCCCCTCAGGGCTGGGCAAATGTTTTTCTTCCGGAGTCACTATTGTACCTGAGCAGCGGGCAGTTGCTTTGCCAGCACCTGGCCTCCACCACCGGGACCCTAGCCAGGTCCTGGGTCAGGGGCACGGGGGACTCGTGTGGTCAGAGCAAGGGGCCCAGGGGGTCTGGGCAGGAGGGCAGGGCTAGTAGCCAGGGTATTCCTGGTCTGGAGGTCTGTGGGAGTGGGCTGGTGCCACAGTTACCTCGTGGGGGGTGGGGGAGGAAGTTGGGGTGTGGGCTGGGGAGGAGGTTGCCTCAGACAGGAAGGCCAAATGGGCCAGGGCAGGGTGGAGGTGAAGGGTGGAGGGAGGGGACCCATGTTGAGAGGTTCCAGGGCAGAGGCATGAGCAGATATATGTATGTTCCTGTGTGCATGATTGTGTATTCATTCCCCAGGTGTATGCAGATGTAGTTCTGCCTTTAGTTAATCAAACTTTTACCAACTATCTGTTGTGTGTAAAGTACTGGCTTTGGGGGTGAGGGCCTGTCCCTACCTTCAACGAGCTCACAATCCAGTTAGGAGGGGGTGGAACTTGTGTGGGAAAGTCTGTGATTTATGCATATCTAGGAACAAGTCTTTGTCCCAGGACTTATTCTTGTACAAGTGAACCCACCCTGTGGGTCCTGCCTCTTTTTGGTGTGCATGGGCCTGTGTGCAGGTTTAAGATTATTTTAGGTCCATCTCTTGGTTTTGGTATGGGTCTAGGCCTCTGAATACATAGGGCCCTTCATGGAGGAAGAGGTGTGCGTGTGCCTGTCTGTATACAGGTAACAGTGTGCACGTGTGACTGGGTGTACATCTCAGTGTGGGCAGTTGTGTTTACATGTATCAGTGTGCATGTGTGTCTCTTTATATGTCTTCAAGTGTGTCCCTGAGTGTGTTTATGGGCTAGTGGATGCATGTGTCCATGGGTACATCTCATGCCACCTTGACCTCAGCCTCCCTGGGTTGTACCCTGCCCACCACCTAGCATATATTTGGGCAGAAACTCCAGGATGTGCCTTATATTTGGGCAGGGCTTCACCTGACCCCTAGTCTGCCCATAGGGAGACATGTGTGCCCAGTGGGAGCACTGCCCCAGCTGATGCCCCAGAGGGGCCACCCATCTCAAGAGAGGCTCTGGGCCCCACCTTACCTCCTCATGGCGCATGAGCCAGAGCCCGAGGCCGATGGGCTGTTGGACCTCAGCTTCCTGACAGAGGAGGAGCAGGAGGCCATTGCCAACGTCCTGAAGCGAGATGCCCACCTGCGCCAGCTGGAGGAGGGGCGGGTCAGGTGAGGCAGGGCAGAAGGAGGGGGGCCTCCGACACTGGGGGGCTGGGTGGCCCCACCCCTGCCCCCACCAACATGCATCCTGTCAGATATCTGAGTAGTTCTTGTTTTTGCCTTTGGGTTCCCTGCACCCCTGGCCGGCTCAGCTTATTACCTCTCCCAGGGAGGCTGCATCAGCTCCCTGCTAGCCTCCCCGCCTCCAGGCTTGCCTGCTCCAGCCAACCCCCCATACCACAGCTGGAGCTCCTCAGATCTGTCCTTGATATGCCTCGCTGAACCCTCTCATGGCTCCTCAGCATCTTGTCAGGGGCAAGCTCCTAAGCCTGGTCCACAAGGCCTCCCTGATTGGTCCCTGCCAGCCTCCCACAGCTCATCTTCCACCAATAACTACCACCCCTGACACACATACGGAGTGTCCACCACAGCCACTCAGGTGCTCCACAGTCCCTGAACTCCACCTTTCACTTCTAGGCCATTCCTTCTTCCTGGAAGATTACAGTGGAGCAGGGGACTTAGAAGTAGGGCTTGGGAACAGACAACTCCCAGCTATGTAACCTTGGGCAACTCACCTGACCTCCCCAGCACCACTCTCCTCATCTATAAAGTGGGCTAAGGAATCCTACCTCATAGAATTAGGAGGGATTATGTGTGACAGTCACTCTAATGAATACATTCTTCTCCTTTTTATCTGGAGAACTCCAATTTGTCCTTTAAGAAGCAATTCAAATGTTGCCTCCCCTGAAAAGCCCTCCTGGATTTCCACAGGCAAAGCTGGCCCTTCTTATAGCCATCATGGCACCTACCTCACTATAGTGTACTTGCCTATTCTGGACTCGTTCTCCCCACCAGCCTGAGTTCCTCCAGAGTAGGGATCAAGTCTGATTTGCTGTTGTGTCCCTGGCCCCAGGGACAGGGCCTGGCACATAGTGGGTAGCAGGAATGTTGCTTGGGTGTATGGTAACAGCTGCGGCCCCTGTATCCTCCAGCAAGCTGCGGGCTTCACTGGCAGACCCTGGGCAGTTGAAAATCATGACGGGGGACTGGTTCCAGGAAGCACGCACGCAACGGCACCATCATGCCTACCTTGGCTCTGACCTTGTCCGAGCCTCTATCCGCAGGAAGAAGAGCTCCAAGGGTGAGAGGAGATCCTCAGGGCAGGGCAGGCCTTTGCTGCCTGGGTACCCAGTACATGTGGACAAGCAGAGGGCCCCTGGGTTCTAGTCCCAGCTGCCCCTGGTACTGTGTGCTTTTGGCTGAGTTCTACCCCTTGCTGGGCTATGGGAGGTGGGTGGCATCTCCCAAGACCAGACTCTCTATGGAAGGGGGTTCACACAACTTCTCACCTGCATGCAGGAGAACAGGCTCTGGGTAGCAATAGGGAACCTGAGGCTGCTGGGAAAGAGACTGAAGAGGAGTTGGAGCCCTGGTGAGTAGGCATGGCAGGGAGGGAAGGGCGCCTACCAGTCATCTGGGTCCCATCCCTGACAGCCACCTCTCCCTGCTCCTAGGCTGCTCATAGACAAGGCCCCCCAGGAGAGGCTCAGTGAGGCTGAGGTGAGTAATGAATGACTGGACTAACTAATAAAGGAATGTACAGTGAAGTAGAAGTGGAATGTCTTGGGAAAGAGACCCAACCTGAGAATCTGGAGACCCTGGTCTGTGTCTCCGCCATTCTCTTCGGTCAAATGGGAGTATGGACCTCTAAGAAACCCTCCGAATCTCACTCTTACAGGTGAAGTAAGGACTGAGCAGGTCGAGGTCCCGGCCTCAGATACTACTGTCTCCCACTAATTGGACCCTGGGAGTCAGGCAGGGCAGGCACTGAAGTGTGAAAGGGTGTGAAGTACAGGTCCAACTGGTCCTGCAGCTGGTTGCCAGCCCTGCCCTGATGGCTGTGCTAAATCCAAAGCAGGGGCAGCCAGTTGGAGCCTCTGAACTTTAACCTTTTTAACCTTTTAACCCTTCATCACTAGTCCTCACTCTGACCTCTACCCCTTGCTTCTTTTAGGGGCCTGATTTCCCTTCACCGTATGTCCCCTCAGAGGCTTCAGATCATGAGGAAGAGACCCAAGCCCAGGAAGGTGAGTGGGAGGATGTGTGTTGGGGAGCATAGAGAGGTTGTGGGGATCAGAGGCAACTCTAAGTGGCTCCAACCACCTGTGTTGACCTTCCTTCTCCTGCGTTGGGGGAGGGGGTAGGATGGGGGTAAGGGTGGCATGTGGTCTCTATGGACGACCCCAGGGCAGCACTGGGGCCCGATTTTCAGATCATGGGGGTTGTAAACAAGTCTCTCCAAATTTGCTCAGGGCGGGCTCAGGGAGGCTAGTTCAGTAGCGTGTGCCCCACCCCAGCCCCTGGCCCAGGGGGTACACAGGTCTACCAGGAGGAGGCCGACCCAGAGCCGGAGCGGCAGTCGGGGGGAGAGGAGGAGCCGCAGCCCCGCCCAGCCCAGGTAGGCGGGAGCGGCTCGCGGCTGCTCTCAAGACCCGGCTCGGATTGCGGGCGGGGAGCGCCGTCGGGGAAGGGGCTGGGAAAAACAGGGCGCCCGCGTCACTTACCCCCTCCCCAGATCCAGGAGGCGTCCGAGATCCTGGAGAACGGGGAGGAGGCCCCGGAGCCCAGCCCCTCACTCGACCGCATGCTCAGCAGCAGCTCCTCCGTGTCCAGCCTCAACTCCACGGTGAGGGGAGACGAAGAGGGGGGCCGCCTCTCCTCCCCGCATCCTGACACTGAGTCCCTACTTGACCCCTCCCTCGCCCTCAGACCTTACACTCCAGCCCCTAGGCAAGCTACCTCGCAGGGCCCTTTACCTTGTCGCCTCGCTTTGCTCTCCTAACCCCCGTCTGAACCCTCCGCGGTCCCTAACCCCGACGTGAGCTTGCACCCCGTCCTGACCTCCCGACCTCCTCCCCCGCCCCCAGCTGAGCGGCAGCCAGATGAGCCTGTCTGGGGAGGCGGAGGCGGGTGCCGTGCAGGTGCGCGGTTCTGTGCACTTCGCGCTGCGCTACGAGCCGCACGCCGCCGAGCTGCAGGTGCAGGTGATCCAATGCCAGGGCCTTGCGGCCGCGCGGCGCCGCCGCTCCGACCCGTGAGTGCCCCAGCCGGCCGGGCGGGGCGCGAGGGGGCCTCTCTCACCGCCCTGTCCCACCACCTGTCTGGGCCTGTTTCCTGGTCTCCAAAATGGGAGTCACAACGTTCTTGGGAGGCGTGGGATTGAGTGACATGGCTCCTGTAAAGCGCTGCACGAGGCCTGTCACTGGAAGCTGCGTTTCAGGCTGTGGGTGGGGAAGCCCCCAGGCCGGGGAGGAGGTGCCGGAAGGTGCCCCCCGCCCCCCTTATCTCTGGTCCTCATCTCCCTCGCCCCAGCTACGTCAAAAGCTACCTCCTCCCGGATAAGCAGAGCAAGCGCAAGACTGCAGTGAAGAAACGGAATCTGAACCCAGTCTTCAACGAGACTCTCCGGGTAAGGCTGCGACGACGGGGCGGCCCCCTATTCATGAATCGGACGTCCCTTCCTGAGGGCTCGGGGTGGCAGGGGCAGCCGTAGAGTCATCATTGCCCGTTGCTCTAGCCCTCCGTTCTGTGCGAAGAACGGCAGGGAGTCTAGAGGAGTTAGTTCAGATTCCCGTGAACGCCCCTCGGGGCTCCTCATGCTAGGACAAGCCCCAGCCAACACTTGGGCAGCACTGAAGCCGGGCCATCGGCGGTGCTCCATTAAAGCGCACCTCCTGTCCCCCAGTACTCTGTCCCGCAGGCCGAGCTCCCGGGCCGCGTGCTGAGCCTGTCCGTGTGGCACCGCGAAAGCCTGGGTCGCAACATCTTCCTGGGCCAAGTCGAAGTGCACCTGGATACGTGGGACTGGGACTCCGAAGCCATTTGGCTCCCGCTGCATCCCCGAGTGAGGCAGCTGGTGCGTGTAGAGGGACCGGTCGCGCTGTCTCGCACTGTCTCCGGTTTTCACCCCACCGAGCTTTCCCCTAGACCCCTCAGGCTCTGCCTTTGGCAGGGCCTCCCCTCAGCCTCCAAACCAAGACCTGGCCCCCACAGTCGGTTTTTCTCGATGTCCCGCCCCTACAGACCCCGCCCTCCCTGCTTACCACGCCCCACTGGTGTCTGGAGACTGCACCCCGTTGTGGTCTCTTTGCCTTGGGCCCTGTCCCCGCTCCCTGACGAACCACCTCTCGCAGGTGTCGCCCTCTTCTGACGACTTTCCCAGCCGCGGGAGGCTCTCTCTGTCCCTCAAATACGTCCCCGCCGGCTCTGAGGGTGAGTGGCCATCCACAAGAGACCAAGCTGGACGGGCCCCTGGAGGCGGAGGACTCCTGTCCCACAATGGGGAGGGTTCTGTCCTTGGGGTGAAGCCTGAGCCGGGCCTTTCTGCAGGCGCAGGACTGCCCCCGAGCGGGGAGCTGCACTTCTGGGTGAAGGAAGCGCAGGACCTCGTGCCTCTTCGTTCAGGATCCCTGGATACTTACATACAATGGTGAGGGGCATTGGGAGCTCTCCACGTTTCCTTTTGTCTGTAGTGGAGCTCCCCATCCCCTTCTAATCACCCACCCTTGATCCCCCAGTCTGGGCTTTGACCTCTGAGCAGGGGTGAAGGGGACAGCTTGAGTCCGGAGAGTTGAGGACACCTTTGAGGATCTGCATTTCAGAGACTGGCATCTATAGGACTTGTTGGAGAGCTGAGGCTGAGACCTGGGAGGTCACAGGGGCCCTTCCATGGAGAATCTGCAAGGCCAGGCTGTGGGGCCTGCAGTTCAGTGGTTTTCAAAGTAAGCTCCGGGGGACCTCTGGTGGTGTCCCCAGCTTCTGCCCCACCTTCAGAGAGTGAAATGGAGGTAGACCGAACAGGTTCTGAGATCCCAGCCCTGATTCAACCAGATATTTTTTGCTTAGGTTTTGTACTTCTGAGAAATATTTTATCTTGTAGAAAGAGCCCAAGGCTTAAAAAAGTTTGGAAACTACTCTGGGAGACAGCAGGAAGTCAACGAAAGTCATTGAGCTGGGGAGTAGCAAAATTCCATTTCAGAGCCATTACTCTGGCAGGAGACCTGAGAGGAGGCTGGTGCAAAGGTCCTGGGGTAGCGAGGGCTTGAGGCCAGGTCTCAGGCAGGACCCTGAGGACATGGAAATTTTGAGGGGTATGGGTAGGACTCAGTGACTGGTTGGTTCTGGGGAGTATGTGAGGGTGGCCACTTTATCACAGCCCACCTCCCCCATAGCTCTGTGCTGCCTGATGACAGCCGGGCCAGCCGCCAACGGACAAGGGTGGTGCGAAGGAGCCTCAGCCCTGTGTTCAACCACACCATGGTTTACGATGGCTTCGGGCCTGCTGACCTGCGCCAGGCCTGTGCTGAGCTCTCCCTCTGGGACCATGGGGCCCTGGCCAGTCGCCAGCTGGGGGGTACACGCCTCAGCCTGGGTACTGGTGAGTGAGGCAGGACCTGGGGGCAGCCAATGCTGGGAGGCAGGGGCTTAATGTGTGGCCTTGGGCACTTTTCAACCCTTTTGTGAGCTTTGCTGTCCACTGAGAACTGCGGTGTCAGTTCATAATCTGGGACCAGGCAAGTATTCCTTGGGGCTTGGGTTATCCAACGTAACCATGACCTCCACCCTTGTCCAGGCAGCAGCTATGGGCTCCAGGTGCCCTGGATGGATTCCACACCTGAGGAGAAGCAGCTGTGGCAGACACTCCTGGAGCGACCAGGCGAGTGGGTGGATGGCCTTCTGCCCCTCAGAACTAACCTGGCCCCCAGGACATAGCTGCCTGACAAGCCTTACCAAATCCCTCTCTGGAGCCCTGTCGCAGGGCCTGCTCTTGGTGAAAACCAATAAAGTCTATTCTAAGGGCATAAAGTCTAACCAATAAAGTCTATTCTAAGCTGATGTATGCTTGGGATTGGAGGGATCGGGTGGTGGCAGGGAAGAGCGACGGAAGTGTAGGGGGGCTAGGTGAAGGCACTTTAGACTCAGACAAAGACCTTACAGAGCTAGTCCCCAAACCCCCGCATACCTCAGAAGTTGCCAAGGCCCAAAGGTACAAAAGTGTTCTGTTTAATAGTCTTTGGTGGTGCTCATTGAACTTGGGTATCTCGGTGGTTGGACTGCCACTCCCGACTGGCCTCTTCCAGTTGCCCCTGGGCCCTGGGGTGGGTGTGCTAGAAGTTGCTTGCATCTTCTCTATTCACCCATCCTTGGGTCTGGCCTCTTGCTTCTGATGCCCTCAATCAGCCTCTGGGGGCCAAGGGTAACAGCCGTGGATCCTGCTCGCTGTGCCAGGATGGCTCTCCAGATGCGGCACACCATCCCTCCCCTGGGGGTAGCAAGGTAAATGTGGCTCAGCCAGAAGGCCCTGGGCTCTCTCTGGTACCCACTGTCTACCTAATGTCCCCCTGTCCCAAGGAACCCTGGTGTCCCTGTAGTTTCCAGAGAGGAAACTAGGCAAGCCCATAGCTGGGGGTCAGGATCTGACCCGCATGATCCCACATGCATGGGTCATCCTGGAGGGCACAGGACATACCTGATGTGAGTGTAGGTGAGGTCATCTCTAGTGGCACAGGTCAGTAGGGCATGGAGGGTGAAGCTGTGGTTCAGCAGCTGGTTGTGGACAAAAACCCGCACGCAAAAACAGGGAGAGATTAAAATCAGAGAAAGATGTGTCCAGAGAATCAGAGGCTAGTTCTGTTTTACTACTAACATGCTAGGGCAGATCCCACCCCTTTCTGGGCTTTAGTTTTTTTCATCGTTATAATGGGAAGGTTATACTAAGTATTCCTCTAATGTTGAGAGGGGAAAAGTGAGAAGAGCTGAAAGATGGGCAGAGGTGGAGTCTTTGGTTGGTAGAGGTCAGAGATAACCAGCATTTTCCCCCTCACTGTCTGGATGGTGCCTGAATCCACGTTCAGTTCCTGTAGCCACTGCACCAGGCTCTGGTCCACTGTTCGAGCAGCTGTCAAGGAGAAATCGGGTGAACCCAGAGGTGCCTCCTGTTCTCACATTCGTATTCTCACATTCATATTCTCCAGCTAGTTCCTACTCACCTGGGGGCTCTGAGGCCGGGGAACAGGTCCTGGCCTCCGCATTCAACTGCTGTAGAGCTTGTTGCACTAGGGCCTGGCACTGCCTTTCCTTCTCAGCCAGGACATTTCGAAGCCTGTTGGATGGCAGAAGGCCAGTAGAAGGGAGGGTGGAGTGGGGGTGAAGCTCACACAGAGGCTATGGATGGGTCTCAGGGGCCTTACCTATCAGTCTCTGCTTGCAAGAGGCCCAGCTGCATCATCAGAGGTAGGGGGCTCTGCTCTGGTTCCCCTGGGAGCGGTGTCTGCTGTACTGGGGTCTCCTGCTGCTTGGGTTGGGACTCCTCTTTACTGGACTCTTCTGACTTGGGTGGGACTGCATCCTTCTCCACTTCTGCCAATCAGAGTGAGGTGAGCTTATGCTGGGCAAGAATGCCCATTTGGGACCCTCAGACACTGGCAGAGGGCGCTGGGAGCTCTGTGCACTGGCCAGGTAATGTCAGTCTGGGAGATGTCCATTTGGTCACATCCACACCCTCCTTCCTGGCCTGGATCAAGCCTGGTGATCACACCCCCCTGCCATTTTTTGTTTGCCACACCTCCAGGTGTCACACCCTCACCCGCAGGCAGGCAGGCAGGCAGGCAGGCAGACAGGCAGGCTCCACTCCCCTGCCTACCTGGGCTCAGCACCGACAGGGCTACCCCTACAGCACGGCTGAGCAGCGAGTCCAGCACGAACATCCAGTGTGGGCGGATCTGGCGCCTGCGGAGAATCTGCTTTACCTGGGGAGGGAGGATGGCGTCGCTGAGACTTCTAAGCCTCAACTAGAGGTGGAGTTTGAGTTGGAAAGGCCTAGAAAGTCTTTTGCCTGAAGCAAGTGGGGTGGATGGGCTTGGAGTCAAGAGAGAGGCTGGAAAGCTAAGACTGGGCAGATGTCCCTTCCCTAACGGCTCTATCTTCACAGAGAAGACATGGACTCTTTCAATCAAGTCCTTGCACATTTCCAAGCACAGGGAGTTCATTAGCTTGGGCAGCCCCAACTGTGATAAAGCTCTCTTACCGCATCAGGGAAGGCAAAGAGCGGTCCGTGCAGAAGCACAGGCTTAAGGCCCTGGGCCCACAGCTGCTCTTGCAGTGCCTGCAGCTCCTGGGCCAGCTGTCGGCGGTTGGGAGTGTGTATGTGCGTCCCGAGGCAACGCAGTAGCTGTTCCATGAGATCCCTGCCCAAACAGGAACCCTGAGAAGGAACAGAGGGGTCATCAACGGGTATTCCCACTTGAGCCAAGAGAGATGCTAGTCTGGGGCTAGGGTTGGGGGAGCCATCAGTAGGAGTCCTGTCGGTGCTCTACCACCAGGGGGCGCTGGGGCGGGCCGCCCACCTGTTCCTGCTCCTGGCGCAGATTCTCTGCCAGCGCGGGCAGCTCCTGCTTCAGCACCGCGGCCAGCATGGCCCGGCGCTGGCTCTCTTGATGCAACAGGTTCAACCCGGAACTCTCCTCAGGGGATGCGGAATCTTCGGCTCCGGGCTCCTCGGGCACCCTGGGTGCAATGGGAGCGGCCAATGGAGGGAGGCAGCAACACCGTCCAGCCACCTCCTCCCTAGGGTTTGTATCCTGGCTCTGTCTTTTTTGTTTGTTTGTTTGTGTTTGTTTGTTTGTTTGTTTGTTTTTGGTGGTACGTGCCCCTAGCGGGAACCGAACCCGGAACTCTCTGGTCCGCAGGCTGACGCTCAACCGCTGAGCCAAACTGGCCAGGGCTCCTGGCTCTGTCTTAAACGACCAGGCCTATCTCACAGGAATAAAAGAGAGAAATCTAGCACGAAGGGGACACCCTAACCAAATACAAGTAGAGCATTTGAGAGATAGGCACCAAGTGCCATCCTTGCAAGTGGTCAAAGTGCCCAGGTCCCAAAGAGGGCTTATTCTGGAGGGAAAACCAGATAAAGTGAACCCACCCCAGGATCCTGGGCTCTCACCGTAGCTGGCTGGTGTCCCCATAACTGAGGCAGCGCTTTGGGGGGCTGGGCGGGTGTTGAGAGGGTGCCTGAGGGCATGGGAATGTCTGGGACTGGGTGGTCGAGTCAGCAGAAGGAAGAGGGTTGGCTGAAGGGGCATCTGCGGGAGGAACAAGGCTGTCAGCTCCAGAGCAACTCTGCCTTCACCCCAGTGTGCTCGCTCTCTCCACCTGCCCAGTACCTGAGGGTCGTGGAGCATGTTGAGGGGAGCCCGGGCTTCGGCTCCTCTTCCCAGGCTGCAGGAAGGGGTCCCCTAACAGAGCTTGAGCACTGGCTCGGAGGTGGGGGTCTGGCTCAAAAGTTCGTAGGAGAAAGGCTTGGGCCTCGGCTGACAGAGAACTGGGCATTGGTGGATGTACCTTGTACATCCCCACCTGGAAGGGGGTGGGAGGGTAAATAAGGGCTAAGTGTAGAGGTGTTCAGGGCACAGTCTGTCCCCACTCCACCTCATAAACCAGGACCTGAGGGGGTCTCACCTGAAACATGGCAGCCTGAGGGCTCCCCAGCTCATGGAAGGGTGGGCGACCTGTGGCCATCTCGATTACAGTGCAGCCCAATGACCAGATGTCAGCTGCTTTCCCATATCCTCGTGGGCCCTGGTCAATGATTTCTGGGGCCATATACTGTAGAGTCCCTAGGGCAGGAGCAGTAGCAATAATGCTTATCTAGGCTTTATCACTACAGGAGCATCAGGGAGACCTGTCATCCTTTGGCTGCCTGTACCCGCCAAAACAGTTCCCTTCACCAATCCTGGTTGTCAAACATCTGAGTTTCCTCACTCATTTTAGGCTCCATTATCCTGATTTACATCATCCACTCTGAATTCTATCACCAACTTTGGTCCGCAACCACATTTCTGGGTTCCATTTCAGGCACTAAACTCAATGTCCTCAGCTATCCAAGTTCTAATTCTAGACTTCATCACCTCACCCCTGGCTTAGTCACCTGCCCTGGGTTTTATCCTCCATTAGGACTCCAATTCCAGGCCCAGGGGAAACATCATTTCCTGGAAGGCCCCAAGAGTTCTGCCCCAGGTCAGCATCCCCACTCACCACCCCATACCTGTTACCTGTGAAGGTCTCAGTGCAAGGTGTGATGCCTGCCAGCCGCTTGGAGGTGCCAAAGTCAGAAATCTTGAGTAGCCCACTGAAGGTGTTGATCAGCACATTGTCCCCCTGAGTAGAGTGGACATTGCACTCAGCGGACATCAGGCTGGAGTCCTGATGCTGGAACTGGACCCTATCCCAGGATTCCATCTCCTGGGAATCCCAGCCTGACCCTGTCTCCATCAACCTCCTCCTGCTGCCATCCCACTATGCCCCTCTGGGAGCTGGCACCTGGTTTGGCTTCAGATCTGAACTCTCCTTCTCTAGGGAACCTTCTTGATGTGCCCACCGAGTCTAAACTGCCAGCCTCTGTCTGGGGCCATATCGCCTCCTTCCCCCCTACCAGCAAGCCAGGGTGGGCCAGCTACAGGGTTTACCTTGATGTCACGATGCACAATTCGGTTGTCATGCAGATAGCCCAGTCCCTGAAGGATCTGGCGGGTGTAGAAACTGATGGTGCTCTCGTTGTCCTGCAGGGGTCCCCACACTGACCGCAGCAAGGAGGACAGGCTGCCTAGGTAGGTGCAGTCCAAGCTCATCATTGCCACCCACTTACTCCGGCGCACAGCTATCTGCCCAGACACACCCACACCATGGCCCAGACTCCATCACTCAACTGCACTTCGTCAGCTAATTCTGGGCTACACCACCCACTCACGCTAGAGTTCATTTCCCACAAGGGTTCTCCACCCATGCCTGGCTCCATCCCCATGTCTCACACCTTCAGTCCATCCCCATCCCAGCAGGGCAGATACCTCCAGGCACTTCCTCCATGAAGATCTTGAGGTAGCCACCCTGGCTGGCTGAGCCCAGATAGCGCACGATGTTCTTGTGGCGCAGACGTTTGTGCAGAGCGATCTCTTCATGTAGGGGCTGAGAGAACCTAGAGGCAGGTAGGGAAGAGAGGAATAAGCTAGATTTGGGCAAAGATGCCTGACCAACTCCAGTACCAGCCAGGCCACGCCCCCAGGATCTGCTCCACCCACAATACCCTCTCCCACCTTCCCCACCTGATCTCACCCAGCCCACAGACCCCTCCAGGCCATAGCCCCACTCCTCCTGGTCCCTGCCTTTCTTCAGGCCGGGCCCACTGGGCTCTGACGGTTAAGTCCATGAACCCGCCCACTTGGGGCCGCAGTGCCCCCCCCAACCCTGCCACACGACCCTCTCAGCTCGAGGTCCCACACGCCCTGCGCAACGCACCTGCTGTCCCTTTCAGGGATCTCCTTGATGGCGATGCGTACCCGCGTGTGCCGGTCACGGCCCGCATACACAACCCCGTATGTGCCCTTGCCCAGCACCAGCCTCTCGCCGGTCTCTGTGTACTCGTAATCAAACTGCGGGGACAGGTGTGCTGGAGGTTCATCAGGGCTCTCAGCTCTCTCCCTCCCAAGCCCCCAGTCCCCCTTCCTCACCTCCAGCACCTCTCCCACACCTTCTGCCTCCTCCCTGGGCACCATGGATTCCGAATTCGCCACCAAGGCCTGGATCAGGCCGCAGAACCTGAGGACCAGGGAAGTCAGACTGACCGGAGGGGTACTTTGGGCACAACGTGTCCCCTCCGATGCTGGGAGCACCTAGGGGACACATTCCTTCCTTCACTCCCTGGGCATCCCAGCCCTCAGAGCACCCCAACCCGAGAAGGTGTACACACCACTGGCAGTGCCCTGTGCTGGGGAAGCACAGCTGGAAGTCCTGAGCCGGGGGAAGCGCGTACAGGAAGCAGCAGCGCTCGTCCTGCTTGGAGGCGCTGGGAAGGGACGGAGAACACAAGTGAGCACCAGGCCAGCTAGAGGGGCCACCCCACCCAGAACTGCCCCAGGCCTTGCTCCTCACCTGACACCGCAGATGGAGGAGACTGAGAAGGTCCAGCTGGAGGGAGCGTCCTGTGAGAAGAAACCGAGTCAGAGGAGAGTGCCGAGAGTAAGAGGGGTCTGGGGGTAGAAGAAAGGCTCAAGAGAAGGGGTGCTTAGTAGTGAGTGGGGGGACTCAGTGGTGACTTCACCTGGTTCTCAGGCTCCAGCAGGCTCAGGGTCACTGCGCTCACTGGGTTCATACCCTGAACCTCTAGCCTCGCAGGCAGCAGAACTTGGTTTATCTCCAGGACCAGGACCTGCGGGCGATAAGGGGGTGTGGGAGCATAGGTCAGAAAGGGCCTGCTCCTCTCTCAGGCCCCCCACCCCTACAGGCCTCACCAAGCACTGGTCCTCTTGGGGACTGGCTGTTTTGAGCAGCTGGCAGGACTGGAGTAAGAAGTGGAGCCAGAAGTGGGCACGGCGTGGGGGTCCTCCGAGGGGCTCTGGTGTGGGTCTGAAGTGCTGGTACAGCAGGAAGGTTTCCATCATGGACACCAGGTACCTGCAGGCACAACATTGTCTTCAACTCAGCCCAGGCACCAGGTAGCACTGCCAGGGAGAGTAGACTGAATGTGGGCATTAGGTGTCATGGGTACTGGTCTGGAAGGAGCCAGGTCATTGGCTAAGGGCTCAGGCCAGTGGACATAAGTGCAGGAACCCACAGCACAAGTCAGGCCAAGACTGAAGAGGGGGCCACTTACCATATGGGGGCATTGAGCTTGTATAGCTGCTCTGCAGCCAGTGCCACCTGGGTGGGGTCATTAGCAAGGATCTGAGCTCCCAGGTAGAAGCCTACATCCCAGTAATACTGCATCTTCTCCACACAGCCTTTTCGGGCCAGCAGGCAGCCCAGCTTCATACCTGGGAGTGAGGGCATGGGCCCTAGTGAATGTGGTTGCAGTTGTGGCAGAACCCAGGTATGGACCAAAACATTCACGTTAGGCAGGAATACAGATGTGGGTGAAAATGTAGGTGTGGCATGACCTCAGATAGGAGTAGGAGCTCAGACACAGGAGAGGGGTTGGGAACAAATGTATGTAGAAGGAACACAGATGTGAGCTTAGGAACAAAAAGTCATGGGCTTAAGGGCTCATGAGGGCCCAGGACAGGTATGAGGACCCAGGTGTGAGTTCAGGCAGAATAGTCCAAAAGGGGATGAACTCAGTCCCAGATCCAGCCCAGTGTTCTCTCTCCCTGACCTGAGCCCCTGCAGGGGGGACAGGGGTACAGGGCTGGGGCTCACCGATGAGCTGGAGCTCGTCGGAGTCCTCAAAGCGCTGCCCAGCAGCAATGAGGAGCACAGCAGCATTGATGCCTGAGTGAAGGCTGGGCTCCACATCAAAAGCCTTCCGATACCTGGGGGTTGGGCAGAGGGATGCAAGGCTGGACTGATGCCCACAGCCCCACCTCTCAGCCCAATGTCCACTTGCTTGTGCTCCTTACCAGTGATAGGCCTGCTCTCGGTGCCCGGCATCTTGGAAGCCAGAGCTGAAGAACATGTCCTTGTAGACACGGCCACACATGCAGTACAGGTCAGGTGCCACAGAGCTCTCACACTGTACCAGTGGCAGCAGCACAGCTAATGCCTTCTCCCGGTCCCCAGGCCTGTTCCTCCTACGGGAAGGGGAAGATGGGTTGGGGATCTGCCTGATGGCCCTGTCCTACTATGGGGACATCCAGATGCTGAGCAGGGACCCTTCCAGGGGCCTGACAGTAATGAATACAGAACTGCAGTGACCTTGGTCAGCACTGACCTTTCTAGATGTAGTGATTCCAGATGGAAGTGATTTCTAGCTGCAGTGACTCTGAAGAGAGGTGACCTTGGATAGCTGTGACCCCTCCAAGGGCATCACCTCACCTCACCCGCAGTAATGAAACAACAGGACCATCTGACATCAGTGTGATCCTAGTCAGCAAACTCCCTGAACAGCACTGTTCCCAGACAGCAATGACTTCATAGAGCAGGGACCCATGTTCCCTCGTGGCTGACCTGAGCGCTGCTCTGCCACTCACCGGTTGAGGGCAAAGGTGTAGTGGAAGCAGACGTTGTGCTGCTCAGCCACATCACAGGTGGGCAAGGCCTGCAGTGTCTCCACCAGCTCAATGATGGCTGAGTAGTCCTGCATGAGGGAACAGCATGCTCTGGCACAATGACCTCTGGTGGGTCCCATCAGCCCCCAGACCTTGAGGAAAACCTTGAGCTGGGGGTCTCCTCCCACCCCTGACACTCCACCTTCCCACCCACCATCCTCTACACACCTCCCTCAGGCCTGGCAGGTAGTACAGACACCACACCTTACACAGAGAACCCACTGTGTGCCCCAAGCTGACAACTGCCCTGGGAGACAGTGACATGATGATCTCCATTACAAACTGAGGCTCAGAGATGTCAGATCATTTGAGCGGCACAGCCAGGAGCTGAACTTGAGTTTATCTGACACTGGATGCTATGCCCCAGCTGCCTCTCTGAGCACACCTGCACATCTCGGTAGGAAAGTAGCAGGTTCATGATGATGTCAGGGCTCAGCAGCTCCACACTGTCCAGTCTTCGCTGCAGGCGAGCCAGCTCCTGCCGTAGCTGCTGCCCGCTGAACCGCTCCCGGGCCTGCCTGATGTCCTGCCGAAAGGTCTCCCGGAAATAGCCACTGAAGCCGGCAGCAGGAAAGAGAGGGAGGAAAAGGAAATGGTGGGGCCTTTCCCTCAGCCCAGGCCACTGCACCCTCTCCAGCCTCCTCTTGGTGCACCTTCTCTGGGTCCCCCTTACCAAGAGTCTGTGGGCGTGGCCTCCAGCAGGCGGGCAAGCCGGCCCACCAGGGGTGTGAGCAGGGCCTCAGTGCCCAACCCAGGCTGGACTAGCCCATCAGCCAGGCCCTTCAAGAGGCCTACATCACCACACAGCACTCGACCAGTGGCTGTCACCACATAGGGGATCAATGTGTAGCTGCCAACACAATCCTGGTGGGAGGGAGTCAGGAATCGGTAGAGGTCAGAGGTCAGCACCAGGTTAGAGAGAGGCTGTGAGGGGGTCAGAGGTCATCACCAGAGGGAACTGGAAAGCAGGGAAGGGGCACACTGCAGGAAGTAAGGCAATAGGAAGCAGAAGGTCACACAGATGTTGAGGGGTATTAGGGAGATCAAGAGGTGATGGAGGTCAGAAAAGGTAGTGGGGGGGTTAGAGGTCATAATGGAAGTCAAAGGGCACGTTGTTATGAGGGGTGGATTCTGCTCACCGAGTTCTTCTGAAAAATGTCCTCCTGTAGGGAACAGATAGATACTGATGTTCTAGGTAGGCCCTACCCTCGCCCTGTGCCTGCCTCTACCAGCTATCTGGACACCTACCCGCAGGGCCTGCAGGTCAGGAATGTCGGCTTGGGAGCACAGAAGAATGTTGTTGGTCATGCTGAAGCTCTCACGTACACCAAGGTGGTAAAACAGGGAAGGCTGTGCTAGGGAGCTGCTCACCTCCAGCACCACTACATCTGCAAGCACACAGGTTATGGCCCTGAGCCCTGAAATCCAGCTGGGTGGGGAAGGAGGCTGGGGATCCATTCTGGCTCAGCATGCTTTCCTGGATCCAATTTTGCTCCTGGATTCAGTTTCCCCCACAGAACTAGTATCTGAGGTGTTGCAGGAGAGGAGTTGGGCCCAATGGGCTAGGACCCTCATCCCACTGTTCAGAGCCTGTGCACAGAGGATAGGAGGCTGTGCACCAGCCTAGAGCCTGTTCTAGACCATCTGAAAGGCAAGAGTTGGGCAAACACATAAGTCCCCTTCCCTGGACCCTCAGCGCTGTGCCTGTGTGTGTGTGTGGGGGGGGGGGGGCTAACTGTGACTGGATCTCTGTGTGACAGGGTCTGTAAAGACCTGTGTATTGACATATATATAACTTGTAAGTCTGTCTATGACTGTGTGTATCTTCGTGTCCTCGAGGTCGAGTCAGCCTTCATGTTTTAGCCTGTGATTTTCTGGACATCTGGCAAGCGCAGGCGCCAGGAGTCTGGGATAAACAAGTAAGTATCCGGAGGCGGGGCGTTAGGGTTGGCGGAAGGGAGAGGTGGCCTGCACCGAGAAAGCTGTCTTCTGGCCCCACCCAAAAGCGACTCTGCCCCGCCTCCAGCTCCGCCCACTGTCCCGGGGTTACAGGGTCCTCTTAACCTCCCTTGCCCAGAATCCAGTATGTTGGGTCCCATCGCTACCCTTTTTGCCTCTCTAACCCGATTCTTGAAAGTAGTATGCTAGGACCCCTGAACTCCAGCCCCTCTTGTAGATCCCCTTTCCTAGTCCAAGCTCCACCTCCCAGGATCCGCCCTCGAAAGCTCTTCGCGAAATCATCCCGAGGCGGAGGTCTCCAACCCAACTCCTAAGACACTGCACACTGCCCGGCTCCCAGCCCTGGGCCAATCCTAGCCCCGCTCCCTAGACACGGTGCTTACTCCAGAGCGCTTAAATCCCAATCCTGAACCCCGGGGCCGGGCCTGGGTCCGCTAAGTCCTAGCCCGAGCACGGCCCCGCTCCAGACTACCTAAATTCCACATTTGCCAGGGCCCTGCCTCTCATCCCTCGGCTTTAGCTCACTTTATATCCCACTAGACGGCGTACGCATCTCGGTCCCTCCCGGGAGCCGCCGAGCCACTCCCCTGTGGGCCCGGCTCCAGGCGCCGCGCTCCGCCCAGGCTCCTGCTCCGCCCAGGCTCCTGCCCCGCCCCCAGCGCGAGCTCACCCGCGTTGTAGAAGGAATCCAGCGCTGCTGTGTCTCCCAGCGCCAACGTCCCAAAGGGCAGGGTGCGCAGCTGCGTCCGCGGCCGAGGGACCGCGAGCTGCGCGCAAGCCTCGCGCAGGCAGCGGAGGGGCAGCGGCTCCGCTTCGGCTCCCCGCTCTGGCTCCACGCCGGGCTGCGGTTCCCGGGTCAGCACGTAGACCACGCTGAGCGGCCGGCTTCGAGAGCAGCCCCGGCCCGGGGGCGCCGCGATTGACCCGCCCCGGCTCAGCGCCTCGGCCAGAGGGTCCTGCCAGCAGCTCCCGGCGCACTTCAGGGCCCCGGGCCGCGAGCACGGCCCCGCCATGCGGGGGCGCTCGGGCGTCAGGCCCGTTCTGAGCACCCGGGGCGGGGCAGGAGCAAGAGGTGACGGATCCAGGGATCTCAAGATCGGGAATCTCCTAAGGGATCTGGAGATCCGAAGTCCCGCCGGAGGTCCTGTTCCTCGGAATCTGGAGTCCAGGGCGAAATCCAGGCTCCGACTTGGAAGGTCCTGAGGATCTGAAATCGGGAATTGGGTCCCGGGAATCTGGGGCATCCGGTGATCCGCGACTCAGAGTCACGTGGGTGATCCTGGGAATTAGTCTGATCCTGTCCGACACGCAGACTCCGCAGGAGAGCGTCCGCCGTCCCTCTCTCCTGCCCTCACACGTAGGCTGGGCCCCGACCGGGAAAGCTCCACCCTCGGCCCTGGGGCAACACCGCTCCCTAGCCGCCTGGGACTCAGCCTCTCCCCTCCCTCCTCTCCAACTAGAACTTCTGAGTCCGGCCACTTCCGGAACAGCATGTGCCACGGTGTAGCCAACCACATCATAATATGTGTGCCCAGGCCAGGGTTAGGGAAGAGGTGTGAATTGCAGGCCCTGCCATGCAGGGATCTATTTGAATGAATGGATCTCCAGAAACATCAGGGTGTACACAACATGGTGAAGAGTGGGTGTTCTCCCAGGAGGGACTGCAATGGGGGAAGTCTGCCCCTCCACCTGCTGGGAGGCCATCAGCCCTAGTATGGGACTTGGCACCTGAGCCCCCATCTTTGCCCTCTTGCCAGGAGGCCACTTTCCCCAGAAACCAATCTGCTGATTTTTTACCTCCAGTCATTGGTGACCATGGGACCTGAGAAGAGTCCCCACACAAACATTTCTCTACCCACCTGAAGAAGAACCCCAGAACGCCAACCCTTGGGCTACAACAGCTTTCCACCTCCAAATTTCCAAGAATCCTTACCCCTTTAGTGTGAATTAGTGAGACAGCAACCTGGTGTAAACTTCAGTGGACTCTGAAATCAGGAACCGCGGACTTAGGTTGTATATCTTGCCAAGGATCAGTCAGCCACATGACAGAGCAGGATGCAATCCCAAGATGCCCTATCAGACAGCAGATATCAGACTATTGCTTTGCTGCTTTCTAGAATGTGTCTCTGGCAAATTAACTGCTTGATAAATGCTAGCTCAATAACTGCTATTTCAGTACTTGTGGCCCCATGAAAGAAAATACCTTACTTGGCCCTGGCCGGTTTGGCTCAGTTAGAGCGTCAACCTGCGGTCCTGAGAGACCCAGGTTCGGTTCCCGCTAAGGGCGCGTACCTCGGTTGCAGTTTGTCCCTGGCCCTGGTCGGTCGTGCGGGTGGCAGCCACTCGATGTGTTCCTTTCACATCGATGTTTCTCTCTCTCTCTCTCTGTTCCTCTCTCTCCCTCCCACTCTACCTGAACAAAAAAATGGGAAAATGTCCTCAGGTGAGGATTTAAAAAAAAAGAAAATACCTTACTTGGTTTGACCCTGAGTTTAAACCAGCTGCTGGTGGAACCCGTGAGAAGCCAAGGATGAGAACTTGACTTCCAACAGAGGCTGGGGTAGAAAACAGACAATCTAGAAAGGATAGGCATGGGCAACAGAGACAGTGAGAAAACTGCAATTTCCACCGCAAAACCACCCACTTGCGGGACACAGAGGGCCTAAGGGCACAGTCAGTGAGTGAACACTTGAATTCCAAGTCCTTCCCTAAATGTTCCCCCGGCCTTGGCTTGCATACCTCCAGAAATTACTACCTTAGGAGGCTGACCCTTCCATCTTCCTGACTGAAAGAAAAGTCTTCCTTGAATGGAGCTCAAACCTACGTCTCTACTCTGTCCTCTTGAGTGTTTCTTGGTAACTGGGCAAGTCCTGCAAGTCAGAAAAGGGTTAAAATGATTTTATTTTTAAATGTGGACAAGAGCAGAGGCAGTTAGCACTGGTTAGGAGTAGCCGAGCATCCGGAAGCTGTACAGGAGAGATAAGGGTGCTGGTTGCCAGGATGCCCTCACGAAGCATTATGCGAACCCTGTGGTAAGGGTGGCCCATGCCAAGGCCTGAGGCCCAGTCAATGCAATAAGTGTGGGCAGTAGTGTGGGACATCACATAACGTCCATTGAGATGAGATTGATAGCAGGCTTCATACCACCAGGCACCATGGACAGTCACTGTGCAGTTGTCCCCAATTGCGTCATGGTCAGCGTCGTAGGTGGTAAAGGACTCCCCATTGTGATAGCTTACAGAGTCCCCTGGCAGGGAGGGGATGGGAGGCACGTTGGTGTCAGCACCATGCTTGGCACCCTTGAAGAGATGACCTCATAGGAGTCTCAGAGCAACTGAGAGGTGGCGTTATCAGGCCCCCTGAGAAAACAGCAGTACCAAGGAGCCAGAGTGTTTCCCCAGGTCACTCAACTAGTCCCAGGGGCACTGGGACTTGAACTCAGGACTGTGGCTCCAAAGCCACCAGCTCCTCCCTCTGCCTTGTCCCCTCATAGAGTCCCGAGCTTCCCTCTAGCTCCTTTGTCTCTTCCTGGCTCCCATCAGCAGCCCGAGCAACTTTGTCAGGGAGAGCTGGGAGGGACTTCTCAGATGCCTGGGCAGGAAAGGGGGCTCCCCTGAGGCAACACCTCATAATCACTTCCCTCTTTCAAGCCTCTCCTCAACAGTTGCTGTTTCTCTGAAAAAAGCCTTCCCTAGTTCCTCTTCCAAAGCAGATAAAGCTAACACTCAACAGAGCCTCAGATAGTCCACGGCCTCCCTCCCTGCCTCCTTGTCTATTTTACAGTACAGGAAGCAGGCTCTGATACGGAAGGGACTTGCCCAGGGTCACATAGTAGATGACAGAGCTGGATTCAAACTTAGGTCTGTTTGCCTCCAGAGCCCAAATTCTTTACTCCTGTACCACCTTGCCTCTTGATTGCCATTTCTCAGATGAGGACACTGAGGCTCACAGAGGAGAAGGAATTATCCTGAGTCATTATGGAGGCAGTGGCAGTGCTGGGCAAGTATCCAGCCTCCCTCACCTTTTCCCCCTACTCCAGGGCCCCACCTAAGGGTTGCTCACCTGCAGTGCCCTCTAAAAACTTGCCCAGCAGCAGCTGCTAGTGATCTGCCTCCACAAGGAGGCGGAAGGACTCCTAATGGGCAAAGGTGCTGTTGCCATGAAAGTCTTCCAGCTCCACTCGTAGCTCCCAGGTACCTGGGGAAGGGGGGGGGGGTGCCAGAGAAATGCCCCCAGGCTCCCTGGACCCTGCTGGGAACTTGCCCTGGAGAGTCAGCTGGTGCAGATTCTCATTCCCCAGCCAGAATTCAGACTCCTGACTCCCAAAACCTGCTTTGTAGGAGGACCAAGAACGGAAGAAATCCAGTCATCCTGTCGCCTCTGGAACACCTAGGGGGCCAGAGAAGGCTAGCACACCAGCCATTACTCCAGGCTTGGGATGGGGTGAGGAGAGGCAGGGGCAGTGCAGCTGAGAGTGGGCACACTGAGGCGCTGGCAGACTCCCTGCCTCTGGATTGGGGGCTTGTCGCCCAGTGAATCTTGCCTGTGAATATATTGATGAACTCTACATTCTCTTATTAGCTTTTAGTGTCATCAAGTAGTTAGTGACACTCAACTTCACATCAAAGCCTTGCAAGCCCTGGGGGAGACTGAAATGATAGAAACATAGTTCCTACCTTCTGGAAAGGGTCAGTCCTGCTGAGAGTCAGATTCAAAATAACTTGATTTTTTTTTAATCCTCACCTGAGGGGAGATATATATTGCAATTGCAATTTTTGTTACAGATGTTTCTCCTTTTTCCCCCATTGACACCCTCCTCCGGATCCCACCCCCAGCATTGTTGTCTAGGTCCGTTGGCTACACATACATGCATACAAGTTCTGTGGTTTATGTCTTCCCTCCCCGCCCCCCGTCCTCCTCTTCTGAGGTTTGTCAGTCTGTACCCTACTTCTATGTCTCTGGGTCTATTTTGTTCATCAGCTTTTTCCTTTTAATCTTCACCTGAGGATATTTTTACATTTATCTTCAGAGAGAGTGGGAGGGAGGGAGAGAGAGAGAGAGAGAAACATCGACATGAGAGAGACACATCGACTGGTTGCCTCCTGCACAACCCTGACCAGGGCGGGGAACAAACCGCAACTGAGGTATGTGCTGTTGACTGGAATTGAACCAGCAACTCATTAGTCCATGGGCCGATGCTCTAACCGCTGAGCCAAACCAACCAGGGCAAAATAACTTGCTTTAATTTACTATGATAAAAACCAAGATATTAGAGCAAAGAGATCACCTCCAGAGGCCAAGCTGGACTCCTGGCCTTACCCTGAAACTTCCCCTTCAAGCCAAGCAGTCCCCAGGCTCTGTAGAGTTTCCCTCCTAAATACCTTTCAGTCTAAGTGCCTCTATTTCCATCATTGCCCCTGCCCACTGTCTTCTCCTGCTGAGCCTCTGAAGTCCCCCAGACCTGTGTCCCTGCCTCCCCTCTTGCCCCTACTGCAATGCAGCTTCCATGTTGCCATCTTTCTAAAGACTAAGTCTGACCTGGTAATTCTCTGCTTAAAACTCTCCCGTGGCTCCCCATTTACCTCCATGATCCTCCGTTAGTGATCCATGCCCTCCATGAACTGACCTTTGCAGAGGCCTTCAATCCATGCTTTTGACCCATACCAGTGGGCCTCAGCCAAACTCTCATACCTGCTCTCAGCTCACTCACATGGTTCCCCGACCCTCTTGCGCTGTCCGGCCTCCCTGCATTTGTCTTTCCCTCCACCTGGAAAGCCCTCTGTGCCTCATTTGTTTTGATAATTTCTACCCAGCTTTCAAGACCCTGTCAAATGTCACCTTGTCTGTGAAGCCTTCTCATGCTTCAGATCCCCTGCTAGCTCAGTAAACTTTTCTCAGTGAATTCCTCTAAGAAACGCCTTGGCTCCAGGGGGCTCTGACTCCCCCTAGGGGCCAAGGGGCAGAAGTGCCCACTGGGCCTGGCCTGTGTCTCTTCTCTGACACCAGCCAACCACCTCTTGGGGTGTCCATGTCGCAAAAAACTGGAAGGGCTCTGCCTTCAGGTAGACACAGATGGTACCAAGCGCTCAAGGTGGCACCCCGGCTCAGCATCTCCTGGCAGCTCCTGGGGCCTGGGGAAGGGGAGAAGAACTGAGTTATGCCCCAATCCCCACCCCATGGGTAATGGAAGGGGCTACGGGTGGACCTCAGGAGCCCTCTCTGCTCCTTCAGGCCCCCGAAAGGGGCTCTAGTGCTAGGCCACGCCTGGTGGGCCACCAACACCCTAGCACCGCCTGGTTCCAAGTTCTTGGCTCCGGTGAAGGCTGCCTCACCCTCCTGACACCGAAGCAGGTTTGCTGGATCTCCTGTCCCATGGAAAGACCAAGTGTTGGCTCTAAGGTCTGAGTACCCCCGAGGGAATGCCTGCAAATCACCAGAAGGGAGGGTGCCCAGGCCCTTCTCCTAATCCTGCCCACTCCCCTTCCACCCCCTGCAGGAGGGCAGTCACAGCCAGTGGCTGGGCTGCAGCCCAACAGAGCACTCTCCCTCTCTAGCTGAGGGATAGAGCAAAGAAAGAAGAGGCCCAGGTCCCACACACTCACCTGGCTCACCCGTGGGGCCCATATTGCCCAGTGGTCCAGGTTGCCCTGAAATTCCAGAGACAGAGATGTTGTAAGTCCCACCCCTGTAAGGTCAAAAACAACATGGATTTGGAGCCAGAAGTCAAATCCCAGCTGCATCCTTCACTGGCTGTAATTGTAGATAAATGACTTATCCTTTCGGAGCCTCACTTTCCCCTTCAGTAAAATGGTGGGAAACTCTTCACCTACTTCATAGAGCTGATCTTTGGATGCTGGGTGCCCAGCCTGGAGCCTGGTGCACAGTAGGTTCCGGGCCTGCTTGTCATGGCCTCTCAGCACAGACAGTTATTGCTGCACCACCAGCCTCCCTGGTTTACCCCAGGTCCCTGTCTGCTGCCTGGTATCTCTCACCTCAAGGACCTGGAGCTCCATTCTCCCCAGGACTTCCTGGGGGTCCAGGACAGCTGGGCAGGAGGACAACTTTGCTGCCTTCTAGTTCCCTGGGTTCTGCAGGGAGATGTGGGGCCAGGTGGGCACAGAGTGGTCATAGAGGGGTGGGCATGTCTCCCAGACCCTCTGCAGTTCCATCTCCGAGTCGAGCTGTCAGGATGCTTACCTTGAAGAGGTTTCAAAGCTTTACCCTGTTTGCAGAGCTCAGACTATTGAACTCCCACCCTGCTCCTTGAGGCTCGTGAGCCTGGGTTGACACCCAGGGAGGGAATGAGAGTGGGTTGGTGGGGAGGACACCCTAGGACCCTACCTGGACAGCTGGGGCGGTCCTCTGTCCCCAGGCTGGCAGGCTCCCTGAGCAAGAGAAGCAAAAGGGAGAGTGGGGTCCACAGGAGGCCCATCTTGCTGGTGCCCTTGAGAGAGGATGTCAGTTTATAAGGGGGCCAGGCTGGTGGAAGAACATAAAGAAAGACTTTTGTCCACTGTCCCTCCCCAGGGACACTCCACCCAGGTTGGAACCAGAAGTAAGTAGGTGGGGGCATTTCCTCCCTCAGCCTCAAAGAGAATGGGCATTATCCCTGCTCTGTTCAAGTGGGATGGAGTCCAACCTCTGATCCTGGCCACCAGGGCTGCCCAGCCATCTCTCTAGACCTTTGCATTCACTGGGGTTTTCTGAGCCTTCCATCTGGAATGCCCCTCTCTTCATCTCTACCTGTCCATGAAGCTCTGCCTGTCCATGAAGTTCCGGCCTTAATGTCATCTCCACTAGGGATTCTTCCTGTCAGCAGTGTTAGTAACTGCTGCTACCATTTGTTGGACCTACTGCACGCCACAAGTCCCACTGTGTGCAGTTTGTACGCCGCCTCCGATCCTTACACAGCCCTGCTCATAGTCATTATTGTTGGCCCTGGGATACAAGCCTGGTACAAGGCAGGTATTCAATGAATGTTGGTTAAATGAAGGAATAAGCAAGGAGAAACTGAGGCCCAGGACAGGACATGACTTATGCTCTCTGTGGCACTTATATGCCCAGAGCCACAGAGATTTTGCCCAAGCCCCATGCCCCACACCAGAGAGAGGCACCCTTAGCAATGTGACTTCCCTCAAGTCCCTTGGGGAGCTCCTGGCTGGGCCTAGGAAAAAGCTGCTAATATAGGCCCATTTCATGGGTGGCCCAGGCAGTAAGGAGGCAGCAGCCCTGATGCAGATGCGAGGAGTGAGCTGGAGAGGGACTCAGGTGATAGGGAGGAGAGAGAAATCTCATTTGTTTGTTCATTTGTTCATTCATTCATTAAACCCTCCCTGAGGGCCTCCTCTAGGCCAGGACAAGCTTGCGGGGATGGGGAGGGCTGAGGTGCAATGAGGCATCAGGAAAGGCGGAGGCCAAGTTTGCCAGACAGGATAGATCCATGAGATGGATGCTCTGAGGCCCTGCAGGTCCAGTTCTGGAAATCCGTGCTCCCGCTCTGGCCGGTTTGGTTCAGCGGTTAGAGCGTCAGCCTGCGGTCCAGAGAGACCCGCGTTCGGTTCCCGCTAAGGGCATGTACCTTGGTTGCAGTTTGTCCCCGGCCCTGGTTGGGTCGTGCAGGTGGCAATCACTCTATGTGTCCCTTTCACATCAATGTCTCTCTTTCCCTCCCACTCTACCTGAACAAAAAATGGAAAAATGTCCCTGGGTGAGGATTAAAAAAAAAAAGAAAGAAAGAAATCTGTGCTCCGTAAGCTGTCCCACAGGTGTGCCAAGATCTGCAGGCAGGTCTGTTTATCATGATGCTGTTTATAATAATCACTGTGGAAAGGACCCAACTGGACTTTGATAGGATGCAGGCAAATGCGTTACCACCATGTGGACAAGTCATAGGGCAAATGTGATGGATAATGAAAGGGGCAAAGTTGCAGAACAATATGTATAGCGCAGTCCCACTTTGTATTTAAATAAAGCTAAATGTAAATTCACAGGAAAAGATCTGAAACATACTGTGAAGCATAGTTACTTCTGGGGCATGAGACCAGTGGGATGGTGATTCTCACTCTATATAAACTTTTGTATAGTCCTTTTGTTCCTTACAGGCGTTTACTATTTTTAAAAAAATATACATCCAATGAAGAAATTTTCTTAACTGAGTGGAAAGCCAGCAGGAGGTGGGGGCATTTCCTCCGTCAGCCCCAGAAAGAATGGGCATCATCCCCGCAGCTCTTAAGGGCTGGTTGGAGAAGCGCCCGGGGCGGGGTGATCCAGGCAGGAGAAACTGAATGAGCAAAGGCTTGGAGCAGACAGAGAATAAGACAGGCTGTGTAACAAGAGGTAGATCCAAGTAGCTGGCAGGATGGCTCAAGGGGAGGCTGCCTGAGAGGACTGAGGGCATTGATGGACGTGCGAGGGGGGAGGAAGTGGACTGTTGGCATTGTTGATGATGGCGTGATGTGCAGGCAGTAGAGCCCTCTGTGAGGCCAAGGAGCAGCCGGGACTACCTGTGGGCTTGCGGCAGCAGCTGGAGACCCTGCAGGAAGGCCAGGCCTGGAGAAGAGGCACAGAGGCTCGGCTGCAGGCTGCACAGCTGGAAGGGAGGATGGGTGCCCTGGCATGAAGCAGATGGAGCACGTGTGCCTGCTCCGCACCCCACTGAGATGGATACTGCTGCTACCCCACTTTACAAATGAGGAAACTGAGGCCCAGAGCTATTAAATAACTGCTCCAGTTCCCACAGAGCAGTTAGGTTCCACAGGCTGAACTCTCAGCCATTTCTCTATTGCCTCTCAGCTTGACTGTCCTAGGACAGGACATTATATGTCAGACTCTCAACTACGTGCCTGGTATCCAGCATGCCCCCCCTCAGTGGGAGGCGGGAGATGTTATTAGTCAGGAAGACTTCTGGGCCCAGGGGTAGGGGTAAAGGGTGGGGGAGGGCATGGGGGCAACTTCCCAGAAGGGCCTGAGTGAGGAAATGGCTGTCGAGAGTTCCAGGGTGTCTCCACCTGGGCACTGGGGCAGAGACGTAACTTAAGGAGCTGAGAGCCTGGAAGATGCTTCTGCAGGACAGTTCTGAAGTTCTGCTCACTCTGGAGCTAGAAAAATCTAGATTCAAACCCCAGCCCTGCCCCGAACCACTGTGTGATCTTGAGCAAGTACATTTATCTTTCTTTTTTTTGTGGGTGGGTGGGGGGTTCAAATTAAGAGAGCTTTATTAGCCACGTGGAGACTGTCCCATCCTACACAGAGGAGAGAGCAGCCACATTTATCTTTCTGAGTCTCTGTACTCTCATCTGTAAAGGGGCATGGGAGGCGGCTGAACATGTATAACAGAGAAAAATATTTTAAAAGATGACAACAGTCCGAGACTGAATTCCACTAAGGAGGCGGTAGTGGCCATTCCCCTGTCCCATCCAGTCCACACAATGGAGGACAGAAGACACAAAGCACAGAGCTGGAAAGAGTTCCTTTATTTGGGGGCAGTGCCCAGGCCAGGTCAGTGGGAAGAGGCAGGCACAGACCCAGTGCCACGCAGGGGCGGGGGATGTCTGGAGGGGGCCCACAGGGATGACAGATGAGATAGGAGGTGTTGAAGGATGCATTCAGCTGCAGGTACCAGGCCCAGGTATTGACACTGAGACTGTTTGGTGCCTTCAGAGGCCAGGAATTGGTGGCCAAAGTTTTTCCCATCCCCAGTGCCCACAAGGGAGCCAAGAGGGCAGCTTCTTCATCCTTCTCCTCAGCGTGGAATCCAGGCCTGCAAGGGGTCAGATTCTGCAGAAGCCAGACAGAGAGGACACTCAGGGCGGTGGCCCTGCCTCAGCAGGGCTGAGGACCCCCAACCCCAGAGAGCAGGCAACAGATGGAAGAGCAAACACTTTAATGGAGGCTGCAGTGACCCGCCCCACAGCACACACGGCACACAGGGTGTGGGGGGCCTTCGAGCAGCTCCCCTTCTCAGAGGAAAACCAAACCGCACACACAGCCAAGGTCCTGCCAA
Source organism: Molossus molossus (assembly GCF_014108415.1). Classification (NCBI taxonomy): domain Eukaryota; kingdom Metazoa; phylum Chordata; class Mammalia; order Chiroptera; family Molossidae; genus Molossus; species Molossus molossus. The sequence goes on along the minus strand of NW_023425347.1, from coordinate 85,849,121 downwards.
GGCCACAAAGCTGCAGGCCAAAGTCTCGCCTGGGTTATCACCTACTGGTTCTCCTCCCTGCTGGCAGCATGAGGGGACAAAGACAAGTGGGCTCAGCTGGCTCTCAGACAACAGGCTGAGGCTGAGTCAATACCTAGCAGAGAGAACCTCACAACTGGAAGAGGGACAGGGGTGTGGCTCACATGGGGGACACAGGGAGGGAGTCATTGCCCTTAGGGCTGCCCCACTGAGAAGACAGCACACTGTCATTTAAGGGGACCTGAGGGGCAGGAGTGGGGTGGGGGAAGTGAGCCAGACTGCGGGCTGGTCAGTACTCACAGTGTCTGGTAAGTGCTGTCCTTGGCCTTGAGGAAGCGCAAGACGAAGAAGGCCACCGCCTGTAGGCTCAGCACCAGAACCATGCCTCCAATGAAGCTGGCCCCATCAAAGCCAGGGTTGTGGGCTTCGGGAACAGGAGGACTCCCTGCAGGGTGGAGGTCATAGCAGGCCACCAAGGACCAGGATCCCAGGCCTCCCCCAGTAACCCACACAGGTCACCTGGAGGCCCCAGTCCTTACTATGGGAGCCTGGAGCAGCAGGCTCAATTCAGCTGGATCCTGTGGGCAGTTGGGAGGTGCCTGGTAGGAGGGACAGTGCCCAGCTGGTAGGGCAGCCCTGGCTCTGTTCCTGAATTGCTTTGTGGCTTGATGCTTCTCACACCCTCTCTGATCACATGGACCAGATGGCAACTGAGTCCCTTACAGACACCCTCTACCACGCTGGCCCAATAGGATGAGGATGGACCTAGAACTCAGGCATCGACCCCTTTCAACCTTGGGTCTTAGGGTTCAAAGCCCAGATACAGATGATATGATCCCCTTTCAGAACTTCTGAGACCCTGGAGCTGCCCCATGTCAGAGCCCTTACTTAGAAAGGGAAGAAGTGGAGGTCCACACCCTTGTTGACCAAAGTGGATAAATGGAGACTAGATGATGTATGTCAGAGGAAGAAGCCAGCTCTGTGGCCAGACCTGTCTAGAGTCACCTCACAGTTAGGACAGAGCCAAACCTACACAATGTACCCTAACACTTTCCCCATCCCCACCGTAGGGACCATGGTTGTCAGACTGTGCCTGGGTGGCTCCCAGCTGCGCCACGTTAGCCATCAACTCTCAACAGGGATTTGATTTCAGGCCCTGGGCCCAGTGCCCAGGGCAGGGCAGGGCAGGGCTGGCAGTGTAAGATCATTCTGGGGCAGTGGACAGGAACCCAGCTGGGAGGTGGATCCATCTCCCAGAAGGTGTTGGTTGTGTAAGGAGGTCTGAGAATACGAAGAGCAAAGGGTGGTCCCTGCTGCAGCTCAGTGAGCCCTTTCTGGGGGAAGAGGAGCAGAAGAGGGAAGAAATGAGCTGCACAAGACTGATCTGGGGCTTGAGCTGGAGGGAGCTGAACCATCAATAATTCAGCCTCCAAGATCACGTTTCTGGCTTTAATTAACCAAGAGCCTCTTCAGCCATCCCTGCCAAGCCTGCTGAACTCCAGGCTGTGAGGGGCAGTGGGGACCAAAGGGTGGGGTTCTTGCCTCTGTTCTGCCAGGAATCTGCTTTGTAACCCTCTCTGGACCAGTGGGTGGTCACAGTAGACATCTCATTGGCAACCAGAGCCATACACCCTCAGTACCAAGCGCAGGTCCTCGAGGGGGTCACCCTGAGTTCTCAGTGTTGGGGAGACGAGATTGGAACCATCATTTCTTGATTGCCTTCCTTGCATCAGACACTGAACTAGGGGCTACCCACACACATTCTTTCATAAAATCTTCACAGCAACACTGTGAGGCGGTACCCACCCAATTTCTCAGATGTGGAAACAGGCTCAGAGGGAGAAGTCACAGGTCTGAGGTCACAGAGCATGTCAGTGCCTCAGCCCAGCTCTGGCTTTCCCTGCACCTCTAGTCCTGCCACTGCCCAGTTCCCCCAGGTAGTACCTACCTGTTGTGATTGTCTTCGGTTCATAGGTGGGGTGGTGGTGGGCAGCTAGAGAGACAGGGAATTCATAAGAACCTAGCTCTCCCACCCCCTGACTCCCATCAGGACCTCAGGCTGGGCCAACAGGTGGACTTCTGACTCAGATCAGGTCCTCTGTCCCGGGTCCAGATCCACCCAACATATTGTCAAGCCTTAGTTCATGCAGTTCCTTCCACCAGATGTGCCCTCTCTTCATCTTGACCTTTAAGGGTCATCTCTGATGCTACCTCTTCCAGAAAGCCCTATCCTGTTCCCTTTTGAACTTCCAAAGTCCTCACTCTGTTTTGAATGAGAAGCGCTACCCCCCCCCCACTCCTGCACATGCCTGTTCTGTACCCTCCATTTGTACCACTTTACAGACGAGGAAACAGACCAGAGAGGGGAAGGGAGTTCTCGATGAGCTAAACTGAAACTGGACCCAGGTGTTTGTAGGCATGGTCAGCTCCTTGAAAGAGACAGATTTCTCCTGGGGGCACCTCAGCCCCATCGCCCCCATCTTGGCTTAGGCCAGTGGGAGCCCCCCTACCTGGACATGACTCTGAGTGGTTGTAGACAGAGCAACCTTCCTTGACTGCCTCAGCTTGGTCCACACAGTGTCCTGGTGGGAGAAGGTGCAGGAGAGAGGTTTGGGGAGAGGGGCCAAGGCCCTGGAGTTCAGAACCGGGGCACTCAACTTGGGGAGGGCCAAACTCCATACCTGGCTCCTCCGGCTGACATTGCTCCCACACGCAGCCCGAGAGGTTGTGCGCTATGTCCCCCTCCACACAATGCTCACAAAGCTTCAGCTGTTTGCAGGTCCCTCGGACAGCTGGCCAGATGTTCATTTGGAGCAGGGCTCCTCGCCCAAAGCCTCGAGCTCCTTTACCTGGGTGTGGAATGGAAGCAACTCCTTGAATCCGAGCTGCAGCCCTCCTTCCCCACTACTCTGGCTCTCACCCTCTGCACACGCACGCTCACCGGGATCCCTTCATCCCAACTACACACCTGGAGTTTCCACAAACACATGATAACACACCTAGAACCTCCCTGACATTCACCCAGCGTCCCCTCCCTTTGTATATACCTGGGGTTCTCAGACACACCTGAAGCTCCCTACTGTACACATACACGGGGCTCCACACACAGCTAGAGCCGCCTTCACCCACCCTGGAGCCCTGCACACATCTGGCAAGTCCTCTTCCACCCCCCCATCCTCACCCCTCCCAGCCCTGACTACTCCTGGACGGGCGACTGGGTGAAGGGCACGCTCCCAGACCCTGGCCCGCATTACCAGCCACAGCGAGCTGGGCACACAGGAGGAGGCAGCAACAGCCACCACAGAGCGCAGCCCGTAAGGCTCGGGGTCCCGGCAAGGCCATGGGCGCGGGGGCGGGGGCGGGGGGTCCGCGGAGAGCTGGTGTGTCGCTTCCCTTCTGGACTCGGCTCCACCAGGCTGTGGGAAACGTGACCGGGGCGGCGGGGGCGGGGCCAGGTGGGCAGGGCCAGTGGCGCAGCCAGGGGGCGGGGCTTGGTGGTCCGGGGTGGGGCCAAATTGGGTGTGGCTAGTGGGCGCGGTCAGGTGGGGCCGGGTTCCGTAGCCTGGGGCGAGGCTCGGACAAAAGAGGGCGGGGTCCAGGACTGGTAACGGACCTGGCCTCTGGACGTGGGCAGCCGCAGCTTCACGGAAATGCTGAGCAGCGAGTTATGCCTACTTCTTAGGTGAGGAAACTGAGGCTCAGAAAAGGTGAGTGACTAGTTGAGAGTTAATGGTTAAGTCTATATTTGTAGCAAGGTTCGTTTCTTGCCTCCCAGCCTCGCGCAGGTGCGGTCTTGTGGAGTGCACCACCCTTCCAGGCCAACCACTGCTGACCAGCTTCAGCTGGCCCCTAGGCTCTGGCAGCCACCCGGCTTCAATCTGTGAACCCTCCTCTCTTCTACCCTCTCTTCTAGCCCACCATGTCTGCCTCCAACCCATCAGACCCTTCACCAAGTCACCGGTCTCATTGTTACTGGGGCAATTGAGCCTCTTCACAACTTTCCCTTCTGCCTTGACTCCCGCCCTGGCACAAACCTCTTCTGGTTCTTCTCCCATTACAGCTACTTCTCACGTTTTTTAAAGAGTGCCCCCTCTTCCTCTTTCTCCCTCCTTTCCTTTCCCCTCCCTTTCTTCCCCATCTGCTTCTCCTTTTCCTCCTTCCACATTATCATCGCTAGTGGCCCAGTTCAGTCCTGAGACCCATTCCACCTCTTCTGGGGTCAACTTGGTCATTCCTCTGCCATCAGTTTCCATTTGAAAACCAACAAATATGTCTTCTTGTCCAGCCTAGTGCTCCCTCCCCAGCTGTCATACCTGTAACTAATAATACATAGTTTACAATTATTGACCCTTTACTATTAGCAGAATGTACATTCTACTAAGAGCTTTTACTTGCAGCTTCTCATCTAATATCCCCACTACCCTCTAGGTATGGGTTGTGTTATCACCAAATTGCAGGTTTCAGAAGTAACATCACTTGCCCAGGGGCACACAATTACAAGGGGAGGGGAGTTCAGGATGTAGCCCAGGATTCAATGAGGCCAGAGGCTGCTCTTCCCTCTGCTATACAGGGAGGCCCCTTCATCCCCCAAGTCACGCAATTGGAAACCATGGTCTGATCCTCACCCCCTCCCTTTGTCTCCCAAATTAAAATCCTGAAGATTCTGCCTCTACATGTCTCCTTGTTCCTACTACCTCATCCTCTCTTTGCTGGCCCCACTGCCTCTCAGCCTTCGCGCCCTTCCCCAACTTGGCCCTCACGGTGCAGGGCTCTATTAAAATCATGGATTTGACCATGTCTCTTCCAGTTAATAATGGCTTGGCCTCCACAGCCCTTTGATTCTGGGCTCTATAAGTCCAGCAATATCGTGGGCTCACCCCAACACCTTCTTACCCTTCAAGAAGATAGAACAGCCCTGACCAGTTTGGCTCAGCAGTTAGAGCATTGACCCGCGGACCAATGAGTCACGGGTTCGATTCTGGTCAAGGGCACGTACCTCGGTTGCAGTTTGTCCCCAGCCCTGGTTGGGTAATATGGGAGGCCACCAGTCGGTGTGGCTCTATCACGTCGATGTTTCTCTCCATCTCTCTCTCTCTCTCTCCTTCCCTCCCACTCTATCTGATAATAAATAGAAAAATATCCTCAGGGTGAGGAATAAAAAAAAAGAAAGAAGATAGAACAGTGACTCCCCCAATACACCTTACCGTTTATACCTCCTTGCCTTTACCCTATAGCTGTTTTGTTTCCTGGAGGGTCCTCTTTCTCCCTGACTCCATCTGTATGGCAAACTAATCCTTCATGACTCCATTAAAGGGCCACCTCCTGCAGGAAGTCCCCTGTCACTGTCTCAGAGCAAGGCTGAGCTGCTGCAGCACTCGTCCCAGCTGGTCGATCTGAATCCATCTGCTTTCCTGCACCAGAGCCCTCACCTCTGCACCATCTCCTAGTAGGGCTCCTGCTTCTGCTCCCCGACACCAGTCTGCTTTCCAGCAGTCAGAGAAATTCTTTGAAAATGTAAGTTAAATCATATCACTCTCCTGCTTAAGTCCACCAGTGGCTCCCATCTCACTGCTTTCCATGACTTAGATGATCTCCCACCCACCTACCTACCTACCTCTCTGAGCTCAATTCCTACCCCTCAGCTCATTATGTTAGTGGTGAAATGATGAGACCTTGGTTCTTGTCTTCTTGAAGGAAAGATTTCAGTCAAGAGACAAAGTGTAGCAAAGTATGAAAGTATTAGCTGCAGCAAAACACATTTAGGGCAGTGACATGAAGAAGGGCATAGAATAAGCAATAGGAGAGCCTAGGCTGGGCTGCTTTGACTCACTGGGAAGTCAGAGAAAAGGGGGCCTGGGACGAACTGCCACTGCCCATTGCTCCCCTGGTTGCAAGTCTCGTGAGGACCCTTAGAGGGAAGAAAGGGGAAGGGAATGGCATTGGCATGCTCCCCTCTGGGAAAGCACGTTGGGTCCTTCATCCTGAGTGTATTTATCTCTCTCTTGCAGGTGGGAATCTTTGGAGATGTGTCAGGGGAGGGCCTTAATAGAATATTCTTTAGCTTTCCAGTTGTGCTCTTTCAGAGTCATGGTGTCCACTGGTTGGTTGGTGCCAGGGCAGAGGGTCATTAGTCAATGCATCTGGTCCTGAGGCAGCCACAAAGTCCCTTGCCTGGTTTTGTTGCTTTTCTGGGCCTAGAGCTGAAATATAATTGAGGCCTAGGATGTTATCTTTAGGGAGGAAAAGATCAGGGGGTCCAAACTGTGTGACCAGTGATATGCTAGGGGAGGATGGGTTACCCTTGGGGTGAGGTTCTTGTTTTCCCATTTTGCCTCTTGCTAGGCATCCTGGGCTTTCTACCCTGGTGAATTTCTGTACGTGGAACATCATCCTTGCTCTTCTCAGGTCTAACTGCCTATAACAATTTGGCTCCTGACATACTAGCCTCCTTTCTATTCCTTAAACACATCAACTCTTTTCCTCCTCAGAGACTTTGCACTTGCTGCGCTCTTTCCTTGAAACTCTTCGATTCTCTCTTCAAATGACTCACTCCATGGCCTCCCTACTTAAAAGAGGTCTCCTGGTTATTCTAAATCATGACACCTCCTTTTTTCTTCAGAACATGTATCAAATTACGCATTTGTTTCCTAGGCTGTAAGTTCCATGAAGGCAGGAACAATGCCTGTCTTTTTCCATAGTTAACTCCCTGCACACATAAGGCTAAGTAGGTGTTTATTAAATAACCATACTGTACCATCTTGTGATTGTTTGTGTACACGTTTGTCTGTCCCATTGGTCTGTGAGACCCTCAAGAGCTCCCTACTCAATATCATAGTAAGTACTTATTTGTGATTGTCCATCTCTCCCTATTATAATGAAAGATCACGAAGAAGGCAGAGATTGTTGTTAATTGCTATATTTTCTGTGCCTAGAGCAATGCCTGGCAAATAGTGGATGCTCAGTAAATACTTATTGAATGTGGTCAGATCATCTCTCATAGCACCCCTCAAACCCAAGCCCAGGGAACTGTCAGTGAACACTGGCTGACTGAATGGGTCTGTGCTAATCCCGCATGCACTGACCATGACTAGATTCTTGGGGCTTGGACAAAGAGTCTGTCTCACTCACACAAACCTCCTGTGAGAGCCTAGGCCCACAGGAAAGAAGTCTTACCTGGAACTGAGTGCACGCAGCCATCTGGTGCTCAGCTGGGGAACTGCAGGTATTGTCAGTTCTGGTCAAATGTCACTTCTGGGGAGATGGTGACATTAAGCTAGAATGAAAAGACACACTGGACTTGGTTACAGATAGCTCTGCCTTCAGATCCCAGCTCTGCCATTTACTATGTAATTTGGGGCAAGACTTTTTGCTTTTCTGAGCTTCACCTATGAAATTGAGATACAGGGTTGTTGTAAGCACTGGGCTCTGGTTTGGCACCTGGTAGGTGGGAAGGATTGGAGAGGGTGTTGATGGTGGTGAGAAGCAAAGAGGTAGGGCAGAGGGCAGGAGGAGGAGAGAGAAGGAAGGGCTGCCTCTTCCTCTGGACAGCAGATCTTCGGAGAAGAGAGATTTGGTTGGCAGTGATGGCCTCAATTGTCCTGTCAGCATGGGGCAGTTTTGGAGAATGAGAGTGTGCACATAAAATTCATAGGCTCATTTGAGTCTTTTGGATCTCAGGGTTAAAAATATCACTGCAGTGCAGCCCTGGCCGGTTTGGCTCAGCGGTTGGAGCGTCAGCTTTCGGATCAAGGAATCACCAGTTCGATTCTGGTCAAGGGCAGGTACCTCATTTGCAGTTGGGTCCTGGCCCTGGTCCGAGTCCTGCAGGAGCTAACCAATCAATGTGTCTCTCTCATGTCAGTTTCTCTCTTTTCCTGTCTCTCTCTCCCCTCCTCCCTCCCACTCTATCTGAAGATTAATGGAAAAGTATCCTCGGGTGAGGATTTAAAAATAATTTGGGATTCCTTGGATTATGAAAAGAAAATGAACCCAACACAAGCTTGTAAGACATGGCCTGCAGAAGAGAAAGACCTCAAGAAAACAGCGAAGGGAACACAAGAACAGAATGAAGGTCAGGGCTACAGGAAAGGCCAATGTTGGCGCACAAAGAAGGAGTAAAAATCCCATTTACCACTGCAGCAAAAAAAATTAAGATACCTAGGAATAAACTTAACCAAAGAAGTAAAGAACCTATTCGCAGAAAACTACAGGATATTAAAAAAAAAATAGAGGAAGATATAAAAACGTGGAAACATATACTTTGTTCCTGGATTGGAAGAATTAACATCATTAAAATGTCCATGCTCCCCAAAGTAATCTATAGATTCAATGTAATCCCCATTAAAATACCAACAACAGCCCTGCCGGTGTAGCTCAGTGGTTGAGTGTCGACTCATGCACCAAGAGGTCACCAGTTTGATTCTTGGTCAGGGCACGTGCCCAGGTTATGGGCCAAATCCCCAGTAGGGAGCATGCAGGAGGCGGCCAATCAATGTTTTCTCTCATCAATGTTTCTGTCTCTCTCCCTCTCCCTTCCTCTCTCTCTTAAAGCAATAAAAAATATTTAAAAAAAAATACCAATGTCATATTTCACAGAACTAGAATAAACACTCCAAAAATGTATATGGAACCAAAAAAGACCCTGAATAGCCACAGCAATATTGAAAAAGAAGAACAGAGTAGGAGGGATCACAATACCAGATATCAGGTTATACTACAAAGCCATTGTAATCAAAACAGCCTAGTACTGGCACAAGAACAGACATATAGATCAATGGAACAGAACAGAGAACCCAGTAATTGACCCAAGACATTATACTCAATTAATATTTGACAAAGGTGGCAAGAGTATACAATGGAGTAAAGACAGCCTCTTTAATAAGTGGTGTTGGGAAAATTGGACAGCTACATGCAAAAAAATGAAGCTAGACCACCAACTTACACCATACACAAGAATAACCTCAAAATGGATAAAAGACTTAAATGTGACTCGTGAATCCATAAAAATCCTAGAAGAAAATGTAGGCAAAAATTTCAGACATCACATGCAGCAGAATTTTCACTAATATAACACCTAAGGCAAGAGAAACAAAGGGAAAAATGAACACATGGGACTACATCAAACTAAAAAGCTGCACAGCAAAAGAAACAAGCATCAAAATGGAAAGGGAAACCACTACATGGGAGAGCATAATTGCCAACGATAATCAGATAAGGAGTTAAATTCCAAAATATAGAGTACTCATACAACTCAACAAAAGGAAGACAAAAAATCCAATTTAAAAAATGGGCGGAGGACATAAATAAACACCTCTCCAAACAGGACATACAAATGGCCATGAGACATATGAAAAAAGCTCAACATCACTAATCATCAGAGAGATGCAAATTAAAAAGACTATGAGGTATCACCTCACACCTGCCAGAATGGCTGCCATCAACAAATCATCAAACAACAAGTGCTGGCAAGGGTGTGGAGAAAAGGGGACTCTAGTACACTGCTGGTGGGAATGCAGACTGGTGCAGCCACTATGGAAAACAATATGGTATCTCCTCAAAAAATTAAAGATTGAACTGCCATTTGACCCAGTGATCCCACTTCTAGGAATATATCCTAAAAAGC